>NW_021621338.1:1998989-2004976 GCF_004785775.1 Grammomys surdaster
ATATATATATATATATATATATATATATATATATATATATATATATACTGGAATGAAACAGTGCCAACAGCTGGCTAAAAAGATGGATCAGAGGGTAAATATGCTTCCTGCCAAGCCGGATGACCTGAGTTCATTCTCCAGGACTCACACAGTAATAGAAGAGAACTGGCTCTCACAAGTGGTCCTCCTCTCTTCTGACCTCCGCACATAAGCCAAGGCTCAGGCGTGCCAACATACACACACACAGAGACACACACACAAAATATAGTAGTGACAGCTGCATGATTTTGTGCATATACTAAAAGCCAATGACATAAATTAAAAAAAATAGGGGGTGGATAGTTCACCAGGTAAAGTATGTGTCATGCCAATGTGAACACTGGAGTTTGGATCCCAGCACCCACATAAATGCCAGGTGGGCATGGTCATCCACCTGTAATTCCAGTTCAGGAGGCAGAGACAAGGATCTCCTGAGCAAAGGGACTGCTGGCAAGCTCTGAATTCAAGTCAGAGACCCTGGCTCAACATATAGGGAGGGAAGCAATCAAGAAGACACCTGAGAGCAACCCCAGGCCTCTCTATGCACATACACCTGCCACACATGTGACCATGCATAAAACATGCAAGCATATCAATATCACACACATACATATGCAATGATAATAAACTAAGACAATAAATTCAAACCAGATCTTCTGATGACTTGGGTAGAGAAGAACAAGCAAGTACCCACAGACATATGTATACCACTATCTCATACACATTAATAAGCTGGCCTTCCGAAATGGTTATATCAAAATGGCGCCAGAATAACACTAAACCACATGACACAAGCCCACTCATACTCACATGCTCAGAAGCATGGCATGAAAATTAGCACTAATTAAAATTTATGGAGTATTTACTATGTTGTCAGACACCCTATTAAGCACTTGGCATGTATGACCGCCTGTCCTTTCTCCCTGAAAGCCTCTGAAGTACGTACTATCATCATCATCCTTAACAAAGACATGAGGAAACTGTGCCACAAATAACCTTAATAACTCATGGCCAGTCACCCACTTACGTGACTCGTCCAGGTAGCTGGACTCATCAATGCTTCACTATGCTGCTCCAACTGACTATACCTTCCTAGTTGTTGTTGGTTGATCTTTTGTTTTTGGTTTTGGTTTTTTTTTTTTTTTTTTTTTTTTTTTGAGACAGGGTTTCTCTATGTAGCCCTGGGTGTCCTGGAACTCTCTCTGTAGACCAGGCTGGTTTCCAACTAACAGAGATCCGCCTGCCTCTGCCTCTAAGTGCTGGGACTAAAAGCATGCATCACTGCCTGACACCTTCCTAATTTTTAAACATTACTTTTTAGATAGGGTCTTGTGTTTAAACTTCTTTAGCCAAGGCAGCTTTGAGCATCTGATTTTCCTGCCTCCCAAGCTAAGTGCTGTGATTATAAAACTGTTCCACCATGCCTGGCTAACTTTATCTTCTTTAAAAAAAAGAAAGAAAGGTCACAAAATTCACAGACAGTCATCCACTAAGCATAAAGCAAGACAGGGGAGTCTCAATTTCAAAATAAAAGATACCTGAAGTCCAGCAATTCTACAAAAAAAAAAAAGCACTGGGAAAAAAACAAAAACTTGGCTGAAACCAAAATGAAGGCTGTATTTCATAATAACCTAGAGTCTGGAGTCTCAAGATAAAAATCTACACTTTTACCTATTGCCATTTAAATTAAAGATAGGTAATTCAGTTTCTCCAAGCCCAAAGTAATCTCAAAATCTAAGTGAGAGAACAATTAGCCAAAACAACCAAATATAGTATGGTAGCCCGGAGGAGAGGTGGAGAATACCTTTAACCAGAGCGCACAGGAGGCAAGTGGATCTCTGAATTAGAGGTCAGCCAGGTCGAATAACAAGGTAATTCCAAGGCCTAAATCGCAAGAGGAAGATGAAAGGGGACAACGTGATCAAACGAGGCTGCTTTAGGAAAGGACTGAAGGCAAAAGGTCACCACTGGCCGCGAGCTTGGAGGGACTAAGAGTAGATTGTTCCTACAGGGGCAAGTACACCGTGCTTAATGCGCTGGAAAATAAGAGCAGACAGGCAGGGTGGGTTATGTAAGTCTCCGAAGTCAGGGGAAGTGTCTGGACATGACAGAGTAAGGAAAGGTAAACCATGCTTTGCTACGGGAAGAGTGGTGCAAGCACGATTGTATTCGTTGCATGTTTCTTAAGGAAGAGGCCCTGGCTTCTGAGCTTGTTCACCAAGCCTAGAATTCCACCCTATATCCTGTGCCCTAATTTCATTCTAAATATTCTGTTCCCTGGGGCACGACTTGGTGGGACCTCATTCATTTTTTTTAGAACATAAGGTTAACCTGGCATGGTGGACCTTAATTTCAGCAAACTCGCAATAGGGGAAAAAAAAAACCCTTTAAGGAAAAATAAAAATCACAGTCCCGGCTCTTCTCTCTCTAGGAGCGGGTACCCACACTTGGGTATGTCTTATTTCTGAGTGCCTTTTTCTTCTACCCCGTGTGCTTATATTAAAGTATCGTAAAAAGAAAAAAAAAAAGTCAAGCAAAGCTGTGCATAGGGTTCCTTCACAAAAGCCTCTTAGCACATTAGCTAATGAGCATTAAGTTTCCTCACATTTCACGGCTTAAGCTACGCCGAACAATCACTAGGCTGTCTCTGGTACAGCACGCATAGTTTTATCACAAGAAAGATTTCCTCAGTCACTGAAATCGACTTCTTTCGGTCATGACATTGGACGAGATAGCCAAACTTTTTGCTCAGTGCTACGGAAACCCACGCTCGTTCATCTCATCCGATGAGACCCCGTCTGGAAACTTTTCTTCCCGGCCTTGCCCCTGCACCAGTCAGTGGCGTTTCCCAGGGGCATCCGCTGCCTCCGAGGAGCCAAACAAAATCTGAACCAAGGGTCTGGAGCTTAAAAACTTGTCGGAGACGCACTGTGCGGGGCCGGGGGGGGGGGGGGGGCACCGCGGCGTGATCTCACAGCACCCCCTCTCCGGTTCAGACGACACCTGGGTCCCCACCCCGCGAGGCGGCCCGGTACGCACCTGACCAGCGGCTCCTTCTCGGGCCGCGCGGGTTCCTCCAGGCACCGGCACGGGCAGCAGCAGCAGGCGCTCCGCAGCCAGCGGCGCAGCCCCATGGGTAGCGAGGCCCGGCGCCGGGATCCCGGAGCCGGGCGCGCGATGGCGGCTGGGGCCCGGGGACAGGGACGGGGACGGCCGCGGCGTCACGGGCCAAGCCGTGCGCATCACGCCGCGGCCGGCCGGGGGAGACGCGAGCCGCGCGTTTGCCGCGGGAGCTTTTCCCTCTCTCTTTTAATTCCCCGGGTGCCGCCCGAGCGCATGCGTCCCTGCGACGCTCCGCTGCCGCCCTCTAAGGAGCGAGCGCGCTCCAGGCGCAGCGCAGAACCCCCGGGGGTGACCGCTGGGCATCGGGGGTCTGCAGCGCGTGGCCGAAGCCAACCGTCCTTTTAATTGACTTCACTGCAGAGGAAGTGAAAGGTCTCCCACAGTGCACGCTTTGAAAAAGTTTTTTTTTTTTTTCCCAAACTCCCAACCCTTCAACAGTCTAAGGGGGATTGGGGAAGCCGGGGAGCAACCGCTTGTGAATTCTACAACTGTTAGGATAGAGATGGTTTGTTTGTTTGTTTCTTTAGGTTTTTCGAGACAGGGTTTCTCTGTGTAGCCCTGGCTGTCCTGGAACTCACTCTGTAGACCAGGCTGGCCTCGAACTCAGAAATCCGCCTCCCTCTGCCTCCCAAGGGCTGGGATTAAAGGCCTGTGCCACCACTGCCCAGCCTGAGATGTATTTTTGTAAATTGCCATGTGCTGGGAACAGAATCCAGTCTTCTGCAGCAGAAAATGCTCTTAGTCACCAAGCCATCTCTCTCTCCAGCCCCCAAAAATCCCTCCCTTTTTTTTTAATGCCCAAACAGCAGATTACTGCACCAATCTTTTGTGGGTTTGTTTTGCTTTTTTTTGTTTTGTTTTTGTTTTGTTTTTAATATTTTGAAATTAAAACATTGCATTGCCCCTCCTCCACCCTTTCCTCCCTCCAAACCTTCCCATGCACACATTTTTGTACCTGACTGTTTCACTCACGTCATGCAGACTGTACTGCATCCCTGTGTATCTGTCTTCCTAACCAAGACCTAATCTTATGAACGCCAGTGTGTTGTTTAACCAGACGGTGAACATGATGATGAACATGTAAACCAATCCCAGCCTTTTGTACTAAGGTAGGACTGTGGTGCACATCCTTGAACCGATGTACTTGGGAGCATCTACATCAACTGAGTAAAGATGTGGCAGTTGACTTGCTGTGTCATAAGATGCCCCTTTAATTTTTTTTTAATTATTTTATACATTTGTGAGTACGCTGTCACTGTCTTCAGACACACCAGAAGAGGGCATCAGATCCCATTACAGATGGTCGTGAGCCACCATGTGGTTGCTGGGAATTGAACTCAGGATCTCTAGAAGAGCAGTCAGTGCTCTTAACCACTCTCCAGCCCACCTCTTTAATTTTGGTGAATCTTGCCAAATTGCTCTCCAGTGTGCCATTCAAATTTAGACTCTGGCATATGAATGTCCTATCCTCAATATAAGATACAAGGTGTGATGGTTTGTATATGCTTGGCCCAGGGAATGGCACTATTGGAAGGTGTGGTCCTGTTGGAGTAGGTGTGTCACTGTGGGCGTGGGTTTAAGTTCTTCATCCTAGCTGCCGGGAAGAGAGTATTCTGCTAGCAGCCATCAGATGAGGATATAGAACTCTCAGCTCCTCCTGCACCATGTCTGCTTGGATGCGGCCATATTCTCATCTTGATGATATTGGACTGAACCTCTGAACTTGTAAGCCAGCCCCAGTAAAATGTTGTCCTTATAAGAATTGCCTTGGTCATGGTGTCTGTTCACAGCAGTAAAACCCTAAGACAGAAGGTGGTTTTGTCTTTTTGTTTTGTCTTTGCCAGTCTGATTTATTTGAGAAGTATTTATTCTCAGCTATGTGCGAAGCATGTTTTAGGGTGAGGCTACAGCAGTGAACAAGACCAGCAAAAAGTGAACATTCTGGGGTAGTGAGGTTGAACAAATGAAATAAGCACTTACGAAGTATGTTAACATTAAGTTAGTATAGACTATAAAAAAAAATAAAGCAAAACAAGGGACAAGTGCCGTGGAGCAGTGTGCATGCTTAAAGGGCAAACCCAGGGTCTTGCTCACACCAGACTCAAGCCCTGAGCTACAGCCCAGGCCCCAGTGTTTTACTGTGAAAAGGGATCAAACTCAGGGCTTTGTCCCTGTCTGTCCCACACCACCCCAGCCCACTGACTGTGTCTCTAATGATTGAACCAAGCGGATAGCATTCAGCCTTGATAAAGACCATGTCCAGTTCATGCCTACTTTTAAATTAACATTTTCCCTCTAATTTGAATTTTAAGACATAATAATTGAAGTTCCCTTTTAAAGCTCACTTATTACATCTATTTTTTTGGTGGGGGGTGGGGGACGGCTCTGCGTGCCCTGACACACATGTGGGGTTCAGAGCACAATTTGCAGGAGTTAGTTCTCTTCCACCATGTGGGTCCCAGGAACCCAACTGAGGTTGTCTGGCTTGCCTTTCGCTGAGCCATTGAGCCTGTCCTGTTTGCTTACTCTTTAAGGCTCATCACCTCAGTGTCTGACACAGTGTTGTCTTCTTGGGAGTTAGCTTCTGTCCTGCTTCTCTCATTTTCATAAGCTACAGGAAGCACTGTGCTTCTCCTCCACCTTCAGCCCCTCTCCCCCACCTTAGCCCCTCTCCCCTACCTCAGCCCCTCTCCCCCACCTCAGCCCCTCTCCCCCACCTCAGCCCCTCTCCCCTACCTCAGCCCCTCTCCCCCACCTCAGCCCCTCTCCCCCACCTCTGCCCCTCTCCCCCACCTCAGCCCCTCTCCCCCACCTCAGCCCCTCTC
>NW_021621338.1:2004986-2014661 GCF_004785775.1 Grammomys surdaster
CTCCCCCACCTCAGCCCCTCTCCCCCACCTCAGCCCCTCTCCCCCACTTCTGCCCCTCTCCCCCACCTCAGCTCCTCTCCCCCACCTCAGCTTTGTGGCTGAGCGCATTTCCCCTTTCAGACATCCTTTGCAGGGAAGCTGTGAGCTTCCCCTTTCAGAGTGGTGTTCCACTGCCTTGACACCAGCATCGCCAACCACACACAGCAGCATCTGACATTTACCAAGAGCCCCTGGGCATCTGATGTCAGGGGAGCTGGCAGTCCCCTGGGGCAACTGGTGACTTACAGTGCCATCAGCTGCTTGTTTTCAGAGCAGAACTAGGAAAGGGGCCAGCCTCTATTTTTAGACTTCCCTGTGTCAAGGAAAACCCTGATTCTGTCTGAGTCTGTTTTGAAAATAATTTGTGTAGTTTGGAGTCTTTCCTCAACACCCCTCCCTTCGAAGCCTTTAGGAATTTACTGACAATTACTGAGAGCCAGAGGGGAAAAGGGCACGTGCAGAAAGGAAAATGAGAAAATCCAAATATTTAAATCCCAATGCTACATTAGTGGATTCCACCAAAAATCTTTAGTGTTTGCGTGGGAAGTTCTGCTCGATTTCGATGACTCTACTTAGGAGTTGTGGTAAGAGAGATGTGGTAAAACACAGTGGAGAACCACCATGTTTCAGAGAAATCACATCAAGAAGTCCCATGAGGACCAAGGAGATGGCTCAGTGGGTAAAGGTGCTTGCTGCCAAACCTGACAACCTGACTTTGATCTCCAGGATACACATGGTAGGAGGGACTGACTCCCAAAAAGTCCTCTGACCTCCCTCCACATGCACATCATGGCATAATGTGAGTGCACACACACACACACACACACACACAGCTGGAAAGAGGGTTCAGCAATTAGAAGCACACACTGGTTTTTGCAGATGACCTTGAGTTCAGTTCCCAGTATACACATCAGGTAACTCACAACTGCCTCTAACTCCAGTTCCAGGGGAATTCGAGGCCACTGGCCTCTACGGGTAAATGCACTCACATTAGCCACACTCAAATACACATACATACATTTTAAAAAGCCAGGCATAGCCATGTGTGCTTGCTTGTTTGTGTGTTTGTTTAAGACAGGGTTTCTCTTTGTAGTCCTGGCTGTCCTAGAACTCACTTTGTAGACCAGGCTGGTCTCTGCTTCCCAGTTTAGTGGTGTAGGCCTTTAATTCCAGCTCTCTGAAGACAGAGATAGGCAGATTTTGGTGGGTTTGGAGCCAGCCTCATCTATATAGAGAGTTCTAGGCGATCCAGAGCTATATAGTGAGACCTTTCCTCAATAATAATAGAAAATATAATAAGAGGCCTCAGTAGTTAAGAGAACTTGCTCCTCTTATCAAGGATGTATGTTCAGTTTCCAGCACCCATATGGTAGCTCACAACCACCTATAACTTTAACTCCAGAGAATCCAAACCTTCTAGTGCTTATAGGCACTTGTACATATATGGTGAACAAATGTACACATGTGCAGAAAAAACTCTCATACATCATACACATAGAAATAAATGTTTTTAAAAATAAATAATAGCCAGGCAGTGGTGGCTCACGCCTTTAATCCCAGCACTTGGGAGGCAGAGGCAGGCAGATTTCTGAGTTCGAGGCCAGCCTGGTCTACAGAGTGAGTTCCAGGACAGCCAGGACTATACAGAGAAACCCTGTCTTGAAAATCAAAAAAAAAAAAAAAAGTGAACAAAAAGTATGAGAAAACATGTAAATGGTACCAAGAGAGTCTTATTAGAAATTTTGACTCTCACAGACTAACCTTGTGAAAAGCAAACTAACTTGTGTGTCAACTCCTCCTCATACCTGGTCTAAATTTGAGCCACCATCATTGGGTAGAAATCAGTTGCTAATTACCACTGGCAACAACACTCAGACAAATACAAGTGTGAAAGGCAATGTAGTCCCTTAAGGAAGCCAGAAGTTCAATACTGTTGGCGATTGACATCACAACTGGACCCAGGCCCTAGGGAATAAAGGCTTGGTCTGCATTTATCCTGGTCTGAGTTGGTGCCACTCTTGTGCCTACACTGAGTCCTGGTTTGCACCTTTCTCTTAGATAACTCAGCACACAAGGAATACCTCCTTCCTCACCACTCAACCAATAGGCCTGGGCCTGACTCTTGTTGGCCCACAACAGGCCTGATGGTCTGTGCACAGATGGAGGGAATCGGCTTCAGAGCAGGTACAAATGTCATCTGCATCCACTCAGCGCTCAAGAGAAGAGGAAGTGGGGAGCAGGGAAACTGAGATCTTGGACTAAGAGCAGGAAAGGGATGGTTTCCTAAGGAAAATCATCTGTAAGCACAAAAGGAATAACCCTGGGAAGGCAAACGGCAGCCCAGGTCTTCTATACTCTCCCCTATATTTAACTGTACTATGTAACCAACAGTGTTCTATGCAAACTCTCCAGGCAGAGCCAAATCGTCCCCAACAGAGGCTGATACACCGGATGAACTGTGACTGTGTGTGTTATGGACATTGCCGTAGAAAGGGTTGATCTCACAGGGAATGGCAAAGTCCTTAGTCATATCAGGACCCAGACCCAACACTTCATCCTACAGAAGCTTTTCACAACATGCATTGCCTCCCCTCGGGCAGCAAACTATAACCAGCTAAAATTATCTACCTGTGCAAATATTTATTACCAACCTCTTAAGATTGGTTCTGAGCCTAATATTTTATGAAATACATCTAAAGATGAAAAATAGGCTATTGATACTCAAGGGAAAAAAGACATGAATTCAGAACGAAAATTGGAAAATTTTGAAACTCAGATGTCTGTGCTCACCCTTTGATTCCTACAGCTTGGTCTTCTTTGCCTCTGCCATCTTTCCCATATGCAAGTTTACACCCATAGCTGTCCATACCACTGTACAGGCAAGCCGTATCCACTGGAGAAGGCAAGAGTCATGAAGCTATCACGCTGTTTGACAAAGTTGCAGCAAGGCTGAGCTCAAAGCTGCCAAAGCTGCCTTTCTGTCTCTAACTTTTGCATTTTGGTCTTTGCATGTGGCATTCTTGGGGACTTTCTGCATTATTTTATGTCTTTTTCCAAGAAAATTATGTCTGAGCGTTTCTAAGAAAATCCTAAAACTAACTTTATCTGGCCCTATTTGGACATCTTCCTTATGCTCTGGACTTCGTTAAGCACGGATAAGCATAGCTAAATAGGTCATTACTCCAGGAATCTTCTTGGGGCATGTGCCCCTCAGCAAACAGAAACAGTGTAAATGGTGCAGGGTAACCAGAGACAACTGACAAACTCTTAACTGGCCAGAAAAAAGGGTTATAGATTCAAGGCCCTCCCTTTACAATATGCTTAGAGTTCTCTGACAATGTAGTTTAAAGACAGGGGGTTGTACAGGGTAGGCTCCTGGAAGAAGAGAACTCAGCAAATAAAATAGATTGAATAAAATAAACTCTTCCTACTCTATAGTATAGATAATAAAAGAAGTTAGGTATCAGCACTTGCTATTCATAAAGAATGTTGTCTGGAATGTTTTCAAACTCCAAATACTGCCGGCCTAAAAGTAGGCTGCCATATAATAAATTGGTGTGCTTTGAAGGAGACATTCTTTAGATTCTTTAAATTGGAATTATAGGCTAATAATAAAAATGAAATCTGTTCTGTTTATATTTTCTAATTGTGACTGAACTTGTAACCCTGGACATGTAATGAAAACTCAAACAGATAAGCTGTACTTCTTGGGTAATCATTAGTCTGCCTTTATTCTGTGAAACCTGTACAAACGAAGAAGCAATTTGGTTGCTAGTCAGTCAGAGATGCAGAAGAGGTGTGATTGCTACTCAGAGCTGCAAGATTCCCCTGACCATCCCACCTGACTCTCCTCTCAGACTCCTTATCTCCTCTTGGGAAGGACTCCAGCCACAACAACAGCTGGGGAAGCACCCCCCTCCACCCTCCATTCTAACTCCACCCTTATATCTACCCCTACCATCAAACCCCCTCAACACAGCAAGCACTGCTAATGCCTCCTGAATGGTCTCAATGACAACCAGGGAATGAGATCTAGATTCTGATGTCCTCTCACCCTGCAAGGACATCTCCCTTCCCCTTCCCAGTACCAAGTCGCCCATATTCTCCAAGGTCTTAATGACATTAAACCCAACTAAAGTTAAGGATAAACCTAGAACGACCTATCACACTGTGCCTCTTCCCAATTTAACTCTAATAAGAATTCACTAACACCTACTTGTTACATGATGTCACAGAATCACAAGCTCAAAGAAAAGCTACAAGAACTGTAACAAACCTCAGCACTTGGGACACAGATCCCTGTAAGTCCAAGGCCAGCCTTGCCTACAGTGCAAGTTCCAGGCCAGCTAATCTACATAGTGAGATCCTTTCCGAAAAAGAAAAAAAAAAATCAAAAACCATAGCAGGGAAAAGATAAGACAGAGATTTGTTCATATTTGTTCTTAGGGCCCTATATAAAGACTTGCCCCAAGTCCTAAGCCCAGATCCTACCAATTTCATTGCCACAAATAAACACATTTATGTCTATGAGGTTTTTGCTTCCTGTTTCTTTATTTCTCCATACCACCTGCTGAAATATAAACTCTCTCATTCGATGTCTACAGTGATGAGTAAGGGACCAGATAAGCCTATCAGGAATGCCCTAACCCTATATGACTCTCCATGCTGCCACCCTGTGGCTCTCACTGGAAATGAGCTGCAGTCTACATGGATGGGACTAAGGATCAAAAATGGATCAACAAACTGGCTTTCATTCCACATGCAAAACCGCAGCAGCCCCATGCCTCAAAGGACTTGCCTTAAAATAGTCACAGCAACATTTAAATGAGAGGTTTCAACTGACTCCAGGCCAACCTCTCAGCCTGTGAATGCTCAGCTAAATGGAAAAGGATGTCCTCTTCTCTTAGCTATGAAAGTAATGGGCCATACATCATACATACATACATACACACGTACACACACACACACATATTTGGTCTTTTGAGACAGGGTTTCTCTGTGTAGCCCTGGATGTCCTAGACATTCTGTAGGCCAGGCTGGCCTCAAACTTACAGAGATCCGCCAGACTCTGACACCCAAGTGCTGGGATTAAAGACATTTTTTGCCAATGCCAGGCTGTTTCTTAAAGTATATAAAAGAACTACAACAAATAGTTAAAATTGAGATTTTTAAAATGTATTTATTCCCCCTTTATCTATTTAGATAGATTTGTCTTGACAGCATAGTAAATACAATTCCACAGAAAAAATCTATCTTTTTGGTTAAATGTGCTGGTGAGAGATTTTTAACTATATATTCATGATTAGAGCAAGATACAGTAGCACACACCTTTAATCCTGATGTAGCCTGTTAGCTTAGCTGTAACTTTTTTGTTTCATGCCTGCCAGCCATCCCATACTGCTGACACAAAAGTAACTTGACAGTAGACACAGAAAAATAGTTTGGCTCAGAGCAAGATCAAGTTGACTGTATATTCAAAGGTTTATTCTCCTTTTCCTCTTCTTCCTTCTTCGTCCTCTTCTCTTTGAAAATTCTCCGATTGTAGCCTTCACTGAGAGCCAAGCAAGTTAGAGGGCAGGTTAAACTGTCACATCTCAACTACTAAAAGAAACTTGGGGAAAGACTGATGACCCGCAGCACTCCCTGCACATGCTCAGGAGCTCATTGTGGTTTTCTGCCTATATAAACTGAGCCTGACAAATACTCGAGGTTGTAGCTTACAGCTCCTGGACTCTGAGCTACAGATCCAGTCTGTCTTGGGGGTTGCGTTCAATAAACCATCCCTGATTAACTGAGTGGTTTGTGCGGCAATTCAGATCTCAACAATCCAACACTTAGGAGACAGAGGCAGTGGATTTCTGTGAGTTTGAGGCCAGCCTGGTCTACACAACGAATTCTAGGCAAGCCAAGGATACACAATGAGAACCTGTCTTTTTTTTAAAAAAAAAAAAATCTGAATATAGTTTGCTGGCTATATTCTAGTACTTCCTAACCACACTTGTGACTGTCCACGACACTTCCTAGTGACGTTGTACCCACTGTATTTTGTGATATCACCAAGGAAAACTGCCCCATGGAGGATTTCTCAAAATTTATCCCACCATGTAGTGTCACACGGCTGTATATGACTCTGCATAGGACAGCTCTAAGGAGGTGCCTGGGACGCCCTAGAGATGACTTGAGCTGCACAGGCTAGACAAGAACCACAACAGGATCTGGTTCTGAGGGAGCCTGGAGGGAGGGAGCTTCCCTGGGCACACCCTGGGCACAGCCAGTGAAGCCTTGCCACAGGAAGGTGTCTGTTGCCAATGAGGATTGGATACGCTGTGTGCCGGGAACCGGGGAAATGTGTCATTCTCACTAAATGTTTGATTTGACCAGAGCTGAGTGCTGCTCTCACTGTGAGAAGCTTGCTAACTATCTCCAAGCTCACCTCTTCCTTCCGAGGCAGAACCTCTGCGGGATTTTCCACCACAACCTCTGTCCCTGAGCTTGTTCTTTCCAATCTAAACAGGCTGGTCATTGCCAAGGCCAGAGTGGAACACGCTTGTAATTCAGACACTCTGGACACTCAGGCCCAAGAATCATGAGTTCAAAGCCAGCCTGGACTATCCTTTATCACAAGAGGGAGGGGAGGGAAGAGAGAAAAGGAGGAGAGTTAATCACTTCAGGTAGGGATATTTTACTGAGCCATCCCGCCCTATCCTTTAAATTGCTCTTAAATATCAGGCACAAAGACTGGAACCTGAGTTTCTTGCAGGCCGCTTGGATTCATCATGAATGCTCCAGCCCCAGAGAGATCTCCCTCTGTCCAGTTAGTTTCCATACAGTCTCCTTACTGCTGCGATGAAGGGTGTATGCCACTATGTCAAGCATGACAATAATCTCTTAACAACCTTCCTAATTCCATTTTCATACCGATGTTACCCTAGAACCCACAACAGCTGGTTCAGAGTGAAATCCCTCACCTGTGTGGATCCTCACAGCGGCACACGTGGATCTGTTGTGTGATGGGTACAGATTTCTCTGAAGATTAGATGGTGTGTCTCAGGTCACACACAGCTACTACAGTGGCTGACAGGGAACAGTCTGGGCCCTCGTTACTTGCTTTTGAGTCACTCTATGGAAAAGCTATGGCACAGCACTAGGCTTTCTCCACAGAATCCCATCATTGCTGCTCAGGGCTCAAGCCACCTGAAGTCCACTTGGGGCTCCCTTGTTAATACGGATTTAGAGTGGTCTCTAACTTATCCATGCTATGCTTGGCAGGAGGCTGCTGTGGCTTCCCAGGGCCTAGTTCTAGTAAGAGACACGGGACAGAAAGGAGTCGATAGTACAGGAAAGCGTATTTATTAGCTCCCTCTGAACTGAGACAAGCACCTGTGGAGTTCTAGAAAAAAAGAAGTGTTAACTGGACACTTCTGGAAGTTTCCAGAAACCTTAGTCCTGTGTAGCACTAGTTTAAAAGTACACAGGACAGAGTGGCATTGCTCCAGCCAGTGCAGTCTGGACAGCCCTGAAGAGGAGTCTATGCCACAAAGGGGAAGTGTGAGCAAAAACATAATTATCAGCTACCCCCTACAGAGACAGAGAGAGAGGAGTGGGGCTCTGCATGAATGGTTTCTGTTTACCCAGAGGCTGGATTCTTGTTGTCAGAAGAGCCCGAGATGGTACAGGATGTGTCTCTTCTTGTGTATGACCCTAGGTTTAGGTCTTTTTTGTCCAACCCCCTACCGGGTGTGTAATTCCACCTCAGAGAGGATCGAGGGGGCATGGTCCACCAAGTTCCTCACTTATTCTATACTCCTCAGGAAACAATACATACGTTAAACTTCGCCAGCAGGCACTTCCACATATACTAATCCTGGAACCTGCCTGACACCAGGAGACAAAGTCAGAGCATGTGACTGGGGCAGCTAATGGGCTGGTGCCAGCTGTGTGGTGACAAGCAGTTACTGACCAAGGGGATGTGGGCAGAAGGTCCAAAAGCATCTCCACTACAATAAACGAATCTGCTTCTGCTTCTCACCTCCCTCCCACGCACCATGATCTGTGTCGTTGATTCTGTCTAACCCCCTACCCCCAAGGACTGACTCAGGGGGCTGAGAGCTAGGTCAACAGACTCTTTTCTTATGTAATTTTTAAAAGATTGTATAAAAGGAGCTCTGGCAAAGAGGAGGGGAAGTCACTCCCAGGGCAGGGCTCAGCCTTTTTGTGCACAGTGTCCAGACCCTGCCGTTGAACAAGCATCCCATCTCTGTGACCAGCCTGTCTGTCTACCTACTTTCTAGTCCCCTGGATCCCCAGCCATGCAGAGAGCCTCTGATCTAAAGTCAAAACCCTAGAAAATGTGTTACAATTCCAACCTAGGGAGTCTGAGGGTCAGGCTGCAGGAACCTGAGGCTCAGACGTGAGGTCAAGTGAAGGGATGGGGGAAGGGAATCTGCATGCCATGCTTAGATCCAGCAACTCCGAAAACTTTTTTTAGTACATAGTTGGGGGCTATGGAGTTACGTATGGGGAGTACGGAAAAAGTAATTTATCTGAAGTCATCCACCCAGAACATCGGCCATATCTGACTTTGAACAAAAAAAAAAATTCTTAAAAGAATTATTTATTTTACGTATAGGAGTACGCTGAAGCTGTCTTCAAACACACCAGAAGAGGGCATCTGATCTCATTACAGATGGTTGTGAGCCACCATGTAGTTGCTGGAAATTGAGCTCAGAACCTCTGGAAGAGCAGACAGTGCTCTTAACCGCTGAGCCATCTCTCTAGCCCTTGATCAAACATTGTAACGCTGTGCACATAAAAACCCTCCCATTGCCGGACGGAGGCAGGAAGCAAGAGGCAGGTGGATCTCAGAGCTCGTGGCCAGCTTGGTCTGCATATCGAATTCCAGAGCATAATGGGGAGAGAGAGCCCCTGCCTTGACCCTCAGAAACGTACATCTTTTCCACCTGACTGTCTTTTCCCACCTGTTTTATGTCCTACTACTTCAGATCATCTTTACCTTGAAACAGGGTAGCGCCCCTCTCCGATTGATTCTGGGAGTATTCGCATCACGATGTACCCAAGGCTTAATCACCCACAGATTTGAATACCTATTACATCTTGCGCACCTGATAAGGGCTGCCGCACTGAGAGAAGTCCGGATGATACTACAGTCAAAAGAGAGCGTCGATTGCAATAAGACAGTCATAGAGCTGAATTAGCTACGAATGCCTGGGCGACATAACATCCCGGGATCGCGCTTGTGATGGGCGCAGGAAAGGCCTTCGGTCGTTAAATGGCCAAGTGAGAAAGGAGAGAACACGGTGTCAAGTCACATACAGCCTCAGGACTCGGGGAAGCGCCACCGACGCAGACCCGACCGCCTGACTCGGAACCAATCCTCGGCTCCTCAGGAAACCTACTCGTACCTCGCTTTCCTCTGAAGCGAATGAAACCTAAGAACGCGGCGCAGAGGCTGCCGGGAGGAGGCTGCTGGAGGAGGCAGCTCAAAGAGAGGTCGCCACGCCCTTCGCGAGGGGGCGGGACATGCAAATCAGACTCGGCGTGCGCGCTCGGAACGCCGGGAGAGCCGAGCTCGTGGAAATTTGTTGCCGAAGCTGTGGGTCCTGGAGAGGGAGTGAG
>NW_021621338.1:2014671-2051568 GCF_004785775.1 Grammomys surdaster
GCATCGACCTGGTATTGCAGTACCTCCAGGAACGGTGCACTCCCTCTAGGGAATTATGTTGGTTAAATGAAGGGTTTTACAGTGGACTTTCCTTAACTCTTGTTTCTTCAGTT
This sequence comes from Grammomys surdaster, assembly GCF_004785775.1. Taxonomy (NCBI): domain Eukaryota; kingdom Metazoa; phylum Chordata; class Mammalia; order Rodentia; family Muridae; genus Grammomys; species Grammomys surdaster. The sequence continues at coordinate 2,014,785 of NW_021621338.1, forward strand.
CGTTTTACCTGGGTGACTCGTACCTGTTACTTTCTGCTAGTACGGAGCTTAACAGGAAATTTAGTAGTATCTTTGCGTCTTAGCTTTAAAATTAAACTGATCACTCATGGTAGCCCACTATCCTTGTAGGCCGATAGGATTCTAAAGGGGGAGAATGTAGGGTTTTCTGACCCATAAAGTGCCTCAGGGAACAAAGGCGACTCTCTGCCAAAGTTCTAAAACAATCAATTCTCCACCTCTTGCTCCAATTCTCCACCTTTTGCTCCATTCCCCCTCCTCCAGTGTGCGCGCGCGGTTGACGTGTGGCAACTAGATTTTAATTTTATTTGGACGAGCATCCTCTGTTGTTTCCAGTTTTGTTTTGCTTTTTTGTTTTTGGTTTTTCGAGACAGGGTTTCTCTGTGTAGTCCTGGCTGTCCTGGAACTCACTCTGTAGACCAGGCTGGCCTCGAACTCTTGAACTCAAAATCTGCCTGCCTCTGCCTCCCAAGTGCTGGGATTAAAGGCGTGCGCCACTACAGCCCGGCTTTCTTTGCTTTTTAGCTGGAACCAAACAAAATCTTTCACTGAACCTAGAGCTCTGCTGTTTCAGCTAGCTATAGCTGGATAGTGAACTTGGTCTGCTTGCCAAGCCCCTCAGTTGTCTCAGAGTCTCACGAGTAAGTTAGGACCTGGGAAGCTGGACATCAGTGGACTCTATAAACTGTTTAATTTATGGAAATATGGGAATCCGCACAGAGCTCTGCGGGATGCACAGAAAAGAATAAAGGTGGACAGAAAGGAGTAAATATGATCAACGGACAGATGCTAAGAATGGCAGAGAGGTTAATGTTGGAAATCTCATCACATGTTTTCAATCAGGAGGGACTCACGGTGTTTTATATTAGTAAATTGACAACCTCTAAGAAAGGCAAGTTTGGAGGCTGCAGGTTGAAAGAGATGGCAGAACCCAGTTAGATCAAGGAATAAGGAGTTAGTCCCCTCATCCAGGAATTCAATCAAGACTGACAGCTTCGGTACCCAAGAGGGTGGGGACAGTGTCTGCACACTGTGCTCATTCAACTCAAGAGATGGTGCTCAAGGACTAGCATCTACATATAAAGCATCTTGGCTACAACTGTAGAGTCTTGCTGGTAAGACAAAAGGCACTCTGCCATCGAGCTAGATTCCCAACTAGCATACCTAGTTAGTTAGACCTAGCTCTGGATTGTGGTTGGTTTAGACCTAGTCAAGGACGAGTGCAGAAGAAAAATGGAAAGAAGAATCTAAAGCTCAAGTTGAAGCTTTGCAGCCATATTTTGGATCCCAAGAAGGACTTGCCTAGACAAAGTGGTTTCTGCATTTAATCACGTGCCACGGACCGTTGAGGCAACCCAGGGGGACTGGCTTCAGGTGGACAAGGAATGACAAACAGACACAGATGCAAGGTGGTCTTGGATCTGAGTTCGATTTTACTATTCAAGCACCAGACTTTTATAATCATAAAGCAAAGAGAATATCAATGTTGTATATACACAGGAACAGAAAGGACAAAGGTTCTCAGGAACATTCTTACAATATTCTTTTTTTTTAAAGATTTATTTATTTATTATATATGAATACACTGTAGCTGTCTTCAAACACACCAGAAGAGGGCATCAGATCTCATTACAGATGGTTGTGAGCCACCATGTGGTTGCTGGGATTTGAACTCAGGACCTCTGGAAGTACAGTCAGTGCTCTTAACCACTGAGCCATCTCTCCAGCCCCTCTTACAATATTCTTATTAGATACTCATAAATTGGACCCAACTCTAAGAAATCAATAAACTATTCATTTGCAAGGCACATATGAAGTTGATGTTATCTCTAATGTTCGAGATAGTAGCCAAGTTAGCAAGCCACCCAGTGGTACTTGTGGTCAGCAGTTAACTTATCTGAGAGTATACTGTAACTTTCTTCTTGTTGCTTTGTGAGCTGCCCAATTAGATTCATCATATATGGGCTTCTTAATGTACATTATGTCTGGGGTCTTCTCATTTATTAATGTAATCTTATTCGTTAACATCTTTTATTCCCTAGGCTTCTTCCCAATTTCCTCTAATATATTTAATTTTAATACTAACTCTACTTAGGGGCTTTTGTAACTATCTAATGATACTATCTCTATTCTCTTTAAATAATAAACACCATGGGGGTTGTGATTGTGCCAATTTCTCCATAAATGGGAGTGAATAATATGATACCTTTTCTCCATTGTGATTGACCCATCAATTCCCAGATTCATCATAGACTCCTGAATATGGCAAAGGATCAGGGGGAGCGCGTTGTGGCTCCATCCTGTTTACAGGGGGAAACCACCATCTCCCTGCTATAAACCATGCTATCTGCCATCCACGAATCCTTAGGAATGTGATAAAACCCTTTCTTTTTAGAGTTTTCAGGGTCTTTTAAAAGAAACCCATAAGAGTCAGTGACTGGAATAATTTCCTGTCTAACCATCCCCACTCTTACAGGCTATATCTCTTTACAGGGGATTCTGGTAAAAGAATTCTTACTGCTGTAGTTCAGTCAAAAGTCCCTGTTCCGTAGGATCAATGGTGATATTTTTCCACAGAAAGGCTAAGTCTAGAATAGGGTTAGTGGTTACCTCTACTGCACTTTCTGTCATTTTTCTTTGTCCATGGGAGGATAGTAGGGCAGGACGTGCCCTGAGCGAAAAGTACACAGAGTAGAAATGAGATAGCAAGAAAAGATGTTCCAAACATGGCAGCCACGATTCGTGAAAAACATATCCTTCTGAGAGGATAGCCAACCTCTCCAGGAGACTGACTTCCTTGAAGTCGTCGCCTCAGGTGAGTGTGCCAGGCTTTTGCCCCGTCACACAGACTCTATTGGGGTGTGGCAGTCACACGACAGAGCTCTTGAAGGAGCACCCGAATGGTAATAGCTGTTTCACGGTCTAGGGTAGAGCCATGTGGTAGCTGTGGACACAAAACAACCTGGGTAGAGTGCACATAGATTCCTGAATAGTGGCCAGCAACACCAGATCATTTGGCACAGAAACTAGGCTAAGGTAAGAGGTAACGAAGATCAGTGGCAACAAAGTGTTACTTCTATATCCCACAGTAATTCTTATCCACCCACTCCAAGACATCAGCATGGAAGAGGCTGCAGGCCACAGAACAGTCAGTGACAGCCTAGAACCGGAATAGTGGGCAGAGCAATAGAGGGAAGTGAAAGTGACCCTGGTAGCCTGATTCCCACAACACAAGGCTGTACAAAGTGGAACTCAGTATGTAGTGGGAGATGACAGAGATGATGTAGGGCAGTGTTTCTCAACATGGCTCAGTAGCAAAATTATAGCTACAAAGTAGCAATGAAAATAATCTCATGGATGGGGGGGTTTCTAAAACTATCAGAAATACAATTTTTTTTGACACCCCTGACCACAAATTGAGAACTGCAGACATAAGAGGAGGTGGGCTTGGCTTCTCAATGCAGAGGGGCAAGCCACTTCCACAGGACCAACAAGTACTAAGCTTGCCCTGCACCTCCATAGGGTAGTGCAGCAGAGTCCTCTGGTGAGACATTGTGCACATTCTGTTTTCCTTAGCACACTAAAATGGAATTCTAGAAAGTTCTATAAGCAGTACAACACAGTTACTTCTCTGCCTTGCATGGAACCACAGTGGTGACCACTCTGTTAGACCTGAGTGTGTCCAGTAGGGGAATGCTTCATCTCAGTCCTCCTGTACTGCTGGCTATTCTTTACATATGCTTCAAGGTTCTATATACTTCTTGTCAACCCTCTACCCCAAATCCCCTGTCATACTTAGGAATTCTTTGTATTGACATTCTCTTGTCAAAGTTATGGTTAGTTATTCAAGGCGAGGGTCTGCCTTCCCTCTCTGCAGGCACCCAGCAGCAGCACCATTAGGGGAGCTAACAGAAAGTCACATTCATGAGTAAGCCATCCCATGCAAAATAATATCCCACCCAGGAACCACTTCTCCATCAAGGAGATGCAAGAATCTCTTGTGATGTGGAACCACGGACTGGACCCATGCTGCACTTCCCACCAGCAGTAGTTTTGTCTTATACAACTTTGACTCATGAGCCAAAGGAACGACAAACTACTCTGTTCCATCTGTGTTAATCATAAATAAGCCACAGTTTCAGTGTTCTCGTTTTTATTTTGCAATAAGATTGCAAAAGCTTTCGGGAGTTCATGATCTCCTTATGTGGTTGAGGATGGCCTTAGACTTTGATCTTCCTACCCCATAAATTCTGGGGTTACAGATGTGTGCAACCGCACCTTTGTGACCCTTAATAGTTACAGCTTTTCTTTTCCTTTTTAAATGTTTATTTTATGTGTATGAGTATACACAAATTTATTTATTTTATGTATATGAGTAAGCTGCCCCTGAAACATCTGAAGAGGGCATCAGATTCCATTATAGATGGTTGTGAGCCACCATGTGGTTCCTGGAAATTGAACTCAGGACTTCTGGAAGAGCAGTTGGTGCTCTTTTTTTGTTGTTGTTTTGTTTTTGTTTTTCGAGACAGGGTTTCTCTGTGTAGCCCTGGCTGTCCTGGAACTCACTCTATAGACCAGGCTGGCCTCGAACTCAGAAATCTGCCTGCCTCTGTCTCCCAAATGCTGGGATTAAAGGCATGCGCCACCACCGGCCGGCACAGTTGGTGCTCTAACTACTAAGCCATCTCTCCAGCCCACAGCTTTATAAATCTCTCTCCTAGAAATAAGAATACATCTTTAAGTTTGTTAATCTTTGTCTGTTCTTTTAAAAAGTCCCAGGTTAGAAGGTTGGAGAAACGGCTCAGTGGTTAAGTGCATATCTTAGTTAGGGTGTTACTGCTGTGAACAGACACCATGACTAAGTCAACTCTTATAAGGACAACATTTAATTGGGGCTAGCTTACAAGTTCAGAGGGTCAGTCCATTTTCATGATGGTGGGAGCATGGCAGCATCCAGGCAGGCGTGGTGCAGGAGGAGCGGAGAGTTCTACATCTTCATCTGAAGGCTGGTAGCAGAATACTGACTTCCAGGCTGCTAGGATGAGGGTCTTAAAGCCCACACCTACAGTGACCCACCTATTCCAATAAGGCCACACCTCCAAATAGTGCCACTCCCTGGGCCAAGCATATACAAACCATCATAATGTATTTACTGCTCTTCTGGAAGACCTAAGTGAATTCAGTTCCCAGCACCCATGTCAGGTGGGTCACACTGTCTAAAGTTCCTGCTCTCAGGGATCTGATGCCTCTGGCTTCCTTGGGCACTGCACTCAATGTTCACATACCCTCCCCCAACATACACAGTTTAAAATAATAATAAAAAAGAAATCCTTAAAGAAATCACTAAAAGATAACTGGTTTGAACATGAATATACATTTATTTTGGGAATAGTTTTTGCAAAGATAAAGCTATTAACATTAACATGATTTTTTTTTTGTTTTGCCCCACAGAACTCATAAGCTCTTGTGAAGTACAAAACATTCTTAAGATGCTGAGGCACACAGGAACAAGATGAGTGGATGGTTCCTTGGTTTAGAGCCTGGTTTTCTTCTTAAGAGATTCCTTTGTCCTCCTGACAACAGAAAGGTCCCCAACTCCCACAGGCCAATTGTCATGATCTGTTTAGTAAGCAGAAAAGTGTTACTTGCAAATCTCTTAAACCCATCTCCCCAGTTTCCATCCAAGCCTCATGGTTTTGTTTGCTGCCTTGCTTCTTAACTAAGGAAAAGAGCCCACAGGACAGGCAGTTTTGCAAAAATCCTTTGATTTGAATGCCAGGCCTGCTACTCACTAGCTTTTTTGGCTGAGTCTTCCTGCATGTAAAGGGGGTAACTGCAGTGCCTCCCACTCCCTGCCTCTGGTGACTGGCTGCAGGTGGACGGACATCTTTGTGAGCGGATTCAACATAAAGCAGACTTAGAACTAAGCAAGCCATGCTGACATGAAGTCCTTCCCTCTCCTGGCTCTTCAATCAGCATGATGGGGACAAAGAAAAGCATGTGGTCTCAGAATGGCAGGCTGCCATCCTAGGACCAAGGAAGCCAGCCTCGAAAGGATGATAATACCTCATGGGAACACAGAGGAAGAGGAAAAGGCTCTTTCTTAGATGTATCTCACCTCTTCATGAGCCAATAGCTTCCTAGACTGAAAGGTCAAAGGTGACGACCACACAGGTCCTGACACCATGTGTACTCTTAACTTAGGAAATGTAGTCTTGGGTGTTTTTTGTTTGGAGGCAAGATCTCTGTACATAGTCCTGGGTGTCCTGGAACTCGCTATGTAGAGCAGGCTGGCTTCAAATGCAGAGAGAATCACCTCTCTTCAGGAGAGCTGGGAGTAAAGGCTGGAGCCACACAGTCCTAATACTATGGACTATTAGGACCTCAGCTGCAAAGCCAGAAATGCAATACAGAGCACAGTAGAGTCGAATCAGTGCTGCTTACTGAGGTTACACTGTCTTTCTTCAAAAAGGGAAAGAAGCCAGGCACGGTGGCACATGCCCTTACTTCCAACACTTGGGAGGCAGACAGTGAGACCCTGTCTCAAAACACCAAAGCAAAAAAAAAAAAAAAAAATCTTAACCAACCAAACATTCATAGTATTAGGGATACCACCATATCCACATGAGAAGTCCACAAGGCTAGGAGACAAGTGGCAGTCTTAACCAGGCATTCACTTGTTAATAGACACTAGTAACTACCTTTAGAAAGAGAACAAATATATTTGTGTTTGTATTTTCCCTGAGGCTTTGGGGTTTTTTACGTGCAATTTTAAAAAAAAGATCTACAATCTATGCTACATAGCCCAGGCTAGCCCCAGACTTGGTATGTAGCCGAGGATGACCATGGACTTCTGTTCTTCTTGCCTCTCCCACCTTGAATGCTGGGATTACAGGCGTGCACCACCACTTCTGATTTTATGGGGTGCTGGGAATTCAATCCAGGGTTTGCATATGCCGGTAAAGGAGTCTATCAACTGAGCAAGATCCCTGGACGTTAGCATGCTTTTAAAAATGTTTGTTTATGTTTTATGTGTCTATGTGAATGCCTGCATATGTCTATGAAATACACGTGTGCCTGGTGCTTGCAGGGACCAAAGGAGGGCATCATCTCCTCCATCTTTAAGATGATCCTGAGCCACCATGAAGGTGCTGGAAATTGAACCTGGCTCCTCTGAAAGAGAAGACAGTGCACATAATGACTGAGCCACCTCTCCAGCCTGTGTTTTTTATTTTGTGTGGATTTGTTTTGTCATTTGAAAAACTAGGACATTGAACTATCTGATTTTGTTTGTTTGGTGTTGTTTTCTTTTGAGGGGATGGCAGGGTCTCTCTATAGCCCTGGCTGGTCTGGGAACTCACAGAAATCTCCTTGCCTCTGTCACCTGAGTTCTGGACTAGACTACCTGATCTTATAAGACTCTTCCAACACCAAAACACATCCAACTGAGTGTAATATTGTTATTGAATTGAATTTATGGAAATAAAGCTTTCAAGCCAAGCACTGTTGCACAGACTTGTAATGGAGGCTGAGGTGAACCTAGGCTATACAGTGAGATTCTGCTTCAATAAGATAAAACAAATACTCCTTTTTATGGGGCTAGAGAGATAGCTCAGTGATTAAGAGCACTGCCTGCCCTTCCAGAGGTCCTAGATTCAATTCCCAGTAACCACATGGTGGCTCACAACCATCTGTAATGAGGTCTGATACCCTCTTCTGGCATGCAGGTGTACATACAAATAGGGCACTCATATATATTAAATCTTTAAAAATACTGCTTTTATGAATAAAAATTATTCAATACAGAAATTTATCATTTGATCTGTATATTCCAAAGAGAGGACAAAGTCGAGTTGGACCACCCCTCTTCCATCTGTGCAAGCACTTAGAGAGGGGAAAGAGGAATTAAATCTGTAAACCTTCAAGCACAGCCAGCCTTTGCCTCCTTTCTACCTTCTTTGTATTTAGAGGTTTAGATATTTCTTTTGCAGTTGAGAACATTTTCTTTAAAATCCTATCATAAATATCAACATTTTGTACTTTTTGATGGCCTATAAAAGAAAACCCCCACCTCCGAGGTAATGACTTAAGACATGGGCACAGTCGGGAAGGGCTTCTGCCTCTCTACTTCTCGGCTGCTTACCTGGTATCTGGAAGTACTGAGTGTACAGAGACTGGCCTCCGTCCACATTGACCAACTGTCCAGTGATAAAGGAAGCTGCAGGGGACAGCAGGAAACACACCAGAGAGGAGATCTGGGGAAAGAAGAGATGTCCTTACATAAGAGCAAAGGCAATAAAGAAAAGAAAAAAGACAGACAGAAACAAACTGGAGAGATGGCTCAGTGGTTAAGAGCACTGGCTGCTCTTCCAGAGGTCCTGAGTTCAATTCCCAGCAACAACATGGTGGCTCACAGACAATCTGTAATGGGATCTGATGCCCTCTTTTGTTGTGTCTGAAGACAGCTACAGTGTACTCATATACATAAAATAAATAAATCTTTAAAAAAAAAGAAAGGAAGAAAGAGAGGGAGGGAGGGAGGGAGGGAGAGAGAGAGAGAGAGAGAGCGCACCTGAGACTCCTGAGAGAGAGAGAGAGAGAGAGAGAGAGAGAGAGAGAGAGCGCACCTGAGACTCCTGAATAAGCACATCTCAGCTCATAGGACTGCATCATGAATCCTCATGCATGTGCACCATGATGTGACAGCACAGAGACAGTCTGGACAACAGTGAAGTCAGGTACTGATCGGGGCAAAGGTGACCAGGTGTGGAGAAGCGGCAGGCAAACAGCACGGTATAAGAAGCCACAAGGAAACATGGCCCTTTCTTGCTTCAACAGTTAACTCCCTTCTGAGGTACCTGCTTGTTGGCCACACTCTATTTGTCATTGCAGTCACATGCTTCTCCCACCTCAGTCCCAGATACAGTAATCGTGTGTGTGTGTGTGTGTGTGTGTGTGTGTGTGTGTAGCAGTGCGGGCATTCTGATTTGTTCAGTCTGTGGCCCTGTCAGGCCCAAAGCATGCCCTGCGGATCACAGGAGCTTCCCAGCATCGGGACTTCAAGGTCCCTATTACACCCTCCCACATGTCACTTGGTGAGGTTTTAGAGAAACTTCACAAACCAAACAGAATTCATTTTACTGATGGCAAGTGGAAGTGGTGTCTCATGAAGGGTGGTGAACCTGAGCAGGTCCCTCTCCTGGCTTTTGTACTAAGCACTGAAACAAACAAAAAAAAGTGATGGGGAGCAAACAACCTGGATTTGATCAGGTCCCATAGAGGGGAGGTGGCAGAAGCCATCCAGGAAAGACTAAGAACGCAAATGAGCTTCCTGGAGATGGCCCACCATCTTGCATGGCTTTTGATGGGTGATCTCTAAGATACAAGGTCACCAAAGACTTTATCCCAGGATTGTCTCTTGCAGCTGATATGCTCCTGCCACTATTACATAGCCTAATGATTCCTAGGCATCAGCCACTCTAATGGGCAAATTTCTGAAGATCAACATGAAGATGTACTCACATGTAGTAATGCTGTAGAGATGAATTGATGTTTTTTCACAATTTCTGATAGTGATTTTATATAATTCTCAAATGGCTACAAGTAATCTCAAGCATATACTCTGTGCATTGGCTGGTGTTATGTGTCAACGTGACACAGCTGGGGTTATCACAGAGAAAGGAGCCTTCCTTGAGGAAACACCTCCATGAGATCCAGCTGTAAGGCATTTTCTCAATTAGTGATCAAGGGGGTGGGCCCATTGTGGGTGGTGCCATCCCTGGGCTGGTAGTCCTGGGTTCTATAAGGAAGCTAGCTGAGCAAGCCAGGGGAAGCAAGCCAGTAAGTAACATCCCTCCATGGCCTCTGTATCAGCTCCTGACCTGCTTGAGTTCCAGTCCTGACTTCCTTTGGTGATAGACAGTAACTTGGAAGTGTAAGCTAAATAAATCCTTTCCTCCCCAACTTGCTTCTTGGTCATGATGTTTGTGCAGGAATAGAACCCCTGACTAAGACAGTCTGTGATAGTTCAGGATTTCACGTATAGAGAAGGACTCACTCTCACTGGAGTACAGGACCACATTCAGAAAACTTTACTGTAGGATCACTCCCCTCACGAAAACATAGGATCTAAATTAGAACTGCAGTCTTTTTAAATAAACAGTTCAGTAAATGTAGGTATATGTCTTTGGAAAGACACGACAAAACATAATCTGAGCTATTTCTAGAAACTCAAACCACGTTCCCCACCCCTGTCAAAATATTTGTAGCTTTGACTTTGTATGCAGGAGAGATGGTCTAATGTATTTTTATTTTTGGTTTTTTGAGACAGGGTTTCTCTGTGTATCCCTAGCTGTCCTGGAACTCACTCTGTAGACCAGGCTGGCCTCGAACTCAGAAATCGGCCTGTCTCTGCCTCCCAAGTGCTGGGATTAAAGGCGTGGCCACCACCGCCCGGCTGATCTAATGTATTTCTAAAGGACCAGTTGTCCTAAGGCAGCTCCTGACTGGCCTATCAGTGTGTGCAGTGCAGCACACACAGGCACACACGAGCATATACACAATGATAATGAATAGAATAAAACAATATTTATCTAAACTAAATCCTTCTCTGCATGTTAAATTCCAAAATTGTATTCAACTCATACATCAATTTAGGGGACATCTGACTTTTGTTTTAAATTTTTAAAAATTGGGCTTGGAGAGGTGACTCAGCAGTTAAGAACATGTGATTGCTCTTGCCAAGAACAAGAGTTGGTTCCTAGCACCCGAGTCAGGTGGCTCACAACTGCTTGGAATTCCAGCTCTGGAGGATCAACACTCTTTTCTGGCCTCCAGGGCTACTGCACTTGTTTGTGTTCCTGTAGCAAAATAGCCTGTGGGAGTTGGATCAAATCTTTACCTGCTGACACATCTTACTGACACCTAAAACTTTGTAGTTTGACTTTAATTCTGCTTTGCTTTTTGTTTGATTATTTTGAGACAAGGTTTCACTAGGTAGCCCTGGGTAGCCTGAAACTTTCTGTGTAGATCAGGCTAGCCTCAACTTCACAGTTGTCTGTCTGCTCCTGTGTACTGTACTAAGATTAAAGGCATAGGCCCAGCAAAAATTGACTTTTAAATAAACTTGATTCTCCTACCAAGAAATATGATATGTATTTATTTATTTGAAATATTTATTGTTATTATGTCTAAGAGTGTGTGTGTTAGGCATATACATGTGAATCCAGGTGCTTGCAGAGACCAGAGGTGCTGGATCTCCATGGAGTGGAAGCCATCTGATACAGTTGCTGGGATCAAACTCAGGTCCTCTGGGAGAGCACTTCTCGCTCGTAACTGCAGAGCCATCTCTCTAGCTCGTATGTCTTCTTTTTTTTTTTTTTTTTTTTATTCTTCAGTAAGAAACGTTACCCCCATCCTAACCACCAGTAGAACTAAGTCTACTCCTCGGTCATTTGAAAAGCTATTGGTTTTAACACTTCACTCCTCTTTGGAACTTCATGAGTCTGTCTTTATCTGGCTTGCTTGGGACTGCTTGTACCAACACTGCATGTGATAAAATAAAGTAGCTGCCAAGACAACAAAAACATGTTGTCTCTAACTTCATGGCCTTCATTTCCAAGGAAAGCCTGCTGTCAGCCGTCAAAGCAACTAACTAGGGTATTTTCCAGAGCCCAGCAACGCACAGGAGACATGGTCTGATGGCACTGAAATAACCATCTCTACTGGTCAGCCAGGCCAAAAGCCCAGGTGCCAAATGTCATACATTTCACAAGGTATTCTCTTTTTTTTTTTTTTTTTTTTTTTTGGTTTTTCGAGACAGGGTTTCTCTGTGTAGTCCTGGCTGTCCTGGAACTCACTCTGTAGACCAGGCTGGCCTCGAACTCAGAAATTCGCCTGCCTCTGCCTCCCAAGTGCTGGGATTAAAGTTCTCAAGGTATTCTCATCAGTGTCACCCAGACACATTACCTCTTCGGGGACTCCAATACGCTTAGCTGGGATAGTCTCAAAGGCCTTCTCAAACATGCTTTGTCCCAATTCTCCATAGTTTTCAAGGGCTGTCTGGGAGTAAATGGTCCCCTGTATTAGAAAACAAAGCAGGAAGGTGAGTAAATGGGGAGAATTAAAATTTCAAGACACCAAGGGCTGAGTATGTAGAGGGGGAGTAGAGCACTTGTCCAGCGAGCTTAAGGCCCTGGGTCCCATCTCTAGAACTCACACAACAGCAATAAGAAGGCATCAGGGATTACACTGACCAAGGACAAAAGGTGTGTGGCTTGACATCAATACAGAAGATAAACGTTTCTAACCAACTTTATTCAAAACCGTTGAAGAGGATTCAGCCAACCAATATCTAAAAGCAGACCATTTGAATGATCATTGGTGGGGGGGCACTTCTCCCCTTTAATAACCAGCTAAGTCTTGGTATTTTTCATGAAAGACTTGGTTTCTGAGGAGTATGTTAAAGTAAGTACCTCAGTGGGGTACCTAACCAGGAACAATGGGCCTGGTGAGTCTAGTTTCTCTTCCTCTGAGCATGCTTGCTTTACCAGGGAAAATGTGAAAAAAAAAAAACCAGGATTTTTCTTGGTTTTTACATTTCAAGTGAAGTTTTAAAAACGCACCCAAATCCAAGATGTATGGACCCTGACAGCTAATTTTAAAAATATATATTTATTTAAAATTTTGAGTGTGTGTGTGGGGGTTGCATGGATGTCACATGGAGGTCAAAGGTTGGGCGCTAGCTGGCCCTAGCTCCAGGATGGCTATACTGATTGATTAGTGGGATCCATGGATATCTGCTTACCCTCCCTCCTTAATACTCTACCAGTGTTACAGATGTGTGCTACCAAGCCCCAAATGGAGCTATTATCTCTACTTTATCCATGACCAGAAGACATCATAGGAAAAGTTACCCTGAGTTGATCTGTGTAGGAAGAGGAAGATGTATTTCACCTAATGTCTCTCAGAGTAAATGCCAGGTACAAAATGTCAGGGAGGCTCAAGCTATGACTTATTTCACAACAAATAAATATTTGGGGAGGTAGAGGCAGGAAGACCAGAAATTCAAGGCCAACTTAATCTATATAATAATGAATTCTAGCCAGCCTGGGCTACACAAGAACTGCTCTCAAATAGCAAGCAGAGGCCAGGGAAGTGGCTCAGTCATAGTTGGTGAACTGCATGCTGTGAAATCATGAGAATCTGCATTCAGACCTGCAGCATCTACATCCAAGCCAAATGGAGCAGCATGGTTCAGTAACTCTAGCACGAGGGAGGTGGAGTGGGGACAGGCAGGTCCCTGGAGCTGGCTGGCCAGCTAGTCTAGCCAAATTAGGGAGCTTTGAGGTCTACACGGAGACCCTGTCTCAAAAACTAAGGTAGAGATTGGCTGAAAAAGACAGTTGCCAATGACCTCTGCCTTTCACCTGTATATGCACATGCATACACATGAACACATACATGTACCACACCCATACCAAAAAAAAAAAGATGGTTTTCTCTAAGACAAGGTCTCTGTAGCTCTGGCTGTCCTAGAACTCACTCTGTAGGCCAGACTGGCCTCGAACTCAGAGATCTACCTGCCTCTGCCTCCCAAGTGCAGGGATTAAAGGTGTGCATCACCATCACCAGGCTCAAAAAAAAAAAAAGGATTTTTTGAGTCAATACTGTGGCTGCAATTGTGATATTATAACACATAACTTAATTTCTACTTGGTCTTAAAACTGAGAGTTTCTTCCCACTGCTACTCATTTTCTTTTTTTCCAAATAAGAGACTCATACCAAGAAATAACAAAACCATTGAGGGAAAAAAGTTACTCTTCAAAGTAGCACTTTTTTTGTGTGTACAAGTGTGGTGAACTTACCACACTTATGTATGTTATGGTAAACATACAAGTTACATGTGTATGTGCACCTATATTTGTTCTCAACCAGGTAGGCACACGGAGAAGCCAGACATCAATATCTGTACCTTTTATGGTTCTTCATTTTGCTGTTTCCCTTTTATCTGTTTGCTTGTTTTGAGACAGGGTTTCTCACTGAACCTGGAACTCACTGGTTCAGATAGCTGACTGGCCATCTTGGGAGCTACCCAGGACTAGAGTTACTGGAGTTACAGGTCTCGGTGTCTCTCTCTCTCTTTCTCTCTCTCTCTCTCTCTCTCTCTCTCTCTCTCTTTGTTGTTGTTGGGTTTTTTGTTTGTTTGTTTTTTTTTTTAGTTTTTTTTCGAGACAGGGTTTCTCTGTGTAGCCCTGGCTGTCCTGGAATTCACTTTGTAGACCAGGCTGGCCTCGAACTCAGAAATCCACCTGCCTCTTCCTCCCAAGTGCTGGGATTAAAGGCATGAGCCACCACTGCCTGGCTTGTGTCTCTCTTTTTATGTGAATGTGGAGATCTGAACTCAGCTCTTCACATTTGTACAGCCAGTATTTTACCCATTGAGCAAGTGTGTGTGTGTGTGTGTGTGTGTGTGTGTGTGTGTGTGTGTGTGTGTTGGTTACAGGGGAAGTGCCCAGGGAGGCTAGAAGGTGTCAGAATTCCTGGAGATAGAGTTACAGGCAGTTATGAGATGCCTGATGGTCTGATGTGGTACGGGAACTGAGCTCAGGTCTTCTGCAAAAGCAATAGGCTCTCCTACCTGCTGAGCCATCTCTCCAGTTCCCTAGTATTGCTTAACCCTCACTGTGCAATGGAATTCCTCAATGCTTTTTATAATGCAGGTACTTTCAATCCATGATAGGAAATACAGTCCTCACATCACTATTGTTTAAATACACATAATTCTAATATTTGCCAAGAGTGTCCATCACTATCTCGTTACCAAATAACACTACTGCCATAATGAATGACTGCATTTCTAATTTAACCTATGTTAAAAGTCAACCGTTTATAGTATATTTACATAAGTGTTAATATATACTGCACCGATGAAACAGTTATCCGCACACAATCTCAATCGGGAGCCCAGTTTGTCAGCAGACGTCACATATAACAGTTACCTACAGGTGCAACACAGTTGATCCTTACTCCGTTGCTGGCCCATGCCAAAGCCATGGATTTCGTGAGGTTGTAAACACCTTCTCTTGCCGCTCCACTGTGCCTTTAAAGACGCAAACATTATTTTCGTCAGTTTCTGTTGAACATTTTCCCCATCGACTAAGTCAATGAGCATTTCAATAACCTGAGAACTCCACGAGATTGTTTTTGTTATGAGTCTCTGTCACACTGAGTCTCTGTTTAAAGAAAGAACTGGGTCCTTCTATATCAGAGCCAAGCCACAGTTATCTAACCACACACACTGCATGAGCTGTATCTCTCAAAAGCCATGTGCACGGGAAGAATATGTGGACGACCCTTTTATTACAAAAGAGATTGTGGCTTTGTTTCTCTCTCTCCCCACACGTGTACATATATGTGTACACTCAAGCACGTGCCACGATGCATGTATGGAGGACAGGGAACACCAAGTGAGCCGTTTCTCTCCTTCCATCATGTGGGCTCTGAATGAAACGCACCGAGGTCCTCAGTCTTAGTAGCAAGTTCTTTACCAGCTGACCCATCTTGCCAGCCCCAAATTGATAATTTTAATGACAAGCATTTTGATATTGTATATACTTTTAATAATAGGGGATATGAAAGTCATATATTTGGCTACATGCATTATCAATGGAATTCCAAATAAAAGGCTCAAAGGATTTAGGTCTTGGGTGACGGATATGCTTTAATGGATACGGCCTACTGCAGAGCCTGACTACCTGACTTCAATCCCCAAGACCGCACTGTGGAGGAAGAGAAACCCCTCTGACCTCCATACATGTGTTGTGCAGCATATACACCTCACATTAAAAAAATACTAAATAAATATAATTTTTAAAAATGTAAAAAGCTGGGCATGGTGCTGCATGCCTTTAATCCCAGCACATGGGAAGCAGAACAGTGGGATCACTTAGAGCTTGAAGCCAGCCTGGTCTACATAGTAAGTTCCAGTCAAACCAGGGGTAGATGTAAAACATACATATAAGCCAGGCAACCCTGTCTCAGCAACAACGAAAACATGTACTGTTTAAAATAGAAGGTACAGGGGCTGGAGAGATGGCTTAGTGGTTAGGAGCACTGACTGCTATTCCAGAGGTCCTGAGTTCAATTCCCAACAACCACATGGTAGCTCACAACCATCTGTAATGGGATCTGATGCCCTCTTCTGGTGTGTCTGAAGAGAGTGACAATGTACTCATATACATACAATAAATAATTCTTTTAAAAAGTATACATATATATGTATGTATACACACACACACACACATATGAAGGTACAGAGATAATGTGATTCAGAATTTCTATGTACAGCATAATAATATCCCCAGAACCAACTGCCATATGTTTAATGTGGGAAAATCTATTCATAAGCATCTCAAACTAGAAGGGAAAGACAGACTAGGGAGTAAGGAAAGAAGGATTTCCTTCAACTTTTAGCCCTGCATGTTTGCTGATCAATTCTTTTCTAGTTCATTTGAAAGAGTCGCCCTCTCCTCTGTCCCAGCACACACACATCTCACTGGGTAAAGAATTTGGAATGGCTCAGCAGTTAAAAGCTAGCATGTAACAGTTAATTTTGATTGTCAGCTTGATTTGATTCACTTCAGAATTAGTAAGGCATACTTCTTGAGTGTGTCTGTGAAGATGTTTTCTGAGAGAATTCACTAGGGTTCACTGTGGGAAGGGGAGGGAGGTGGGAAACCTGCCCTGAAGGTGGGTAGCATTATCCCAAGCAGTGAGAATAGAGGACAGAAGAGAAGCTAGCTGAGCACCAGTGTCTTCTGTTCTCTGCTCCCTGGCTCACTGTGATGGATGGGGTCCTCTGAAACCAGGAGCCCAAACAAACCCTCCCCCTCTAAGCCATCTCTGCCAGGAACTGTGGTTAGACAGACAAAGAGTAACGGAAACTCTGCAAAACTGAGGGAATCCTAGATAATACACGAAGCTAGTATGTTATTAAAATTTCCATAGAGGAAGTCAACTAGTTACTATTTAGAACTACTCCCTCAGGGATTTTGTGTGTGTGTGAGTGTGTGTGTGTTTCAGAAACTCTGAGTTTCTGTTATGAGTTACAATTTAGCAGTCCTAAAATTAAACAGGTATATTCATGGCATTCAAATCTAAATTAATCTAGATCTATTTAATTTTCATAATTTAACAAAGAAGCTATTTCCCACAGTGACAGCTAGATTTGTAACATTTTGATTACTTGGCAGGAAGGATACAGGACCTTCAGGTAATATGAATTTCAGATAAATGGCAAACATGTACACCTCCATGAAACCTCAAGCCTACTGCCAGTGACATACCATCTCCCAAGGCCACGCCCACTCCAAAGAGGCCACACCTCCTAATTCTTCCCAAATGGTTCCACTAACTGGGGTGAAGCATGCAAACATATGAGTCTATGGGAGCCATTCTCATTCAAACCACTATATATGGCAACTTTAATCTGAATGGGCATTAATAGGAACTAGGGGAAAGGCTCAGTAGGTACAGTGCTTGCTGCACTAGCTTGAGGATGTGAGTTTGGATGCTCACTCATATAAAAGTCAGGTACGAGAGTGTGTGCTTGTAATTCCAACAAGGAGAGACAGAGACGGGAGGATCCCTGGGATTCACTGGCCAGCCATTCTTGCCAAATCAGAAAGCCATGGTTCAGTGAGTAACTAAAAAATAAATAAATAAAAATAACAAAATAAGGTGGAGAGGAATCGGTGAAGACACCTGATGTTGACCTCTGGCCTCCAAGCATACACATTTCTTTTTTAAAGTTCAAATAAAAGGAAATGGGGGGGGATGAATATGGTCAAAATCTATAGTGTCTTAGGGTTTTACTGCTGTGAACAGACACCATGACCAAGGCAACTCTTATAAGGACAACATTTAATTGGGGCTGGCTTACACGTTCAGAGGTTTAATCCATTATCATCCTGGCAGAAAGCATGGCAGTGTGCAGGCAGACATAGTACAGGAGGAGCTGAGAGTTGTACATCTTCATCTGAAGGTCAAGTCTCTTTCTTCCACACTGGGCAGAGCTTGAGTATAGTATCACAAAGCTCAACCCCACAGTGACACATTTACCCCAACATGGTCACACCTATTCTAACAAGGATACACCTCCTAATAGTGTCACTCCCTATGGGTCAAGCATTCAAACACATGAGTCTATGGGGGGGGGCAAACCCATTCAAACCACTACACATTGTATGAAAATTTGCAAGAATTAATAAGAACATTATTTACAAAGGAAATTATTGGCATTACAATTTATTAAAGGGGTAAATCATTGATTTAAGCCCCCCATTCAGAGAACAAAATCTAAAGACACAGAAAGAAAAAAATATATAAAATACTTACGCGGCTGTTGGAAACCCATTGTTAACAAGGACAATGATATTGACAATAGACCCTCCGTGCTTTTTCATCCAGGAATTGTAAACTGCAAAGCACAGACAGTCAACAGTCATATTAAACAGTGTTTTCCTTTGTTATATCCTGCTCCAGCATGCATTTAATGTCTTCCATTTTAATTTAGTTTTTGTCATTGAGGTGAGGTCTCTTGTAGCCCAGGATGACCCGGATTGGTGTATAACAAGAAGCTAATTTAATAAACTATAAGGTAAAGCTGAAAACTGTCAAGGAAAGCTACAAAATGAATTTGAAAAAATTTTTTTTGATAAACTAATAATCTAGATGAAAACTTATTGAAACATTGACTCATTTAAAATGGCCATAAAGTATCTAGTATAACCTGAATTAAAAAGAAAAAAATTGAGACAAGTTTTTTTTTTTTTTTTTTTTTTTTTACAAATCCCAGGTTAACCTAGAATTCCCTAGGTAGCTGAGGATAACCTGAACTGCTGTTGTTCCTGGCTCTACCTTCCAAGTGAGGTGGCCCCACAGTTGTCCACCACCATGTCTGGCTTACAGAGTGGCAAGGATAGCACCTAGGGCCTCCTGGACGATAGACAAGCACTCTGCCAACTGAACTACATCTCCGTCCCTAAGATGAATTTTAAAATGTGAGGTTTATAGATAAAAAACATAAACCTTTACCAAAAGATTTAAAACAAAATCCACCAATTAAAGACATGAGGTAGCTGGGCAGTGGTGGTGAACACCTTTAATCCCAGCACTCAGGAAAGAATGAGAGAAAGAACATGAAGTGGCTAGGGAGGTAGGGAGGAAGAGAGGATCTGGGAGGAGTTGAGGGGGAGGAAATAACATGGCTAACTTATATTGTATAAAAAAGGATTTTATTTTATGCATATGAGTACACCACCATTGCTCTCTTCAGACAAACCAGAAGAGAACATCGGATCCCATTACAGATGGTTGTGAGCCACCATGTGGTTGCTGGGAATTGAACTCAGGACCTCTGGAAGAGCAGTTGGTGTTCTCAACCACTGAGCCATCTCTCCAGCCCAAAAAAGGTTTTAAAAATAGTAAGAGGTAGGTGGTGGTGGTGCACACCTTTAATTCTAGCACTCAGGTGGCAGAGGTGGGCAGATCTCTTGAATTCGAGACCAGTATGGTCTACAGAGTGAGTTCCAGGACATCCAGGGCTACACAGTGAAACCCTGTGTTTTTAAAAAAAAATCCCCCAAAACAAATAAATAAATGAATAATAAATGAAGTCAGACAGGAAGGAAGGAAGGAAGGAAGGAAGGAAGGAAGGAAGGAAGGAAGGAAGGGAGAAAGGAAAAGAAAACATGAAATTAGGAGACAGACACAGAGGAGCAGAGGGAGAGGGCTGTGGAGAAGATGAAAGGGAGTGAGGGGTTGGTACTATTAAAACTGCATACATGTACAAAATTCTCAAAGAATAAATTACTTTAAGCAGAATATATGGTCATAAGTAGTCCAGAAATTGTCACATCAAGTATTAAAAAACACATAAAACCTCAGGATTTTAGCATAAAGAGGATACTAAGTTGGTATAAGTTACTCTAAATAGACTCCACCTCTGGCTAAATGCCATGTTTTAGCTCTGATGGCATTATGACTTCTAAAACTCTCTGATGCTTTCCCAGTCTCAGATGCGGGCATTTCTTCAAAGTCTTTGAAATCACAAAGAGACCATAGAGAACAAATGGAGAAAGAAGAAAGATGTACAGGAAAAAGATACACAGGAAGAATGGCTGGCAGAAACAACTCGGGAAGGTTACAAGCATCTGTCAGTGAGGAGACATAGTAACTGTAAAGTCAAGTGATTGGGAACAAGCAAGGAAGTTTTGGGTTTTCAGTGTTCAAATGAATGGATCCTAAGTGGGGTAAGTCTTCTTTTTTTTTCTTTCTAATTTAGTTCAGTCCTAAAGGGGATCACTTTGACTTTTTTCTCCTTTCTTCTGACTTGTAAGGTACACACCACTAGGATGGCTTAGTGAATGCACTGGGCTAGTCATTTGGAAAGATTCTTTCTCTGTAGTTATCCCACCGAGTGACCAGAAAGTTACATTTAATTGTACAGTGATCTCTTCTGTTGTTTTCATTTTTTTTTTTGAGACAGGGTTTCTCTGTGTAGCCTTGTCTGTTCTAGAACTCACTCTGTAGACCAGGCTGACCTCAAACTCAAATCTGCCTGCCTCTGCCTCCTGAGTGCTGGGATTAAAGGAGTGCAGCACCACCACCCAACTGTATATGTGGGTTTTTTTTTGTTTGTTTTTTTTGTTTTTTGTTTTTTTTGTTTTTGTTTTGTTTTTTTCGAGAAAGGGTTTCTCTGTGTGTAGCCCTGGCTGTCCTGGAACTCACTCTGTAGACCAGGCTAGCCTCGAAGTCTCGAACTCAGAGATCTGCCTGCCTCTGCCTCTCAAGTGCTGGGATTAAAGGCGTGCGTCACCACCGCCCAGCATGTATATGTGGTTTTTAAGGATTGTCTTTTGTTCAGTTTCATTTATACAATTATCTAACCTAGTCACAGAATCTTAATAAGTGATGAGATTTAGTGAGAATCAACAATAATAAAACAACCTTTGGACCAGGCACAGTGTGAAGGTGGAACTCTCTGAGTTTGAGGCCAGCCTGGTCTACAGAGCAAATTAGAGGACAGCCAGGACTACACAGAGAAACCCTGTGTTAAAAAAACAACAAAGAAAACAAAATAAAACCAAAAATCTGTCTCCCTAACAGAATAAAACAAAACAACAACAGCAAAACTACACCTTCAGTACAGGATTCCAGATATAATTAGAGAGAAAGTATACATTATCAAAAGGTAAGGTTCTTCTTGAAAAAATTTAATCTAAATTTCATCTTCAACAGGACAAGAGACATTTTGTAAATTAATGTCAGGCTGTCTTAACACTGATTTCTTACAGAAATAACATAAACTCTTAGAAAATGAAAAAGTATGGATCTTTGACAAAGATTCAGACCAAACTGAGGAGGCACAGAGGCTGAGGATGTGGCTCAGTGGTTAGGCACCAACTACTCTCTCAGGGGTTCCTGGTTCGGTTCCCAGCACCCACACAGTGGCTCACGTCTCCTCTAAAGTGCAGTTGCCGGGATCTGACACCTATCCTCCCATCATCAGGCGACTGCACCATGGCGCACATGCATGCACTCAGGCATATGTAGATGTTACTGAAATAAAAGGAAATAAATTTCTAAACAGACACAAGCCAGCTGGGTGGTGGTGGTGGTGGTGGTGCAGGCCTTTGATCCTAGCTCTTGGGGAACAGAAGCAGGTGGATCTCTGATTTCCAGGTCAGCCTGGTCTACAGCGTGGGCTACACAGAGAAATTCTGTCTCAAAAAATGAGAGGGGGGGGGAGGGAGGGAGGGAGGGAGGAAGAGAACAAATACAAGATATAAATTTTGTTAAGATATGAAATAAACGTTATTGATGTGGGCTTGGGAGTCCCTAACAGCTCCTCTTCCAGCCTTCCCTGTGATTTCTCACTACGGAGAAGTTGGGGTTTTGTGCTGTTGAGACACTCGCCTGCTTTGCACATGTAGAAGGTGCCTGTCAGGTTGGTTTCAATCACAGCTTGCCATCCCTTTGCAGTGATGTCTTCAATAGGAGCCATGAACTGGCCTCCTCCGTTGTTTACCAGGAAGTCGATCCTACCATAGATAGCTAAGGTAGATTTGACCAAATTATTTACCTAAAGAAACATCGAAGGGGAAATTTAATAGCTAACCTGCTACATGGCCCAGTTTTAGAAATATAATGCAGTCTGTAGACTCCTATATAATACATATTAGTTCTAAATACTACAACCTAAATACACAAAGCCACCACTGAATATAAGCCCAAGTCCCACAGTGTGAACGTAACACTGTACCATACTCATAAATTATAAGCCAAAATTCTAATTTTGATGGCAAAGTAAACGAAGAAGAGTATGGATAACCCTTAAGTCCAACAAGCCTCAGTAGCATTAATTTCTAAGTACCAATCTTAGATGAAAATGATGAAACTAGGTCAAAACGAACACTAAGAAATGCCTTAAAGCAGTGTTTATCAAACAGGTCCCAACCTCTTTGGCGGGGGGTGGGGGGTGTCCAACAACCCTTTCACAGGGTCCCATATCAGATTGCCTGTATGCCAGATATTTACATTATGATTGATAACTGTAGCAAAATTACAGCTATGCAGTGACAATGAAAACAGTTTTATAGTTGGGGGTCACCATAACATGAGAAACTATATTAAGGGGTCGCAGGATTACAAGATTGAAAACCACAGCTTTAAAGGGTCTCTAGCAGAGAGGACACTCTTGTTTAGCTCCCCTCCTCCTGAGGTCAGCAGCTCAGTAAGTCAGGAGCACAGGCATCTCTCCTTACAGGCCCTGCCTGCTAGTGAGCCCCATCACCTTGGAGTACATCAGGGTTCAGGAACCACTTCTGCAAAGAACACTGGCTAAGTCCACTGTGCAGCCATGTTTGTCTTACCTCTTCTTCTTTCCTGATGTTGCACTGTATGGCAGTGATTTTAGCGCAGCTGGAGGGAGGCAGAGAGGCTCTCAGTTCATCCGCAGCAACGGTTAATCTGTCCAGCTTCCGGGAAGCGATGACCACGTTACACCCTAAGGAGAAAATAGCCAGAGAAAAAAAGAAAGTCAGCTTCCAAGAGCTGTCCAAATTAAGGGGCTAGAAGGAGGGCACAGTGGTTAAGAGCACTGGCTGCTCTTCCAGAAGACCCAGGTTCAATAGCCAGCATCCACATGGCAACTCATAACTCTCTGTAACTCTAGTTCCAGGGGATCTGACACGCCCTTCTGGTCTCCACAGGCACCAAGCATATACATGATAAGCAGACCTATAGGTAAAATATACATACACATAAAAATAAATAAATAAAAAAAATTGTCCAAACTACAGAAACCATTTTGTATATTCCTGTGAAAGGTGGGGGTGGAAGAGGAATCAGGCTGGTTTTGGATATGTTGAAGCAATAGGAATTGAAATGACTAAGAAGCTAGACAACACACACACAAAGACACAGACACACACACACGGGGTGGGGGAGGGACAACTGTTTTGAAATATTGAGCAACAAGTGCCATGGGACTAAAAATGATTAGCCATCTCTGAGTGCGTGCCAGTCTAACTAAGAAGGAATCTATGAACAAACCATATTCCAGTGAGACAAGGAGTTAGAAGGAGAGATAGCAGAGGCACCAAGACTAGGCAATAAAAGTGGTGAACTTGGGGTGGCTTCTTCCTCACCCTCCTGACTTGAAAGAACAGTCTGGCAGCTTAAAAACAAAGACCTTATGGGCCTTTTCTCCTGCCTGAAGGGCCTGGCTGATGGATGTTCAAGGCAAGATCAGGAAGGTCACCTGTAATGGGATCTGTGCCCTCTTCTGGTGTGTCTGAAGACAGCTTCAGTGTACTGATATAAATCGTGTGTGTGTGTGTGTGTGTGTGTGTGTGTGTGTGTGTGTGTGTGTGAAAGTCAGTCAGGCACTGGTAACCCACATCTTTAATCCCAGTACTCCGGGAGGCAGAGGCAGGCAGATCTCTGAGTTCAAGGCTGGCCTGGTCTACAGAGTAAGTTCCAGGACAGCCAAGGCTACACAGAGAAACCCTGTGTCAATAAAGGAGGAAGGAGGCATGAGGCAGGGCCCCTTATTATGATGAGTTCTTTCTTCCATTCAAGTACTAGCTGGACTGGAGCCTTCTTCCTTAGCTTTCAATATCAGATACATTTAGGGTGGTATGGCTGTAGAGATGGCTAGTTCTATCTTTTGAGGTCTTTCAGTTGCTGCTGGCTAGTGACACACACCCATAATCCCAGAATTTGGGAGAGAGAGGAAGGCAGATTTCTGAGTATGAGGCCAGCCTGGTCTACAGAGTGAGTTCCAGGACAGCCAGTGATACACAGAGAAACTCTACTGGGGGGAGGTCTTTTAGTAATTGATTCCTGTCTATCTGTTGTTTGGCTCAAACACAGACAGTACAGAACAAAGCTGTGTCATTTCCTCACCTCCCAATGATAAACTGTGTAACATGTTGCAAAAGTGATTGATCAAATGAGATTGGCCAATGTGACAGAAGCAAAAGAAGGAATTAAAAACTGCTAACAATGGAAGTGGCATCAGCCTGGGAGGCTGATGTAGGCATGCTGACACACTGGAGAGATTTACAGGCATGTAGTCAGAAGACACTAGTAAGTGCAGACTTCTCAATATAAACATGGAAAATGGTTAAGCTCAACGATGGAGATGTTAAAGAAGTGACAACCATGACAAGCTTCATATTAAAGAAATTCTTGGGATCATTTCTTTTCCTTTTTTTTTTAAATTGGATATTTTATTTATTTACATTTCAGATGTCATTCCCTTTCCCCATCCCTTCCCCAGAAACCCCCTATCCTATCCCCCTCCTCCTTCTTGCTTTTTTTCTTTATTAGTATTTTAAGTTAACATACAAAGTACTGGGTTTTATTACAGCATCCTCATACATGTGTCATTAGAGTTCTGATTTGTTTCCCTCTGTCCCTTCCCTTTCTTCCTCCAGCTAGTTTCCTCATCTGATTTCCTGTCACATGTATTCCATCACCCTCCCTCCTCATCCTTTTTTTTTTATTAGTAACTTTTTAAAAAAATGTTAATCAAAGGCTTTATAAGTTTGGAATACTCAATAACAAGATGCTCATACAATCAGAAGTGTAACCCAATACCCAACCTAGATATATCAACTATCTTTGACTGGCAAGGACACGCAAACATCTGCCTCTATGTTCTCCTCTCTCTCCCTCTCTCTCCCTTCCTCTCCCTCTCCCTCTGTCATGTCCTAGCTCCTCCTCTCCTTCGTCTCTCCTTACTCCTCCTCTTCCTCTCCTTACTCCTCCTCTTCCTCTCCTAACTCCTCCCACCTTAGCTCCTCCTACATATCACCCTTCCTGTTAAAATAAAACTTTTCTCTCAAAATACGTTTAGAGCATAACTATACCAATTTGTATCAGTAAGGTACAAGATAGACCTAATACCCAGTCCAACATTTTGTTGACTAACCAGAACCTCTGTCATCTCTCCTAACTAAAAGACTTAGTTCTGAACCTGGCTTTTTTCTTGGCTTCAGTATGAATGTCAGCTGAAAACCATCCTCTCAAGTCTTTTCTCTCAAAGTAAATAGCTGGGATTGGCTATGAGACTATAAGTCTTCAACCCCATCAGAAATCCAGAATGATTGAATTGAAATTATGGGAAGCACAAAGCATAGCCTCTAAAACTTAGCCAATTTATTCTTTTCCTTTTGAGACAAGGTCTCATTATATACCTTTGGCTAGTCTGAAAGTTACAGAGATCCACCTGCCTCTGCTTCCTGAGTACTGAGATTAAACAACTACATCTGGTCTTACATTTTACATTTAACTGACAAATAATTGTACATTTACTGAGAACATTTTTGATGTTTTTGATATTTTTATATGCCATGCAACGATCAAATCAGACTAATTAACACATCTCCTTCCACAAGTAACCATTCCTTTGTGGTAATGATATGTAAAGTATCCTTAAGCCAGTCCTGGTGTTCTAGCTTGTAATCTGAGCTACTCAGGTGGCTGAGGCAGGAGGATCACAAGTTCAACGGCTGCCTGGGCTACAGAGTGAAAAGGCCAGACTCCAAATAAAGAGGTTCTGTTGTTGCTGTTGTTTTGTTTTTAAAGAGAGGTCTGGGGATGTATCTAGATGGTAGAGAACCTGTTGAGATTCAATTCTCAGTACAGATCCAAAAACCAACCAAACAAAAAAAGTCTTTTAGCAATTTTAAAACATAAACTACATTACTTACTTTATTTTTATTACATTCATTCATTCATTCATTCATTCATTCATTCAATGTGTGTGTGTGTGTGTGTGTGTGTGTGTGTGTGTGTGTGTGTGTGTACCACAGCACCCATGTAGAGATCAGAGCTTCCAGAAGTCTGCCTTCTCCACCATGCAGGTCCTGGGATCTGAATTCTTGCCCTGACTCCTGGCAGCAGGTGCCTCCGTACAACATAGTATTACTAACTGTAGTCAGCACAATGGGTAACAGACAGCCAGATTTTATCCTTTCTATCTAATTGAGACTTTGCACCCTCTCAACTCCTGCTATTATTGACTCTAGGAATCTTAACACAACGTATTCTGGGCATATTCACCCCATCCCCAACTCCCCCCAGATGACACTTGGCACCTTCTGACCTACCCATTTCCACTCACACTGCCCTGGTGTGGTTTTAGTACTGCCTCCTTCCCCGCCCCATACATATTTGTAACTAGAAGCAAAAGAGCTTTCAACAACAACAGAGGTAAGGAGCATCTGTAATTTTCCCCACAGATGATCAGTTTGTTTTGCACAGCATTAGCTCAGTCACTGCTAGGTCTCCTCTATGCTGTGCAGTGCCAGGGACTATCTGTAACAATTGTTAAGATGTTCTGACATCCTCTATATCAGAGGAAGGCAGACATGTTTAACCAGCTAATATTTTACTAATTTATTCGTGTGTATATGTGTGGGCCATGGTGCTTGTGCAGAGGTCAGAAGGCAACTTGCGGAAGTCAGTGCCCTCCTTCTACCATTCTTCTTCTGAGGATTGATCTTTGGTCAGCAGGCTTGGCAGCAGGCCCCTTCATCCACTGAGCCTCCTTGCCAGCTCTCAGCTAATGCTTTATAATATTCTATTGTCCAATTCGGGTTTATAGAGTAATTTTCAGAAAACAGCCATTAATTCTGGCATCAAAAAACAAAAACAAAAACAAAGATGAAAAAGCAATAATAGAAAGTATTTCACATGCTTGGTGCTGGAGAGATAGCTCGGAGCTTAAGAGAGCCTGTACTTCTCTTGCAGAAGGCATGAGTTTGGTTGTCACCACGCACACTGGGTGGCTCACACTCCAGTTCCAGGGGATCTGACACTTCAAGCCTCCACAGGCACCTGCAGTCACATGCACAGGCTCTCCCCCCCCCTCCCAAGACACATATAGAATTAAAAATACAACAAACCTTTAAAAAAAACTTTTTTTTTCATATTCTCTCATGGAAGGCAATCCAGTTATAGATACAGCAGTACAATGTTCACTTCTGTTTTAGGTATAGGAAGTATTTTCCTAGGGACATACTCCATGACTTTCATAGCATCTCCAGGGCACAGAGTATCCTAATATTTCAGTCATACCACAATAATCTGTTGCTTGACCCCAGAGTTAGTGTACTGTTTGCCTAATGCAAATTTACTCAAAAAGAGGTTCAATAACTTGAAATTCAAAAGGGAAACCAAGGTTCTGCAAATAGGCTGACAGAGGCCAATTCCTGACCTTTGTACCAAATAAGTAGTTTGATTTTTTTTTAAAATAATTCTTCCTCCCAGGGGATGTTTCGTGGTGGCAGACTGGCTGGAAGTAATGGTAAAAATGGAAGCTACAATGGGATCTTGTTTTCTTTTGCAATGTACTGCTGATAAGATAAAGCCGATCATTTCCCCATGTATTTATTTCCTGTGTTAGCTCAGCATGGAATCCTTGGGCCATATAATTTCTCATTTGCTCCTTTTGATGTCAGATTTTTAAAAATCTACTTGTCAGGGCTGGAGAGATAGCTCAGGGTTAAGAGCTCTGACTGCTCTTCCAGAGGTCCTGAGTTCAATTCCTAGCAACCATATAGTGGCTCACAACCATCTGTAATGGGATCTGATACCGTCTTCTGGTGTGTCTGAAGACAGCTACAGTGTACTCATATACATAAAATAAATAAATCTTAGAAAAATCTACTTGTCGAAGCTCTTTGCATAATACAGGTATCATGCTGGAAATACCTTTTGAAATATGCCTTTAAACTTTGCACTCTTTCCTCACACCCACTCCTTGGAGACAGGGTTTCTTTGTGAGCCTCGACTGTCCTGGAACTCGACCTATAGACCAGGATAGCCTTAAACTCACAGGGATCCTATCTCTGCCTCTTGAGTGCTGGAATTAAAGTCATGTGTCACCACCAACATGGGTTTAAGAGTAAATTCAAAGAAGATATACATTCTCACATATCTAAATAGTAAATGTATCTTCTTCTTGATGGCTTCCTTCCTTGTGCGTGTGTTTACGTGATCATTCTAAGTTTAATAACTTCTTTTTTCTTGCTTTAGGACAGGAGAAGTGAGAAGAAAATGTGATCAGAGCCTCTCAACATTTCTTGGCTATTAGGACTAAAACCTCTGTTATCCTCTCATTGCTCAGCTCTGCAGCCCGTAGCTTTGCAACCTCTTCCGGTCCGCCAGCACTCCCCTTTGTCTCTCCCTCTGTCTCTGACCCCCTCTGTCTCTGAATCCAGTTTACCCGAGCTAGACCTCTGCGGACACTAGCTCTGGGTGCCCAGCCTCAGAGGGCCTGTTCACGTACCCAGGTGCAGGAGCTCCCGGGAGATGGCTTTTCCAATTCCTGTGCCCCCACCAGTGACCACGGCTACTTGGTTCTGCAGCAACCCGGCCGCTAGGCAGCTCAGACCAGTCTTCCAAGAGCCCATCGCTGCAGAGAATTTGTTCCTGAGTTCTCGCTAAAGCCAGCCCTTGGGTTCCTGAGAAGTAGCAGAGCACTAGAAGTCCGCGGCCCCCTGACCGAACAGACCCCGCCCCTAAGTCCGCGTGGTCCCGCCCCAAGTCCCGCCCAGGCCCCGCCTTCACGGCGAGCTAGGCCTCCTCCCAGAGCTGGACCGCTCCTGGCGGCCGCCTGCAGCCTTCTGCATCCTCAGCTTCCCTCCTGGGTCCCAGTGAACGTGTGGGTGAGACTCCTCGTTCGATTTTTTTCATATTTATTTTTAAATTTCGGTGACATTGGGGGAAACGACAGAGGAATGAGAAGAGAGAGAGTGAGAAAGAACAAAATGGGAAGGATATTTTCTGTTCTGAAAATCTAATCCTTGGGGCCATAGCTCCCACCGTTAATTAAAATTGAACCTCCAGAGCATCTGTGTAGAGAAAGGCTGCAGGTCTGGGCCCTCGTAGTGCCGATCTGCAACAGACATCTGGCTGTCTGGGCTTCAGCAGCTGTGTGCGGATGGCTAGGAAGTGGGAAAGGCTTAGGTTAGCTGAAGGGAAGCCATCCAAGGTCTCAGATCCCTTCATCTTCAGGGAGGGAATAGAAGGGAGGAGGGTGTGGGGAAGAAGAGGGCATACAGTTGCAGTTATCCACAGAGCCTAAGTAATGAATGATTAAACAGAATTAATTTAGGCCCATCCTCCCCTCATTCCCCGTGCCCCGCCCCACCCAGAAATGAAAGAAAAAAGCACCCTTCCCTAGATTTGAGATCTGATCCGTTTCATCTGGGTTATACAGCAGCAAAAAAATAAAAGATGAATCGTTGTGTAGTTCTTGCAAGATTCATCTCTAGGTTTATGTTTTTGGAACCTGCCTTCTAGCTCATTCCTTCAGCAAGAAACTTGTCAGCTCTGAGTTGGTTCCAAGGAACAATTTATTGCTCATATTCTGTTTGGTTTTAATTAATTATTATTAATTTTTTGAGACAAGGTCTCTCTCTAGCCCTGGCTGTCCTGGAACTCACTGTGTAGATCAGGTTGGCCTGGAACTTAAAGAGATCCACCTGCCTCTGCCTACCGAGTGCTGGGATTAAAGGCATGGGATACCACACCCTGCCCATCTATTTGTTTATTTAAAAGTTAACATTACCTCTGTGTGTGCGTGTGTGTGTGTGTGAAGATGACTTGCAGGAGTCAGTTCTCTTCTTGTACCATATGGGATTGAACCAGGGATTGAACTCAGGTTGTCAAGTTTAGCAGAACATCCTCAGCCTCTTAGCCTCTCTCTACATCTTGTTTTCCTTATGAACTTTGCAAATGTAGGACCATGGTAGGTCATTGGTCTTAATCCAGGAACAATGGTTTTTCTAAATTTGCTGGAGTGCTCTGCTTTCCCTTTCCAGGTATTAAATCAACGAATGTCATTTGTGTCTGTTTGGGGAGGTAGAGGTTGGAGCCACTACTTAAAATTCACAGAGAGAATTGAGAGTGAAGTCAGACCCTGGGCTCTCCAATCAGCCAGACTGCAGTCTGGGAGGACCTCGCCTTCTAGTCCCTCCACTTCCCTGCCCTTCTCTGACCTCTTTTTACAACACGTCCGTCTCCAGCTTAGCTGCTGATGGATTCCAACCAACAGAAAGGAAGTGCTAAAGTTCTCTGGCTGTCTTTGTCTGGGTAGTTGATCAAGAGCTCTTCCTTCCATTTATGTCAGTTATGTGATGATCATGAACACATTTTAAAATGGCACCAGTATAACCTCCTTTTAAAAATAAATTTTTTGTGTGTGGTGTGTGTGTGTTCCTGTTAAATCCAGAGGAGATTGTTGGATACACTTCTCTCTATCATTGTCAACTTTATAATCCCTTGAGACAGATAGGGTCTCTCGCTGAACCAGGAGCTTGCCCCTTTTTAACTGGTGGGAGTCATAGCCATCCTCCTGTCTGGCTTACAAGCCGAAGTTCTGGGGATCTGACTCGGGTCTTCATCCTTGCACAGAAATTAGTACCCTTTCCTGCTGAAGCATCTCCACAGTCCCCTAAAAATAAATTTAAATAGAGATGTTGAAGAATTGTTTCAGAAAAATATAATTCCCAGCTATCTGATCCCAAGGACAAAGTGATGTATGTTGTTTGTTCTGCCTTGCTGAAGATCCAGCCATGCAGCTTGTACTAGCATGGCTGTACTAGTATAGCTAGTACTTTCTACAGAGCTAAACCTCCCTCTCCCTTAAATATGCTTTTTAACAGAGAGAGAGAGAGAGAGAGACAGAGAGAGACAGAGACAGACAGAGAGACAGGGAGAAAGGCTGAGTGTGGTCACTGGACAAACTGAGGCAGGAACTGTAATGAGAACTGACTGGGGCTGGGCGGTGGTGGCTCACGCCTTTAATCCCAGCACTTGGGAGGCAGAGGCAGGAGGATTTCTGAGTTCGAGGACAGCCTGGTCTACAGAGTGAGTTCCAGGACAGCCTACTACACAGAGAAACTCTGCCTCGAAAACAAACAAAGAGAGAGAGAGAGAGAGAGAGAGAGAGAGAGAGAGAGAACGAGAACTGACTGGGGATGGGAGACAGTTAAGACCAATGGGCATGACAAGGTGCTGTTTGTCACCTGCAGGGACTTTGCAGCCAAGCAGTCAGTTCTTTCTCTCAATCCTGGTAAAACCTGTGTTCGGGGATGTGGGATCTCTCCAAGAGCTCCTTAGTTTGAAAATAAAGAGATATGTTCTCTTTGTTTTGGCCTCTGCCCACTGGGCAGATCTGCTAGCCCCTAAAAATCACCACACCCAGCAATTTCACATGGAAGACCTTTACTTTCACATTTGAATTCTGGCCCCTTCATGAGCCATGCTTCACCCTAGACCATGCTGTTTTGGTGACTGCTTGGACCAAATCCAGCGCTAATCTCTGTATTCTGCAGCTCTGCTTCCTTTGTCCTGGGGAAGAGAGCTTGCTGTCACCATGATCCATCCACACCTCCTGTGCTGTCACACGCCATCAGCAGTGGCTTCCTTTCTCTTCTGAGATGCTCTTACTGCTCACCCAGTTCCCTGACCCTCCCCCTCCTCATCTTCCTGGTTAACTCCCCACCCCACCCGCCTTGCAAAGCAACTGCTGGCTCAGAGTGACACACAACATGCAGACTCACAGAATCTCTGTGTAGCAGGAGCACCAGTAAGGCACCTAACCTAATTCTGCTCATGCCTCTAAAGCAACTCACATGTGAGTGTTCAGTCTGCATGGCGCTCATCGCCTTGTGTACCAGGTACTGCTCTAGGCATGGGGAACACAGCTCAGTCAAGGAGATGCTTGGGTTTCCCTGTCTTTGTCCAGTCTTATGCTGTAGCATAGGAATGGATCCAATTTCAGCTCTTACAGTAAAGAGGGTACAAGGTATTTATAAACAACTGTCCCTGCTTCCGGGAACTGTTTTCTTTGCAGAGTCAGCCTCAGTTTTGTTTATTTGTTTCCTCTTTCCTAGGGCCTTAGTATGTGTATGAGGCAAAAGGGAACCAAACTTAGTATGTGTATATGGAGCAAGTGCTCTTCCACCAAGCTGTATTTCTAGCCATCTTAATTTCTTACCTCCGGCAAGGGCTCCTTAGTTGCCCAGGGTGCCCCCTGACCTCACTCTGTAGCTCAGTCAAGCATTGAACTCAATATTGTCCTGCCTTAGCCTCCAGAGTAGCTGAGGGCATGGGCTCATGTCACCAGCCCGGCCTACTGAATTCTTTCATTTTCACATGGCAAAATCCAGTGACTGGGACAGATTGCTGGGGGTGGGTGGGCAGGGGAGCTTTCATTTGGAAAAGCAGCAAACCAAGAAGATGGCAGGGAGCTACCAGTCTTCAGGGAACCTACAAGCTCCAAGGCTTGTATAGGAAAAGGAAGAAGGAACAGGTAGCCAATGGGCATCGAGGTAATGGGCTGAGCTAGGTCTTCATCTCCTGCAGACGGGCTTTTCTTGTCTGCTGTAGTAATCTTGAGTTAACATTTGCTTTCATCCTCCAGGCCATGTGCTGTCCCGCTTTTAGTGAGTCAGCTATCTTTCTGCAAGTTAAATATTTAACCTTAGGGGCTCCAGAGTTAAGAGCACTTCCTGATCTCCAGTTTGGTTCTCAGCATGCATACTGGAAAGCTCTTAGTTAGGTATAAATCCAGCCCTATGGGATCCTGATGCCCTCCTTTGGCTTCTATAAGAACCTACAAGCGTGGACACATGTGCATCCTCACATACATATGCACACAAGACAATAAACTCTTTGTCAAGAATGTAATGTTGTGGTCAGCAGCTCCTGTCTCACTCTCTCTCCTCCTCTTTCCTCTCATAGTCTAGCTAGTCAGCTAGTAAGCCAGCCACAGCCACGTTTGGTCTGATCTCTTCCCTCTGTCTGCTTTTCCCCTTATATCTACAATAAAAAAAATTTTTCTCCATAAAAAAAAAAAAAAAAAAAGAATGTAATGTTGTGTGTATGTGTACATGTGAATATGTGTGCATGTGTGTAGAGGCAGGAGCACAACATAGAGTGTCATTCATTAGGAGCCATCAACCTTGTTTTTCTGACACAAGTTCTCTCTTTGGCCTGGGGCTTATCGAGCAGACTAAGTTGGCTAGCCAGGAATCCCCAAATCTGCCTATCTCTATCTCCCCAGTGTTGGGATTATAACAGCATATGTGCCATGCCCCCTGGCTTCCTGGGGCTTGCACTCATGTCCCCCAAGCTTGTGGGGCAATCATTTCACTGACAGAGCTAGCTCTCTACTCTGTTGTTTAACCTTTTGTTTGTTTTTGAGGCAGAGTCTCACTAGGTAGCCCTGGATGTCCAAGAACTCCCAGAATAGACCAGGCTGCCTCCTGCCTCTGTTTCTTAAGTGCTGGGATTAAAGGTATGCACCACCATGCCTGCCTGCCAAGAAACTTTAGAAACTTTACTTAAAATTACTGATATGCAAAACTTACCTTCCATGTCTTCTCAGAGCTGGCTTTTCCCAGGAACATCGACTCTTCCAGTTAGTGATTAAGATGGAGAAAGGAATTTTGGCTGAAAAAAGTTGACCATGAGAAGCAACACTCTCAAGGTTAGGTTGCTTTAGTCAGAGGTATCATTTATACCACCCTAGTGGGAGACTAATATCATTCAGCTGCATGGTCTTCCAAGTTAGTAACTGCTTTTCAAGAGTATTATTATTCATACTCATTATGTATGAGTGCTTTGCCTGCATGCATATTTGAGCTCTTCGTTCATGCCTGGTACCCTTGGAGGTCAAAAGAGAACCCTGGATCCTCTGGGACTGGAATTTAGAACAGTTGTTAAGCAGTCATGTGGGTGACAGGTACCGAACTTGGGTCCTTTGCAAGAACAGCAAGTGCTCTTAAACGATGAACTATCTCTTCACCCCCACCCAAAGTCAGTAATTTGTAAAAGAATCAGCATATGAAGGGCCAACAAAGAAGGTTCACTGGGAAGGGGTGCCCTCTGACAAGCCCAAGGACCTAAATTTGATCTTTGGGACCCACATGGTGGAAGAAGAGAACCAACCCCCAAAAGTTGTCCTCTGCCATCATATGTGTTCTGTGGCCCACAACTGTGCCCCCACTGCAATATATGTAGTAAAAAAATAAATACAAGTGAATGAATAGCAGAAATACAAAGGAAAAGGAAAGGAAAGATGACTGCTCCCAGTCATGGTGGAGAAGGTTTATTATAGATAAAAGGGAGAGTGTAGCCAGAGTGGGCATGACCCTGAGCTGAGCCATGTGGAGAGAGGTGGGAAGGGAAAAGGGAGGAGAGGAGGAGGAACAGGAGAGAGGGGAGAGCTGTTGTACCTTTGAGTACAAAGGGAGTGGGTAACAGAAATGGCTGGATTATACAAGGAAGAGCAGCCCAGCCTACTGGGCTGTAGAGTTTATGGTAGGGGGCAGATATGCCAGCCAGGAGGGTCCTGTAACAGGTAAGATTGAGGGACTGCAGGGAGAACCCAGTGGTCAGGTCCACTTTGATATGTTAAATAGGCACCTCAGCTGTTTGCCCTGGGTTTGAAACCTCACAAAAAGCAACTGAAGTTGTAGGATGTGCTCAAGTTTTACCTAAGTTACAAGAGGACCAGAGAGAAGCAAGCTGTATCCTGACTGCTCACTGCCCCTTCACAGCAACCAGCTGGAGCAGCAAGGTTTTAGTACTGGCTCAGTTCCTTCCCACCTTAGAGGAGATTCTGCAAGAAAGGCTGGTGACCTTTGTTGGTAAAACCATAAACACCTTGTTGGTGATGTAGTTCATAGTGGTCAGTTGTAATTACAACCTGTTTTGGCTAGCCTGAACAGGTGATGTGTGATCCTTGGATGACAAACACACAGATTGGGGAGGGGGAACTGGGGGCAGGGGAGTGGAAAAGACAGCAAGTCAGAGGCAGGGCACACTTCACTTTACTGTGTAGTGGCAGACTGACTTTGGGAAGACAGCCCTCCACACAAATACCCTTTAGCCACAGCCGATCAGCTGGACAGTTGAGTTTCAGAATTTCTGGGCTCCCAGAAGAAGCAAAATGACTTAAGTTACTCATTATCAGGGATCATGGTGTTTTGTGTTCTAGTCCAAAATGCTCCTTAAACTCTGTGTATATGCCAGTGACACAGCAGAGAGATTGAGATATAATATGCCCTCGGAGTTTTGAATTCCTGTCTGCCTTTACTCAGAACACCAAAATATGGATTAACCCAAGACTCCCCTGCCCACATAATTTCAGTCTGAGTATAAAGAATCTATGGTCCTATATTTAACTCTTTCTGTGTCATTCTTCTGTTTTCTGCTATCACTGAGGGGATGCTTTGATCTGAATGGACTGTGGAAGGACCACGTTCCAACTTCTAAAAGAGAAGTAGAGGGACAGACAGTAAAACTGCATACTTACATACATTTGTCCAGACACTAATCATTTGATGGATCACACCTAGCTGCAAGAGATGCGACGAAATGTTCTCTCCCCTCCACCCCTCAAGAGAGGGTCTCTCTGTGGAGCTCTGGCTGTCCTGGAGCTCACTCTGTGGACCAGGCTGGCCTTGAACTCAGAGATCCACCTGCCTCTGCTTCCTGAGTGCTGGGATTAAAGGTGTGTGCCACACTGCCTGGTGGGAAAGGTCACCTTTAATTAATGAATTATTCTTAATCACATGTATGTCCATGCATCTGTCTGTGGGTATATGCACATGAGCATTAGTGCTGGAGGAGGTTATATGTTTCAGATCCCTGGAACTGGAATTACAGGTAGTTGGAGCTATCCAATGTGAGTACTGAGAACCAAACTCTACAAGAGCAGTATGCGCTGTTAACCCCAGAGCCATCTTTCCAGCCTAGGATTACTGTCGGTACCAGAGATATCATGTGACTACCGGAAACCTGCATTATTAGAAAGGAGAAAATAGGACTAGTTCATAATGGCTTGTAACTACAGCTCTGGAGGGTTCCGACCCCTCTGGCCTTTGCAGGTACATACAACTAAAAATAATAGAAGCAAATAGAAACAAAAGTAATAGAAGCAGACAATAAATATAGAATGAAAACCTACCAAGTGTGAAATAGCTAGCACATTAATATATTTAATATCTTTAGTTACAGCCGGGCGGTGGTGGCGCACGCCTTTAATCCCAGCACTTGGGAGGCCGAGGCAGGTGGATTTCTGAGTTCAAGAGTTCGAGGCTAGCCTGGTCTACAGAGTGTTCCAGGACAGCCAGGGCTACACAGAGAAACCCTGTCTCGAAAAACCAAAAAAAAA
>NW_021621338.1:2051668-2057428 GCF_004785775.1 Grammomys surdaster
ACCTGCCTCTGCCTCCCAAGTGCTGGGATTAAAGGCGTGTGCCACCAACGCCCAGCTTAAAACTTTTTCTTAAACATCTGCTTTGTTGAGCTACTTTGTGGCTCTACTTCTCACAGAGTTTATAGTCCCGTATAGAGGAAAGACAACAAACAGATAAAAGAACATTTGTTAATAATTAAATACTTACAAGCACTGATAAGTTTTACACAGGAAAATAACTTTGAAGAGAATCATGAAAGGGAAGGGACTCATTTTTGGTCGTGGGAAAAGGCAGCCTTAGAAGAGGGGCCATTGGAACTGAGACTTAGGAGATGATCAAGTGACAGAGTAGTTTAGAACAGTCACATCATCCAACATAGTCAGTATTTAAGTATGTCAAGGAGAAAAGGATTTGGCGCTCTTGAGAATACAGTCAGAGTGGCTGTAGACGGTGGTTGTAAGGGAGGTGGTACAGCATAGGAGAGTGATATTAGGGGGGCTATGTTCTATATGTCCTCGGGCCACGCGGAAGGTTTGCATTTCATTTTACAGTAGTGGGTTTTGGGCAAAAAAACCCCACAAACATGATTTTATTCAGCTTTTTCAAAGATCTTTGAAACGTTGGCCTCAAACTCATGATTCCCCTGCCTCAGTCCCCCGAACTCTGGAATTTCAGATGTGTGCTAACATACCTGGCTCTAAAAAACTTTTTTTTAAAAAAATATTTATTTATTTATTTATTAAATTCATATGAGTACACTGTCACTATCTTCAGACACACCAGAAGAGGGCATCAGATTCCATTACAGATGGTTTGAGCCACCATGTGGTTGCTGGGAATTAAACTCAGGACCTCGGGAAGAGCAGTCAGTGCTCTTAACCATTGAGCCATCTCTCCAGCCCCTCTAAAAAAACTTTTTTAATGACGAGCTGAAGCACTGACTAAGGCCTCAAAACTAGAAGCCAGTGGCTTAAAACCAATTTTTCCTAAGCACGAGGCCTAGAGTATAAATGTATTCTTCAACATCTCTTGATCCCCTGGATGATCACGAGTCCAGTTTGAGGTTAATGTTCTGCAGGACAATGATAGTTAGCAGACTTTGACCTTGGAGTAGAGGTAGAGACAGGCAAAGCCTGATCCAGAAAGAACAAAGTTCTGTTTCTTCTCTTGATCCTATTAAAGTTTTGGGAACTTGACAGATTTGTTTTACTCTGTTTTATTGGCCACTCCCTAATGACCAAGCATTCAAATTCAAATATATGAGCCTGGGAGGTGGTGGTGGCATTTTTATTCAAACTATTACACTCCCGCAAATAAGTTAAGGAACCTTGATGGAGTTTTTAATTTTGAATGAGATAAACAAAGTTAAGAACACTGAGAAACTCTTACACTTAAATCTAACTGAGCTCTGAGGTTGTTGGGCTGTGAATTCACTGGGCTGAGGTGTTTAGGAGCCCACCATTTATCTTCAGGTTGCCCTAACACCGAGGGACCTACATGGAGTACTTGGGAAGACATGGTCCTCCCTAAGGCTAAGAATTTCAAGTTCCCTTGTTAGAAATGTATATAGGTATACAACCCTAAGTGTCTGCTTAATACAGAAATGTTTCCCACGATCCAAGTTCTTCTGTAAAACTGACACTCAAGAAGCCGTAGGACTGTGATACAGGAGCCCACTTTATGCCCCCGTAAAGGGCACAGCAGGCATAAAAAGCATGGCAGGCTTTTCTATGACTCCGTGCTTTCCTAATCAGAGCGTCTGCTGTCCTCGGCACCACTCCCCGCCCCCAACCCTTGCCGGCCTTCTGTGCACTAGGAGTTTTCAAGCTAAGATGGGGAATGAGACTTCAAGTGAATTAAACGCCAGAGTTGCAGAGCTGACGTGGAATGTACCTTATGTGTCTCACCATTTTTGCTGTGCCAAGATAGTCTGGGGGAAGCTTATGCCAAAGGGTGCAGTGGGAAGACAAGTTCTCTATCTCTTGCTGTCTCTCTAGGGAGACGTAGTGGTGCTGCGTAAACACAGGCAGGGAGGTTATAACCACCATTTACCGGCTTGCTTACATGGAAACGTGTGGTGGTCTGACATTCTGAACTCCCACAATGGGAGAAGGCAGTGTTGTATGAGAAAGAGTTTAATGAGTTCAAGGACAGAAGAAAACAGGGTGTGCGCACGGGTGTTCGTACACCTGCGCCCCCCCCAAAAAAATCATTTTTAAAAAGTACTCTTCTGGGTTGGAGAGATGACTCAGCAGTTAAGAGCACTGGGTGCTCTGT
Organism: Grammomys surdaster; assembly: GCF_004785775.1. Taxonomy (NCBI): domain Eukaryota; kingdom Metazoa; phylum Chordata; class Mammalia; order Rodentia; family Muridae; genus Grammomys; species Grammomys surdaster. The sequence goes on from NW_021621338.1 coordinate 2,053,926, forward strand.
TCTTCCAAAGGTCCTGAGTTCAATTACCGACAACCACACAGCGGTTTACAATTATCTGTAATGGGATCCAGCGCCCTCTTCTGGTGTGCATATAGACAAAGCACTCATACATAAAATACATTAATAAACCTTAAAAACAAAACAAAACAAAAACAAAAATTTCTTTAAACAAACAAACAAACAAACAAATGGCCGGGCGGTGGTGGTGCACGCCTTTAATTCCAGCACTTGGGAGGCAGAGGCAGGTGGATTTCTGAGTTGGAGGCCAGCCTGGTCTACAGAGTGAGAGTTCCAGGACAGCCAGGGCTACACAGAGAAACCCTGTCTCGAAAAAACAAAAACAAAAAACAAAACAAAAAACCAACCAACCAAACAAATGTTCTTCCTTATTTGACCTCATTTCAGGTGTGATGGCTGAAAATTCCACTAGGTGGCACTGCTGTAGGCAAAGAGATGTAAGACTATTTGTAGGAACAGGAAGATCTGAACAGATTTCTATTCAATGATGTTAAAGAATTGCTTTTAAAATGACATAGAATATTGCTGTTATGAGATTTTAAAAAATTGTGTGAGTGTGTTTGTGTGTGTGTGTGTGTTTGTGTGTGTGTGTGTGTGTGTGTGTGTGTGTGTGAGAGAGAGAGAGAGAGAGAGAGAGAGAGAGAGAGAGAGAGAGAGAAAGAGAGATGCATATGGCAGAGGACAGCTTTAGGGGTGTTGGTTCTCTCCTTCCACCATGGTGTACTCCAGAGATCCAACCCAGATCATTAGGCTCAGTGGTGCCTTTACCTGCTGAGCCATCTTCTAATACTATTGGGAATTTGTCTGATTTAAATTTTTAAAACACTGAAACAGTATTTTTGTTTGCTTTTTTGTTTTGTTTTGTTTTTCAAGACATGGCTTCTCTATGTAGCCCTGGTTGTCCTGAAACTCACACTGTAGACCAAGGCTGGCCTTGAATTCAGAGATGAGCCTGCTTCTGCCTCCCGTGATGGGACAAAAGGCGTGCGGCACCACCTCCTTGCTCTGAAGCAGTATTTTAAATAATCATATTTATTTATTTATTTATTTATTTATTTATTTGTGTGTGGTGTGTGGGGTGTGTGTGTGGTGTGTGTATGCACACACACATGCTCATGCTACAGCGAGTGTGTGGAGGTCAGAGAATAACTTTCAGGAGACAGTCTTCTTCCTCCAAATGGGTTTTGGGGCTGGAACTCAGGCTGCCAGGCTTGGTGACAAGCTCCCTTCCCACTGAACCATCTCACCAGCCCCCTGTTGTGAGTCACTGTTGAAACTAGGGGATGGCTGTCAGGAAGACTGATTGAAGTACATCTTACTTCTATGCAAGTTTGCCATCTTCTATAATAAAAAGTTCCCCCTTATAAGTGTTTGAAACTTACTATAACGACAGGTTTTTCCCCCTCTTTGGAAGCCTATGAGTAGCTGGTTACCTAAATATGATAGGCGAGGTGTTGCTAATGTTCACTCTGTAGCATCGTCACAGGAGTCCTTGGGATGATGGCTCAAACTCGAAAATGGATCAAGTCAGAGCTCATCAAACTTCTCTTGGTGTGCCTTGGCTTAACGCTGTAAACCCCAGATAAATAAAGCCTTCTAATTTTCTCCTAGAACAGCAGTTCTCAACATGTGGATCTGGACCCCTTTGGGGGTCAAACGACCCTTTCACAGATGTCTCATAACAGTTATTCTGCATATCAGATATTTGCACCACAATTCATAACAGTAAAAAAATTACAGAAATAGTAAGGAGAACAATTTTATGCTGGGGGGGGGTCATTGCAACATGAAGAACTGTATTAGAAGGGTTATAGCATTGACAAGGTTGAGAATCACTGTCCTAGAAAATCAATATTAGTCCAGGGTTAGTTTGCAAACGTAAGTAGTGTGCCCACATTTCCTCTGAAAGATGCTCTATCTTTTCTTTTCTTTCTGGCGTAGCTGCAGAACAAAAGAATGTTCTGCAGAGTTGAAAGTGAAAGCAACCCAGATTCCTGAAACTTCCTGAGGGCATGTTGTTCCAGGAGTCAGGTTCTTCCATTGCAAGGTAGACACAGTTAGTGAGGTTTTACTACTCTCATTAGGTATTGTTGGAATGTATTCTTGGTAGGCAGAAGCCATGTCAGTCTCCGCGTATGATGAGAGGAAGACTGGCTTTAACCCTTACCTGTCTGTGGACCTCCTCGCTAACTCTCATACTCTACATCCTTTAACTTGACTGACGAGATTTTTGTAATATTCCGTAATATCCTCTTTGGTTCCAGCTGATGCTTTGCCCTTCTGTCTTTCAGGTCGCAGGCATCCTCGCGGGCATGTCTGCATAGTCCTTTCCGGGTAGAAGCTGTGTGATGTGTGGTGCTTGAGTTTGCGCAAGTCAGACTCTTCCGTAAAGTAAGCTCAGCTTACTATCAGTAAGCTAGCTATCAGGCCTAGGATGGACGAGTCGGCACCAGTTGAAAGCCGGAGTCAGCTCCCAAGCCCCCACCACGGCTCACTGAGGAGGGCAGTAGCTGCTGTCCTAGCCATGGATGGGGAATCCACATTGGGCCGCAGGAAGAAGAGGAGGAAAGACTCTCGCCCGGAATCCATCATCATCTACCGGTCAGATAATGAGAAGACGGATGAGGAGCCTGAAGAATCTGAAGGTGGAGATCGGCCTAAAGAGGAAGAGGGGGAAGACTTTCTGGACTATCCTGGAGATGATGGTGAGCCCCTTGTTGGAAGTCATGGGAAGAAAACCAAAGCAGGGCCTGCCCTCCAGCAGACAGGCACCTGCTTCCTAGCCTTTTCTTTTTGATGATGTGTATCTTGAGGGGTTGCTGCCTCCACTCATGAAACTAACAATAGTTACTTAGAGCCTGCAGTGCTCTAGTCTAGACAAGACAGGATCTCTACCCTTTCACAACTGCTAGTGTAAGAGAAGTGGTTTTATAGGCTAATTACATTAACATATATGAAGAAGAACAGTTGTTACTGTTCATAATAATAATGAACATGCAGCCAGGTGTGATAGCTTACACCTACAATCCCAGCACTTGGGAGGCTGAGGCAGGAGGATCATGAATTGGATGCCATCCTTGGCTATACAGTGAGGCCATGTCTCAACAAAACAAAACAAAACAAAACAAAAGGTAAAACCAAGAAAATCAGGAGATTGTTTTAAGTTTTGAAATCAGTGAGGTACAATATTCCTTCACATTTGGGAATGTCAAGATTTGTGTGAAATATGATAGTATTTCTAGAAACTAGAATATGTGGAACTAGAATATGGTAGTATTATTATATGGAACTAGAATATGGTAGTATTATTATGTGGAACTAGAATACGGCAGTATTATTTCGTGGAACTAGAATACGGCAGTATTATTACGTGGAACTAGAATACGGCAGTATTATTACGTGGAACTAGAATACGGCAGTATTATTACGTGGAACTAGAATACGGCAGTATTATTACGTGGAACTAGAATACGGCAGTATTATTA
>NW_021621338.1:2057438-2113834 GCF_004785775.1 Grammomys surdaster
AATACGGCAGTATTATTACGTGGAACTAGAATACGGCAGTATTATTATGTGGAACTAGAATATGGCAGTATTATTATATGGAACTAGAATATGGTAGTATTATTATGTGGAACTAGAATATGGCAGTATTATTATGTAGAACTAGAATATGGCAGTATTATTACGTGGAACTAGAATATGGCAGTATTATTATATGGAACTAGAATATGGTAGTATTATTATGTGGAACTAGAATATGGCAGTATTATTATGTAGAACTAGAATATGGCAGTATTATTATGTGGAACTAGATAATACCGTCATACTCCTCGAGCACCAGTTAGAGTCCTATCAGCTGCACTGTAGGGAACTGGTCACGATTTATGAAGATCCACAGTACACAGACTGTGTATCGCAGAGATTCCTAGGATCTCCACCATGAAATTTATATCTTTGTCCTCCACGTATAAGAATATTTGCTGCTATTATGGAGCCTGTGGGTTATCTGTGTTAAGAAGCATCATGCAGTACTAGATAGGCCTGTTCACGTAGGATAGATGTTAAGACTCATGCTCAGAGTGGACAACATGAGCAGTCTCCCTGTGCTTATCGCTGAGGTTTTAGTCTGGGAAGACAAACAGTGAGGAAGAGGACTGCAGTATAGGGGACCTTGAAGCTCACCCCTACAGTGAGACACCTACTCCAACAAGGCCACACTTCCTAATAGTGCCAGTTCCTATAGGCCAAGTAGGAGTCTACTCAAACCATCACAGTATATGTGTGTGTTTGTATATGTGTGTAGATGTGTGTAGTGAGTGTATATTTAACACTCACTTAGACTTAACAGCTAGGGTGTCTATAGACATGAGACATCGTGTTCTCCATCTCAGGGAAACCCAGAACTAGGCATGAGAAGGGAGAGGGTGTACATATACATACACACATTTTATGCACAGGTCAATACTCATAAATAATGCCTTCATAACAGGAACATGATAAAGTGGTGAAGAGGTTCTTCACCAGTCTCCCTATTACAGAGACTGTGTCAAGGCTGTGGTCTAGAAAAATGTAGAAACAATAGGAAGGACATGTTAATCTTGCTCACCGTTTTCTCAGGGCCCACACTGTGGAGCCAGCGATCTCTGTGGGAGTAGATCTGTTTGAAGCCTGCTGCTGACCTGCTGGCTGTACTACTCTCACTCAGGCCTGGCCTCAGGATGGCACTGAGATGAACCGTGGATCCCTCAGTTCCTGATGCTCATCTCCTTTGTGCGCTGCAGGTGTGTGGAATGTGCCTCTGGACAGCCGCTATGTCACACTTACTGGAACCATCACAAGAGGGAAGAAGAAGGGTCAGATGGTGGATATCCACGTCACTCTGACAGAGAAGGAGCTGCAGGAGCTGACCAAACCCAAGGAGCTGTCAAGGGAAGCAGCACCTGAAGGAAGAAGGGCCTGCCAGGTGGGGGCAGACCAGGGGCCACATGTGGTCCTCTGGACACTGGTCTGCCTGCCTGTGGTCTTTGTCCTCTCTTTTGTTGTATCTTTCTACTATGGCACCATCACCTGGTACAACATCTTTCTTGTGTACAATGAAGAAAGGACCTTCTGGCATAAGATTTCCTGCTGTCCGTGCCTCATTCTCTTCTATCCAGTGCTCATCATGGCCATGGCCTCTTCCCTGGGGCTCTATGCCGCTGTGGTCCAGCTCTCATGGTCCTGGGCAGCATGGTGGCGAGCTGCCTGTGACATGGAGAAAGGCTTCTGTGGCTGGCTCTGCAGCAAGCTGGGTCTGGAGGACTGTTCTCCCTACAGCATTGTGGAACTGCTGGAGTCTGATAATATCTCAGGCAATCTCTCCAACAAGGACCCCATCCAGGATGTAGAAACCTCTACTGTCTAGACCGCCAGTGACTTCGTTCCCAGGCCCTAGTAGTCTATAGTCATCCTACGGAATCTAGCAGAGTCTTTCCTTAAACTGTCTAATACCCTCCACAGTCCTGGAACATCCTAGCTCACACTGGTGTATCCCACCATCTTCATTATTCCAAGACGGTGGAAAACAGAAAAGCGACTTGTGCCAAAGCAGTGCATCTGAAATACAAATGCTTCTTGACTCTTTGCCCTAGAAGGACTGTTTATGTGCAACATGAAGATACATCGCAAATTCCTTCATGGGCTCGAAGGTGTCATTGGTGCCTATGACCCAGGGGAGTATGTGCCTAAATGTGACAGAAAAGATGAAGAAGCTCAGGGGTGACCAAATCCACCAAGAAAATAGATGGGGATGGAGCGACACACTTAGGGAGCTAGGCTACTAATCTAAAGACGGAGCATCGTTGTATTTTAGATAGAACTGCATATATCTAAAGCCACAAACATTGGTGAACTAAACAGGAGAGAAATGTACTTCCTTCTTTTGCAGATGTCTGGAGGCAGCCCATCCCAAGACCCTATGAAGATTTCCGGGGTTCACTGGATGGTGGCGTGTGGTCCTCAGTGCCCCTCAGTTACTGAATGTTGACTACGACTCAGTCATAGCAGTGGAGATGGAAAGAGGAGCAGACTCGACCTGTTTAAGGAGGCTTTACAAGTCCCCTCCCCCTCAGTACTTACTATATCTCATTGGCCACACTATAGTCACATGACCTCACAATCAAAGGATGCTGGGAATTGTAATCTTTCATCTGGGTAACCATATTCCTAGATGGATACTGGGGTTATGTGAATTGAGAAAAGGGGGATAGTGGCTATTGGGTAGTGGAGTACAAATCAACATCTTAGGACAGGTATTTAGATACATCCAGAATTCCAAATTACCAATGCAGCTTTATTTGTTTGTTTGTTTATTCATATAATTGTTTTGGCCCTAGTCTTACAGAGAGTTATACATAGATCTGAACACTATAGATAGATACGTTATACATAGATACGTACACTATGCATATGCCTTAGGTAGTAGCATCTCGTGTACTTGGCATCTTACCTTCTGTCAAGTGGTTTCAGGGTTCTCTGGAAAGACCCATTAGATAGGAGCAATGGTCACACAATCACGGCACAGTTCTTCCTGGAAAGGAAGGGGAACAGGGATTAACAATATTTAATTTATAAAAATGGAGAAGAGAGAGAGTACATCGTCTGAATGGTAACCCAGCAGAGATCAGTAGCTCAAAACAAACCACAGTTACCCTGTGGTTTCACCAAACCCAGGAGCCTTATTCTCTCAGGCCTTTATAGCATGAAGCTGACAGGGTTAGGAGTGATGTAACAGCTAAATCCAGATGAAGAGATTCTGGACTGGAGAAATAACAACTTCATTTTTAAGAGTGTCCTGATTTCAAAATCTTGAGTCCTGAGAAGTCAGTGAGTTTTGAGGCTTGGGTTCTTAAAAAGAGTGATCATCATTATTTTATTTTAACTAATTAATTTATTTATTTTGGTGTGTGTGTCTCAGAAAGAAGTGCTCTGAAGCACTCAACGAACCAGAGGGGTTGATCAAGCTCCCCCAAAGCCAGCCAGGGACATTTATTTAATGTATGGTGCTGAACTCCACTTTCAGAGAATTAAACAAAAAATCCTGTTAATTTGTTTGATCGAAAGGAAAAGAAAATGTGTCCAGTATTTTTGAAGATAGCTGTGGTGCTTTCTGGTACATTTCCAGAGATATGAATAATATTAATGAAATAAAGATAATAAACTCTGATTAGCATTTACTTATTTTATTGGGGGGGCTCTCAAAAATAGCTCTGAATGCTACTGTTTTCAGAAAAAGGGGTAAGCCTGTTGAGAGTCCTGTAGATGAGAGATCCTTAAAAGACTTGTCTTAAGCGTATGAGTGTTGCCTGCATGTATGTAAGTGTACCCATGCATGTCTGATTCTGAGGAGGCCAGGAGGGGTCCTACCACATATATGGCTGATTCTGAGGAGGTCAGGAGGGATTAGAGCCCCTGGAACTGGAGTTACAGGTAGTTGTGATCTGCTGTGTAGGTGCTGGGAACCAAACCCAGGCTCTCTTGGAAATGCCCATAATTGCTGGACCATCCTTCCACATCCTTCTTTGAGAGTGTTATTCTCCCACTCTGGAATGCCCACAAAGGGTTTTAGTTTGTAGTAGTGAAAAGATTAATGGGCAACATAAGGTTTCTTTCCCTCACCTCAGTTTACTTACTTATAAAACATGGACTTTAAAAGATAATATTTGATGAAAAGAGCCGAATGTGGCATCATAGGAATACAGTTGTGGTTAGGATTTTAATGATGTTTCCAAATTGTCCATATAATGCTTCAGCTGTCTGCTCGGAGCAGAAGGTGGCACATCTTTGTTCTAATGCTCGTCCAGTCTTCTCTTATGTAATGAAGGGGCCTGAGCATGACAAAAACGGCTCTGGCAGGCCTTGCCCTTTCCCCATTCCCTCTTCCCTGCTAAAACCCACTAGATTACATCCCTAAAGCTAACCACCAACATCCTTATTTGACCACTTCCTCCTCTTGACACTGACTACCAAAGTCCAACAGAACCCATGACAGACCAAAGTATAGATACCACCAAAGTCCAACTTGTTGAACCAATTAGTTTTATCGGGGCTACTTACAGGGATATGGGTAAGGGGTTACTTACAGGACCAGAAATGGAGCTGCATCGCCAAAGCTCACCTCAGCATGTGTCACAGCTCACAAAGTAGGTAAACCTGGAGCACGCTGCACAGCCTGTAGACAGTTCAGCAGGTTGGAGAGTGTCGTTTCCAAGTGACTCAATTGGTCTACATTTCTTCCAGGCAGCTTGTTTTTTTCTGAACATTACTTTTGGGAATGAGGGGGCCTAGTAAATCTGGTCAGTTTCAGGGACTTCCTGAAGCTGTTTTGAGTTGTTTATTTTCTGTCTTAAGAAACTTCCTTGCCAGATGGGATGTTTGGATCTCAAAGGAGACTGCTATTTAACATACTTAGGAGTGATACCAACCTTAAATATTCCAGCAATTTAATTTACATTTTGAAGTAAATTTTTTTCTACTTTGTTCATCATCCTGAAGGAAACACATGGTTCACAAAATTCAGTATAACAGGGCTTACTTTTTAAAACAACTCTTATTTTGTTGCAGGTTTGGGGTCATTCGGAGATTCATCAGTATGACTCAAATTTTGGTTTTAATATATTAGAAGCTTTTTATTAAAAAGGACCAGCCCAGACAGAATTCTCTAGGTAAGGCTCCAGCTATTGTTAGCCAAAGGATTATAAAGGCAACCCCCACAAAGTTATTGTAAGGGAAAATATCTGCTTAGGACTCTGAAGACCAAGTTCTCAGCACAAAGGAGATTTATTTGCCCCCAATGGGACAGAGGGCAGGGGATAAGAGACAAAGACAGGAGACAGAGGACAAGGGAGAAGGGGACGTGAACAAAGGAGAGGGAGGAGGGATATTTATGGGGATAAAGGACTGACTTTGGATAGAGGCAGAGGGGGATGAGTGAGAACAGCAAGGCCTGCCAGAGCCATGTGTGTCATTCTCAGGCTGGCTAGAGTCCCTTCAGTAGCCATGTATTCTGTTGCATTATTAATGTTTGTTCCTTTCCCCTTGATTAAGGGAAGATTTTTGTTAGAGCAAGCAATGCTTAAAATCCATGCATTTTCAAGACCATGGCCTTCTAACTTCCTGAAAGTGGATGGTTCTTGAGACGTCTATAAAGATCGTGTAGATGCAAACAAGGACAGCTACTAGAACCTCTTTTTATTCTTCCTGGGAAACAGACTTATATTGGAAGGGTGTGTGTGTATATGGAGAAGAGAGGGAGTGAAAGAAGCAGAAAGGGAGGGAGGGAAGATAAGGATGGAGAGAAGAGGAGGAGAAGAGAGAGGAAGAGAAAAGAGAGACTCTATCCCTGATAAAACTATGACATAGCTTGCAAACATCCTCTATGGTAAAGCCACAGTAACTCTAAATATGAACCATAGTAAAACTATAATTAGAAATAACATTTCAGTTTCAAAACGACTCCAAGTTTGAATGAAACCATGGAAGAATCCTCTGGGCACTTCAAGTGTCTGTCTAGACATCACTGTGTTTATTTTAAATTTTTTGTTTATTTTATGTGTATGAGTGTTTTGCCTGTATGTAGGTTTGTGTATCACATGGGTGCCTGGTGTCCTCAGAACCCAGAAGAGGGTGTGGGATCTTCTGGAGCAGGAGTTACAGATGGCCATGAGCTGTAATGTGGGTTCTGGGAACTGAACCCTAGTCCTGTGCAAGAGCAGCGAATGCACTTAACTGTTGAGCCATCTCTTAGCCTTACCAGCTTCATTTTTTTTAAACCTTCATTCCCTGAAGACTTCTTCAAGAATTCTCTAAATCATTTCCATTTTAGTGCCTGTTTTCTTCCTGCTATTTTCAACAAAGAGAATCTGATTGAACATTTCCCAGATTGAACAGAGGTTTGCAGACATTTCCCAGGTCTCTGGACCTTTTGTCCAACCACCTGAAGCTTGTGAGTCATTTTTGTGTAGAAAACAGGCAGTTTCTGTGCAAAAGTTCATCAGAAGGGAAGGACTGCTGAGAAATTTCCTTGAAAATGGTGAACACTCACGGTAATCGACAGCCTCCATTTCTAGAAAAGGGCATCTTTCCCAGCCACAGACACTCCAGGATAGCAGGAAATTCATCCCAGAGGCTAAGATCTCCATTTTGTAGAGTTGAATGCCTTTCCTACCTTTTCTATTTATTTATTTATTTATTTATTTATTTATTTATTTATTTAAAGTATATGAGTACACTGTAGCTGTCTTCAGACACATCAGAAGAGGGCACCGAATTTCATTACAGATGGTTGTGAGCCACCATGTGGTTGCTGGGAACTGAACTCAGGACCTCTTAACCACTGAGCCATCTCTCCAGCCCCCTATTTTTTTCTTTTAACTTGGAGAATGCTCACTCTTTTTTTTTTTTTAATTTTTATTTATTTATTATATGTAAGTACACTGTAGTTGTCTTCAGACACCCCACAAGAGGGCATCAGATATCATTACAGATGGTTGTTAGCCACCATGTGGTTGCTGGGATTTGAACTCATGACCTCTGGAAGAGCAGTCAGTGCTCTTAACCACTGAGCCATCTCACCAGCCCATGCTCACTCTTTCTTTGGACGTTGATCTTTTAAGGTCGTCATGTTCATGTTTTTTCTTTAGTATCATGTTTAGAAAGCCTTTAGAGGAGTTAAGTGAGTTTGTAGATTCATCTTTCACTGAGGACTCTTAACTCCAGAGTGCCAATACAAATTGCTAGTGGGAGGGATCATTATCAGTTCAGTAATAGCAATTATTTTTTTCATTTTTATTTTAAAAACTTGTGTATGCATGCATGTGCGTATGTGCATTTGAATTTACGCCAGAAGAGGGCGTCAGATCCCACGGAACTGGAATTTTGAGTAGCCTGATGTGCGTGCTGGGCTTTGAAATATTCACCCTTGCAAAAACAGTACATATTCCTAACCCGTGACCCTTTTCCTTCCTTATTTACTTTTTACTATTAAATTTATTTTATTTATTATTTATTTTTATTATTTATTTATTTATTTATTTTGGTTTTTCGAGACAGGGTTTCTCTGTGTAGCCCTGGCTGTCCTGGAATTCACTCTGTAGACCAGGCTAGCCTCGAACTCTTAAACTCAGAAATCTGTCTGCCTCTGCCTCCCAAGAGCTGGGAATAAAGGCGTGCGGCACCACTGCCCGGCTTATTAAATTTATTTATTTTAAATTTATTTATTGACTTATCGTGATGTGTGGGACACGTGGAAATCAGAGTGCAACTTGTGGAGTTGGTTCTTTTTCTCCACCATATGGGTGCTTGAAGTCTGACTGGGGTCGTCAAGCTTGATGACAAACGCCTTACACTGCTGAGCCATTTCTCTAGCCCAATACTGGCGTTTTAGCAGCTCAGTGAACAAAGCCTTGATTAGGGAGGCGGGGAGAGAATTCTGCGCATGCTCACAGCCCAGGAGCAGGGCTTCCGCGCCTTGCACGCAGAGCGGGACGTCTGGATCGGTGGGTTGCCCGGAACTGAGTTGCAACACTCTAGGTTTCCGCCCGGAAAAAGTAGCCAAACCACCTGAGGACCAGCAACCATGGCGTGGTCCGGTAATAAGGTACTGAGAGCAGGGCTTTTTCTTTTTCCTAAGCCGGGGATCTCCAGAGGGTGGTTCGGTAGCAGCAGCTGTGGGAATCGCAGCTGAGTCAGCTCTGAGGGATGAATGCCCAAAACGAAAGGTTTGGGGTTCGGAGTTCTGCATTTGAGTCTTGTGCAGCTTCACGCTCCCGTAATCCTCCCTCCTGCCTCTCCCGCTTCGCATCCTCTCTTTCTCCCTAGTTGCTTCAGTTTACTTTCTATCCACTCCACCTGCTAACACAGACGCCATTTATTGCTTCTCAACCTGGGTTCTAAAAATTTATATAAGTTAGCGAGGATAGTCCCCTACATGACAGGCTTGTAAAACCTCAGAAAGGGATTCCGTGAGATTCTGAGAATGAAATAGCTCAAGATGTAAAGTGTCATATTGTTACCTTCATAATAATTAAAAATCTCGAATTTATTGAAAGCTGTGTGAGGCACAACTAAACCTTTTATTCCTATTTAATTAAATCCTCACACCAAACCATGAGATGAACATTATTGTCCTTAGCTTGTAAGAAGGAGAGTCAAGACACGAAGAACTGAAGTGATTAGAACGTGGACACCCTTTCCATGGGTGGTAAAATATGAATGGAAATCCAAGCCATTTTCAGAGCTCTGAAAGAAAAACAAAACAAAACTGCTCTATTGCTAAGAACCAGTGACCCCCGGCTTCCTAGATTAATAATGGAAATTACAGTGAACGTTCAAAGAGATTGTTTTTGATCACTAGAGAGAGATGCAGTTGCAAGGATCCATTCATTCACCGACTCACCTATTCGTTTAATACAAACAAGATAGGGGTTTCATAACAGAGCTTGATTTTCCTCCACCTCCATTTGGGAAATTTTGATTAAATTGTGAACTCATACTGGTGTGGCTTCCTTCCTTTTTTCCTCCGCTTTCAGTTGCTGAGAACTTTGTAGCTCCCGTGAAGGACTCACGGTGGCAGATGTACTTGAGATAAAATCCTGGCAGGCTGTATTGCTTCAGTGTAGTAATGAAGAGTTGCAGTGCTCTCCCAGTTTGTCTTCCCTGGTTTTCTTACTGCTTCTAGACAAAGACTTTAAAGTATTATAAACCATTCTTCCAGTCTAGAATCTTCATACTGTCAAACTCTTTGATACCTTTCTCTGAATCTCCAATTCTTGACAAAAGACTTCTGTTCCTTTCGTGTTTGCTACTTTAAAAGTAGCATTGTGGCCATATAGTAAAGGAACATGGCTAGCATATTTTGTGATTCCTACGTTTAAAGAAGAGATTTTTATACTGAGGGAATCACTGTGGGATGTAAATGGAATTCCTCTCAAAGGTACTCTAGCTTATTGTTGTTCGTCCCCAAATAGGTTGTCATTGCTTCTGAAACATGTTAATATCAGGGTATCATGTGGTTCCATTCCTTATGAACTAAAGGAAAATAGTATTTCCTTTGAGTGTTGTAAAGAAGTCAAATTTGTGAATCATGCCCCTACTGTAGGAGCTCCTTCAGGTTTTCCAAACACCTTTAGAATCAGATGATTACCGTCTTAATTGATCACTTTTCAGTCTTTGTCTCCTAAGATGTGATGCCCAGAATCCGTCACATTCTGTCTGGTCAGCACAAATGAGACTGGTAGGATCAGGACTGTTAATTCTGCAAACAACTTTATACCTCATCAAGCCCAACAACTTTGTGCCTGACTGAATTAACAGTGAGGTTAAGTGACATTGCCTAGGGGTCAGAGCTAATTAGAGAAGTTAGGACCAGACCTAGGTCTCTGGATTGCTAATCTAGATTTTTGGTTGTTTTTTTTCCCACACCAAAAGACCCTTCATTTTCTTTCTTGAATACATTATAGTGTTTTAACAACCTAAAATGTTTGTGAGGATAGAATGGTGAAGCCGTATCATCTTGTTGACTCAGTCTACAGTTTACTTTGAAATTATGAGTTCAGATCTTCTGCAGTTTCTGTTTAATTAAATTTTGTGTGCAAAATGCATAGAGCGTCACATATGTCTTGTTTTGCATCTAATTTGTTTTATTTTCTTAGTCCCTGTGATAGTGTTAATCATGACATTGACAAACCTTAGACTCATGGGGTGAGATGGGCCTTTGGGCCTGCCTTGGGGGGGATTGTCTTGATTATGGTAACTGATGTGCAAAGACCCATCTCAACTATGGGTATGACTGTTCCCTCCTCAAAGGACTCAGGATCTTATCAAGTTGGAAAGGCAAGCTGAACACTGACACGTGTGCATTCATTGTGCTTTGGATATGACATACTGAGCTGCCTCAAGTGCCAGAGGCCTTGTTATGGCTCCCTCACTATGAGAGCTATAACCTAGAACTAGGAGCTAAGATAAAGGCTTTATCCCCTAAGTTACCCTCTCAGGGTATTTTATCACAGCAATAGGAAAGAAATGCAGAGAGTCCCCCAATATATGATTGCTATTTAGTGACCTAGTGCCATTGCTTATAATTGTAACTTCATCAGTCACAAGATTGACACCTCCGTTTATGTGGCTTTTAGGAAACATTGAAGCCATTCACAGTCTCTCCAGAGTGGAACTTTACATGTTTTTGAAACGTTTTATTTTATTTTAATTTAATTTATTTTTAATTTTTTACATTTAATTTTTTACATTTCAGATATGTTATTGAAACTTTTCATGTCTTACTTATGTACACACATATCCTCTCCCTTTACCCGTCCTCTTGAGGTAGCAGGATAGGGACCTATTCCAGAAACTTTGCTAATAACATCCTTTTTCTTGTGTACTTTCTGGGCCTTTTGTTTCTAGGCAGCTGTTGTGCTGTGTATGGATGTGGGGGTTGCCATGGGTAACTCCTTTCCTGGTGAAGAATCCCCATTTGAACAAGCAAAGAAAGTGATGACTATGTTTGTCCAACGACAGGTAAGTTTCAGATTAAGCTTAAACTTGTAACCCATGTTTTGAACACTCATTGCCTTCAGCTCCTAACATAAGACACCAGCCTCCTCTGTATTCCTAGCCTGTGTTTTTCAGAATCTGGGCGGTTTTCTTCAATGTACCCAAGCCTGCTTACCCCAAAGCCTGATTTCCTTTGCTTTTCCTGATTTGACCTGTTAGATACAACAGTTGTTAGGGGAAAGGAAAGGCAATATAAAATGTTTAATAAAACTCTCTAGAGCCAGATGACTTGCATCTGAATCCTTGCTTTACCTGTTATTTACTAACCTCAAGATCTTGAGCAAGCTGTTCAGTTTGTTTGTGTCTAGTCCAGTTATCTTTTTTCAGTGCATTACAAGTATTAATATCTTAAGTGACTTTTTAAAAAAGTCATAGCTGGGTGGCAGTGGCACAGGCCTTTGATCCTAGCACTTGGGAGGCAGAGTCAAGTGCATCTCTGAGTTCAAGGCCAGCCTGGACTACAGAGCAAGTTCCAGGACAGCCAAGATGTCACAGAGAAACCCTATGTCAAAAAAAAAACCCAAAAATAAACAAAACAAACAAACAAACAAAGAGAAAGAAAAGAAGTCATTGTTCATGCCCGATGGGTTTGATGGAGTGGCTGAGGTAGGCTCAGTTATGGCTGTTTCCCAACCCCCTTTCGATTAGTTACTTGTTGCTGCAACAAAAATAACTTGATAAAACAACTTATACAAGGGTTTTATTTTGGTTCACAGTTCCAAGGTCCAGTTAGCTATGTCAGGGAAGGCCTGGATATAGGAGCTTGAGGCAGCTGTCACATTGTATCTGCAGTTAGGAAACAGAGAGGTGAAGGTTAGTGTCCAGCTCACTAGCTCCTGGTTGTTCAGCCGAGGTCTCCAGCGTGGGGCACAGTGACACTCACAATTAGGGTGGGTCTTCCCACCTCAGTTAATCTAGCTAATTCCCCACAGGCTAACCTAATGTACATAGAGATTTGTTTCTCAGATTCTAGATCTTGTCAAGTTGACAATACTAGCTGCCACGCCCCTCTTCTACTACCTCTTCTACTTTTTAAAAATTGAGACAGTGTCTTTCCTAGCTCAGGCCGGCCTGGAACTCTCAGTTCTCATGTCTGCCTCCTGAGTGCTGGGATTATAAGCATGACGTACCATTTCAATAGGTGTTTTTCCCCTGAAGCCTCTTACACAGTTGTACCTGGTGGGCAGCTGGGGCTGGAGTTACCTGAAAGCTCACTTGGTGTAGATGTCCAAGATGGCATGCGCAAAGAAGGTGGATGATGGTGCTTTATGGCAGTTGTGAACTCAGAGACCGCTTACATATATATACGTGGAGTTTGGGAACCTCACAAGGTAGCAGCTACTTCTAAATAGTTCCCAGAGGCACTGCCTGTGTCATTGTCATAGCCTAGCTTTAGAAATCTCAGAACGCCTTTTTGCTGTTTTGTGTTTGTCAATAAGTCATTGCAGCCAGTTCACATTTAAAGATGGAGAGGAATTAGACTCTCTTCTTTTAATAAAAAGTAGCCTGCAAATGCCAAGGGATGGATGTTGGCTATCTTGGAGACATCTAATATAATGCTTCAATGCCCTGTGTGCAAAGTAAGAAAAAAATAATATTCCCTATCAGACAGAGTTGCTTTCAGGAATAAAATAATTCTATAAACTGGGCATGCTGATGTATGCCTATAACCTCAGCCCTCAGAAAGGGGGCATTGAGGTCTGCATAGGCTACACAGCAAGTTTTAAAGCCAATTTGGGCTACAGGAAAAGACCCTGCTTCAAAAACAGCTTCCTAGGTTTCTGTTTCTGGTATAAAGAAAAAACAAAACACAAAAACCTATTGAAAAAATAACTTAGAGGAGAAAGGGTTTATTTTATTTAGTTCATGGTCCAGGTTACAGCCTGTCATTCTGGGAAAGTGAAGGAGGCAGGAACTGTTAGTCACAGGGAAGTCAGGAGCAGAAAGAATGAAGCATGCACAAATATTGTGCTGATATGAAAAGTAAGACCTACAGATAATGAAAAGTCTGCTTAGGTGCTGGAGAGCTGGCTCACAGATTAAGATCACTGGCTGCCCTTCCAGAGAATGTGATTGATTCCCAGCACCCACATGGTGGTTCACAAATACCTGCATCTCTAGTTCCCAGGGATCCATACTCTCAGGGCACCAGTACAAATTGAGCAGACACACATACAGGCAAAACACCATCTACATACAGTAATGAAGGAATTTTTAAAGACTAGAAAAAGTCTGCTTAGGGCATTGCTGTCATTGTTGGTAGTCCTGTGTTTGTTTTTATCTAGTATCTGGTGGCCCTAGGGACCTGCTTAAGGAGGTATGGTCTTCCTGCTCCCTGAAGGTCAGGTGTCCTCTTCCTCCTACACTGTTTGAATAGCCTTCAGCCTCTGGATATTCCTTCCTAGGTATTTTCGGAAAGCAAGGATGAGATCGCTTTAGTCCTCTATGGTACAGACAGCACTGATAATGCCCTTGCTGGAGAGGACCAGTATCAGAACATCACAGTGCACAGACATCTGATGCTACCAGATTTTGATTTGTTGGAAGACATCGGAAACAAAATCCAACCAAGTTCTCGACAAGCTGATTGTATCCTTTTTGTGTCCAAAAAGACTAGAAATTTCCCTTTTTCTGGAGAATTATAATCCAGTTTGGTGAGTCTCTTCCAGAGTCCAAGATATGAATATCTGGGTATATTTTCATCTAAGTAAAGGGGTACGTGCAATCAATATGGAGTTAATGGATACTCAGCTCCAGGGCCTCTAGTGTCTTGCTCTATCTGCCCTGTGATATTGAGAGGTTGAGAAGTACAGGAAGGGGGAAATCCTAGGGAGTATGTGCATATGTTGACCAGGGACTGGGTTTGGTTTCACTGTTTGGAGGCTGTCTTAAGAGTTTATTGCTGTGAAGAGACACCATGAGTACAGCATGACTCTTATAAAGGACAACATTTAATTGGGGCTGGCTTACAGTTCAGAGGTTTAGTCCGTTATCATGGCAGGAAGCATAGCAGTGTCCAGACACAGTGCTGGAGAGTAGCTGAGAGTTCTGCATCTCAATTCACAGGTGGAGAGGGGGCAGGAGGGGGGGAGAACAAGAGAGAACGAGTGAGCGAGAGAGAGATATTAGAGTTCTAATTTTAAGAGTGTATTTTTAGTATTTTTCTAAAAAATTAGTAGTGCCATTCTTGACCACTAGGAAGTGCTGCCGTGTTTGATGTGACTTGCTAATGATGCTTTATGGCTTGCATTGTATTTAAGAGTGGACTGCTGACCACGTATGGGTTCTAGGAACTGTTAAATGACATCTTAGGGTTTTTGTTAAATGAGTATGTGTTAAATCTCTTGTTCCCCCCCCCCCCCACACACACACTATTTGTTAGGATGTATACGTTGATAGAAAGCACTTTTGAAATAAAATCTGGAAGAGGGGCACATGGGGCAAGCCTTTTCAAGTCATCCAGTGTCTACAGTTGCCAATAGTGTAGGCTTTGCTGGGAGAAACTGTGATGTTCATGGGAAGGAGGGAGTGTTGTTATTCTTTCAACCCTTAACTGGCTGAGTCCTGGACGCCCTGATTGTATGCATGGATTTGATTCAGCGTGAAACCATGTGAGTGTCTCACCTGAAGACAGGAGTGGGACTTTCTGAGAAAAACATGGGTTGATGTGTTCAGAGGCTGTGTGGTTCGTTATTAATCAAGTAGCACGTTAGTCTGCTAACATCTTTCTAGCTTTTGAAGGTTTAAATGAAGGGCTACCTTTGGTGGGAGTTTCTCTGGGTGAAATAAGTATTTGGCATACTTTGGTTTTCTTATTTGGCTTAAACTAGTTACCCCAAATCTTTAAAAAGTACTAAGTGGTATGATCCATAAGTAGTTGGTGTGCTGTACACAGTACCTCTGTCAGCTTCCTGACCCATGATTCACTTAATTACTGTGTCTTAAAAGTGTCTGCCCTTGAACATATAGGGTTGCATTGTTAGAAAAGACATTTTACGATCACATCCTGGGCCTGAATCTGTATTATTGTTTCTAAGTCTGTATCCTTTGGGAAGTCTTGCAGCTAATCCCAGGGGTAGTTCCCAGCAAGACATTTGGGAAGTGAAGCTGCCAGGCTGATGTCTTCTTATGCCTGGGAATGCCTTGTTTATGCTCTGAAGCTGTGCAGGTGGGAAGGCATGGTTTTAAATCACAGTGCTAGGAACCAGGGCTGGGGACACAGAATATTATATTTTATAATGCTCAGCCAAGCGTGACCTCTATGAAGCTGATTCCGTGTTTAATAGGAACTCAACTAAACTTGGAGCACGTAATCACACTCAGTCAGTTATGTCTAGAGTCACTCATTCGCCTCTCTGATCAGTGACCAAATGACTCTTAACTCTCCACAAAAATATCAGGAGACTTACTTCCTTTAAAAAAGCTTTTTTTAAAAAAAAGTTTTATCTTGTGTCTCTGTGCACACACACATACACACACATGCATCCACTTCTGTGTGCATGCTACACATGTTGGCTTATGTTGGAGGCCAGAGGACAACTTCATGGAGTTAGTTTTCTTTGTGTGCCCTGGGTGAATTTTGGTGATTGAATGCAGATCGCAGGCTTGCACAGCAGTTGTCTCTCTGTCGTGAGCCACCTCCCTAGGCCTCAGAGAATGACTTCTATATGTGATCATTCTGTCTTTTAGAGGAAAGAAGTTTGGGAAGAAGCATATTGAAGTGTTCACTGACCTCAGCAGCCCGTTCAGCCAAGACCAACTGGACATTATAATTTGTAACTTGAAGAAGTCTGGCATCTCCCTGCAGTTCTTGTAAGATCCTGAGAATAATGTATAGAGAATCTCAGCATCCCTCATGCACTGAGCAGGGCTCTGTATAGATGGCTCCCAGGAGGCTTCTGTTTTAGCTGAGCAGGGGGATCTGCTAGGTGGCTGATTGGCTACCCTGCATATGTCGGCCATTCCTGTGTTCATGGAACTATTCTGAGACGTGGTGAGAAAGAAGAGAAAATAGTGGTACAGAGAAACTGAGCTCAGTAGCAAATCACTGCTTTCAGAATCTGCTTTTTTTTTAAACAAAAAACAAACAAACAAACAAACAAGAAAAACAACTCCTTCTTTTGAGACTATTCAGTTTATCTCCTGTCTGCATAGATGGCATCAGAACCCTGATAGTTTGTTTCTTGTGTGGCTCAGAGAGTGTCATCTACAAACAGCAGTAGATTGAGGGTAGACAGAACTATTATGTTGGGAATCAATTTATATCACATACAGTGTGTATGCTTAACACATTCTCAGGATGCAGACACATAATAAAATGTAATTTGTTATGTACATTATAAAATTGGGGGAGAAAAATGTGTATTTTATAGTTTAAAAGGAAGAGGGTCCCTCCTCTCACAGGAACTTGAATTTCCCCTCTAGCTTTTACTTTCTGTGTCTTACATCCCCACTAAAAAATTCCTGTCATACTAATCCTTCCTGCTGCATTTAAAACCCATTTCTTCTCATCCTATTTTTGGCCAAAGCAGAGTGATGATACAGGATGTTGAATTATTAATCTGATCAGGGACGATCACTTTTCAAATTGAGAGCTGCACTAAGAAGCCTTCTGTTCAGAGTGGTAAGCCTGTGGCCTCGTAGACTGCCTGCCGTAGGGAATTACGAACCCCTGTAGCATGTATGTGTATCCCCCTTAAGACTGCTGAGGGACGTCTTCCTGTGGGACTATAGAGAAGACTTCAGAAGAGTCCACCACATTGGCTCTTGTTAAGATGGTACTTTAGCGGAATTAAGTGCTTTTTAAGTGACAGTCGTCACTGAGCTGGGGTTTCTCAATGCTGCAGAAGGCTTAGCTCAGTCTCCTGCCCCTGATCTCAGGATGCCTCCTGTCTGAAGCATATTGTACTCACTTTCTGCTGAGGTCATTTGAAAGAGCTGCCTTTAATCTCTTTATCTTTCTACATGAGTCCACAGCAGCGTACTCGGGAGGAAGGTAGTCTTTCTTCCCTTGCTTGCACTGCACTGGATGTGTTGGCTCCCTTGCATATGTTTTCTCCCTGTATGACAAGCTGCCACCTGCTGTTCAGGGCATTCCATGTATTGCCAGCTGCCTTAGATTCATTTAAATGTACTTATTCCTTCAGCATAGTTTTTAGCTTCTTCTACTCAGGTCAGATACAGCAGAGAAAGAGCTGTTACTGTAACTTTTTCTAGGATAAGCTTCCTCAAGCTTCACTTTCATGTTATTTTTCTCTTCCTGGGTGATGCTACAGTAACAGTCAATACCTATTGCAAACAGGCTGTCACACACACACACACACACACACACACACACACACAAGTGCTTTAGCTCAACGTGTCATGCAGGCCATGGTGCGGATCCATCATGCTAAGTAAACAGAGGAAAAGCTTACACAGAAAGCCTTATTGTAAGTATAGAAAGCAGAATGATTGATGGTCTGTAAAGTATTCATTTCCCACACCTACAGTGTGGGAAAAGGGCTATCTGACTCAGCTGTCTGTGAGTCAGATATGCCAGAGCACAAGGGCTTCACCCTGTTGGTCAGGTGACCAAGTAGCTCTGGTCCAGTTATTTCCCTCAGACTGTTGATTCCTGATATTCTTGTAAGTTTGAAGTCAGAGGGTGGAACCCTTGAGTCCTTCAGAGGTATACTGTGAGACACACTGTGACACATTACAATGTCCACAATGAGATGTTTTCTATGCTTTGTCTTGTTTGTGTTTTTGTCTTGTGTGTGGTTTTTATTTATTTTAGGGGAGGTTACAAGGGTGGGGGATGGATATGAGAGGCCAAGAGATGAGTGGGCTGTGGTGGATGATGTGAAACTCACAAGGAGTCAGTAGAAAGACAAAACAAAGCACCCCGAGTCCTTAGCTAGTAGAGTTGGGCTCCATGAGCTTGCCTCAGTCAATTCCCGTTGCTGTGACAATACAGGCCAGGTGGTTTATAAACAGTTTCCCCTCACAGGTCTCGGGGAAGGTAAATCTGAGTTCACAGTGCCAACACAAATTTTGTATTTGGCGGTGGGGATGTCTGCCTCCCAGGTGATGCTGTGACATCACATGACAAGAAGGACAGAAAAGGCAGAAGGGTGCTTAGTACCCTGCACAGCCATCAGTCAACCTGATGACCCCCACCCCACTTAAGTTTTTTTCAATATAGGAAATTTGGGGCACAGACCATAGTAGAGCTGTGTGGAAGAGGCCATTCTGAGAGGGCAACTGGTACACCGCAGCGAGGTGAACCATGGAGATGGAGAGAAAGGCTCCAGGATCTGGCTGTAACTGTTCATTTCCCACACAGAGAGCCTTTTAGTTATTTGGTTGCCGGCAGCCAGTTTCCCCTTTTTATCAAATCAAAGGAGTGTTGGCTATTTAAAGCTAAAGTAGTACTTGGGTCGACACATGGCATTTGACAGATAAAATTTCGGAGCTGAGTAAGGTTGACTGATAGGCAGGCATCTTCCCCATTGGTAGTAACAGTCACAGTGTTGGAATCCAGAGCTCATCTTCTTTCCTTGCAATCTCTCCTGATAGTCTGCCTTTTCTGATTGACAAGAACGTCGAGCCTGGGGAGAGAGGCAACCTTGGCTCCAGCTTGGACCACCACGCACCCTCCTTCCCTCAAAAAGGACTTACTGAGCAGCAAAAGGAAGGCGTCCACATGGTGACAAGGGTGATGCTGGCTTTAGAAGGTGAAGATGGGCTGGATGAAATTTATTCCTTCAGGTAGGAAGTGGGAATGCCAGCGGCCACTCTCGGTCTTCCCACATGGATATCCCTCGTCAGACATCTCCTTTATGCTGTCTTTCTCTGAGCTGCTCTTGACTTAGCAGTCATTCTTTAATAAGTGTTCTGACTTTTATTAAAGAGGTCTCCAGCTCACTCTTAATCTCCTTTTATTAGTTGGTATGGTTTACACAGGGTTCTCATTTATTTCCAGATGTGCGACTGAAGTTGGGAGTATATAGAAGCCTTAGAGACAGAGCGATAGACTTCATCTTTATTCCAAGCTTGGGGCACATTTCTTGGACCACATTTACACTTATACATTTATTAAACCCATTTAAAAAATGTTTAAGTTCTTTTATTAGTATATACTGGTTGTAGGTAATTGTTTTTGTTATGTCTTTTCATTCACATGAATTACGTCTTTTGGTCACACTCACCCCCCTCTTGTCCTCCCATTCCTGATGATCCCTCTTTTCTCTGCATTTCCTTTCTGCTTTCATGTCTGTTTTTGTTTTTGGTGACCTGACGGGTTTACCCAGTGAGGGCTGCTTACTGGAGTGTGGGTGAGGGATTACTCATGTAGACGGTGACTGGTCCACCTGTAGTTATGGTAGTGAAGAAAATGTCTCTCTTCTTCGCCCACCAAAAGGAAAAGAAAATCTCTCCTCTTTTCTTATAAACTGTTAACTGCCTGTAGATCTTTGAGGGAAGGGCAGAGCCTGTGAGCCCCTCCACGCCGTGATGGAGTGTTGAAAGGCCCAGGCTTACATGATTGTAACATAGCATTCTGCAACATTCCACCGCTTCCTCTGGGTTTTACAATTTTTTATGATCCTCGTTCTATACTGTTCCCTGAGCCTTGTAGGGGATAATATAGATGTTCTATTTAGGGATAAACATTCAATAAACGCTTACTTTTAGCACTTTGACCACCTATAGTCCTACCTGTAGTAATTGCCACCTACTACAAAAAGATTCTCTGACAAAACCTGATATAGCACCACTAATCTATGTACATTAACATAAATGTTAAGAAGATAATTTGAAGGGCCTGGAGGGGTGGCCCAGTGGTTAAAAGTATTTCCTGCTCTTCCAGAGGTCCTGAGTGTATCCTCACATGCATATACCCAAACAGACACAGTCACAGACACACAGTGTTTAATAAAGACAATTTGAGGGGGATATTATGGCCATTTAATAAAACAGGAGTAGCTTCTTCACTCGGGCCTATCACCTCTGTAGCCACGGGCTTTTGATAGGGTTTACAGTACTAGATGTGGCCCTTCTTCTGTGTCGTGGATCTTAAATTCAAGCATGGAGAGATTAGTTGACGTAACAGTCATGCTACAGTCTGATCTGTGGACTGAGTAAGACCTCTTATGACAGTTCTCTCAGCAGTCTGCAAAGCATTTTCCAGCATTGAGAAAGCTACACATCGGAGACCAAGCTTCTCACTCAGCATTGCCTTGCTTTCCCTGTGACCTGCAACCAAAGCACATGGTGCCTTGTGCTGTAGGGTTTTACCACATAGTCTGTTGTGCAACACACAGTAGAGGCAGTAGTCCTATTGTTTGGGGGATCTCACAAGTTTCCCTCACCAGTTATTCATAGTAGTAACCTGCCCCTGGGATTCTCACTTAGTAACCTGTGGCTTCTGGGACAGCTTTGTCACCCACACAGGAAACCTGGACCTCTCTGCTCAAAGTCTTTAAAGTTCTATCTTCTAATTGGCTTACAGAGAGGAAAGTTTCCTTATGGCCTAGAAAGAGTTTTAGGAAAAAAAAATATGTATGTATGTATGTATGTATTTTTTTTTACTTTATTTATTTGTATGAGTGTTTTGCCTGCATGTATGTCTACATGTATGCCTATTGCCCACAGAAGTCAGAAGAAGGTATTGGATCCCCTACAACGGAGTTACAAATGGGTTACACAGATATGAGTGTTGGGAATTGAACAAGAGTCCTCTGCAAGAGCTGTCCATGCGCTGAATCCCTGAGCCATCTCTCCAGCCTCCTTATAACTTTTTCATAGAGCCTTAGTTTGGGTTGACTTTCCACGTCTCTTTACCACTCATCTGTACTTAAACATTTCCACCTCTAGTAGGTCTCCTTCCACTTTCATAGTATGTGTTCTGTTCACACACACACACAGACACACGTACACACATATACAAAGATACACACAGACACACACATGCACACACACAGACACACATACACACATATACAAAGACACACAGACACACACACAGACACACATATACATAGACACACACAGACACACACACGCACACACACAGACACAGACACAGACACGCATACACATATACAAAGACACATACACACATACTCACACAAAGTTTAGGCTTCTTTTGTTCCCTCATATGAACCCTTTCTGGTTTCCTGCACTCTGTAAACTCATCTCCCATACAATCTACATATGTAAAAATCAGAAGCCAGGCTCCACATAATACAGACAAGAGACTGTGTATTATTTATCTTTCAGAGCCTGGCTTATCTCACCTTATATATTTTTCAATTCTATCCACTGTCTCACAGATTTTATAATTTCCCTTTTCTTTAAAGCTGAATACAATTCTATTATGTATATGGGCTCCATTTTCATTACATAAGCTGATGGCCATCCAGGCTGGTTTCTTTGCCTACTGTAGTGAATAGGACAGCAATAAACATGGTATACAGGTATCTCTGTGGTAGGATGCAGGGGCCTTTGGGGAGATGCTCAGAGTTGTACAGCTGCAGAATGCCTGACTTCACATTAGCTTCCACAGTGGCTGTACCAGCAAGAACCAGTTTTAATTATGAGAAGTGGTGTCATGTCTGAGACTGTCAGTGTTCCTTTACTTTTCGATACAGGTTTTAGAGAGCATTATGGCTTTGATTTGGGGCTTCTTTTTCTTTTTAACTTTAGATCATTAAATAGTTTGAGCAAGCCCTATTACAACAAATAAGCAAACCAAACTCCTCTTGGATAAGTATAAACAACTAAAACATCCAAAGTCCAAGCTGAAAATGTAAGGAATTCATAACCAGTGTCATTACAATGTTGGTGTTATGAAGGGAGCATGTTCACCTTGGTGTTGGAAGGGGAAATGAAATCCCTGGCTGAGTGGTAATGGCACATGCCTTTAATCCCAGCAGAAGCAGTGGGAGTCAATCCTGGTCTACAGAGTGAGTTCCAGGACAGCCGAGGTTTCACCATGAAATCCTGACTTGAAAAACAACCAAAGGGATGAAACCCCTGAAGTACCATGTAACACTAAAAGAAACTGCTTTTCTCGTTGATCTGTAGAAGCCATGGGAGAGACTATGTCTATTATCTGTCTTATTCTCTGTTAGAGTTGGATATACACTTACTCTGAGCAAAGGACCCAGGAAGAGTTATATTGTATATGATGCCATATTTTTGAGGAGTGAAACTTGGCAAAGGTGGCTGTACAGAGTTGGTCAAGTAGTGACGTGTGGGTTCAGTCTCAGGATAGTGCTGCCTTTGTTTAGGAATTAATCCCATGGATCTGTTGCTACATGGCATTGAGGGCTGTACGCAAAGTTCTCAGTTGAAGTAGGTCAGCAATTGGCATTTTTATGAGTAGCAACAGTCGACCTCTTTTCTCAGATACAATTTTTAAGTATTTCTGGAAATCTGTAATTGACAAGGAATACACCATAATTTTGTAAATATGGAACCCCCTGAAATTATCAGTAACTTGGAATGGAATTGTAATTTTCCAAGGGGTCACCAAAGGCATTAGTGAGAAATCCTATAAAGGATGTCTATAAAGTGAAGCATCTCGATTAATACGTGCTGTTGTCTCACTGGGTGCAAGACGTGCGCTCTTAAGCTGTTTCGCCCTCCGCTTTGGTAATAGATAGATGTCTTAAGCTAATGTGTAGTGAGCTAGTATACATTTACTATCTTAAAATTATCTTCCCCTTTGCCCCAGCAAGCAGATAAATTATTGATAAATTATTGTTTGTGTGTCTTAGTACTTTAAAGTACTTTGGTCTCGGGTCTTCCCCGAGACATGACACTACTTCTCATAATTAAAAATGGTTCTTGCTGGTACAGCCACTATGGAAGCTAAAGTGCTTTGGTCACAGTGAAGCCTTGGGTTAGAACTTTGTCATTCACATACAGTGACTGTTCTTATTTAAGTCAATTGTAAACAACTGGATTTTCAAATTCAGTTTCTCTGAAACTGCACATGTATGATCTTCGGTTCAGTGATCATAGAAATGAAATCAGAGACTAAAGACTGAATGTTCAGGCAAAAATTTTAATTGGAAAGAAGGGCTTGAGGGAAAAGAACAACATTGGCTGTGAGAAATTATATACATATTTTTAAAAATTATCCTTTTACAGAATCCATACCTCATGGTTGTCATGGATGGACTAGTAATGTCTCATAAGACAGATTAGATCTGGTACAGATGTAGTCATTTTTCACAAGCCCAAAGCTACTATGTGTACTATGAACTTTGGAAGTAGGGGTTCAGGCAGAGCAGCTGCTTGCTGCCATGGGTCTGAGGACTGGAGTCTGTTGCGGTCTCTCTTGACTCTAACTTGGTAGGTAATGTCAGGTAGTTCTCTACCACTTCATAGATTCTTCTTTTGTCTGTACCAAGGACATCAGTCATAAGGACTGGCTTGTACACTGTATATATTAGACCATCAATTCCTTTGCTCTTTATCTTATTGCCTGCCACATTCTACCTCTCATGTGGTCTTGTTTGATTAAAGGCAGATAAAACCAGACTTGAATTTTACTCTCCCCTCCATCCCTGAGACAGGGTTTTATTGTGTTGCCCTGGCTGTCCTGGAACTCACTATGTAGAGCAGGCTGGCCTCAAAGTGAGATTTAGCCTGCTGCCTCTGCCTCCCGAGTGCTGAGATTAAAGGTATGTGCCACCATACTTGGCTGAATGCCACTGTCGTTTAAATGAAGCAATGCACTATGTTCCATTTATCTTCTCTCTGCCCTTCTCTGCATTAAAAACCTGTAGAGCTATCTACTTTACATAAAGACCAAACAGGCTACTGATTCCTTTATTCCCTAGGCAGTATTTATGTAACTCTCCCTGTTGTGTGCATATAAAACCATCCTGTCTTTTATTTAGGGGAGTTGGCATTAAGTAATGAATTGTGAGCAGAGCTGCTATAGACTGGTACCTTGACTTTGATACCCAGAGCTGGGGCTCATGCCCTCTTGCCTGTTTTCTGGGGGTGGCTGAGTGCCTTCCATTGTGTTCCAAGTCACTGGTGAATGTGTTTTTATCATCTCCTCAATGATGTCTTTGGTCCAGCATAAATGTTAAGAATCACCGGTATAGCAGAAAGAAATGATCTAGGCGGGAGGGCCAAGCAGTCCCTTTTCCCCCTCAGGACAGTGACTGGAGTTCTCCCTCCAAAGCCAGCTCACTTGTCTCTGGCTCCTTCCCAGCCATGGTTGTCATTTTCCTACTGCCTGCTGCTCTTTCTCTCTTTATAATCAACAACAGCCTACGTCTCATTCGAGTAAAATAAGGAAACCATCTCATCTAGATTACCATTAGAAAATTATTTTTCATTATGTGTTTTCCTTTATTAAGTGAGAGTCTACGACAACTGTGTGTCTTTAAGAAGATTGAGAGGCGTTCCATGCCCTGGCCCTGCCAACTGACCATTGGCCCCAACTTGTCTATAAAGATTGTAGCCTATAAATCGGTAAGTGGTAAAGTACACTTTAAAAAAGGCAGTGTTACCAGGCAGATGAATATGCTTATATAAGAAGCTGACAATTCATGTGTGAGTTACTCAGAGTATAATTACTGCCTCTCTTACTGTTCTCCTTTTTGATTTAATCTTTGTATAGCTTTTCATCTAAAAGGCATGCGAGGAGAGGCTTTACAAATTGTTTATAATATGGCTTGATTCCCTCTTCCTCAGGAATTCAGGCCTCTGTGTCTTTTCCTTTTAGAGGAAAGAAAATGTGATGGACTAACTTGTATTTGTATGTCATAGAGGGATGTTAGTAATATGACAGAGTTATGTGTACAGCTGTGCAGATATCATTACACCTAATTCAGTTACTAGTGGTCCAATAGTAATAGCATCTATAGGATGTCAAAAATGTCGGCTTGTTAGTGTCAGGTTGTGTGTTAGTACTCATATGCATCTGCACATCAGAGTTCACTTTCAAAAATCAGGAACCTTCCGCAGTTATTTAAATTATAGTCTGAGTAAAAATCTGATCTAAGCTTCAGCATGAGCTTCCTTGGTCCCCCCTTTAAATATATGCTAAAAATATAATTAAATCTGAGAAATAAGTATACAGATATTTTTGTATGTTTAAGAACTTAATCCCCAAATACATGATAAGAACCACAGAGGTGATTTTGAGTTATTTTGGTTTCTGTCAAGGCCAAAAGAGTGTGCCTAGGGATGAAAATATACTCTTTCAGTTTCCTTTGTTGGCTTCTGCCTCCCTTTGACTATGGTAAAATGTATGTTTCCTCTTTATTAGTTAGTTTGAGAGTTTTCTATAGAAAGTATATGTGTATTCAGAAATCAGTTTGTGGCTATAGCCTACCAAAGGAGAAAAGGGGAATGTAGAAACAGCTTTAAGTTATTCCAATTTTAAATAATTTAAAATTTAATAAGAGGAAAGAAGAGGCTAAATACTGTAGGTAGAATAATTTGTTCAGAGAGTCTGTCAGATTTTCATTTTCTCTTGGTCACTATCTTGTCTCTCCTCATTTTCTACCTATCTTTTGACAATAGATTGTACAAGAGAAATTTAAAAAGAGTTGGATAGTTGTGGATGCAAGAACTCTGAAGAAGGAAGATATACAAAAAGAGACTGTTTATTGCCTAAATGATGATGATGAAACTGAAGTTTCCAAAGAGGACACTATTCAAGGTATATCGCAAGTTGTCTGCATTTTGGTCCAAGAGAGATTTTCTCCAAGGTGATGGGAGGCAGCATAGACTGGTCACCTAGAGACGCTTCTTTGAGATACAGAGGTGCAGCAAAAACACTGGGTCCTGTAGGTCAGTGGGTCCTCCGGCAAGATGGCTCTGGAGAAGGACCTATGTATTGGATCCTTCCAAATTTAAATGTGTCAAGTGACAGGACCTGTACTTTGGCTTTATTCTGTGCACAGATTCACTAGCTAGGAGGGTGCTTATAAAGTGGCTGAAGCAGCTTTTGCCCTTATTCTTCAAATGCCTGTTTTAGGTCTTATATCTTACTGGATATGCTCACTTAGGGGAAAATATTATTTGTGATTGTTGCTGTGTCTTATACACACTAGGCTCTTTAAAGCTGGGCTAAATATACCCAACTCATTTGGCTTAAATAGTATGTTTAGGTGACATCTTTATCCAGAGGACTTGGAAACTAGCTGAGAATATCTGAATATTCAAGAGCTCAAATCCTCAGATGCCAAATGATGCTTAAGATGGCAGCCAGGGTGCGTGGATCAACTTATTACCAGGTTGTGCACTGCTTAGTGTAGTTTTAAGTTTCCAGGTCTGGGGAAAAAACTCACGTATGGCATTATATCTTACTGGATGTATTCAAGTCTGAGGGAATAGGATAGTTTGAACCTCGTAGTGTGTACAGTTATGTATAGAATATAATGAACACTTTACAACATCTACTACTAGTTTGATTAAATTCAGTAGCATATCGTAGAGCATAACTTTTGGAGTTGTAGTTGAGCTGGAATCATGACCCCGTCATTACTGGATCATTGTATTCTGGTGGAAGGACTGGCTCATGGTGGGCAGAGGAGCATGAGTAAGGGCCAGGCCAGGCTCAGAGGTCCTGTGGGGTATCCTAAGTAGCAGCCTGCATTTTTTCTTAATTCTTACAACCTAATGAAGCAGAAACTTGCTATTTCTATTTTCCACAGAAGGACTATAGTAGGTACTTTTCTTACTGCTGTGACAAAAGCAACTCAAGCTAGGAAAGGTTTATTTTGACCCACAGTTTGAGGTTACAGTCTGCCAGGCAGGGATGTGAGGCCAGCTACAGCTGTGGTCAGCAAGTTGTGCTCAGCTTTTCTTCTCCCTTTTGTTAAGCTCTGGACCCCAGCCCATGAGACGGTGCCATCCACAGTCAGGGTGGGTCTTCCCACTTCAGTTAACCCAGAGTAGGAATTTCAGAGTTACGTCCAGAGGAGTGTTTCCACAGTGATTGCAAAGTTATTATCCCATCAAGTAGATAATCAAGATTGTCCATCATCAGGACCAAAGCTGAACAACACTCCTTAAACATAAAGTCACACAGCTAGCTGCACACAGACACAGAACTAAATTGAGAGCTGTGTTCCCCCAAAGTCTGTGTTCCTCCATTCTGTTCAGTACTAGGGCCAATAAAGGGTTTTGGGTGATAAACTCAGAGTGTATGCATGATTTTAAAGGCACATGGATCCATTGATGGTTTAGGGGACTCAACTATGTCTACGGTGTTTAGGAGTGTTCCATGGGAAGATGAGTGTGGCAGCTAGATTAGAAAGGGGAGGGACTGGAGGAGAAGGGATCAGTTCTTTAAGTTGTTCAAAGAAGGCTCTGTTATCTGGGACAAACAGATTCTTAGGGCAGGCAATTGAAGGGGAAGCATTAGACGCAGTCTGGGTCACAGCGTGGCCTCAGTTCTCCTTTTCTTTCCTGTTACAGACCACTTTCCTTTGCGTCTCCTCCACTGTTACTCACTAATGTGTGGGCTGTTCTTTTTCTTACCCAGCAGATCTAGTAGACATGTGAGCCAGAGTATGGTGGTATGTTACAGTCTCTTCTGTACTCCTTGGCTTGGAGGAACATTATTTGCGCTTGAATTAGAAGAACCAGAAAGCCCAGGCAGTTTTCATGAGTACCTCTGAGATTTTGCTAACTCAAATACGAACATGATTGATGATAAGAAAAAGTTAGGAAAATTCTTGGTTTAGGGTGTGGGAGATTGTTGGTGAGCACGAGCTGCTGTGCCGGGACGAGGACCTGGGTTTGAATCCACGGAAAAGCCAGGTGGGGGCTGGACTCAATGGCACACATCTTTAATCCCAGTACTCGGAGGCAGAGATTGGCAGATCTCTTGAGTTTGAGGCCAGCCTGGTCTACATAGTGAGCTCCAGGACAGCCAGGGCTACACAGAGAAACCTGTCTTGAAAGAAAAAAAATAAAACAAAACCAACAACAACAAAAAAATCAAAACCAACCAACCAAATAAACAAATAAATAAAATAACAAAAGCCAGACAGGGCAGTGCACACTTGCAACCCCAGTGCTGGAGAGGAGACAGGTGAACCCCCAGGCTTGCTAGCCAGTCAGCTGTGCTAGAACAGAGAGCTTCTGGCCTGCTTACAAGCCCTGTCTCAAAATGTAAGGTAGTGAACAGTAGAATAGTAGAGGAAGAATAGAGGCGAAGTTGACCTCTGACCTGTACATGCACTCCCAGATGAGCACACCTGTATGTACACACGCACACATGTGTGTACCCTTTCCTCTACCTGCATACAAATGACTGGAAAATAAAAGGAAAAAATATTCCACTTAGATGCCATCCTTAATCGTGTCTCATGTGTTTCCCTGTTGAGTTTCATACTGGAATTTTTGAATTCGTTGTCATCTTTTTTCAAAAAGCCATGCATGAAACTACAAATTGGTTTCTTAAAAGTCTGCCATGGGACTCTCACTGTTTCTGGGGTTTTGATGACCCTTCTTGCATTTACACTGAAGAGACACTGTACACTGCAGGAAATCATATGCAGGAGAACAGGTTTGGGGCTTTGCTCTTTTTTTTTTTTTCCACTTGTAGTGTGGACATATGAGCCCATATTTACCCAAACTAAGACACTGAAAACAAATAAAACTGAATTCCAGTAATACAATAAATTCAAATCCAGAAAAGTATAAAACTTGTCAGTTGGATGCTTTTAAAATAGAGTTGCGGCTTCTTCTGGTTAGATGGCTGCAGGTTTGTCTATTTCCAGCATGTATTTTTGAACATTTTGTTCTGAAGATCTCCGATGGGCTGTTTTCTCTGTGGACCTCTGGGTTTCTGAGTAAATGAGCTTTTGATTATGTTCACAACTCACTTTCATTCTGTAGTCAACACGGTTCTCTTTGGAGGATGACTAATGTGCTGTATTTGTACAGTCTTCTCTGTTGGGTGATCATTAAGGTACCCAGACTGCAGAGGATGCTACCTTAAAAATGTAATTAGACCTTAATCATCTGTAAGGGGAGGATGTGGCTTGTTTCTGCCTCTGCTTTTCCCATGTGGGTCACAGGGGGCAGTAATTTGGATCCAGGGAGCAGAAGAGACTGGCTCTGGGATACATATATTAATGTATATACATGTGTATATATACACGTGTATTGATATACATACACATGTATATATACACATGTATTGATACATGTATATAGCTTATTTCAGGCCTCACATGCCTAATACATGCTCTGCTCTCATTCTCCAGGGTTCCGCTATGGAAGCGACATCATTCCTTTTTCTAAAGTGGATGAGGAACAAATGAAGTATAAATCAGAAGGGAAGTGCTTCTCTGTTTTGGGATTTTGTAAATCTTCTCAGGTACAGCAATTACTTTGCAGTTGTGAACAAAGTACATGCCTTGAGCTTTTGATTGGTTATTTTATTTACAATTCATACTTATATCTTATTCAGTCTTCTAAAATGTAGTTTGGGGATGAGTGTTGCCTTTTATTTTTTATTTAAAAAATGTTAATTTCTGTGTGTACGCATGTGTGTACATCTGTGCATGCGTGTGCATGTGTGTGTGTATGCATATGTGTGTGTATATGTGTGTGTGTGTGTGCACGCATGAATGTGTCCACATGAGTGTGGAGGTACATATATATATGTGCATATATATATATGTATACGCACATATATATGTAGTCTAGCTGGATTTTGAAAGTCAATTAAATCTCAGAATATCATTTATTTTTAATATATTTTTTAAAATTATTTTTTATTATGTGTTCATCCATGTGGCTGTGTGTGGGCATGTGTGTGTGAGTACAGGTACTGGAGGAAGGAGAGGAGTCAGGTCCCCCTAGACATAGATGCTGGGATTTGAACTCCAGTCCTCTGGAAGAAATGGATGTGCACTTAGCCAGTGCACCACCTCTAACTCCAGGGTATCATTCATTCACGGTTGGTCACCCTTTCCCTCCAGTTTCTGGTGTGGGGATCTAGGATGTGAACCTTATCCATAAGTCACATGATTTTTAGACACTAAAGTGCAGATACATGAAGTAGACAAAAGAGGATGTGCAGCAGCTTGCCGTGGGAACACATACGGCCCTGGGAAGCATGACTCAGTGATTCCCAGAGAGCTTAGGTTTGCTGTTCTTGGGGTGGACCATAAAATGATGAATCATAGTTAATAAATACTAACATTATTATTGTTACTGTCATTATTTTGGTTTTTTGAAACAGGATTTCTCTGGTAGCCTTGGCTGTCCTTGAATTTGCTCTGTAGACCAACCAGGCTGGCCTTGAACTCAGAGATCCTCCTGCCTCTGCCTCACGGGTGCTGGGATAAAAAGCTTGCACCACCACTCCAGCAAGTATCTTTGTATGTGAATTTCTCCCTAAGTTCATAGGGATGAAGAGATTCTATTGGAGAACTCATGGGGATTACAATGAAAGTAAATGCCACCCATAGTCTGGATCTGTGTCCTAGCACACAAGCCTCATGTAGTCTGGATCTGTGTGTCCTAGCACACAAGCCTCATGTAGTCTGGATCTGTGTCCTAGCACACAGGCCTCATGTAGTCTGGATCTGTGTCCTAGCACACAGGCCTCATGTAGTCTGGATCTGTGCCCTAGCACACAAGCCTCATGTAGTCTGGATCTGTGTCCTAGCACACAGGCCTCATGTAGTCTGGATCTGTGTGCCCTAGCCCACAAGCCTCATGTAGTCTGGATCTGTGTGTCCTAGCACACAAGCCTCATGGAGTCTGGATCTGTGTGTCTTAGCACACAAGCCTCATGTAGTCTGGTTCTGTGCCCTAGCACACAGGCCTCATGTAGTCTGGATCTGTGTCCTAGCACACAAGCCTCATGTAGTCTGGATCTGTGTCTCCTAGCACACAAGCCTCATGTAGTTCTAGAGTGAGGTTCATTCAGTGAGCTGTAGGAGAATTGCTTTCATGATTATCCATACTGTTAGCAGTGTCTTCAAAACTCATAGGCGAAGGCTTGGAGAGATGGCTCAGTGGTTAAGAACATGAACAACTGCCAGAGACCAGGGGTTGGTTCTCAGCACTACGTCAGGTGGCTCACAGTTGCCTAGTATTCTAGTTCAAGGAGATCTGGTGCCCTCTTCGTCTCTAGGGGCACCTGTATATACATGGCATATATATATATATGCACACACATATATATGTATATTACAAATAAACAAACAAAACAAACCTCTTTAAGCCAAAAAATGGGCAAACTTACCTAAAATCTCTAAGAATGTACTAAAATGGAACTTGCTAAGTAAACATTTTTTTGGAAGTTTAGAGCCCCTAAAAATTCTTTAAAGTAAAACTAACTGCATTGCAAAATATGTTAGTTAATATTTATTAATCTTGAGTGAAACTAACCTTATTGAGACCAATTTGTAGAAACTGTCTCCCCTTTAAAAAAAGATATATCTGTACTTTTTATTTTAATGTGCATGGGTGTTTGCCTGCAAGATTATCTGTGTACCATGTGCATGAGTGTCCAAAGAGGTCCAAAGCGGGTTCTGGGTCACTGGAACTGGAGTTAAAGGCAGTGAGCTACCATGTGGGTGCCCGGCTCCTCTGGAAGAGCAGAGAATGCCCTTAACCGCTGAGCTATCTCTCCAGCCCTTCCCTCTCTTTTCTGAGAGAGATTTTACTATGTATCCTGGCTGGCCTTGTATTCACAGAGATCTGTCTGCTTCTGCATCCTAATTGCTGGGATTAAAGATGTGTATTACTACATCTGACTGAAACTGCTCTTTCTGCCCATGTCTAGATAGACAGATAAGCCCTATCCCAAACACCTTTAGTATAATTCAGAATTGCTAATAATGAAGTTACCTTTGTCAAGCTGGAAGTAGGGGTCTATTTTAGATAAATAACAAAGCAAAACAGGGCAAACATAACCAAAAAAATACATATCTCTTTTAAAAAAGACATGTATTAACTTCAAATTTTACTTTTAAAATCATGTTCTCCCTTTTTAACTTCTAAATCAATTTTATTTTATTGATTTTGCTTCTGAAAGGCGAAAATACTTCTATTCAAGTCTAGGCTTAGAAAATGGGTGAAGACTGTCTATCTCAAAGAGAAGAGCCCACCTGTTCCCCAGTGTGAAAGAAGAGTCTCACAAGTTTCTCGAGATGGGATGAGCCCAGGCTCATCTCTTTAACCAGAAGCCAGGCAGTGTCCGCTCAACTTGTTTTTAAAGTTCTGTCTCAGACAAGTGTCATGAAAATATTATAATTACCATTCAATGAATAATTACAGTGTTCCAACCAATGTAAGCATTTGTTAAAAATTCTCAGTTATTATTACCCTTCCAGGCATGTACTATTGTAGTCATTTTTTAGATTAGGAAATAGAGGATTAGCCTCATTATGTAACTCGCCAAAGCCCTTACAGTGAAGTGAGAGGCGATGTGGATTTCGAGGCGGGCCTCCTCAACTCCAGAGACTGTGCCATCAGTCAGTACTACACTTACCATGTGAACTAGCACAGTTTTGAATAGTCCACTGTACATACCTGCTTTCATGATCTCACCTAAAGGATACAAGGTGTTGCACACAGTATTTTCCATATGGATTATGACAAAATACAGATGTGCACCTTTGAATAGACTCGTGTTGTCAGTTAAATGAAGTCATAGGCTCCTCCACCCCATCTTCAGTTGGAATGTTGACAAAACACCAGTTTTGGAGTGAATTGGTGTGAAATACTTTTGTTTGTGGATGGTGACTGTTGGCTAACCAAGCACACCACCACTTGTGTGCGTGTGCAGTTTATTTTAAACCATCAAACAGTTTTTCAGTTCTCTTGCTAAGTTGTTGAGTATTCTGAGTAGATAATTATGAGACAGAAAAGACTGTGGCAATTAGCTTCCCTCCAGATTCCTGGCAGTTCTTTTAAAAAGTCATTTAGGTATACTAGATAAAGATATCATTAGCTATTTCTTAAAGATTTATTTTTATTTTTAATTATGCATGTGTGTGCAGGGGCTTATGGAACCTAGAGGTGATGGATCACCTGGAGCTGGAGTTACAAGGGATTGTGAGTCACCTGACATGAGTGCTGGGAACCAAATTCCGGGACTTTGCAAGAGCAGTACGTGCTCTTAACTACTGAGCCTTCTCATCTCTTCATCTCCCTCATTAGCTATTTTTTGAATAAATCAAGGAGTATTATAAATTCTATCAGGCTAAGGAGATCTCTTGAGTACGATATACTGATAGTGTAGGGTTATTCTTTATGCCTTAGCATAGTGGTTTTCATCTGGGACATAGAAGTGGAAATAAGGGATGTTTAGATTATGTGGCCCTCACACCTTTGAAGCTCGAGGTGCTTGAGCTGTGGTTACTATAATGTGCTCCTGGTTTCTCAGCTTCAGAGGAAAGAGTGCAGGAAAAAGCAGATGAGAAACATTGCCCAGTACCAACATGATACATTCTTCTACAAAAGCCCCCAGGCTCTAGCTCCACAGACAGTGAGAGCCAGAGCTTGGTGATTGGGTGTAGGGGTTGTGATTTCAGGAATGTTAACATTCATTTTCTAATCAAATATTGGTAAAGTTCAGTGACCCTGGTTCATTTCAAGAAGGGGAAGGACCAGCAGAACATTTTCTGTAACTAGTTTCCCTGCCCTGAGTCTGCTCAGAACTGGCTCTTTATTTGGTCCTCTGCAGTTCATCAGGGGCTTGCCACCTCTCCTGAGGACTTTATTCCTAAGAGACTTTAGGAAACAGTCTTTGTTAATCTCTCATTTTTTCACCTGTCCCTTGCGCTGTGCCCCAGCACTGCTCT
The DNA here is from genome assembly GCF_004785775.1 of Grammomys surdaster. NCBI lineage: Eukaryota > Metazoa > Chordata > Mammalia > Rodentia > Muridae > Grammomys > Grammomys surdaster. The sequence continues at coordinate 2,091,305 of NW_021621338.1, forward strand.
GAAAGCAGGACCAGTGAATACATGCTCTGTTCCCGTCACTCCAGATTGCTAGTCACTGTGTTGTCTGCCCTGGAGCCAGTGCATAGACCTTTCTTTACATTTTCCTTTTTCAAGATGTACTCATTTTTATGTGTGTGAGTGTTCTGTCTTCATGTATGGATGGGCATCACGTGCATGACTGGTAATCTTCATAAGAGCAGCAAATGCTCTGAACAGCTGAGCCGTCTCCAACCTTTACATTTCATTTTCATTAGTTCCTACTTCCCAATTTTTATACACGTCTTCTGAAACCTTCACAGGCTAGCCTAATGCCCTGTGTTGGGCTATATACTACATCATTGCATTTAATTATACAACTATTTAGGCTTTTAGGGACATGGTTATAGCCTGCTCACTCCTGTTTCAGTGTACAACATATAGGACAATACAGGCCATGCACTAGGTGCTCACTGAGTTGAGCTTCAAGTACTAAGTTGTTTCTAATCGCTCTTGATGTTACCAGTAAGAACATTTCCAGCAGACATTTTAGCAACACGTGACCTTACAGTGTTATGTATTTCAAACCATTTTCTCTCTCTCTCACTCTTGCAGGTTCATAGAAGATTCTTCATGGGATATCAAGTTCTAAAGGTCTTTGCAGCAAAGGATGATGAGGTGAGTTGGGTTGGAGCTTTGAGATAGTGCTATAAATTGAACTGTAATTTTAGGAAAATGTGTTGTTTATGGTCTTGTTTGTTTCTTTGTTTGAAACAGGGTTTTTCTGTGTAGCTATGGCTGTAATGGAACTCAATTTATAGACCAGGCTGACCTTGAACTAAGAAATCATCCAGCCTTTGCCTGTCAAGTGCTGGGGTTGAAGGTGTGCACCACCACCATGGCCTGCCTTTGTGTTTTAAATGACATGAATATTCACAACAGCTGTGGGAAAGTCAGCCAGCCTGTACCTCTGAAACCGGAGAGATGATAAATGAGCTCGTGTCAGCCTGAGCCTAAGACCCGAGGTCACAGTCTTTCACAACGACAACCTCTGACCAGCCTGGCTTAGGTAGAGGTGTCAGCTGGGAAGGCGTTTCGGACCGTGTTGGCTCTCATCTCTCATGAACTCTAAGCATTAGGGTTGTGTGTGGACCTGGAGAGGCGCTGAGACGGACACTGAGTGTTAGGGTTGTGTGTGGACCTGGAGAGGCGCTGACATGGACACTGAGTGTTAGGGTTGTGTGTGGACCTGGAGAGGCGCTGACATGGACACTGAGTGTTAGGGTTGTGTGTGGACCTGGAGAGGCGCTGACCAGACTCCTTACCGGCACTTTTAGTAATCTAGGAACTTGGTAAGCTCTGATGGGCGAGCTATGGAAGTTTCTAGGTAAAACTAGTCTCGAGGTTATAGTGGCTGTTCTGCAGTCAGTAAGTACAGGTATACTAAATGAAGGGCAAGCTGTCTCTACTTGGTTACTTGAGATCATTCTGGGGGTAGATATTGGTGACCTGAGTATTTCTGCTTTCCCATGGTCCTTTGATTCTATTTTTGTGGGTTGTGACAGATACAGACAATTGTGTATATTTGTCATATATCAATCACTTTGAAGTTTTTAAAGAAAAGACACTTTGATTTCTTAATGGCTCTTTGGTATCCGTGAGTTTTTTCCTATGGTAATTGAAAACTGATATTGTCTAACTAGGCCTATGAGATATATAGGAGAACAGGGAGAGTATGCGGTGTGAGAGCTTCCAGTAGAAAATGCACACAGCAGACTTGTGTGGGTAGACGGAGGAGTAGGTAACGGTGACAGATGTAATAGCAGTCTTCAGACATTTTGAGGAGGATCATGTGGCATAGAAATTAATCTGTGCTTCCTACCAGAGAACTGAACGAGGACCCACAGGTGGGGAGCTTTGTTCCAAATGAATTATTCTGTCATCAAAGATCACTAACTCCAGATGGATCGCCTTCTTGTGAGGTTGTTTTAAGTCCATCCATGGAAGTTTTCAAGCAGTCTGCAATAGTACCAGCCATGTGTGTCGTAGGGGTTGTTAAAATGGGTGAATATTATTGTTTTTCAGTTAAAATATTATGTGATTCATTGACTAACTCCTTAAAATGTTTTCTCTGCTATTTGCTTATAATTTTATGTATGTGTAGAATATATATATATATATATATATATATATATATATATATATATATATATATGCTGTTTTGCACTGTGTGTGGAGAAGATGGGCAGAGGAGAAAGGAAAGGAATGGGATCTGAGTGGAGTTAAATACAGACTCAGTGTTACAATACAATACAGAGACAGTCATTGTCCTTTACATTAACTATCCTGACTGGTTCTGTCAAAGACACACACATTCAAATTTCAAGCAAATTAGAAACAGTCTCTTCCCCAGACTCTGTTCTTCTCTGGTCCTCTCTTATGGGACTTATATTAGAACAGACATGTTCTGTTTGGTACATCTTTCATTCCCACTAGTAAAGAATATCTTTGCTCAGTGAAGTCAGGGAGTCCTCTTTGCTCTATGACAGGACCTTGACACCTAGCAAAGAGTAGGCTTAACATAAGTATTCTTTGAAATGAGGGGACATTTATCTATTATCAAATCTGTAGACTATTTTGATGGCAAGATATTGAAGCCATAGATTTTTATGAAGGGATGGGACACACATACCTAACTGTGATACAGGCTAGCTAGCTATGATATGGGAAAAGTACATAGTATTCAGAAACTTGGAAGATTAAGCTTACTTAGTAAGGCAAATCTGAAATGTGTCAGAAGACATGGGTGGGGTTGTTGCTAGAAGGAAATTATTGAGCAGAAGCACCCAGGGGAAGCAAGACACAAAATCCCTGGTCACCAATCAGCTCTGTGATGCTGGAACCGTTAGAGGTTTGTGGAAGAGACTGACAGGGTCACCTCTGAACAGAAGAGGCAGTGGTAGATTTGAAAGCCATAAAAATATACTGGGAGCCTTTCTCTCTCTCTTCCTTCCTTGAGACAGGGTCTCTTACTGGACTAGAAACTTGTGCTTTTGACTAGGTTGGTGGTCCGCAAGCTTCCTGGACCTGCCAGTCTCCACTCATCAATGTTAGAGTTACAGACACAGCCATGCCTGGATTTTTGTGTGGGTTCTGGAGACTCAAGCTCAGATGCTGAAGACTCAACCTTCGATCCTTAGTTAATAAGGACAAACACTCTTACTGATCTGGCTCCTCATCTCCTTGGAAGAGTTTTTAAGACTTTTGATTCTTCCATTCATGGGACTGGATGAAACAATCCCTAAACTGAGTTTTAGAGTAAGAAGAATGAAAGACTGAAAGCTAACTTTAAGAGCTAGTTGGAGCCGGGCAGTGGTGGCGCACGCCTTTAATCCCAGCACTTGGGAGGCAGAGACAGACAGATTTCTGAGTTTGAGGCCAGCCTGTTCTACAGAGTGAGTTCCAGGACAGCCAGGACTACACAGAGAAACCCTGTCTCGAAAGACAAAAAACAAAAACAAACAAAAAAACAAGAGCTAGTTGGAAGAAGAAAAGAGCTTTCGGGGCAGAGACCCACATAGAGTAATCAGAGGAAGCTGTTACTTCTGAAGTCAGAATGTGGAGAACGAGGACCTGGGTTCTGTGCTTGCTAAGCAGGTGCTCTGTCACTGAGAGCCTGAAACAGGAACAAAGCAGACAGTCCCCGTGTGAGTGTTAGGTCTTGTTGTCTGTGAGGAGCTCTCGCGAGCTGGACCTGTGCTGCTCTTGTCTGTGAGGAGCTCTTGCGAGCTGGATCTGGACCTGTGCTGACACACTCTTCTCCCTTACAGGCGGCAGCTGTTGCACTTTCCTCCCTCATTCATGCTTTGGATGAATTAAACATGGTCGCCATCGTCCGATATGCTTATGACAAAAGAGCTAATCCTCAAGTTGGTGTAGCCTTCCCTTACATTAAGGATGCCTATGAGGTAAAACCTGCAGGCTTTTCATCCTCCCCTGTCCCCTTTCCTTCTTTTCTTTAAAAAACAAAAACAAAAACAAAAACAAAAACAAAAAACCCCATCTTTTTTGTAGTTCTGGGGATCCCACTCCTCCATGCCAGGGGCTCCCGCCTGCTAGGCTGTGCTCACTACTTAGTGTTGCTCTCTGTCTCTTTATCCTAAACACTTGTTTTGGGATGTTGTTAAAATACTTATTCTAGTTCTGTAGGTCTAAGTGGGAACCATTTTCTGAATTTCTTGCAAACTCCCAGATAATGTTGGGATTGCTGGCCTGTGAGCCAGGCTTTCAGTTAGAAAACAACACGATTCATGAACATATTTAAGGAGGGTCTCATTAAACCAGCGAAGGTGAAAGCAGGGGTCTCTCTTCATTCCTATCCCTTTGGCCTTTTCAGAGCCACATGGGAAGAGACGTCACCTCCAATTTAGCAAATAAGGACCAGGAATAAAAGTTGGGGGTGTGATTTCACTGTGATCCGTGTGAAGGTTGGTTCATTTGAGGCTCTCCTATTTGAGGTACAGGTCAGGGTTGCTTATTGTCCTATTCCTCTGAAAACTCCATTCGATGAGACTGTAATAGAGGGTGGGATGGTGACTTTCCAGTCAGATGTCCTGCCATCCGGCTATTCCCATTGGTTCTACTTGGTCTTGTGCTTTTATGGTTACTTAACAGCCTTCCTTTGAGGCATTTCTTTTATATCTGGTATCTGTCATACTGTGCACTCACTACTAGGTGGCAAAATACTGTATTTACTGTGTGTCAGTCAGATTTATACAAAGTTTTGAACTATTTCTGCTGTGCCACTTCCACAGCATCTGGGACCACTTGGATGTATTTCCATTAATCTGATGGTTTCTGCTTGTTGACGCCTCTCTCTCTCATTAGTGTTTAGTTTATGTGCAGCTGCCTTTCATGGAAGACTTGCGGCAATACATGTTTTCCTCGCTGAAAAACAATAAGAAATGCACTCCCACAGGTGAGTCTATTCCATTTAGCTCACTAATGGCTCTGCACGCAGACTCTTCTTGGGAAATCACCTGGCTGCAGCTGTGGGTGGGGCCAGGCCCTCACGGGATGGATGAAGTGCTTGGATTTTAATCACACACATGATTCTAATCATGATGAAGATGGTTCAGCAGGTGTTTTGACAGGGAGCAGGTTCTTCTAGCCTTCCAAACTCTCAGGTTTCCCCTTCTGCATCTGAAAAGCAGCTTGTTGGATGTCTGCTCTTCAGTTGTAAGCAGAAAGCTTGCTGCCGTGGAAGTGAGTATATGTGCCTCTGCGTCCTGCATGCCGTTTGATGTAGCTGAAGTGACAGTGGCAGGATTCAGCATGCTCTGTCCGCGTTGTTCTTCCTTTGTAGTTTGTGACTGCAGTTCAGTTCTTACTGTGGCTTGTGAGCGTCTGGTACTTACACCTGCAGCCAGCTGTCAGTGTGCCAGAGTGAGCCTCACAGCCACGAGTGCTGTCTTCTAGGTGGCTCGCCATTTGTCACCGTTTGTGTAGTTGTGGGCAGAATGTAAAAACTAAAACCAAAAACAACACCACAAAAACTACCAGAAATAAACAACAGCAGATGATGATAGAGGCTTTAAGGTCGTCCAGAGAGATACAGTAAATGATGATGGATGCTTTAGGCTACAAGTCAGTGTAGAGTTAGGGAATTTTAAGGTGACTTTGCAAATGGGCTTCTCCCTATGGATTCTTAGGGCTGGGCCCTTTGGTAACAGTGTCTATTAAAACAAAAACAAAACCAAAACAACCCCCTACCCCCCAAAAAACAACAAGAAATCGAATGGGTCCCTGGGCTAGTGTCCTTTCCTCTAGAGGTAGGCGTCTTTCTACCATAACGGAGGCACGTGTGGACCTGAATGTAAGGGAAGTTGTTTTCCTGCTGTTTATTGTGTTTCTGCCTCTTGATTCCTTGCTAATTAATTAAGGATTAATTGGGGGTTGAACTCAGAGTCTCATGCACACTGCAGTCAGTCTAACCACTGAGTACTACTCCAGCCCTCACTATTCCAAACTTGTTAAGAAGTTATCTTATGAGTCAGCTCAAGTCCAAAAGTTGAACACCTTTTGATCAGATGGCTTATTTCCTATGTCTTAATGAATTTTCTTAAAGCTATTGGCAAATCTTCCAAGTTGATATTTATGGGGGAGTTTATGACACCAGCGTGATCTAGCAAGAGAGCAGCTGAGAGTGTTGTGGGAGGGACTTACCGAATGTTTCCTGGTGCAAGCGATGGCTCCAGAGTTGCCTGCTGGGGCCTAGCTCATCACTTACGATGGTGATGGTTGTGGAAGGTTCAGACATGCAGACGGTGCCTTGTGATAAGTAACTTTATTTTGTGACACTGAAGGAGTAGACGACGGAAGCGTTAAGGTACCATTTAGAAACTGCTTACTCTTCTGCCATCGGCCAGTGATTGATGTTAGAAACAGTATTCCATTTGGACGGCTCTGCAAACTGCCGTGAACCCACTAAGTTAAAGGCACACAAGTGGTAGAAGAGTCAGAAGCTTTTTGGGGAAGATTTGTTTCTTGTCCATGTAGCTCTGGGCTGTGCTATTTGTATTGACTTGGTAGATTTTTATTAAAGGGCAGTTGCTAGACTTTAAGTGAGACACCAAAGAATTGCCATTAAGGAACTTTAGAGTTTGAATGGAATGAATGTTCTCAAGGTGTGTGTAGTGTACTTAGTAGCTTTGCAGAAAGAAGAGGGCACTGACAGATCACAAAGGAATTCACTTGTTCTAGTCAAAGGTGTTTTCTTGTGATGCTGCTGGGCTCTGCTGAAGGATACTTGGGATCTTCAGAAAGCTTTGCTTCATTTGGAAGTTGTTAATTCGTTTAAATGTTTTTCTCTTTAGCTGATTACTATTTTGAAAATATTAGCTCATTGGATACTAAGTATTTTGTTTAAATTTCCATAGAGGAATGATTTTATTAATTTTTTTATGACAGAGTTATTTTTCTGGAACAAACCCTTGCTTTTGTTATCATACTCCATTGCTAAATGTTTTCAGAATGGTAGAACTGGAAAAGAGTCAAGAGGGCAGCTACTCTGTTTTTTGTTTTCTTCTTTTTAAGACCAGGGTTCATTATGTAGCTCTGGCTGCCCTGAAACTCACTATGTAGACCAGGTGGGCCATGAAGTTTTAGAGATCTTCTTGTCTCTGCCTCCTCAGTGCTGAGATTAAAGGTGTGTGCTGCGATGCCTACTATTATATATATCAGCTACTATAGTTTTTGAGATTTATGTTTACTTTATGTGTATGGATAGTTTGCTTGCATATATGTCTGTATATCGTCATGCAGGCCTAGTGCACACATAGGGCAGAAAATGGTGTTAGATTGACCAGAACTGGAGTTACAGCCGATTGTGGGTGCTAGGAATCAAATCTTGGCCCTTAAGAAGAGTGGTCAGTGCTCTTAACTTCTGTGCCCAGGTAAAATCTTTCTCCCCCTCTTCCTTCTTTTCTTTGTGTTGTGCTTACATTTAACCTAGGGGAATAATTTTTTTATTTGTTTTGTTTTTTGAGACAGGGTTTCTTCATGTAGCCTTGGTTGTCCTGAAGTCACTCTGTTTATCAGTCTGACTTTGAACTCAGAGTTCCTCCTGCCTCTGCTTCCTAAGTTCTGGGATTAAAGGCACATGCCCCACTGTCCAGCCTCAGCTAATCTTAATAGTTCTTTTTTAGATGTGAAAACCAAGCATCAGGTTAAGTATTTACACAACTAGGGAATGCTTTTTGGCAGAGCAGGCGCTATATGACCTGCCAGTGTTACTGCATTCAGAAATGGCAAGTATTTCATTTTGATAGAGAAAAATAGAAATAATCTATGTTTTCCCTTTTGCTTCTCTGTGTATCATTGTTTTAAGAGGCACAGCTGAGTGCTATTGATGATCTGATTGATTCCATGACCTTGGTAAAGAAAAATGAGGAAGAAGACATCATTGAAGACTTGTTTCCAACCTCCAAAATTCCAAATCCCGAGTTTCAGCGATTGTACCAGGTGAGAAAGGAAAGGTCAGCCTATTATGTTTTTCTTTTCTTTTCTCCTTCTCTCCCCCATTTCTTCCTTCCTTCCTGTGTCTCTTTTTGAGATGATATCTCACTATTTAGTGCTTACTGGCCTGAAATTCAGTAAATAGACCCGACTGGTATTGAACTCACAGAGATCTGCCTATCTCTGCTTCCCGAGTGCTGGAACAGATACAAAGCCATATTTCAGCTGCTGTATGGAAATACTGTGGAAATGAGGAGGGAGAGATCCTTGGAAGTGGATTTTATGGAAGCCCCCTCTGAGTCTTGGATGGAAATCTAAAAGAAGGCCGTCTGACGGGAGGCGGGCATGATGCAAAGCCACACGATCAGTCAGTTCCATTTGTCTGGAGAGAATTCAGGGAAGAGTCCAGAAACCACTTCAAGATCTGTGTGTAGACAGGATTTTCCCAATAGGTCTCTAGGCATCCAGGAAATAAGGCCAACAATTGACAAATGGAGTCTCACACAATTAAAAAGCTTTGCACACAAAAGGAAACGGTTAGTGGAGTGAAGAGACAGCTACAGAGAAGGAGATGAAGCATTGTTGGCTATTCCTCTACAAAGGATCAATATCTAGAACAGACAGAACCCACTGACAAGACCCGATGAAGCTCAAGGGGGATTCGGGTAATTAAGAGTGAGCAAAGCAGGAGGTGAAGTAAAGGAACACAGAAAATAAGCAGTCATACTGTGGAGAAGGAAGAATTGTTGGTGTGTTGAGGGGATGCTGGAGGGAGGAGCATGTGGTATTGAGTTTGCGGGATACTGACTTCTAGGTGATATTCTGTCAAACCTGATAATCTTTTTTTTTTTTTTTTTGCTACATACCTCTATATAGCATTTTCTTTATTGTATGGAAACAGTTCATGGGATAGAATAGTATGCTTTGTAATATGATAAAGTAGTTTGAAATTGCAAGAACTATCCAGCCCCTTTTCTTAATCTTTCAAAATTACTAATCCTTAAATTGTTTAAACGTGGGAGTAGGGCTGGGCATAGGTTAGTGACATAGCATGTACCTGGCCTGTGCAAGACCCAGGATTCAACCCATGGCAATAATAAATAAAATGGGCTAGTTAGAGCTTTCTTCACAGGAGGGAAACCTCAGAGGGCTATGCCACTTCATTGTTTCTTAAGGGCATCTCATCGCTTACCTGGCTCTATTGTCAGAGCAGTGACTCTCTACCTGTGGGTCGCGACCCTGTTGGTTGTGACTAGGGGTCACATGCCAGATAGCCTACATGTCAGATATTTACATTACGATTCATAACAGTAGCAGAATTATGAAGTAGCAGGTCAGCAGAACATAAGGAGCTCTATTAAAGGGTCAGTTAGGAAGGCTGAGACCCAGCGTTAGAGTGTTGCCCTTTTGTTAAAAGCAAGTGCTGCCCAGGCCTGACTTAGACTGGTGCAGATAGATGACTGAGCGGCAGTAGCCTGTGTCCAGTTCCACTCACTTGGACAGTGGATAGCCTGCCTCGCCTTTGGTCCTCTTCCCACTCTTGGTGCTTCTTTCTGGCATCCCTGTCAACAGTGCCCTAGAGAAGAGCGTTTAGTCCCCTAGTCAATATCATCAGGTGCTTACTCCTTGCTGGGTGTATTTTCTGTGCTTACAGTTCAGCAGTACACGAGAAGATACGTATTTTCAAGGGGAAGGGCTAGAGAAGTGAACTAAGCAATTGATGAGACAATTTTAAATAAATGCTTGAAAAACACAAAATTGGGAAACGTTAGAATATGACAAGACTCCTGGGTTGTGGTAAGGAGCTTGAACAAGTTACTTTTGTATCTCCAAAGTACTTGAAGGAAACAAGGAGGGAAGATTTTCTTTGGCTCAGTTTCAGGGGTTCTCAGAGCTGGGAAGGCAGGACAGAGCAGCTTATTCATAGTGGCTGTTCACACTGTGGTGGGCCAGGGAGCAGCATGCTGGAAGCAGGGTTTGGGTAACCTTCAAAGAGCCACCTCCAGTGACCCACTGTCACTAGCTTTACCCCAGCTCCTGAAGGTCTCACAGCCTCCTCAAAGCACTCTCATAAGCTGGAGAATGCAAATTTAGAACATGATCTCATGTTCAGGTGACTTTAGGTCCAGGCCAGTTAGAAGGTGACTAGGCCAGGGCTGGGCAAGAATGGTGCTCTTTCCCTATCTTCATTTGTCACATTCTCTGTCTCCCATTCTCTCTTTACATGGGTCTCATAGTCTGATTCAGTGGGGATGCTGGGCATGTGGAGGCAGGGTCACGTGCTGCCCTCCCTGATGGCTCAGGTCAGCTCAGTATTGTCATGTTTTTCGGACTTTGTTCTAGGGCTCAGAGTGGGCAGCTCCCCTTAGGCCTCCGTCTCACCCATCACACACTGACCCCACAGCCACGTGACAGAGAACGTGCGTGCGATGAAGGAAAGTAAAAGACTTGGTATGAAGAAACTGTAATCTTGGAGTATTGGGAGTTAGAAACCTTGTATGCTCCCTGAGTAGTTTATAAGATGAAGGTCCCTCTAAGGAGGTTTATAGAGGGGTTTGCTTCTGTGCTTAAGTCTGTTTTTATAGCTGATGTGACCAGTGTCCTCTGACCAGTGTCTATTTGTCTCTGCTGTTTGTCATGAGTCTCCTAGCCCTTCCCATCCCCACTGGTGAGGAATAGAGATGGAGGGTTCCTGACCAGAAAACAGAAGGCCGTATTTGATGTCAGTCTCAGCATTTTTTAATGGCTTTGTACTTTGCCTACAGTGTCTGCTGCACCGAGCCTTACATCTCCAGGAGCGGCTGCCCCCAATTCAGCAGCACATTTTGAATATGCTGGACCCCCCCACTGAGATGAAAGCAAAATGTGAGATTCCACTCTCTAAAGTAAAGACCCTTTTCCCTCTGACAGAAGTCGTCAAGAAAAAGGACCAAGTGACTGCTCAAGACGTTTTCCAAGACAAGTAAGTACCTGATGTGGTCACCTTGGAATCTGTAGCAATGCAAAGGGGTTGGGGGTGGGGTGGGGTGGGGGCTGGAACAACAGCAAGTCTAGAACTACTGGAATTACGGTGCTGTCTACGGTTTTCTGGGATTATAGAGGGGGATAGAACAGCTTCTAAATCCTTGTGTAGAAATGCTAAGTCCTCATACCTGTCCATCAGAGTCATAGTCTAGCCTTGGTATTCACTAGGCTCAGTCTTCTGATTTGAATTGGCTTTTGTATCAACCATAAAGTTTTTGTGACTTATACATAGGTAGGCTAAGCAATATTAGTAAATACCTGAAGCTGAATTTTCTTCTTTTAAAACAGATCTTATTATAGTTTTATTTCTCTCTCTCTCTCTCTCTCTCTCTCTCTCTCTCTCTCTCTCTCTCTGTGCGCGTGTGTGCATGTGCTCATGAAACACACACATGAGTATGTATAACTCAGAGAACAACTTAGATGTTAGTTCTAGGATCAAGCTGTCAGGCTTGGCAGCAGGTTACTCTGCTGGTCTTGAGTTGACCCTTTCTAAAGTAAAGAAGTGGTGATGGGAAGGGCAGGAGGTTTCTGTTGGGTGTCAGGATGTGTGTGTGTGTGTGTGTTTAAGTGTCAATGAGATCTCTGGAGGAGAACCATGACAGCTGACAACTGTGGCTGTTCTGTTGGTAGCTCACTGATGTCCTTGACCCATGACATTAGGGAGGCCTTTGCAGGTTAAGGAGTGGAATGTATTGCATATGGTACATGAACGAAGCTTGCAAAGGGCTAATGAACTGTTTTTCTTCTTCACACTTTGTTCAGAATCTATATAATCTCCATATAAATAGAATTAAACTAGAAGACAATATTCATTGTACAGAATCTTTGGGTTTGTGACATTGACTTTCCAGATTCATTCAGCTAGTCATTGGTGATTTTTCTCTTAAGCTAAAATAATGTTTCTTTCTACTGCATTTTGAGATTTGGCATCAGACCATGATCTCCGCCCTCCCCTGCCCCCCATTTTCTTTGGTTTCCTTCCCACAGCTGAATCTTCATTGACAAAATAAGGCTTATTATTTATAAGTACTCAGTGGGAAAGGATGAGTAATTTCCAGAAACTTTCATTGGTTTCTATAAATCAATGTTTAGTGAATTATTGTACAAGTTGAATAGAAAGCTTTGCATTTTTCATAGCTTCCCAGAGGTAAATACCCCAACCTCTGTGAGATTTTGAAGGGAAAAAGAAAAAATAGACTAAACTGGATTGATCCTGTTCCATGGACTCCCATTGCACCCTGGAGAGCTTTACTGCCCTTTTTATTTTATCCTGCTTTCTTCTGCACAGGAAGCCTGTCCCCAAAATTTCACCTCCATCTTTCTCTGCCTGTTCGCCACTGGGTCCAATTGAGAGCTGCTCAATGAAGTCTGTGTCTCTCTCTTCCTGTGGCATCTTGCTCTGGTCTCCCTGCGACCACACAGCTATTCTCTTCCCATATTAAACTCCAGTTCGTGATCTTGATTACCTTTTGGTACTGTGGGAAAGAAATAGACCATTTTCTCCTCTTCCTTTGATTAAAATGTAAATTAGCTGGTTAAGAAATAAACCACAGAGCCCCTCAGGGCAGTTATCCTGTGATTTGATCCCTGCAGTGATTACACCTTCAGCTGCGGCCCTATCACTCATCGCTCTGGAAGTTTAGTGTCTCAGTTTCTTGTTCTTTGCACCCGAGACAGTGTGCGACACAGCCAAGTGATCTGCCTGGGGCCTGGGAATGAGCTCACGGGAGTACACTCTTACCCACATTCCTATTCTCCCCCTGTATTTTCAGAAGTCTTAGTTTCTAAGAACTGTAGAAGTGATGAATTTAGCAAATATTTGCTTACGTTTCCTTTATTCAACGATGATTTAGTCTCCTTCACATGGATTATAAAACTCTCCATTTTAATGAAAAGCCTCAAGTTAGCTTTAAAGGTTATGCTAAGGGGGAAACAGGTGGCTAATACTGAGGTGTGTTTTTGTATTTATTTTTCATCCTGGAATCCAGTTTACCAATTTCCAGTAGATAGGAAAAGAGCTAAGATTTGGGTGTGATAATTATTTGCTGAGGAAGTTTCATAGTAAAAAGCAAGATGTCACTTGATTTGATTTTGGTTGAATAATTTTATCTTTATGATAATTTCTTCCCCTAAATACAGCCATGGGTAGGCAAGATGGTTAAGTGGGTAAAGATTCTTGCCTTGCAAGCCTGGCTACCTGAAAATGGGTGGAGAAACCAGCTTGGCAAAGTATCCTCTGACCTCCCATGTTCATACCCTGGCACATGCCCCTCCACAACAATAACTGAAAAAAATTAAAATCAGTCTTATTTCAAGAGATATCATGGCTACAAAATCCAGGTTAAAGCTCTCTGAACTTTTGTGAGGGAAGCCGATAATCAAAAGTCAGCGACACAGCATCATTCTGAAAACATGGCACATCTGAGAAACTGCTGTTCATCTCCAACCTGTTGGATACCTTGGACCTATAGTGATAACGTCTCCATTTCCAAAGGGAGAGAGCTCTGTTGGCGCCTGCATGGAGACCCACAGTATACTCCATGCTGCCCGCATTGTCTGAAAGCATTGCTTCCCTTAGTGTTGGCATATACCTTGAAGTGAAAGTATCCTCTTAGGTAATGCTATGTCCAATTTTTTGAGGAACTGCCAGACTGATTTCCAGAGTGGTTGTACCTGCTTGCAATCCCACCAACAATGGAGGAGTGTTCCTCTTTCTCCACATCCTCTCCAGCATCTGATATCACCTGAGTTTTTGATCTTAGCCATTCTGACTGGTGTGAGGTGGAATCTCAGGGTTGCCTTGATTTGCATTTCCCTGATGACTAAGGATGTTGAACATTTCTTTAGGTGCTTTTTGGCCATTCGAGTTTCCTCAGTTGAAAATTCTTTGTTTAGCTCTGTACCCCATTTTTAAATAGGGTTATTTGGTTGTCTGGAGTCTAATTTCTTGAGTTCTTTGTATATATTGGATATTAGCCCTCTATCAGATGTAGGATTGCTAAAGATCTTTTTCCAATCTATTGGTTGCCATTTTGTCCTATTTACAGTGTCCTTTGCCTTACAGAAACTTGGCAATTTTATCAGGTCTCATTTGTCAATTCTTGATCTTAGAGCATATGCCATTGGTGTTCTGCTCAGGAACTTTTCCCCTGTGCCTAGGTATTTGATGATCTTCCCCACCTTCTCTTCTATAAGTTTCAGCATATCTGGTTTTATGTGGAGGTCCTTTATCCATTTGGACTTGAGCTTTGTACAATGAGATAAGAATGGATGGATTTGCATTCTTCTACATGCTGAAATCTAGTTGAGCCAGCACCATTTGTTGAAAATACCACTCCTGGGCATGTACCCAGAAGATGCTCCAACATATAACAAGGACACATGCTCCCCTATGTTCATAGCAGTCTTTTTTATAATAGCCAGAAGCTGAAAGAACCCAGATGTCCTTCAACAGATGAACAGATACAGAAAATGTGGTACATTTACACAGTGGAGTATTACTCAGCTATTAAAAACAATGAATTTGAGAAATTCTTAGGTAAATGGATGGAACTAGAAAATATCATCCAGAGTGAGGTAACCCAATCACAAAAGAACACACATGATATGCACTCACTGATAATTAGATATTAGCCCAAAAGCTTGCAATATCCAAGATACAACTCACAGACCACATGAAGTTCATGAACAAGGAAGACCAAAGTGTGGGTGCTTTGGCCCTTCTTAGGAGGGGTAACAAAATACTCAAGGGAACAAATATGGAGACAAAGTGTGGGACAGAAACTGAAGGAAGGGCCATCCAGAGACTGCTCCACCTGGGTATCCATCCCTTGTGCAGTCACCAAACGTAGACACTGATGTGGATGCCAGGAAGTGCATGCTGACAGGAGCCTGATATAGCTGTCTCCTTAGAGGTCTGTCAGAGCCTGAAATATACAGAGGCAGATGCTCACAGCTAACCATTGAGCTGATCATGGGGTTCCCAATGGAGGAGTGAGAGAGAAGATTGAAGGAGCTGAAAGGGTTTGTGGCCCCATGCGGGGAGCAACAATACTAATGAACCAGAACTCCCAGAATCTAAACCACCAGCCTAGGAGCACATAGGGAGGGACCCATGGCTCCAGATATATATGTAGGGGAGGATGACATTGTCAGGCATAGGTGGGTGAGGAAGTCCTTGGTCTAGTGAAGGCTGGATACCCCAGTGTAGGAGAAATCATGGGTGGGGAGGTGGGAGTGAGAGGGTGGGAGGGGGCATATCCTCATAGAAGCAGGAGGAGGGGGGATGGGATGGGGGGTTCTGGGTGAGGGGGAAAGGGGATTATATCTGAAATGTAAATAAAATATCCAATAAAAATTTTCAATAATTAAAAAAAAAAAACTCGCCAGGCGGTGGTGGCGCACGCCTTTAATCCCAGCACTTGGGAGGCAGAGGCAGGCGGATTTCTGAGTTCGAGGCCAGCCTGGTCTACAGAGTGAGTTCCAGGATAGCCAGGGCTATACAGAGAAACCCTGTCTCGAAAAACCAAAAAAAAAAAAAAAAAAAAAAAAAAAACCCAAAAAACAAACAAAAAAAACCAAAAACAACCAAACAAAAAAAAGGCCAGTTGTTACAGGAGACGTGGGGCATCTGATGTCCAGCTCTACATGTATAACACACATGTGTGCTTGCTTCCTTTTGGTCTTTGTATAGATCATCTAAGGTCTGCTGCTTTTTCCAAGTTCCCTAAAACTTCTCTCCCCGTTTACTCTCAGCAGAGAGCTCCATCTGACTAATGTTCAAGAGACTCTCAAGTCAGCCAGTAAGAGTTAACTCCCGTGCTCTGTAGGTAGAAGTCGCTTATTCTCTGTTTTCTCATGAGTGAGGTAGGGATGGCAGGAGTACATGTCTCGGGGATGTCATGAGGACTAATTGGGTAACTTATGCCGTTTACCTAGAACCCAACACAGTGCGTATTGTATCGTATTGTGAACAGCGTTCATCAGTCAACAGTCTTCTAACAGCCCCCATCATGTCCCTAGCACATTATCAAGTACAGCAGAGGCAATGATGGTAGTGGTGATCTCATAGAGAAGCTAGTAGCCATAACTGGGTACTCCAGTTTATGGACCATCTCATGTCTGAACAAGCCTGCTTTGCAGCCACCTTTACTTCCTTCTCTCCAGGCCCAGTGGACACAGGACACCTCATCCTTCATCCCTTCAGCATCACTGTGAGAAGCCTGAGCTCCCGTCTGTGTCTTACCTGTTACTCTCGTCCACTGATGTGTTCTTTCCACTGTAACCCCACCCTCTTCATAGTAACAGTTCTTTCATCTGAAACAACCCAATCCCTCCCAACTCCTCCTCCAAATTGCTACCTGTTACTAATATCTAATCTAACCACTGTCTTTCCTTCTAAGGCTAGGCCTGTTGGGAGAAGAGTCTACATTGCTGCTTTTCTTGGAGCTTCCTCCTTGGCTGCCTTTTTGAAGATCCAAACTACAGAATGCTAAAGTTGCCTTCAGCCTTGTGTTCCTTTTCTCCAGAGACTTTTCTCTTCACTGCATTTGACATTGTCAATTATTCTTCTGTCTTGAAACTTTGTATCTCCCCTAACTTAAGCTTCCAGATTTTTTTCCTTGTCTTTGAAAACTCCCTGCCAGACTCCTCTGATGTTTCCTTTCCCTGCCAACCTTACACGTGTTGTGTATAGTGCTTGTCTTCAGAGCAGCTGTATGAACACAGTATGATGTTGAAATGCCTTCTTTGCATTATCTGCTTGGATGCTCTGGCCATCCTATGAAGTAGGTTGCTTTGTTGATGACATCTGAAGTCCGACAAGACTGAGGATTGGAGAAAAGGAACAACTTGCCCAAGATCTCAGTTGGCAAGTGTTGCATGACGAATTTAATAAATGTGCACGGTCTGAATTCAGAGCTCAGCCGCACAGCCAGAATACCATTTCCGCTCACAGCACAGGCTCCAGCGACGTTCTGTGTACAGAGCTTCAGAAGCCACACAGTCTGTCTGCATCCTATCCATGAGTGGCTCAGGTGTCTGTAAGTGTCTGAGATTCAGTGTGTGCAGAAATGGCTTCATTGTTCCTCCCCTAGCACTCTGTTTTCCAACGCCTCTCTCTCCTCTGTGCTGGTCTTTCCTGTTTGAGAGAATGGCAGCTGATTTCTCGGACTCATCCCTTTCTTCAACTTTCCATGTCTGATTGGTTTGCCAAGTTGTATTAAATTTACCCCAAATCTGCTCCTTTCAGTTCAGGTTAATATAGTGGCTAATGGCATTGATTTTGGAGTCAAATAGATTAGAATCTAAATCCAGGCATTTCCTCTTACTGGCAATTGAAATTGGCAGGTTGGGGTGTGTCATGTAAAATAAATATCCGCTTTTGATGAGCTTCATTTGCTCATCTACAGAAGACAATGGCAGTAGATAATTTTGAGGGCTGTTGCATAGTTTAACTGAGATAATTTAACCATGCTTGGCTTACTTAGTGCCTGGCCCTTTAGCTCTTAATAGCATTTCCCACCAGCATTGCTTATACATGCTCTGTGCCTTCTGTTTCAGCCTGCCTTACTGAGACAGTCTGTGGCTAACTCCCTTCTTCCTGGTCTCAATCCTTTCCAAATACTAAGCTCCCTCAGCAGCAAGTTTTGTGTGTGTGTGTGTGGGTTTTTTTCCTTTTTCAGCATTTCCTGGTTGATTATAAGAGTTGTGAAAAATACTGAGGAAGAGGTGCATAGAGTAAGGTGTTTAAAAATATTTCCAAACGTCTGTGTCTTCTAGTGAACCATGATCCAGGCCACTTCAAGTCATTTTTTTTAATGAAATAATTTATGTGTATGGGTGTTTTGCCTTCATGTGTGTGTACTACATGCATGCAGTGCCCACAGAGGCCAAAAGAAGGCATCAGATCCCTCAGAACCGAGGTACAGGTAGATAGTTGTGAGCCACCGTGTGGGTGCTGGGAATTAACCCTGGTCCTCTGGAAGAGCAGTCAGTGCTCTTCACTGCTGAGCCCTCTCTCCAGCCCACGCTGAGATCTTACGGAAACTTCATTACATAGGCAAGATTGATTATGTCAGTGGCCATTGGCGAGCAAGTTAACCTTTGGCTTCACCCCTTCCTCAGAGGGAGTAGAGTAGAAACTCAGCTTCCTAAGCTTGCCTTAGTCTTTTTAGTGATTCTTCCTGATTTCCTTTTTCCTTAGCTACTCAGGGGCTGCCAGCCAGTTACAGTGAGTTTTTAAAAATTTTATCACATTCTTTTTATTTATGTGTGTGTGGGTGGGGTGGGGGGTGGGGTGGGTATGCCTGCACTGTGGCACACATAGTGGTCCATAGACAGCCTGTGGGAGTTGATTCTGTCCTAGGTCCTGGAGATGAAACTCAGGTTGTCAGGCTTGGTGGCAGGTGCTTTGTCCCCTTAGCCATCTCCCTAGCCTAAGTGATTTGTGAGTGTGTGTGTATTTTTAAAGTAGGAAGTAGGGTCACATCACTGCAACTTAAAGTTCTTTAATGCCATGATTCTTAATCCTTCCTCCTTTCCTTGTCTGTGATGGACTCATTCAGTATAAACACTAAGAACCCTCTCTCCAGATGAGTACCCTTACACCTCATGTTTTGAATGTGATTTCAGTAGTTCTATTCCTCAGACTGCAGACCAGCTTTGCTCTCAGTGGGCCCCTCTCCTTGCCACCTAAGATGATGGGACTGTTACGCAAATGAGAAAGCCAGCAGCCAGACAGAAGTCTATGCACTCCTGCTATCTTGACAAAACCATTTGCTTTCCTCACCCCATCCCCTTTGATTGGGGCTTGACCCAGGCCCTCACACATGTGCTCCATCAGTGAATTGCATTGCTTCCCCGGCAAGCCCTATGTTTATACTCTCTAGCCCCATCTTTCCAGCTGTGACCTGTGCTCCAGCTAACATAGCCACTTGCTAGTTGTGGCATGCTGCTTAGCACAGTATCTTACCTGTTTGTATATTTACGTTACTTAAATATGTCTGAACTTGTTGGAAGTATTGATCGATTATTAGTGTTTCCAAATTTAAGGTTTAGAATCTAGCTTAATGGCTGATACATAAATGATCCTTGCACATTTTGCTAAGTTAATTACCAAATATATACATATTTCTGAGAGTAAATGAAAAAGAAAGAAATTCCACACGGTCTCATCATTCAAATGTAGCACCATTGAGGGTGCGTGTCCATGCAGCTGCATGGGTATTGTCTGCTTTCTAGGGCTTAGAGTACTATAGATAATCTGGTGATTATGTCATTGTTCCTTTCCATATCACAGAGATGTTATGAGCATTATATGCAGAATTTCTAATACAACTATTAACCATTTAACCTTGAAACTATTAACCATATTAAAATTTTACTATGTGCTTATTTCTGGGGCCATTTTTACCTGCTAGGGACTAGGGAGTGTAGTGTACATACTGTATACTTTTATCCTTCCTTTCCCCAAATCGTATTTTAGAGGGTTTAAGAAGGTCTTCATGTGATTTTACTCTGTAGCTTCACAAAACTTAGTGTGGACACACTGTGTATGTAATGCCCCTTTTTGTTCTTTTTAAAACAATTTTACTTACTTTTTATTCTTTGAGAGTTTTGAGTTTTATACCACATGTTCTGATCATATGCAACCTCTTTCTCTCAGCTCTTCCTAGATACACCCCTCTTCCTTACCCACCTAACTCCACGACTTAAAAAAAAATCTTAAAGAATAATTTGTGCTGCCCAATTGTGGGATCTGTGCCCTTCCACTGGAGGATGGTCAGTTAAACAGGCACTGCACTCTTAGAGAAAACTGTCTTTCTCTCCTCGAAGCTAACAGCCAGTTCTCTCTGTGACTAGGGGTGGGACTGTGTGCCAGACTCCTCTCTAAGGCAGGATCTGGTCTGGCTTGAGCTTGCACAGGTTTTGTGTATGTTGTTCCAGTGCTGTGAGTTCATATGTACAGCTGTGTTGGGGACATGTTACCTCACAGTCAGGAACCACCACAGATACTCCCTTTTTTATCATAATTTATTTTTTATTTACATTACATCCCAATCACAGCCCCTTCCTCCTCTCCTTTCAGTCCTGCCCTTGCAAATCCTTTCCTACATTACTCCCTCCCCTTTTCCTCAGAGAAGAGGAAGTCCCCTGTGGGTACTACTCCACTCTGGGTCATCTAGTCCCAGCAAGACTAAGCACCTCCTCTCTCACTGAGGCCCAACCAGGCAGTCTAGGTAGTAGAAGGGAATTCAGTGGGAGGTAACAGAGTCAGAGACAGTCCCGACTCCATTTGTTAGGGGACCCACATAAAGACCAAGCTGCACATCTGCTACAAATGTGTGTGTGTGTGGTGGTGGTGGGGCTGTGTCCAGCTTCTACATGTTCTTTAATTGATGGTTCAGTCTCTGTGAACCTGCATGGGCACAGGCACCTCTTACGTCCATTTCTCCCTCTTCACCAGTGATTCTTGAACCTTAGGATGGGAGTCCTGTGTATATTTAGAGCTGAATATACTGTAGTCTCTTATTCTCTGCTCTTTGGCCAGTTGTGGGTCTGTGTCAGTCGCCATCTATTGAAAACAGAAGTTTCTTAGATGAGGTAGAGAGATCCATCGATCTGATGCAAAAAGGGATGTAGAAATCCAGATAGGACATGTGTCCTTAGTTTGGTCCAGATCAGTTGACTGATCTTTCTGCCTGCCTGCCTATCTTATCTTATCTTATCTTATCTTATCTTATCTTATCTTATCTTATCTTATCTTATCTTATCTATCTATCTCCATCCATCCATCCATCCATCCATCCATCCATCCATCCATGTGTATACACCACATATGTTTCTTGTGTTTGTGGAGGCCAGAAGAGGCTCTCAGATCCCTTGGAACTGGAATTGCAGACCCTGGTGAGGTTTCATGTTGGTGCTAGGAAGCATACCTGGGTCTTCTTCAAGAGCAGCACTTAACCCCTGAGTCATCTCTCAGTCATGCTTCTTAATATTATATGCATTAATTTGTATTTTGGGAAGAGAATAGGTGATATACTAATGGCACTTTCAATTGCAATACTTTCCTTAGAGCAAATACTTTCCTTGGAAGTTCAGCCAAGTGATAACTTAATAAACTCTAAAGCCCAGATAATATCCCAAGATCAGATCATATGAATGTACCAGGAAGATGTAAGAGGCTGAAACTAGGGCTGGCAAAATGGCTCAGGACATAAAAGCACTCACTGTGCATCCCTGATGACCCAAGTTAGATCTAGAATCCATAGTACAGAGAGAGAGAGAGAGAGAGAGAGAGAGAGAGAGAGAGAGAGAGAGAGACCCAGCTGCTTCATGTTGTCCTCTCATCGCTACATGCAAGCTGTAGCATATCGGTATCTGTACACACACCACCACCACCACCACCAATAATAATAATAATAATAATAATAATTTAAAATTTCAAATAAAAAAATCTACAGGCTGGAAACCAGGTGTATTATGTCCCACCCACATCTTCAGCATGGCTCCTTTCTTGTCTCTTGGAGGCTACCTGCAGCGTCTGGCTGGGGCTCGTTTTCGTACTTCTACATAGACTAGGGATAGTCTTCCTTGGGTCTGTATGCTTTTCCTCTGTGTCTGCCATCAGCCTTTATGTACTAACGCTCTCCTCATAAGGAAAGTCCGTGATGATTTTGCCTCTTGAGCTTTGTAGCCCTTGTCCTTCTGCCCTCTCACCTTTCCACTTCTCAATGGGGAAACAGCAGAGAATAGAAAGTCTTAGATACACAACGTTTATTACTGTGCTAGTTATTCTGTGTCCCTGTAAGAGAAGGTTCATTATTGAATCCAGTTGCTGCCTTTTTAATTTTTGCTTCATTTAAAGATGCCCTCTTCTGTGGACTCAGTGTCTGGAAGTGGGGATTTGAGGAAAAAAGCCAACACAGTTTGAAATGCTAGAATTGAAAATCTTTAATAGAGGGAATGGTACCTGGCATGTACAAGATTATGAGTTTGATCCCAGCACTACCCCCAAGGTGAAGTGATGTGTATATTCATTAGTTCTAGTTAGTCATACCACGATAATGTTTACTTATTTTAAACCATCATGTTATTTTTGACATATTTAATTTTAGTTTGTCAATTACAATAGATTATTTCCTGGTGTGTATGCATGTGTGTGCATATGTATTCATGCTTGTGTATATATGCACATGTATGCACATGTATGTGGCCAGAGGGAGAACTTTTTCTGGCGACATCCATGTCTAAAAATTTTTTTTTTCATGAGATAGGATCTCTCACTGGCCTGGAACTCACCAAGTAGGCTAGGATAGCCAGTTCCAAGGATCCACCTATCTCTGCCTCCCAAACACTGGGGCTACAGCACACCACCATCACTCACTCTCTCTCTCTCTTTCTCTCTCTCTCTCTCACCCATACATACACACACACACACACACACACACACACACACACACACACAGACACACACACACACACACACACACACACACACACACACACATA
>NW_021621338.1:2113934-2123711 GCF_004785775.1 Grammomys surdaster
ACACACACACACACACACACACACACACACACACACACATACTCCCTTTGTCTCACTCTGCCATGGGTTCTGGGAATTGAACTCAGGTCCTTTTGCTTGCAAGACAAGGTTCTTTACTGACTTAATTAATCCAAGCTAGACCATAGTTAGGAATTTCTTTTTTTTCTTTTTTTTTTTTTGGTTTTTTCGAGACAGGGTTTCTCTGTGTAGCCCTGGCTGTCCTGGAACTCACTCTTAGACCAGGCTAGCCTCGAACTCTCAAACTCAGAAATCCGCCTGCCTCTGCCTCCCAAGTGCTGGGATTAAAGGCGTGCGCCACCACCGCCCGGCAGGAATTTCTTAGTTAATAATATTTCAGTTGTTTCTCAATGGCTGCCCTTGGCCTAATATTTTTTCTAGGAGAAATTCTTCATATCTTTGTGTTTCACTGTGTGAGGGAGATGATGAGCAGCATCTTTGGGTTGGATTTTTTTTTTTCTCCTTTAAGTACCTTAGCATCCCCATGCCTCTGAAACCAACATGTTAGGAAAGCCAGCCTGTTACTTGAGACAAGATATTTGATGGCCTTTCTTGGAGTCATCTTTTTTTTGACATACAGATGCTTTTGAGCATTGTTAGCACTGTACTCAAATAAAACCAGAGCCATAAGAAAGCAGATTAAAAGGTTTACTTTAAAAAAAAATTTAAAACTTAAAGTTGTGATTGTCTAGTAAGTTTTGACACGTTTAATTAGAAGATCTTTATTATAGAGATCTTACATAGATTGGTACAATGGAAAAGATGGGCTTTCAGACACAGTGCTCGTGTATGTACATGAAAAGCTATGGCTCTGGATTCTGAGAGGGGGACCAGGAGGATGCCTGATGGACAGATGAATTTCTTAGTTAACATTCAGCTTCTGATGGCAGCAGCTGCTGCTGACTTCTGCATTGCTGCAACACAGAGCCCACATTACTCCAAGGCCTCCTGTCGGGGCCCCAAGGCAGAGAGGAGGCGCACGCTATTTGGATAGAATATCTAGCCGTTATGTATCTTTACTTTTGATGCTTTGAAGATAATGCTAGGCCGGGCAGTGGTGGTGCATGCCTTTAATCCCAGCACTTGGGAGACAGAGGCAGGCGGGTTTCTGAGGTCGAGGCCAGCCTAGTCTACAGAGTGAAGATAATGCTATACTTTTCACATACAATATCTTAGCTATTGTATTTCTATTTTGTTATAAGGGGGAAACAGCTGTTTCTTTCCTTTCTAGTCATGAAGAGGGGCCTGCTGCTAAGAAATACAAGACTGAGAAAGAAGAAGGTCACATCAGCATCTCCAGCCTGGCAGAAGGGAATGTCACCAAGGTAAACTGAGCTTTTCCAGTGTCCCTCTCTTCCTCCATAGGAAGACCAAGGCTTGGGCTCAATGAATCTGCTGACATACCACTCAATCTGGTCCTCTCTGTATATGAACCATATAGGCCCAACCCACAGTCTTCCTTTATTTCTGGAAGTAATTAACAATAGTGAATGACATATAGAATTGTGTGTTGGATTATAGTGAGCAGATCTCTGAATAAGATATAGACTAGAGAATGCCTTCATTTTGCCATTTTCCATTGGGTCCAGATGATAGGATTAAAAGGGGGATGGCTAATGATATGCCCAAATACATAAAACTGAAGTAAGTAGACCCTTCCTGTCTTCTTGTAATGTGATGCTTCAGAGTCTGGAGAGATGGCTCTGATAGTTGAAAGTACCCAAGTTTAGTCCTCAGCACCCACATGGGCTGGTTCACAGCCTCTTGTATCTCCAGCTCCAGGGGATCCAACACTTGTAGAGAGAATCTCTTATATCCTGTACACTGAGTGGAAGCATCACTTGTCAATAAAAAGCTGATGGCCTATTAGCTGAAGCAGGAACTAGAAGGTGGGACATTTGGCAGAGAGAGATAGGATTCAGGGAAAGAGTCAAGAGGGGGAGATTTCTCATTGGACTGGAAGGAGATGGATGGATGAAACCGAGGAGAGGTAACCAAGGAGAGAGCCATGTGGCAGACAGAGACTAAAATAAATGGGTTATATAAGCTACAAGCTAGTCAGGGAACAAGCCCAAGCACTGTAATGAATATTAACTCTCAGAGTCGTTATTCTGGGAACGAAGAGGCTGGGTAAAAAGCTCGTGGCTACAAACACCTCTGGCTTTCTCTGGTACCTGCACTCATGGTACCTGCACAAGCCCACACACAGTTACACATACGTAATTTAAAAACAATAAAACAAATCAAAAACACAAACCACAAAAACTTCTTCAAAATAGAACTTGATTAGGACTTTCCAAATCAAATTCCCTTTGATACTGAGAGCTTCATTTGAAGAGAAGGTTTTTGGAACTTGAGTGTATTACTTTATGTGCAACATTGTTTTGAATCAACATATCTTAGCATTTCCCTGTTAGCAAAGTCAAACAGAAATCTCTTGGAAAAATTAACCATCTCAACAGTGGTTAGGACGCGGTGGGGATCCTCTGGAGTATTGGGAATTCAGGATCCGGTGCTCTGAGAACTTCCTGTGCTTAGTTCCAAGCAAAACTGAAACAGTACACTCTCTTGTAAAGTTTACTGACACTCACAGGAGCACTGTGTCTCCTCCTCACAGAGCTGAGTGCTGCAGAGGCTGTGTTAGGGTCCACATTAATTTGGATTAAAGACAGAGGTGTGATCAGAAAGTGTGACAGGGAGTTGCATTGCTTTATATGTTTATATATGATCTGTTTTTTTAAAAAAATGATATGTTCTGTATGGACGTATTTATGTGTTCTACCAAAACTTCAATGCCAAAGGGCTGGTAGCAGCACTCTCCCCGTCCCCCACAAAAATCCCAAACCCAGACAAGGAAACCGCAGTTCAGTAGGTCAAACATTGTACTCTTGTTGCTCATGTCACCGTAAGGGGGACTTACTTAGTGTGACCTCACACTACAGCATCTCCCTTTCCTAATTGGTTTGGGATCAGAATGTACAGGTGGTCTTTACCACATAAAGCCTTCAAGCTGGGCTGGCTAGTGGCTTAGATTGTAATACTTTTGACTCTTCTGGAGATAAGTCACCTTGAATGCCGAAAGTCAAGTGAAAAGAGACAGGGCAACTGAGTAACAGCTTGGATTTTCTAGTTTCTTTTTTTTAATTGATGTTTCTGTATGTGTACACGTGTGCATACATACATATATGAATGCTACATGTAGAAATAAGACAACATGGAGGAATTGGTTTTCTCTTTTTTACTGTCAATGCTCTGAGTTCAGTCTTGCCCACCCCTGAGTCTTCTAGTTTTTAAGAGAGTCCTGGAAATCAAAATGATAGAAAGGCCTTCCTTTTTGTCTTTAAGAACACACTTACTGTATTAACCCTCTATCTTGCCTGAGGTTTGATGGTTAGTTATAACTGTCAACTTGACATAATCTAGAATCATCTGGGAGTTGAGTCACACTGAGCAACTATCTAGACCAGGTTGGCCTGTGGGCATATCTGTGGGGCATTATCTTGCTTAGATTAATCGAGCTGGGAAGACTTACCCACTGTAGGTGGCACCACACCCTAGGAAGGGGATTCTGCAGTTTAGAAGTTTGGGACTACCATGCACACATTCATTCATTGCTCTCTTCCTGTTGATGGATATGATATGAGCAAACCTCACGCTTCTTCCACTGTGACTTCTCTGCTGTGATGGACTATAACCCAGAACTGTGAGTAAAATAACCCTTTCTCCTGGAAGCTCTTTTTGTTGGTGTTTTACCACAGCAATGGGAATGGAATGAAGATGTAGGATATTGCCAGAATGCGAAGTGAACTGCAAGTGTGTGATCCATAGGTCTGTTCTAGGTTGGAAGTGTGAATCCTGTTGAAAACTTCCGTGTTCTAGTAAGACAGAAGATTGCCAGCTTTGAGGAAGGTAAGAGGCACGCCACTCACTTGGTGTTTAAGAGAAGGTAGATAGTCTAATTGACTTAAGGTCTGGATTAGGAGCTGTGGCGTTCTGCTGCAATGCTTTCTCAGCATTGGTCTTATGGGCTGATCTGTGCTGCTTGCCAGGGCTTACTGAGTTGACAGTGGGGTGGGGGTGGTCAACACAGCACAGATTGGCCGGCCAAACAGAGATGAGACTGTGGTGCCAGTCTCCCTATTCCAGAAGATTTGGATCAGAACTATGGAACTTTTATTTCCTCCTCCTTGAAGTTCTTTGGTGTCCTGTGAATGAGATAGATTCCCACCTTTCTATCTTTTGAAATACAATTCTTACCTAGGCCTCATCTGTACAGTCTCAGAAGGATGTTGCTACTGCTTGTAGGCTGGATTCTTCTCACTGGCTTTGTCCTGATCTTTCCTTAGCATATATACTGGTAACTCCATTCAGGTTGTGGTTCCTGTCAAAATACTTTACAGAGATGAATGGAAGCTCAGTGACCAGTGATGTTCATGTGATTACGTTATTGTTCATGTAATTTACTTTTGGAACAGCAGCAAACAGCAGTTAGTAAGCCTTTAGGTTTCTTTGTATTCTTTTCTCGTTTGTTTGTTTGTGTGAGACAGGGTTTTTCTGGATAGCCCTGGCGGTTCTGGAATTTGATCTGTAGAGTAGGCTGGCCTCAAATTCAGAGATCTGCCTGCCTCTGCCTCCCGAGTGTTGGGATTAAAGGTGTGTGTCACCACACCCAGCTGTTTTTATGGTCATTCTGGACATTCATTTTTGCTACCTAGAGTCAAGTTGTTTATGAGTTGCCTTATTTATGCGTGTTTATCTTCATGTATGCATAGAAATCTCTTCCAACATGGCAGCTTTTTAGTGCAAAACTGAATCTTAAGCACCACTACTCCCGAACACAGGGCTGTAGTCTGGGGTCTGACACGACAACTGGACTTGCAGTGTTATTGTCCAAAGACAAGCATGATGTACAAAGCCTCAGAAGGCACCAACACTCACCAGGTCAGATTTCATTAGCAGGCACACCAGAAGCCAAGTGCATGATCATTTCCTGAGAATGACCAGCCTGTGGTCTGATGACCTGAGGGCAGAAAGGTCTGTGTATCTTCTACATTTGAGACAAGGAAGAGGCTTTCATTTTGTTAAGTATTACTATATAGGAAAAAAGCCTTTGAGTTTTAAGACAAAAGAAACCTTCATCTAAACTGGTCCTGATGGCTAATGCCTTTAATTCCATCAGTTGGAGGCAAATGGATCTCTGAGCTTGAGGCCAGCATGGTCTACAGAGCTAGTTCCAGGACAGCCAAGGCTACCCAAACAAGCAACCCCCCCCCCCCAAAACAAAACAAAACAAAACAAAATGCCCCTTCATCTAAACAGAAGGATATCTAGAAATCTGGGCATAGTTTCAGGAGGAATGGCAGAACAGCGCCTCAGACATCGTCTGTCACTGGGTGTGGATCCCAGGGTTTGGCAAGCAGAGGCAGGAAGATTGCCATCTCCCATCTCCTTTTTTTTCTTTCATGAATTGACATCATCAGTGGGGAAGGGATGTTTAGAGTGACTTTGTGTTTGGAGGCCAGATAAATCAGAGGACCATGTTGTCAGTTGTATGTGTGTGTGTGTATAGGTTTTTTTTGTCTTTTTTTTTTTTTTTTTTTTTTTTTAAAGACAGGGTCTCAGTGTGTAATCTTCTGTGGCCTAAAATTCACTCTGTAGACCAGGTTGGGCTCTAACTCTGTAGACCGGGTTGGCCTCTAACTTACTGAGATTCACCTGCCTCTACCTCCCAAGTGCCTGTATTAAAAGGAGTGAGCTAACACTTCTGGCATGTTTATTATATCTTTAGAGAAAGATTTAAATCTTAGCTTTTAATTGCTTATTGTCTGGTCAGTCAGTTTCCAGTGCCCTCCTCTGGAAGTGGCTGGTCTTCCAGATTTCTGCGGGATGGTCTCTTCAGGGACTAAATATAGCTATGATCACCACTGTGTGGTACCTCCTAGTTATTTGGTGTATCCAGTGTAGGGAACACTGGGCTAGCATTTTATCCTAGCACTCGCTGTCCTAGTATATCTGGTACAGCTATCCTGGAGTCATATAGAGAAAATGTTAGAACTTTATAGGGGTGTTTAAGAGGGTTGTATTTATTCAGGAAACACTTGGGTGGGTGTTAAGAGCAGAAAATGAGTCCTTGTCCCTGGGCTTGGTCATCAGTCATTGCCAAGGCTTCAGAAGAAGGGAAATGCATAGCTGCTTAGAAGGTAGAAATTCTGGGTAAGAGCACTGACTGCTCATCCAGAGGTCCTGAGTTCAATTCCCAGCACCCATATGGTGGCTCACGGCAGTTTGTAATGGGATTCCTGGTGTGTTTGATGACAGCTACAGTGTATTCACATACATTAAGCAAACAAACAAACAAACAAAAACATCAAAAAAAAAAAAAAAGAAGAAGGTAGCAATCCCAGAGCTGGTCTTAGAGAGGAGGGATGAGAAGAGGTGAGAGGAACGGAAAGTGGATTAACCCATGGGCATGTCTGTGGTTTTCATCACGGGTTCCCATGTGATAACCACAAAACCCCGATGGTCGAAACTATGGCTGGCACTGCAGGGTTTATGTGCTATACTGGATGACACTGGTGAAGGGGGAAGTTGATGTCTGGAATTACTTCCACCCAGGCAGAGGTATTCTCAGTGTACAGGAGACCAAAGTTTAATGAGAACATGAGACAGAACGTTCCAGAGAATATCTTCCATTTTAGGAAAATATAGTTCCCCTGAGCCACAGCGATAGGGTTTGGATCAGTCTTAGGCATTAACAAGGCAAACAGACCACATGGCATCTAGGTTGTAAGAGGTATGGTTATATCCATTTTGCTGATGAAAAACAATGTCACATTAGAAGAGATGGACCGCTCTAAAAATCACGCAGGGACTTGAACACAAGCCTCATTCACATACTAAATTTTTCTATTTTGCCAAATTGCTTCCCTGTTTTCCTAACAACCTTTTTTCTTACATTTAATTTTAAAAATTGCATTTATTTTGTGCATGTGCACATGTGCATACGTGTGTGTGTGTGTGTGTGTGTGTGTGTGCGCGCACCAGAAGACATCTTGTAGCAGTTGTTTTTCTCTTTCTGTTATATGGATTTCCAGAATCCAACTCAGGTCATCAGGCCTGGCAGCAAGCCACTTAACCCGCTAAGCTATTTCGGTGACCCTTTTCCTACTTCCTACATACTATGTCACATATCTAAAACCATACATCTATGATGGGCCTTTCAATCACAATATTCTTTTACTTTTGGTGTGACACTCCCAATGTTGTGATGTGGGACTGTGTAAGGGTATTCTGGGTCATGGCTGGGCAGTTGCCTAGAACCTGGAGACTACGTGAGAACCGGCAGGAGTTCAGAGTGCCCCCAGAACCCAGGGTCCTGAAAAGCAGTCTAGTCTCCATAGAATTACATTGTTCAGTTACATAGGCCAGACAGCCCCTGCCAAAGTGCACAGATAGAGGGCATGACTAGAGGCCTCAGGCCCTAGGGATTTACATACTGATGAAGGCCAGAGGGCAGAGCAAATTAAGGATGCCTCCCCATATCCTCCCCCTTTCTCCCTTCCTATTTAACTCGGGACTGGCCTGAGTTTTACGGGGGTACTTCCAGATTCATCCACCATCCGCCACGACAATAAACCCTTTTAGAACCAAGAACTTCCTTGTGTCATTGGGGCCTGCCACCACCAAAGCCTCCAGGCTGCTGGAACATTAGATGTTCCTCCTACATGTGGGACCCGCAGCGCGTGGAAGCCTCCGGGACTCCACTGCTGCGGCCTCTATTTTTCCCCACATTGTGACAGTGAGTGTCCTCCGTACTTCCACCTAGGGTGTGGTGAATCACAGCTCCCCAGGCTGTCCCCAGACTAGACCTGCCCAGATTGTTAACTGGTGCTTTCTGACTCCCGCTTGGCTCCTCTTTCACACACACTACTCTTGCCTCCTACTTTAAAAGTTTTGTCTGCTCATTTCTTGATGGCTTTTATTCTTCTGCTTGAGTATCTGTCTACCGAGGGTCTTGGTAATCCAAGACTTGCACTTCCTTGCCTAGGAAAGTGTACTCTCCAGATTTGAAGCACCCTCCCTAGTAGTGATCTGCTTTATCCCTGCAAGAGACCTCTGTCTGGGCAAGGGGAGGAGGAAGTCCTTCCCGTTTTTTAATTGATTGGACAAAAGTTTAACTAACAGTAGATTGTTGATAATATTACTTAGGTAGTACTGACCATATCACTGGCTAAAATGTGGGAGTCCTTCCCTTCTGTCCTGCCCACTTGCAGCATAGGTCCACCAAGAGCTCGGTCATGCCATCTTCTGGTGTTAGCTGTCCACAGTAGACAGCTACACATTTCCTTATCTCCTCGTTTTCAGTATGAAGATGATAATTCATGTTCTAATTGTGTTGGCAGGTAGGAGACAGAGCACACTCTTGGCTTCTGGGCCTTCTGGGAGCTGTGGTTAATGCTTTCTCAGATAGCTTTCTAGTGAGTCCCTTCTTCACTGTTCCCCCTGCCACTCTGTCACCAGTTTTACAATGGTGAAGTTGTTCAACAATGACCACATACATAATAGCATCCTTCAGTTGTGAAAGTCTGCTCATTTCCCTGTTCATTCATGCTGTTCATAAGGGGGCTGCTATCATCTATGGTTTATTACCTCTGAGGCTCCTCAAATCAAATCTTTCTACTTGTTTGAATGTCTTCCTCAACCCAGCCATTAGGGTGTCTACTGAAGGATACCACAGATTTCTAATTCCTTCTCTACTTTACTTAGAAAGACTGCTGACATGGTCTAATGGTAGACAGCAAGACAGAGGAGAAAGAATAGCTACACAACTTTAGTTATGACCCCAATTCCCATGTGACCGAGATGTGTCTGAACTGTTAAATTCCACCTATGGACTATGAATATGGGACATTAGGTGGAAGATCTAGGCTCTTCCTGTCAGAAAAGATAGACATGTGGAGACAGCTAATAGGCTGGAATGGAACTTATTTAATAATGAGATGACTTTCTCATCCCTGGATCTAGCTTTTGCCACGTAGATTATACGGTCTGTGTTCTATTAGGCTTCTGCGTAGTGACAGGAACTCCAGTCTACCAAATTGAATTTTCATGAAAATGACCTGGCTTAAAAAAAAAAGTGTCATGGCATCCCAGGTAGAAATGGTACAGATCATGTCCTCTGCTGTTGGTTTGACACTGCTTTATGTGTAAGTGAAGAACGATGCATCGTGCCCATTTGATAGAAGACACTCAGTTTGCTCTTTAGCTTCCAAACTTTTCTCAATACCCCTAACCCGATTTCCTTAAGTTTCTTAAGATCAGATCTCATCCCCAGGTCTCTGTGTCCCCCTTCCTCACTGCCTTTGTATGTTTTCCTTTAAAAAAAATTCTCTTAAATTTAAGAGATGCTTTGTAAAATTAATTTTCCCAAGTTTTTCTGGCACTAAGTAAAATATGCAGTAATCGAGTGGTAATGAAATTATATTATCCACCAAAGCTCAGTAGATCCATTTTTCCATTCTGTTTTTGTGTGCTATTGCACTGTTTCATTTTCACAGAAACTTATATGTTATTTTTTGGCTATGAGTCAATTCTGAACTGTGGATCTTTGAGCCTTGTAATCTCTCTCTCTCTCTCTCTCTCTCTCTCTCTCTCTCTCTCTCCCTCTCTCCCTCTCCCTCTCTCCCTCTCTCCCTCTCTCCCTCTCTCCCTCTCTCCCTCTCTCCCTCTCTCCCTCTCTCCCTCTCTCCCTCTCTCCCC
>NW_021621338.1:2125106-2178249 GCF_004785775.1 Grammomys surdaster
CTCTCTCTCTCTCTCTCTCTCTCTCTCTCTCTCTCTCTCTCTCTCTCATACATACTCTGTCTCTCTGTCTCTCTCTCTGTCTCTCTCTCATACATACTCTCTCTCTCTCTCATACATACTCTTTCTCTCTTTTTCTCATTCAGTCTCTCATTCAGTCTTTCTCATAATGTTAATAATAAATTTTAAAAAATAAAGTGTAAAATGAAGAAGACATTTTAATGTTGACCTCTGGTCTGTCTCTACACGTTAGTGCACACACATATGCACGAACGCACACATGCACGCGCGTGCCTGTGGGGAAATCCTGCTAATTAAAGTTGAAGTCTACCATGACCACATTCTGAGCTGGACACAAAATTACCAGCAGAGCTTCCCCGTCTCTGACCTTGTGTTGGGAGCCCACCTCCACACCCTCTACCTGGAGAAGGTTGAATAGTCCTTGGCAGACCTACAAGTTCATCTCTACACTTCCACAGAACCCACCCAGCCAAGTACCTGCGAGAATGCCTCTCCATACAAATGAGGCATTCCCAGAGTTCTAAACTGTAACCAGTGATTTTCATTCACCCGAAAACTCCTTCCCATTCTTCAAGATCCATATATATCCCTGGTTTACCCTGAATAAAGTGTATGTGTACAGGCCCACCCCAAAATAAGGGTATGCACACAGGCTAAGATTGTCTCAGAAAGCTGTTTCACTGAAGACTGTTGGAGAAGGCCTTCATCTAAAAGAGCTGTAATACTAATACCCCTGGAGAAGGTCTCTGGATACCCTGAGAGGGAGAAAGTGGAGGATGAGAAACCATAGTTGGACCCCAACACGGGTCCACACTTCCACCCAGGAACATGTATGCACACATACTCCCCACATATAAATGTGTGTGTGTGTGTACATTGTGTGTGTCTGAGTGCATTTTCATATTTCAGAAACTCTCTTCAAAAGCTTCTACCCCTTTCTTCTCTGCTTCTAAAATTCTTCGATGAGTTCCTGCTACTCTGTGGATAAGGGAAATTTCCTAAGTATAGTGGACGGCTCCTGGAGAACACTCCTGGCTGTCCCTTAAGAGAGAGAGACCCTGTAGCCTAAATAGGAGCATGTACATGTGGTGCCTGCGTTTACAGTGAGCACTTAGCTTTCTACTGAGAGTACTACAAGAAGTTCGTGTGCAATACCACTGCAATCCTATTTTTGGTGGTTTTGTTTCCCCATGCAATGGCATAAAGAGGCTTGCTTGAAACTTCATGGATAAGTCCCCCTCACTCCTCCCTTCCCCCCCACCCCCACCAAGACACCTTTTTCTTTGGCTGGAAATGTAAATTAATTTTTTTGAGATTTCTTTTTATGTATATTTTGCATGCATACATATCTGTGCATCATGGGTATATAGCATCTGTGAAGGTCCTGACAGAAGAAGGTATTAGATCCTCTGAAACAGGAGTTACAGGAAGTGGTGAGATGCCTCGTGGGTACTGGGAATTAAACGTAGGTCCTCTGAAAGAGCAATCAGTGCTTTCAACACTTGAGCCATCTCTCCAGTTTCAAAGTGTAGAACTTTGCCTTCCCTGCATCAAATAATTAGAAGAGGCCAGAATCCATTCAGATATTTCCTTCTACATACTAAACTACCAGCTTGCATTGGTGACTTCTGCCATCAAGGAGACAGGATACAACACTCATAGGTGGCCTTTGTGGAAATGCAGAGTTTGTAGATACTTAGAAGGAAAGGGCATGTCATTCAGCTTGCTGCCAGAGTACGTACGTACTTGCACATGATATGATTTATAAGGCAGAAGGTAGTGAAGTGTTTAATCATGGCAATTCGGTTTTCCCCACTCCACTGTCTATAGATTCTGTGTCTTCTTTGCGCGGTAGATGATTGTCATGCAGACCGTTGTGCCTGGTCCTTGAAGTGTGCTGTCTTAAAGATTGCTTCTCAGGCCCAGCCGGTTGAAAAAGAAAACTGATTTCAGATTGTGCTGATGTGCAAACTGCTTTAATCAATGACTTAAAGTGACTGCTAGTGGCGACAACAGAAGCTCTTAACCAATTAAGATGTTTAGGAAAGGGTGTTAGACTTTTGTTAAGATGGGCAGCAATCAGCTGAAATGTGTTGAGAGGAGCCGAGAAGCAGCTTGGAGTCTCACTTAAATGTAATAAATGCGGTCCTCTTCTTTCAGATTGCAAGCCCAAGGCCAAAAATACGCTGACGCAGGAAGAGGTGGCAAGTGTGATCCGTACAGTCAGTCCTCTTGGGGCCATGCATAGCTACATAGGACTTGAAACTAAAAATGGCACATGTTTGCTTCTTGGGCCAACAGTGGGAAAGGAGTTTGATTCATGTACAGAAGCGTTTAGCAGAGATTAGGAATGGTGTCGGCAGAGATGGCTGTAGAAACAAGCTTCTACTGAACAAGAGCCATTCTTGCCGGAGAACTATGTTCTGTCATTTCCTGTAGAATTTTGTGTACATTGGGGCTGGTTCTCTAGCTGAACTTCAGTGGCTGGTTCACAGTAGAAAGGCATAATGTTTCCCCACTGAGATGGGGCACCAGAAGTCTCCTATGTAGATTGTAGTCACTGTTGGTACCAGCTTTCTACAGCTTTTTTGAAGGAAATGTTTGTGCTATGAAGTCTCTCTGGAAGTGTGTTTTAGGGGAGCTTTTACAATTTCATAGAGCTTTACTGTCGCCCTGCAATCCAGTGGAAAAAATGTTTTCTTTCCCCCAGAAGCTCCTTGTGTCTGCCTGGAGTCGGTTCTTGCTTCTCATCCAACTGTGGGTAAATAATTTCTGTCTCAAGTGAAGTGCTTTTTCTAGAAAAATCTAATGGAATTGTTCAGTGCAGTCTTTTGCCTCCAGCTTTTGACTGATCATGTTTTTGAGGTTGTCCACATTGGAGTGTATGGCAGGACTTGATTCCTGCATTCCAGCAGACTGCTTATTCCTTGGCAGCACAAGTACAGAACCTTACCTTTTACCTGCTTACCTCTTCAGTAACACCAGGTTGTCTTTATCCACTTATCAGACGGACACATGGATTGTTTCAGGTAGTGCTGCTCTGACATTTGTATGCAAGGGTGGATTGTGTGTGTTTAACTTTCTGAAAAAAAAGTCTTCTTATTATTGTTACTAATTTATGTGTATGTGTGCTTGTTTAGATGTGTGTGTATGCATGTTCGTGTGCATGTCTGTGCGTGTGTGTACGTATGCTTGTGGACTTGCCTAATGTCCTGTATGGAGGTCAAAGGAAGCTGTTCTTTTTCTTCCACAGTGGGTTCCAAGGATTGAACCCAAGTTATCAGGCACCCAGTGAGCTGTCTCTCTGATGCTATTTTAACTTTTTAGAAGCAGCTTCACTCTTAAAAAGAAGCCTATCATACTATCTCCACCTGGAATAAACAGTGTTTCTGTTTCTTTAGAGATTTGGTAACCGATATTGTCTTCTGTTTCAGTATTTCATTACGATTTTAATGTGTAGCTGTAAACTATTTGCATATTTTTTTTTTGATGAGTTGACATTCCAAGTTTTTGATGACTTTTAACTGGTTTATCTTATTGAAATGCAGAGATCGCTGGGTGGTGGTGGCGCACGCCTTTAATCCCAGCACTTGGGAGGCAGAGGCAGGTAGATTTCTGAATTCAAGGCCAGCTTTGTCTACAGAGTGAATTCCAGGACAGCCAGGGCTACACAGAGAAACCCTGTCTCGAAAAACATATATATATATATATATATATATATATATATATATATATATATATATGCGCAGAGATATGTATGTTCTGATCAAGTTACTTATCAAATATGATTTACAAATATGTCGTCTATGGCTTACCTTTTTAAAAAGTTGCTTTTAATTATGTAAATGTGTGTGTGTGTGTTGTATATATGTGTATGCCACATGTGTGTGGATGCCCACAGAGGCCAGAAGATTGCTTTGGATCCTGGAGCAGGAGTTATAGGAAGTTGTGAGCTACCTGATGAGACTGAGCTTGGGCTCTGTGGAAGAGCTACATGCTCAGGAGCAGGCTTTCAGGTCAGGTCCATTGTGGTACAAAACTCGTACCTGCGCCGCGGTTGCTGCCGTCCCTGGGGAGCCACCATGGTCCTTGGGGCTGAGGGGTGTGGCTCAGCTGATGGTTCGATCTCGCCAGCACCGAGCTGCCAGCACCGAGCGGCCGAGCAGTCCCGGGGACCGGGAAAGTGTGGGGGACCCAGCGTGCCTGGTGTCCGCGGCTAGGGAGAGCCCTGCGGACCGCTGGAGCAGGGAGAGTGCCCCCCCCCATGGCTGCAGCAGGGAGGGGTGGAGAGGCTTTCTCCAGCCCGAGTTTCCCACTTACACAAAGAGAGTCCAGAGTTCCAGGAGACACGTGGAATCAAAGACATCGAGATTTTATTGACCATGATAGTTGTATCTTGATGTGAATGCTCTCCCCCAAAATGCCAGGAGGGGCCTCCTTATATTGGAAAGGGGAGGGGCTTGGGAGATGAAAATTTAGATATCTACGCCCTCGGCCTTTAGGTAATTTATTAATATGTAAATCTTGAGGCAGAGACCTGTTAGCGATGCCCTCTACCTGTGCCTCTTGTGACCCACCATATGGGTGAAATGGAGACTGCGTGTTAGGTCTCTGGGTTCTGGGGGCATGGCCAAACACCCCAGGATTTCTACAGCCCCACAGTCCATCTCAGATTCTCTAGGTCCTGTGTCCTAAGGGCCTGGTATCTTCCACTAGGGGCTTACTTTCAACCAAGGGCCATGTCAATATTTATCTTGGTTTTGAATCGTAGGCTTCTCAGTGGTTGGAGCTCAGTACAGAGATGCGCTAGTCTCTACCTCCCTCCGGCTGGGATCACAGGACATCCTTCCTGGCCTTTCACGTGGATTCTGGGACTCACACTCAGGCTCACACAGCACACACTTCATCTTCTTCTATTAAGCTGTTCGTCCAGCTCCTAAAACCTCGTTCCTTACATTGACCTTACAGCTAAACATTCAATCTAAGCAGTTTTCAGCTGTATTTCATAAATTGTTGTGTGTTGTGAGCTTTTTTTTTTTTTTTTAACATTTTCTGATATCTTTCATGATTTTTTTTTGACCCCTAGGTTATTTTAAAATGTTTGTTTTATTTGTTTGGTTATGCCTTTAAATCAGGGTCTTATTATGTAGTTCAGGCTGCCCTTGAACCTACTATATCCTGTGCACCAGTCTGGCCTTGAACTCATTTCCTTTTCCCTCAGCTTCCTAGGTTCTAGGATTATAGACATGTGCCACTATGCCAAGCAATAAATATATTTTGAATTTTTCAAATATTGAGAACTTTCCAACTCACTGTTGACTTTGAATTGAATTCTTTCATGATTAAAAAGCATTAGGAATAGTGTTAGGCCTTTTTCTGAGACCTTTTATGGCTTACCACATTGTTTCCTCTAACATGTTCCCTGTGGCCTGTCAGGGAATGTGCATTCTGCTGCCCTTAGCTGAAAGGTTCTGGGAGTGTTACTTTGGCTAATGATTTGTTCTGATGCATGCCTTTGTTGATTTTCTGTCTAGTGCTGTTCTGTGATGTGCTGGGTATTGAAAGTTATTCATCTCAAGAGCTTTTGAGCTAGTGAGACCTTTGTAATCTTTGTCACTTACTAAGAGACAGAAGTGAATTTCTACATGTCACCAAAAAGAAAACCTGGTCACAGGGTATTGTAGTTTTAGAAAAATGAACTCAGTTACATTTGTTGGAAGATTATACTTGTTTTTAGAACCCTCTACCTCTCAAAAAGAATTTGTTCATCTTGTTAAAAGGTTGCTCTAGGTAGGAAATATTACATAGATTTCAGAATTTCTTGTAGCATAAAGGTCATTCCTTGTGAGAAACAAACAGAATTTTGATGACAGTAGATACTTTAGTGTGTCAGGTCTTAGACCAATGTTTAATTGTCAAAATTATTGGTTTGTTACTCCTTTCATCTGTGCTTTCTTTTATGCCAGCTTTATTTAAGCCTATGTTTATTCTGTTCAATTATTTATCTTATGTACTGAAAAGACTATACATATGGAATAATTTAGGATGCATTATTTCATAATTTGCTCCATTTCTTTTCTTTTCAATATATTTAAAATGTTTATTAATTTTTTTACATATGTATATGTGTGAATGTCATGTGTGTTAATGTAGGTATCTGCAGAGACCAGGAAAGAGGGTCAGATCCTGGAGCTGGAGTTATAGACAGTTGTAAGCTGCCATATGAGTGCTGGGAGTTGAACCTGGGTCATCTGGAAGAGTAATCAGTGCTCTTAACCATTGAGTCTTCTTTCTAGCACCCTAAAATAGATTTTTGAAGAATTGGAGATGGTTCACAACCATCTGTAACTGTAGTTCCAGAGTGTCTTCTGACATTTTTTGAGTATGAGGAAAAGAAAAGGTGCACATACATATAGGAGGCAAAAAGCTTACACACAACACACACACACACACATACACAGAAAGAGAGAGAGAAACAGAAAAGACAACCAAAAATTAATTTTTGAATTTACACTTAAAAGTAAAAATTGAACATATTAATGAGTTAGTATGATATGTTAAACATTTTAAAAATGACTTAAAATTTTATTTTTTTAAGTATTTTGCCTGCCTGTGTGTTAGAAAATACATATGGAATAATGTAGGCTGCATTACTACAAGTATGCCTGGTACCTGAGGAGGTCAAAAGAGGGTGTTGGGGGTCCCTGGTTTGGAGTTATAGATAGTTGTAAGACAGTCTAGACTTAGTTGTGAAAGGTTGGTATGTCTGTAGGGGATTATCTTGATTATGTTAACTAAGTGGAAAGACTTGCCACTGTGGGTGACACCATTCCATTCTGGACTATGTTAGCATAGAGAAATCTAGCTAAAGACAAAGATACATTCATTCATTTATTCCTTTCTGCCCTTGAGCATGGATGTGTAGTATGACTTACTACTAAAAGTTCTTGTAGCCTTGACTTTCACACTGAAGAGTTGTAACCTGATTTGTGAGCAAAATAAATCCTTTCCCCCCTCAAGTTGCTTTTGCCAGGGTAATTTATCACAGCAACAGGAAAAGAAACAAAGGTTGTGTGTCTACATATAATTACGATCATATTGGACATGTCTCAAACCCCTGTATTTCCATATAGTTTCTTACATAGCTTATTCTTTGTGGATTTTCTCAATCCATTGAACTTCATTGAACCTGTTTCCATTTATGTAAAATTAAAAAGAGTTCTAGACTGTCTCTTTCCTTAAGTGAATAACAAGCACCAAATATACAGTGTGTTATTTTACATTAAAGGAGCTCCAAGAAAGCACCATCATTCCATGAGTTTTTATAGGATCAAACCAGTGAGACTTGGATCATTTGTTCATGGACTTAGCAAAGGCAAGACATATATAGTTAGCAACTAAAATACTCTGCATGGCCCGTAGTGCTTAGTACCTAGTAGTTTCCTAGTGTTCCTGGAGCAGAGTAGGACAAATTGAGTGTCTTAAAGCAACAGATGCTTGTTTCAAATTCATGGTCTCTTTTTCTTTAATAATTGTTGTGAATGCATGTGTGTATATAAATACAACCTGTTTGGACTGTATACTATTACTCATATGCATGTTTTTAGGGCTAATCATTTTATTGGATAACTAGTTCTATGTTTTTCCTGGGTGAAGATTGCTTCTTGTATAGCTTCTCTGACACTTTTAGGAGATATAATCTCACAGCCAACTTCCTGTTCCTCTGGATCTTACAATCTTTCTGCCCCCTCTTCAGGAATGATCCCTGAGCTTTAGATATAGGAGTTGTAGATGTATTCTTGGATACTTACATGCTGTAAATAATGTATTGATCAATTAAAAAAAAATGAAAATTGATCTCACCACTCTGGAGACTGGAAGCCTGAAATCAATGCTTGGCAAATTTGGTTTCTTTTGAGGACTCAAGGGGAGTATGTTTAGTGGTTCTTGTGTAGCTTTTGGTGACACCTGATTGTCCTTGATTTCTCAGCTTATGATATATTACTACAGTCACTGCTTCCTTTTAATATGGAATTGGTCATATATGTTTGTGTCTAAATTTGCTGTTGCTTAGTGACCTCTCTTAATTATATCTCCAAGGGTCTCATTCTAAGTAGATTCACATCGTCAGGTTCTAAAATGGACATGAATTTTGGGAGAAATCTATCCAGTTGATTGCAGTATTGTAAAGGGAGATTATCCAGAATGATCGGACTGGGTCTTCTGTAGTAAGCTATTCTGTGCTATTATGAAGGGTCGGAGACCTCACTGTTGTGGAAGGAAGAGTCTGGTGAGTGCTCATTGTGTTTGCAGGCAGGAACAACATGCTCCTCTAAAGCAGACTGTGCATAGCTCCTTTTCAGGAAAGCTGGTATGGTTCCCGGAAGACAGAAGGAGAAGAGATTAGAGCAGTAGCTGGGCAGGTATCACAGAGATCTGGATCTTCAGGAAACCACTGAAGGTGATGAGCAGGAGGGGATCTGATCGATCTGTGTCTTATCCCTCAGTGAGAGAGGTAGACATGATGGAGGCAGATGATTGGAAGGTTACTAGGTTAAATCATCATGGTGCGGGGAGGGGGCGGCAGAGGTAGGGAAGCAAAGATTAGTGAGAAGTCAGATTCTTGATGTGGTTTCAAAGTACAGTTGGCAGTTTTGCTGATCAGGTCTGGAAGAGGGAAGGAGATGAAGGGCGACTCCCAAGAAGGAATTGCCATGAGAATGGAGTGGCATGTTAAGTTGGTTACCAGATCTGGACTTAAATACTCCTGGGGGACATGACCACAGGATCGATCTGTAAAGACATGAGACTGGATGTGGTCCTTCAGCAGGGGAGGAGTGCAGGGAAGATGTCGTGTAGTAGAGGGAAGGAAGCTGTATGAGTCCAGGTGCAGGTGAACAACAGGTTGAGGAAGTGCCCAAGGGTCGATCATAAAGGTTGGGTAAGAGGGCCCCCCAAAAGTACCCTTTTCTATGTTTGTAGAGTTAGTGGCACCTCCCCCAAGTATGTTGCTGTTATTTTTGTGCTTTACTGTCTGACCACTTCTGAGTCACTTTTAAGTTTCCTTTATGTCTAAATTCATTCTTTCACGTCTCTCTTTCCATTCTAACTGCCACTGTGCTATCCCAAGCTGTCATTATTTCACCACTGGTCAGATCCAGCATCCTCTATTAGTTATCCATAAAGTTCTTATCTTCATTCTAGCTCATGCATTTGTACAGATTTAGCTTAGAGCATTTAGCTCAGCCCTTTTTAATCATGCACTATGTCTTTGAAATCAGGCCACTGTCTTGTAACTTGTTGTTACCTGATCCCATGCTACCATTCCGGCCCATCATTCTTGTGGTCTCTTCTGTGAACCCTATACTCAAACAGTATTCCTAGTGATCCCGTGTGATCTTCCCTCTCTATGCTTGCTCATGCTATTCTATTGGAAA
The DNA here is from genome assembly GCF_004785775.1 of Grammomys surdaster. Lineage (NCBI taxonomy): Eukaryota > Metazoa > Chordata > Mammalia > Rodentia > Muridae > Grammomys > Grammomys surdaster. The sequence continues at coordinate 2,134,562 of NW_021621338.1, forward strand.
AAAAAATCATATCTTTTTTCTTCCCCAGACGTACTCTGAAAATGCCTGTGCTTTGAGAACCTGTAGGTAGCAATGTCTGGTTGTCGTTTTCTTATAGTGTAATTCATAATCATCATGGTGGGAAGCATGGTGGCATGCAGCAGACACAGTGCTGGAACAGAGGCTGAGGGTTCTATATCTTGATCCTCAGGCAGCAGGATGAGAAAGAGACACTGGGCCTGGCTTGAACATTGGAAACCTCAAAGCCCACCTCTAGTGACACACTCCTCTAACAAGGCCACACCGACTCCAGCCAGGCTAGACTTCCTAATAGTGCCACTCCCTAGTGACCAAGCATATGAGTCTGTGGGGCCATTCCTGTTCAAACCACAACTACTCACATTGAAGGTAGGTCTTCTTAAACTTTGGAAACTCCCTCAAAGATACAACAGAGATATGTTTTCTAGGTGATTCCAAGTCTAGGAGAGTTGGCAAAGATTAATCACCATAGAGAAATACAGCTTTTCTGTATTTCAAACTCTAGATATTAAATATTCTTCATTATAAAATAGAAAAAAAATGTAAATAGGAGAAAAAGGAGATCTGAGGAGTTCTTAAGGAAAGATGCTGTATTAACAAGGGGTGTTAATGGCGTTCTAGAGGATTTATGTAGAATATGGTTTTCTAAAATGTCCAGTAGTGATATTTCAAGAGTGACTCAGATTCTTGATGTGTTGTGTAAACAGTGTGCTGTCTCTGCCTCCCGTATGCACAGAAGCACCTTCATTGCTGGCTGCCTGTGTGGAGACTGACTCATCACTCACTCTATATTGTCAACTGATAACATGAATTTCAGTTTTATTCAATTACCAAGTTTTAATTGGATCCCTTTGCCAGATTGTTCTCCTGTTCCACTGTCTCCTCTCAGCTGTGCTGTTACTATGGCTACTGTGTTCCCTCTTCATCCCTGATGTCATCCCTGCAGTAATAGATGACATCAGCATCTACTCAGGTAGAAGCCAGACAGTTACTGCAAAACACTGTCGTCTTGCATCCACTTTCTTCTTACTGCCCATCTGGAATAGGCTCAAACCATGGTGGTAAGGCTCTTAATTTCTCTGTATCTCTTTTATTTAGTAACTTTTGCCAAGTGTTAGAGTTCTGGGACCTTAGGAACTTTTGGAAGCCATCTTTCTCTTCCCTTCCTGCCTCTTACCAAGTCCAGTGCAGTCTTTCAGGAGTATGACATATGCTGTATATAAACATATGGTGTATAGTTGACATAAATGAGCCAAAGAAATCTCTTCCTTACTTAACAAGAAAACCTTCCTTTGGTTTCTTTCTTATGTTAGTTTGGTGTGATTTTTTTTTGTCAAATGTATTCCTTTTTTTCTGGAGCTGGAGAAAATGAATTATTTTAGAGAGAGGATAATATTTGTTCTGTATTACACTGCTGTGTTTCTTGTATTAATTGACGACCTTTAGGCTTTCTGGGAAATGTTCAGTGGGGTTTTAACGTTTAATGTATGTGTTTTTAATGAAAAAAAAAAAAGAAAAAGAAAAATTCTAAGATGCCGTAGAGTTCATCCATTGGCTATGAAATTTAAAAATTGCCATCTGCCCTGGGAGGAGATCTGGTCTTAAAGCCAAACTGTTTAAGATGAGGAATATTATCTATCCAGATTTTAAAATGATATGTTGTCATGCTTTTTAACATGTGGTTGAGTTCACAGCCTACGACCTAACTGGATGTCATTTTTTCTAGTTTCTTCTTAGCTCATACTATCATTTTTATTCTCCAGAGTAAACTAAGGTCAAGAGGCCTTCAGTATCTTCATTTCTTGTAGCTACAGAAGTAGGAGTCACGGTTAACACAAATAAAAACAAAAATAAACCAGGAAAGGTCCTTAGGAGTAGATTCTGACAATAAAGACTTTGCATTTGCTCTGCTCCCTGTGCCTGCGGTTTTAATTTAACACATCAATGAAAAGACAGCATTTAAAAAGGGAGGGAACACCCAGCAGGACTTACTTTTATTAGTGCAATTTGTAAGAAATTACTGCATTTAATGAGAAAATCGTTAAGCATGAAAAAAATGGGCCGTGATGGAACTTGTGGAGCTTAGAGGGTGAGATTTTAATTGAGTTTTTTACTTATTGGAAATAGACAGTGATAATGATGATGTTGTTAACAATAATAATAATAATAATCATCTGGGGCTGCACCTCTTCTATTGAGATGGTCAGCACTTTGTATTTTTAGTTCCGCTCCCCCTACTCCCCGGCATGCGTAGCGTGATAGTGATGGAGATCTTTGTGTACTTGTGGACCTTTCTATGAGGAAGCCTGTGCTAACTGGGGTTAGGAGGCAGAGCCCTGCAGAACAGTTCCTAAAGGGTAAAGGACAAAAGAGGCTAAGGGCAAACGATGTGTACCTCACTGCTGCATGAACAGGCAATTTCAAAGGCCATTTTCAGGCTCATAAACTTTATGCTTTTTTGTAGTTCTGTGTCTTTTGATTTCTTTTCCCCCTATAAGAATATTCACTAGAACTTAACAATGGAAGCAAGGAGCACAGACATCCAAGGAAAACTTCCTGGAATCTTAGGTTAAGAAATAAATAAGGGGGCAGGGTGGGGGCCTGGAGAGATGGCTCAGCAGTTAGAGCACTGACTGCTCTTCCAGAGGTCCTACTTTCAATTCCTAGGAACCACGTGGTGGCTAGCAACCATCTATAATGAGATCTGATGCCCTCTTCTGCTGTGTCTGAAGACAGAAAGTGTACTCTTATAAATAAAGTAAATAAATCTTAGAAAGAAAGAAGGAAAGAAATCAGCCTATCTTTTGTCATTTAGAGAAGGGGTATTTAAAATACCTTCTTTTGTACTTAGCTATCCAGTTTGATCCCTGTGAGGACATGGGTCCTATAGGAAGTCACTCAGTTGCTTCTAGGATCTCCTGTGTATTCCACAATCACACGGTAGTATGGTAGGTAACTGCTGCTGTGTTCCCCCATGTTAAATATGATTTAAAAAAACGAAATGTATACCACTTAATTAAAGACATTACACTTAATAAAACTAATGGTTTTTATGTGGCTCTGTTTCTGTAGAGTAAAACTTATTAAATAATTTAAAAAAAAGCAAACATCTAGTAAAAGCTTCAGATATGCTGGTGAACCTTTTCAGCCACTTAATTAGGTTTTGTTGTGTCCCACCTCATTAGAGAGGAAAGAGAAAATGTTGCAAAGGCTGTCTTCCTTTATCATTTATATTAAATAACACCTTGTTCATATCCAGTTCTCCTGGAAATATCCAGTTCAAACAATGAGGTCTTTTTTGTAAACTCATGATAAGGTGACTCATGATAAGGTGACTCACTCTTCCCCTGTACACATTGGATGGTCAAGGCCTGGGAGGCTGAGGTGGCCCCTGCCATTTACCTTTCCCATTCTAGGGGTCTACAGACTTCTGAAAGGTTCAGTCAAAGGGAAATTGTGGCAGGAAAATGGTATGGGGATTGGCAGAGGGAAAGGCAAAAGCAAAGGGAAATGTCAGAGTAACTCCTTTTCTGTGATGGGCAGCATCTCTGGTCCTTCATGGCTCTGCCTCCAGTTACCCCATATTCTCTGTTCTTTGTGCAACATGGCACAAGGTGCTAAAGGCTGCTTGCCACTTCCTGCTGCCTTACAGAACATTCTCAGTTGGCTTCATAGCTCTTCATCCTGAGAGTAAGGACTGCTTGTGTTACATCTCCTGTGGCAAATAGAGTGGCTTCTTTCCTTACGGCTGATAAACTCATAGGCTCTACCCACAGTAGTCAATTTATATCCTAGAGCAGGGGTTTTCAACCTTCCTAATGCTGTGATCTTTTAATACAGTTCTTCATGTGTGCTGACCCCAACCATAAAATAATTTTGCTGTTACTTCATAACTGTAAATTTGCTACTGTTATGAATCATAATTAAATCTCTGTGTTTTCTGATGGTCTTAGGTGACCCCTGTGAAAGAGTTGTTTAACCCCCAAAGGGGTCGAGACCCACAGGTTGAGAACTGCTGTCCTAAAGAGAACCAAAAGGGGAGCCATTTTGTGATCATCTCATTTTGGCTGCCTGATGTAAAATCTACACCACAGATGCCCTTTTATTATCAAGCATATAACCTTTCCAACTTTCTGCCTTGAAGCAGGGGTTGCAATTTACATGTCGATTTAATTGGTGACAGACTCCTTGCCTAGAGTTTTATCTGCTGATGAACATTACTCCTTTTTATTCTGCTAGTGGGGAGACATCTGAATGATGCTTGGGTCCAATAAAACCAGGATGCTGTCAGGATTTGTATATATGACATGTGACCGAGGAGAGAACCTACTGCTTTTTTGTCTATTGGATAAGAAGAAAACCCATAGTTACTTTCTTTCATTTGAGTGAAAATGTCTTTATAGGTCAGAGGGAGTGGGTAAGGGGCAGGCTGCGTTGTGGCTCAAGATGTCCTAGCTCTTGTTACCATGCACTGAGGACTTGGGATGGTATACAGTGTTTTTTTGTAGAGGGAGGGTATGCATTTCAGATAAAACAAGAGAAGTCTATCATGTTCCTCTGATGGAACACTTCTGAGTCTAGACATCCTTTGAATGTGACATGGCTGCATGGCTTGTTTCACTTATGAACAAGATCTAGACTACTACATTAAGCCTGTGTACAGCCTGAATCTAGAATAGATATCTTTGAGGCCTCTTTGAGATAGATGAAGGCCTGTAGTATCCTAAGATGGATACTCCTTCCAGGGTCTATTTTTTCTATTTGCTACTAATAAGTGTTGAGTCACTGGCTAATTCTGAAGAACAGTTTGGTGCATTATAATTGGGTCTGTGACTTATGGAGTATGAAGACTGTCAGGTGGTCTCTTAGCTATGTCATTGCTGTAGAAGCAGAGAAAAACACCTGGTGACCAGCATCTCCGGCATACAGCAGAACAGGGGAGCCAAAAGCATAAACCAACTAGGAAGAAATACTGGGTTTTCCCAGTCATTTTTTTTTCAGTTTACTTTATTAAAGATGGCAGGGAAATGAGCTTTGTCCCCAAATGTTGGAAGGGAAGTCTGTTGTCCACATCTCTTCTAATATTCAGTATGTAAAGTCTTATCCACCACAGCTCTGCCCTGATATGAAATGGTTCATTATAGTCAGTGAACCACAAAATTGTCTGGGTAAAGGGGCAGAATTCAGAATCAGGAGCCAGATGTACAGGCTGTCTGACTGCCTGCTACTAGAAGGACAGAAACCCAGCCCTTTGTCTTCATTGGATTGTTGGAAGGTCAGTGTGTTTATATGCCTGAGTTTCTCAACCTCGTGAGGGGAAGGACAAAGGCAGTCTGGCAGGCACATATGAAAGACAAAATCTGAATAGGTCCTCAAATGTAAATGGGATGCTGAGCCGCCTTCTTTCTTTGTGTGGCTTCTTCACCTTGTCACCATTGCTTGTGGACAGTTGGCTTTGCTATTTGCTGATTTTATTTGAGTGTGGGTAGTTTTTCTGTACACTGGTCTGTGTCTCTGTCTCTCTAATGCTGGTGAGTGTGAGTATGTTTGTGAGTATAGTCTGTATGAGTGTGTTCTTTCATATTTCGGGATAAGCAGGTAAGGAAACTGGTTTTTGTGAAACAGTTCAGTATCTCTTCGTTGCTTAATGGGCTCCTGCGCTAGACAACATAATCTTTTATCACTTGATCCTTTGTGTTTTATGTGTTCCTTTGTAGATTTTTTTCCCATTTATTACTCTCCCTCTTCCTCCCCCCTCCCAGTGTGTGTGTGTGTATTTTATGTGTTCCTTTGTAGATTTTTTCCCATTTATTACTCTCCCTCTTCCTCCCCCTCCCCGTGTGTGTGTGTGTGTGTGTGTGTGTGTTTGCAGGGACAGGCACACTATGGTGCTCGTGTAGAAGGCAACTTGTAGGAATTGATTCTCTCCAGTTATCTTGTGGGTTCCAGGGACTGAACTCGGATCATCAGGCTTGGTGGCAAGTGCCCTCACCCACTGAGCCATCCACTGGCCCTTTCGTAGCTGTTTCATAAAAATTTGGACACAGATTCTCTCTCTTCTTTACTTCTTCTGTTAATATTCACGCTCCTAGTCCTGGTCTGTGTGTTCTTGCTGACTTCCTTTTTGGCTTCCTGACAAGCTCGCATTCCTCTGTCTGTAAATATTGTTCTTCCTAAGCCCTTGGCCTTGCACCCTTTCTAATTCTGTTCTTTCCCAGGAGTCAAGCTCCACCCTCATCACAAATATGTACTCTCCTGACGCCGCTTCCTCCTGCCAGTGTTTCCTGTCCAGTTCTGACTCCTTACCCCATCACTCCAGGTACTTTCCCACCTGTGCTCGTTCTCTCTCTCTCTCTCTCTCTCTCTCTGTCTCTGTTTCTGTCTCTCTGTCTCTCTCTTTCTTTGTCCACACACACTCTCATGAGTGTGTGAGTGAGTGTGTGTGTGGGTGTGTGGGTGTGTGTGTGTGTGTGTGTAGAGGCCAGAGGGTGTCTCTCTCTATTACTCTTCACCTTACTTCTGAGATAGTGCCTCACACTTAGCCTGGAACCCACCCATTTAAATCGGCCAGACTGCCTAGCCAAGATGCCCTGGGGATCCTTTTTTACAGGGGTGCTTCGGGGCTGAACCCATGTCCTTGTGTGGTGAGCACTCTATGTACTAAGCCTGGGCTGTTGGAGAGAAAAGCCAACTGTTGCTCACTTAAGAGCCATGTTCACTGATGATGCCTCCTGAATCACCAAAAATTTGAAAAAATTCAGCCCATGCACACATTTTTTTTCAGATATTATTTTATAACATTCATAGCCCTCTTCATATTTACACCCAGTTGTTGTTATTGTTGTTGTTGTTATTGGAATGTATTACATTCCCTGGTAGACTGTTCGGTCCTCAGAGGGAAGGGACTTACCTTAAGCTTAATTGAATCCTGTGGAATACAGCATCATATCACGTACACAGCAGTTACACGATAAATACTAACTAGGACAAGCTGATGAAGTGACTGCTGAATGAAGCAAAGAGGAACAGTTACGGCATAGCTTCCTAAGGTCCTTCATTCTCATTTCACAAGAAGTGGAGGACTTGGAGTGTTTGGGATTAGTGTTCTTAACCTCTAAGGGAATTTATTTATGCCTAGATATATAATGCTAAATGAACTCCTGTGAAACTGTCAGCAAAAAGAGGCTGTTGTGAGCTGTATTAAAAACACCAGACATTTGGTTACTTTGCCTTTGCAAGCTGAAGAGAGAAAATGCTTTGTTTGCTTTCAGTTTCTTGTTGATGGTTCTCTCCTGCCAGATAATCAGGGTTGTATTATTTATCTCCCTAAAAAGACCATCAGAACATGCTGTGTCTTCTTTGAATAGTATGTGGATAATAATTTACTGCCAGAGGACACATTGGGGGAGATTTCTGAAATTGCACAGGAAAGTGTTTCTTTAATCCTCAAATTTGTCAAATGCTTTATAATAATGGAGATCATAATCTCCGGGTTGGAAGGAGAAATAAAATGGTTCTTGGAGATATTTTTTCCTTCCTGAGAAATTGCTATATGAGAAAATGCTTCATTTTTTTCTTTTAAATCCTTTATGCATGCTTTAAGGTCCTCCGGAAATGAGTAGATGGCACTGATTCAGGTCTTTTGTAACACGCTGAACAGTGTTCAGTTCTCTGATTCATAGAGTTAGTGGCCCTGAGCCCTCACGGGTGACTCTTAAAGGCAGTTTGCTTTAATATTGTACTCTCACATACATTTTAAACAGAATGCTTAAATGAGGTCATGATCTTGAGAAATAGCAGTCGTAGGTATCTTGGCCATGCCTTAGAAGTTGTCAGGCAGCCAGGCAGTGCATGGTTACAGGGATGAAGGAGGGCGTGTCTTTAGGCATGATGTCCAGGTTTCATTGGTTTCTTCTGCTGAGGTCATGGCATGTTTCCATTTTCCTCTGTTTTATTCATACTGAAGGATTCTTTTCTTCTTTGTTTGTGAGGTAACCACAAGTTCCAGCTTGCCTTGCAAATGATAACATTATTAATGTCCTTCTGCTTTCCAAGCCATTTATACATTGCCTGCTAACAGCTATTGCTTATTAAGTATCCAGAGCTAGTGCAGTGCTGAGAAGCACGGGAAATATTCAGGTCCAGGAAGGGCACAGATACAGTAATGATCGGTCATTCTAATCACAAACGTGGGCTGTTCTTTCCTAATGCGACCTGGGATTGGTTAAAGGTAGGCTGTCCCTAGCTCATTGCTTTTCATTGCCTGGTGCTGTTTGACAGTTACCCTAAGTCTCAGAGTTAGGGGAGGAACTGGAGGATTAATTTCCTATGAATATATTAGGGAAGGTAAAAACAAGATTTAAAATGAAACAAGTAAATAAAAACATAAAACCAACCATCCTACTACAACCTACAGAAAGAATATTTAGCTATAATTCAGGCACTTTAGAAATTTAATTTTATTTCTTGACAAATAGTGTTACCAAATTTCTTTATTCAAAAGATTTACTATTTTTAATTATATGTGTGTATGTGTCAGAGTATGTGCATGCGACTGCAGTGCCCACAGGAGCCAGAAGAGGGCATGAGCTTTAGAGACTGTTGTCAGCTGCCCTATGTGGGTGTTGAAAACATAACTCTCAGCCTCTGGAACAGCAGTATATCACGTGCTCTTAGCTGCTGAGCTGTTCCTCTAACTCTTTACCAAATTTCTTTTCTTTGTTTTTTTTGTTTTTTGTTTTTTTTTTTTTTTGCTTGTTTGTTTTGTTTCTTGAGATAGGGTTCCTTTGTGTAGTCCTGGCTGTCCTGAACTTGCTTTGTAGACCAGGCTGGCCTCAAACTCAAATAGATCTGCCTGCCTTTGTCTCCTGAATACTGGGACTAAAGGCGTTCACCACCATGTTTGGCACCAAAATTCTTAAATACCGACTTTTGGGATAGGATTTTGCATCTTCTCCCTCCCTAAAGAAACCTGGCTAGTATACATGCAGATTCCGAGGCTCTTGAACAAGAGTTCTCCCTTACAGTTGTGTACCAAGAATTGTACTATGTTCTCACAAACATCCCCCACACCTAAGAGAATAAACTTATTATCTTATATTCTAGCGAGTCTCCAGTTAATAAGTCGCATTGAACAGTTTTTGGATACCAATGAAACACTGTACTTTATGAAAAGTATGGACTGCATCAAAGCTTTCCGGGAGGAAGCCATTCAGGTAAGTGTGCTCACCCATCTTCTATTGCAGCAGCTGTCACAGGGCAGGGGCATGCAGCAGCCCACAAATAAGCCCAGGTTTTGGAAAGCATCCTTCTCACTGTGAATTGTACAGTAAGCCAGGTGGAAATGACTAAACTCACCTGTCATTATGTCTCTCAGGAGGAATGGAGGTAGTGGTGGTAGTGCAGTTCATCCCTCAGGGTTAGCTTTCTATGACACTAGTCTACAAGCTTCACGCGCCTGCTTAAAGAACCGAGAGAAGTCCCATTGTAGCTCCTGGTAGTCCTGTCATTATGAAAGATAAACTAACTCTTTTAGGAAAATTGATGAAGGATGTATATGATCATGCGTGCTGAGAAGGATTTACAGAGATGGAAGTGGGTGTGTGAATGCAGAAGAGACAAAGAACCCTACACACAGTAGCGGTTTCCCAGTGCTGCAGGTGGGTTTTCTTCGGTTTGTTAGGAACTTTTAGAAAACACTTATAAGCCTCTTCCAGATTATTTACGGGGCTTTTTTTTCTCTAAGCAAGAAGTGAGCCAACTTGAAATCGAAGGTGTATTTTTAAACTTGGCAGAGCTGTAGGGTATGTTTTTGTGTAGGTGCTGATTAAATATTTGCTGAATGAACAAATACTTGAATAATTTAGGTGCTTACAAAGAATGACAGGGAAATGAGAAAATGGCTAAAATTAGAATAAAAGGCTCAGAAGTAGATGATGCAAATACTCCACAGATTAAAAACAATGAAATTTTAGAAATGCAGAATCAAGAACAGGCTAAAGGTGGCCCAGATGAGTGCCCTGTTCCCACCACAGGTCGGGTTAGGACTTGGGTGGGAAAACAAAAAGAAGGCTAGGACTGACTGTCTCAGCAGCTGTGTGGACGAGGCCCTGTGCTTCATCTGGCACACACAACAAAGAAGGGAGCAAGATGGAAGAGGAGCAAAAGAGACCAGAGACAGACTGGTCCTTCTTCACGTAGATCTGTGTTAAGAGGAAAATTCGGTTTTTTTTTAAAAGAACATGAAGTTCATCTAAAGAAACAAAATACCAAGCAGATCTTTGCTCCCTAAAGAACTTTCAAATTTTCTGATACATAATGACATATATTTTTCCTTTCCTTCCCCTCTGAGTGTCTTCCTGATTACTGTCAGAGTCTCAGTAGTCCATACTGGCTTAGAACTCTCAATACAGCTGAGGCTGGCCTTGAACTCCTCATTCCCTTTCCTCCATTTCCCCTGTGCTAGGATGATAGGCATGTTCCGGGAAGCCAAGATGAATATGTTTCTTAATTAAAAAAATTTTAGAAATGACATACAGAAATATTTATAACTGAAATAATACAACTGAAATTTACTTTAAAATTACTCGAGCTGTGAGAGGTAGGGGTGTAGACAGAAGAAGATTGGCTGAGTTACTGCTGGGTTAATTCAGCTCAGTGGTAGAGCACTCGAACAGCTGTGCGAGGGCCCATGGTCAGTCTCTGGTCATCACAAAATCAAACAAAGATTGGATAAGTTGACAATTCTTGAAGTTAAATGATCAGTGCATGAGTATCCAATAAATTGTTGTTTTGTTTGAAATTGCCTGTGCTGAAAGCTAAAAATGAAGTTCTAAGCTGCCAAGATCTCTGTGACTCCTGGCTCTGTCTCTGTGCCTTCCATGGGTAGACAGCTCTCTGCTTCAGTTTGCGTTACTGGTTTCCAGTTACTAAAGTGCACTCTTTCTGATGGATTCAAGTGTAGCACATTGGTTGAAGGATGTTTGCTTGCTCTGATGTGCCTCTTGTTCTCCTGTCCACCCCCAGTTTTCAGAAGAGCAGCGCTTCAACCGTTTCCTGGAAGCCCTTCGAGAGAAAGTGGAAATTAAACAATTAAATCATTTCTGGGAAATTGTTGTTCAGGGTAAGATGGTGTTGTTTTCTTCAAATATTTATGCTTCTTAAAATATACATAAAAACTTCCCTTTTTAAAAAGTTTTTCATTTTCGTGTGTGGTGCACATGTATGTGAGTATGCATGTTTGTATGTATGTGGCGCTAGTGTGTGTGTGTGTTCATGTGTGTGTGCACATGGATAAGAAAGCCCATGGTTGATGCTGGAAAACATCTCCATTGCTCTCCATCTTACTTTTTAGATGGAGTTACTCTGATCACCAAAGATGAAGGCCCAGGAAGCTCTGTCACGGCTGAGGAAGCCACAAAGGTATTGAGAGCTTATCTCCTCCATCTACCACGGGGTAGATGAGTTACCCCATGAGGGAGCTCCTAACACAGTGTACACGTTCCTTATCAGCCAAGTCAACTGCCTCAGCTGCAGCTGCACTCTTAGACATGTGTGCAGCCTGTCCGTGTTCCCATGATTGTGTCTCTAGAATCTACTTGTAGCTCTGGCTTCAGTAACTACAGAACCGTTAAATTTCACAATGTATTTCAAAACTTCTTAGCTTGGATCCTAGTATAGGCTGTGACGGACCACTCCTCCACCCCTCTCCTTCCCACCTTAACTTTTTGGTTAAATGACATTTTAAATGTGTGTGTGTGTGTGTGTGTGTGTGTGTGTGTGTGTGTGTGTAGTGGGGTTGGCTACATTCAGTGGTTCATGTCTTCTGGCCCATGGCACATGTATGGATGTCTGATACAACTGCAGGCATTGGTTGTCTCCTACCATCATGTGGGCTCCAGGGCTTGAACTCAGTTTGTCAGACTTGATGGCAAACACTCTTACCCACTGAATCATTGGCTGCACCCTCCCAATCTCTCTCTCTTTTTTTAAAATACTGGTTAAACAGCAAAGGCTAGGGACCCGAGCTCCACAGTAGAGTTATCGGCTAAAATAGCATGCATGAGGTACTGGATTTGTTCCCTTGCACTAAAAACAAAACAAAGAGAGAGACCACTCCAAAGATTTTGCTGGTATGAGACAGGTCTCAGGAATGATTAGTTTGTGGTTTTAAAGCTATTCTTGTGAATATGTAGTGGAGCTGGTAGAGAAAGACTCCTAGTCTAGCACTGGGAATAGCCAGGTGTTTTCAGTGAAATACCCCACATATACATAACCCACAGCTTTTGATTGGCACATTTGTTAGGCTAAGGCCACCTTGTTTGATATATTGAATATTAAATCTGACTCAGCTGTCAGTCAAATATATGTAGCTATTTAGATCAGTAATTCTTCTTTGTACTTGAAGGTTGCAGTGGAATTTTTGTGAAATTAAGTTGAGTAGCTCAGGGTACATAGTTTATAGCACTCTGCCTCAGTTGCAGACACCGGCTGACCTAGTCTCACTAGCACAGAACCTGGCAGATGGCAGTAGACTAACCTGCAGCATGATAGTCACTTGGCTTGGGTGCTAGCACTCTGACCTCTAGCTCAAGTGGTCAGTCAGTTCTGGGTGCATAGGGCTGTGATGAAGACTCAGAGGTGACCACAGTCGTAACGGAGAACTTGTCCTGGGGCTGGAGAATCAGAGTAGCTGTAAGGAATGACAGGGACAAGACTGGAAATGTTCATTATTCCCAGGCCAAATGGAAAGTGCCAGGAATTTTCAACTCAGAAAAGGCATTAGATAGAAACCAAAGTATTATTTGGGAGAGAAGTTAACCAGCAATAATCAAGAATTTTTACTAAGTATTTTAATTTGAAAAGGTTTTTTTTCCTTGCTTATTTATTTACTTTTGTTTGTTTGCTTTTTTTTTTTTTTTTTTTTTTGAGACAGGATCTATAGCCTAGGTTGGTCTCCCCATGTAGCTGAGGAAGGCCTTGAACTTGAAAACAAAATCTTTGTGTGTGTATGTGTGTGTACACCTGTGTGTTCATGCAATGACATGAATGTGGTGGTCAGAAGACAACCTTGGGTGTCATCCTTGTCCTCCTGTTTGAGACAGTGACTCTTCCCACCACCGCCTGTGACAATGTCACTGACCCACAAGCTTCTGGGGCTTCTGCTGTACTTCCCACCGTACTATAGGAACCCTGGGATTACAGATGTGCAGGACAGCCTCCAGCTGTCACATGGCTTCTGGGGATCCAAGTGCAGGTCTTCATGCTTGTGCCGTACATGCCTTATCCACTGGGCCATCTCCTCAGCTTGGCCTTGAGTTCTGACATTGCTGCCTCCATCTTCCCAGTGCTGAAATTACAGGTGTACATCCCCACACTGGTGCCTGCAGTGCTGGGAATTGCATCCAGGGCCTTGCACTTGCTGAAGAAGCACTTCACTACCTGAGCCATGCTGTATAAGTCTTTGTTTTGTTTGTTTGTTTGTTTGTTTGTTTTTTCAATTGGATATTTTATTTATTTACATTTTAAATGTTATCTCCTTCCCCAGTTTCCCCTCTGCAAACCCCCATCCAATTCCCTCTTACCGTGTTTCTATGAGGGTGGTCCCTCAACCCCCTACCCTCTCCTGCCTCACCGCCCTAGCATTCCTCACTGGGGCATCGAGCCTTCACAGGACCAAGGGCCTTTCCTCCCATTGATGCCAGATAAGGCCCCTTCAGCTCCTTCAGTCCTTCTCCTAACTCCTCCATTGGGGTCCCTGTGCTCAGTCCGATGGTTGGCTGGGGGCATCTGCATCTGTATTGGTCAGGATCTGGCAGAGCCTCTCAAGAGACAGCTGTATCAGGCTCCTGTCAGCATGCACTTCTTGGCATCAGGAATAGTGTCTGAGTTTGGTGCCTACATGTGGAATGGATCCCCAGGTGGGGTGGTCTCCTGATGGCCTTTCCTTCAGTCTCTGCTCTACTTTTTATCCCTGTATTTCCTTCAGATAGATGCAATTTTGGGTTAAAATTTTGGACATGGGTGGGTGGCCCCATCCCTCAACTGGAGGGTCATGCTAACCTCTGGATATGGTCTCAACAGGTTCTCCCTCCCCTTTGTGGGGTATTTCAGCTAATGTCATCTCTGTGGGGTCCTGGGAGCCTCTTGCTTTCTTGGCATCTGGGACTTTCTGGTGGCTACCCCAGTTCCCCATGCCCCATTCTGTTTAATTTCCTGACCCTCTGTACATCTCCTCCATCTCTTCCCATACCTGATTCTTCCCCTCTTTTCCCCTCCCCCTCTTCTCTTCCTCCCAAGTCCCTCCCACCCTCTACTTCCCTTGATTATTTTGCCCCTCCTTGTAAGTAGGACTGAAGCAACTACTCTGGTCTTCCTTCCTCCTGAGCTTCATGTGGTCCCTGAGTTGTATCATGGGTGTTCCACATTCTTTACCTAATATTCACTTATCAGTGAATACATACCATGTGTGTTTTTTTTGTGACTGAGTTACCTCACTCAGGATGATATTTTCTAGATCCCTCCATTTGCCTATGAATTTCATGAAGTCATTGTTTTTAATAGCTGAGTAGTATTCCATTGTGTAAATGTACCACATTTTCTGTATCTATTCCTCTGTTGAAGGACATCTGGGTTGTTTCCAGCTTCTGGCTATTATAAATAAGGCTGCTATGAACATAGTGGAGCATGTGTCCTTATTACATGTTGGAGCAACTTCTGGGTATATGCCCAGGAGTGGTATAGCTGGGTCCTCAGGTAATGCTATGTTGAATTTTCTACTGCGAGACTGATTTCCAGAGTGGTTGTACCAGCTTGCAATCCTACCAACAATTCCTCTTTCTCCACATCCTTGCCAGCATCTGCTGTCATCTGAGTTTTTGATCTTAGCTATTCTGACTTGTGTGAGGTGGAATTTCAGAGTCGTTTCGATTTGCATTTCCCTGATGACTAAGGATGTTGAACATTTCTTTAGGTGCTTCTCAGCCATTTGAGTTTCCTCAGATAAGAATTCTCTGTTTAGCTCTGTTCCCCATTTTTAAATAGGTTTATTTGGTTCTCTGGAGTCTAACTTCTTGAGTTCTTTGTATATATTGGATATTAGCTCTCTATAGGATATAGGATTGGTAAAGATCCTTTTCCAATTTGCTGGTTGCCATTTTGTCCTATTGATAGTGTCCTTTGCTTTACAGAAGCTTTGTAATTTTATGAGGTCTCATTTGTCAATTCTTGATCTTAGAGCATAAGCCATTGGTGTTCTGTTCAAGAACTTTTCCCCTGTGCCCATGTGTTCAAGGCTTTTCTCCACTTTCTCTTCTATTAGGTTCAGTGTCTCTGGTTTTATGTGGAGGTCCTTGATCCACTTGGACTTGAGCTTTGTACAAGGAAATTAAGAATGAATCAATTTGCATTTTTTTACATGCTGACCACCAGTTGAACCAGCACTACTTGTTGAAAATGCTGTCTTTTTTCCACTGGATGGTTTTAGCTCCTTTGTCAAAGATCAAGTGACCATAGGTGCGTGGATTCATTTCAGGGTCTTCAATTCTATTCCATTGATCTACCTGTCACTATACCAATACCATGTAGTTTTTATCACTATTGCTCTGTAGTACAGCTTGAGGTCAAGGATACCTTGAAGGTCCTTCGCATACCTGATTCTTCCCCTCTTTTCCCCTCCCCCTCTTCTCTTCCTCCCAAGTCCCTCCCACCCTCTACTTCCCTTGATTTTTTTCTTCCTCCTTGTAAGTAGGACTGAAGCATCTTTTATTGTTGAGAATAGTTTTCGATATCTTGGTTTTTTTTGTTATTCTAAATGAATTTGAGAATTACTCTTTCTAACTCTGTGAAGAATTGAGATGGAATTTTGATGAGGATTTCATTGAATCTGTAGATTGCTTTCAGCAAGATGGCCATTTTTACTATATTAATCCTGCCCATCCATGAGCATGGGAGATCTTTTCATCTTCTGAGGTCTTCAGTTTCTCTCTTCAGAGACTTGAAGTTCTTGTTGTATAGATCTTTCACTTGCTTGGTTAGGATCACACCAAGATATTTTATATAATTTTTGACTCTTGTGAAGGGTGTCATTTCCGTAATTTCTTTCTCAGCCTGTTTATCCTTTGAGTATAAGAAGGCTACTAATTTGTTTGAGTTAATTTTATATCCAGCCACTTTGCTGAAGTTGTTTATAAGCTGTAGGAGTTCTCTGGTGGAATTTTTGGGGTCACTTAAGTATACTGTCATATCATCTACAAATAGTGATATTTTGACTTCTTCCTTTCAAATTTGTATCCCTTTGACCTCTTTTTGCTGTCTAACTCCTCTGGCTAGGACTTTGAGTACTATATTGAATAGATAGGGAGAGAGTGGGCAGCCTTGTCTAGTCCCCAGTTTTAGTGGGATTGCCTCAAGTTTCTCTCCATTTAGTTTCATGTTGGCTACTGGCTTGCTGTATATTGCTTTTACTGTGTTTAGGTATGGGCCTTGAGTTCCTAATCTTTCCAAGGCTTTTAACATGAAAGGATGTTGAATTTTGTCAAATGTTTTTTTCAGCATCTAATGAAATGATCATGTGTTTTTTTTTTTCTTTGAATTTGTTTATGTAGTGGGTTACATTGATGGATTTCTGTATATTGAACCATCCCTGCATCCCTGGGCTGAAGCCTACTTGATTGAGGTGAATGATCATTTTTATGTGTTCTTTTGAGAATTTTATTGAGTATTTTTGCATCAATATTCGTAAGGGAAATTGGTCTGAAATTCTCTTTATTTGTTTGGTCTTTGTGTGGTTTTGGTATCAACCTAACCTATGTGGCTTCATGGAATAAATTGGGTAGTGTCCTTTCTGTTTCTATTTTATGGAATAGTTTGAAGAATATTGGTGTTAGGTCTTCTTTGAAGGTCTGATAGAATTCTGCATTAAAACCATCTGGTCTTATGCTTTTTTTTGGTTGGGAGACTTTTAATGACTGTTTCTATTTCTTTAGGGTTTATGGGACTGTTTAGATTGTTTATCTGATCCTGAGTTAACTTTGGTACCTGGTGTCTGTCTAGAAAATTGTGCATTTCATCCAGATTTTCCAGTTTTCTTTAGTATAGGCTTTTGTAGTAGGATCTGATGAGTTTTTTTAATTTCCTTAGTTCCTGTTGTTATATCTCCCTTTTCATTTCTGATTTTGTTAATTTGGGTACTGTCTCTGTGCCCTCTGGTTAGTCTGGCTAAGGGTTTATCTATCTTGTTGATTTTATCAAAGAACCAGCTCTTGGTTTTGTTGATTCTTTGTATAGTTCTTTTTCTTCTACTTGATTGATTTCAGCCCTGAATTTGATTATTTCCTGCTGTCTACCCCTCTTGGGTGTATTTGCTTCTTTTTGTTCTAGAGCTTTCAAGTATCCTATCAAGCTGCTAGTGTATGCTCTCTCCAGTTTCTTTTTGTAAGCACTTAGACCTATGAGTTTTCCTCTTAGCACTGCTTTCATTGTGTCTCATAAGTTTTGGTATGATGTGCCTTCATTTTCATTAAATTCTAAAAAGTCTTTAATTTCTTCCTTGACCAAGTTATCATTGAGTAGAGTGTTGTTCAGCTTCCATGTATATGTGCGATTTCTGTCGTTTTTGTTGTTATTGAAGACCAGCCTTAGTCCGTGGTAATCTGATAGGATGCATGGGATTCTTTCAACCTTCTTGTATCTCTTGAGGCCTGTTTTGTGACGGACTATATGGTCAGTTTTGGAAAACGTACCATGAGATGCTGAGAAGGTGGATTCTTTTGTTTTAGGATGAATGTTCTATAGATATCTGTTAAATCCATTTGGTTCATAACTTTTGCTAGTTTCACCGTGTCTCTGTTTAGTTTCTGTTTCCATGATCTGTCCATTGATGAGAATAGGGTGTTGAAGTCCCCCACAATTATTTAATGTATGATGTGCAATGTGTTTGAGCTTTAGTAAGTTTCTTTTATGAATATGAGTGCCCTTGTATTTGGAGCATAGATCTACAGAATTCAGAGTTCATCTTGGTAGATTTTTTCCTTTGATAAGTATAAAGTGTCCTTCCTTATCTTTTTTTGATAACTTTTGGCTGAAAGTCGATTTTTTTTCGATATTAGAATGGCTACTTCAGCTTGTTTCTTGGGACAATATGCTTGGAAGATTGTTTTCCAGCCGTTTTCTCTGAGGTAGTGTCTGTCTTTCTCATTGAGGTGCGTTTCCTGTATGCAGTACAATGCTGGATCCTGTTTACATACCCAGTCTGTTAGTCTGTGTCTTTTTAAGCCAAGGGCATTGAGTCCATTGATGTTAAGAGATATTAAGGAACAATGATTTGTTGCTTCCCGTTATTTTTGTTGTTAGAGGTGGAATTATGTTTATGTGGCTATCTTGGGTTTGCTGAAAGAAGATTACTATCCTGGTTTTTCTAAGGTTACATAGTTTTCCATTTATTTTCCTTTGTATGGCTGGACTTGTGGAAAGATATTGTGTAAATTTGGTTTTGTCTTGGAATATCTTGGTTTTTCCATCTATGGTAATTGAGAGTTTTGCTGGGTATAGTAGCCTGGGCTGGCATTTGTGTTTTCTTAGGGTCTGTCTGACATCTGCCCAGGATCTTCTAGCTTTCATAGCCTCTGTTGAGAAGTCTGGTGTAATTCTGATAGGTCTGCCTTTATGTTACCTGATCTTTTTCTTTTACTGCTTTTAATATTCTTTCTTTGTTTTGTGCATTTGGTGTTTTGACTATTATGTTATGGGAGGAATTCCTTTTCTGGTCCAATCTATTTAGAGTTCTTTAGGCTTCTTGTATGGTTTTTTTTGGCATCTCTTTCTTCAGGTTAGGGAAGTTTTCTTTTATAATTTTGTTGATGATATTTACTGGCCCTTTAAGTTGGGAATCTTTGCTTTCTTCTATACCTATTATCCTTAGGTCTTGTCTTCTCACTGTGTCCTGGATTTCCTGGATATTTTGTGTTAGGAGCTTTTTGAATTTTGCATTTTCTTTGACTATTGTGTCAATCTTCTCTATGGTATCTTCTGCCCCTGAGATTCTCTCTTTTATCTCTTGCATTCTGTTGGCAATGCTTGCATCTATGACTCATGATTTTTTTCCTAGGTTTTCTATCTCCTGGGTAGTCTCCCTTTGTGATTTCTTTATTGTTTCTATTTTCATTTTTGATCGTGGATGGTTTTGTTCAGTTCCTTCACCTGTTTGGTTGTGTTCTCCTGTAGTTCCTTAAGGGAGTTTTATGTTTCCTCTTTGAAGTCTTCTACCTGTTTACCTGTGTTCTCTTATATTTCTTTAAGGTAATTATTTATGTCCTTCTTAAAACCCTCTATCATCATCATGAGATGTGATTTTAAAAGAGAGTCTTGCTTTTCTGGTGTGTTGATGTATCCAGGGCTTGCTGTAGTGGGAGAACTGGGTTCTGATTATGCCAAGTAACCTTGGTTTCTGTTGCTTATATTTTTGCACTTGCCTCTCGCTATCTGATTATGTCTGGTGTTAGCTAGTCTTGTTGTCTCTGAATGTGGCTTGTCCCTCCTGTAAGCCTGCGTCTCAGCTTCCTGGGAGACTAGTTCTTTCCAGGAGGAATTTGGGTATGGAGAGCTCTGGCACAGGGTCAGCTCTGGGTCGCAGATAGAAACCAGAAGTATCCTATTCCTGGCTGCTCCTCAGTTCCTGTGTCCTCTGCATATGTCTTTGTTCATGAACAGCCATGGGCCTGCCCTTGAGAATGGAGATCATAGCGCTCAGAAGAATATTCTGCCATCTCAGTGTTCCACAATGTCTGGAGCCACTTCTGCCACAGTCAGTACCGAGTGCCACGGGCTTGAGATTGTCGCTCAAATGTGTGGCTTCATTTCTGTTTATCACTTTGTACAGTGCTGTAATCAATCAGTGTCCTCAAACACTAATACAATAGAGGGAGGGAGAGAAGGAGAGAGAGAGAGAGAGAGAGAGAGAGAGAGAGAGAGAGAGAGAGAGAGATCTGTTTAACCCAGATCTTATAAAAAGAAAGAAATTCTGTTTTTCTGCATTTAAACTTGGCTTAAAGGTAGACTAGAAAATAAAAAAGTGACCTGCATTGGGAAAATGTCTGTCATCACATTGTATTACCCTACAACTTGATCTTTTTAAAGAAGGGAGAGCACCATTAAGTTTTTCAGGTTTTCTGCCTCCACTTGCAGGAACACACAAACGGAGTGGGTATAAACTTTTTAAGTCTAGTCAGGGAGGATATCAAGTCATACACTGGTAAAGACAGGTACTTGATTGCCTTTATCCTTCTTGATGATGGGTGCTAGCTACCAATGACCCATGACCTTATAAAGTTAAAAATAACAGAATGTATATCTTCAAAAGCAAAGGCTGTCTCAAGATAATATTGTTAATAGAATAAATTTATCTCTTGTCAATCTCTGTTCCCAACAGATGATAAGACTCATCTGGACACAATTATGCAAATTGTAAGGGAGATGGGTGCCTTGGGTCCTGCCTCTCACCACTGTTTCAGTGTCTTGTCCGGCACAGAAAGGTCTAGCTGACTTTAAGAAACCTGCTGTGTCATTCAAGGCTTTCACCTGATTAGATGAGGCTTAGTAACGTTATCAAGGGTATTCTTAAAGTCAGCTTTTATAAATCTTTATCTTACCTACAAAACACCATCCCAGCAACATCCAGACAGCATTTGAGGGGACAGCTGGGCTTTAGGCCCAGGGAGTAAAGCTTTGCCAGTCAGCTCCTGCTAAACATAGTAAGTTCACATATAAGTTAATTCTAATCATGCATTTTGAAAATCTGTGGTCTTGGTGAGATTAACTACATATTCTAGTTTTTACAGAAAGTGAGGAATGCTGTTGTTCGAAAGGTAGGATTTCCTTCCAGCAACACACGTTAGTCAGAAATGTCTCGTCTCAGTGAACATGTAGTTAGTGAAGGTAGGGATCTAAAAGGACACGGCACTTTCAGATTGTGTGAGGCTTATTCTATGTTGCATGTGTGGTGTCTTCTAAAGAGCACAGAGCCTGTGCATCAGTTTTAATGGCTGATGATTAAGCTTTAGAGGGAAATGTCAGCGAATTGTTAGGGATAAGGTAGAGTCCTTAGATGATTCCAGTATCACCAGAAGTGGTTCAGTTGCAGGTCAAGACAACTCTGGGTATGTTGCCATCTTTGAGTAGAGATAGCACAGTGGATACAGGTAGGAGAAGTTCCTCTCCTGTCCCTGGCTGCCTGGTGCCTTGTTGCTTGTTGAACAGTGTTTCACTACCAGTAAATCTCCACTTTATGTCAGTTGAGAAGCCAAGAAATGCAGCTGAGTCCGTGGAGTACCAGCTCTGTGCGAGGCTCTTTGGTGTGCACTATCTTATAGCCACTGCAAAAGTACGTTGCACATCAGCCTTGCAGATTCCGTTTTGCATCAAGAAAACACTATTTTCTTTTTTTTCTTCACATTTTTAGTGCTTCTACCAATTTAATATTTTTATGTATGTCTGTGTATGTACACATGTGAGTGTAGTGTATGTATATAGCTGTATATGGAGTGCATGTGCCTGTGTATACATGGAGGTCAGAGGAAGATATCTTCCTTCAAATTTAAGAGCACAGAGGCTCAGATATCCTGCTTTGTCATTCTCCACTGTATTCCTTTGAGACAGGGACTGTCATGATTTTGCTATGATAAAACACTATAACCAAAACCAACTTAGGGATGAAAGGGTTTATTTGACTTCTACTTCTAGGTTACAGTCCCTCATTGTGGGACTGAAGCAACTGGTCATAACCAAGAGCAGAGAATGAGAGGATACATGCTTATCTATGTTCCCCAGACAAGGAATATTTTGATCATATGCTTTTCTTTTCCCCAACTCCTCCCAGATCTTTCTTACCTCCCTACTCACCCACCTTCATGTTCTTTCCCTCCTTCATCTCAAAAATCAGTAATAAAACCAAATATCAAAAGAAACAATGACAAAAAATATTGAAATAAAACAAAGAGCCTGCCCCCACCTCCCAAAAGCCCTAGTCTGTTTAAGTTAGCCAGCTACTCCTGGGCACAGGGCCTGACCTGGAGTGTGTTTGGTATGCCCTGTGACACTTAATTGGAAAAAAACTGAGTTTCACTTTCTCAGTAGGCATCCATTGCAAATAGCTTCTTGGTTAGGGGTGGGACTTATGTCTACTTCCTTTCTATAGTGCTGTGATTTTGCCTGGCTTGCACCTATGCAGGTTTTATGCATGCTCTGCAGTCTCTGTGGGTCCATATGTATTTTTGCCCTTTTGTGTCTGGAGGACATTGATTCTTTGGTGTCATCCACAACCTCTGCCTCTTAAGGTCTTTCTGCCTCCTCTTCATTTAGATCCCTGAGCCTTGAGGGGAGGAGTGTGATACAGATACCCTGAGGACTGACTGCTTCAAACTTCCTCCTTCTCTCTGCACATTTATTGCAAGAAGACGCTTCTCTGATGAGGTCGGGCCATGCACTGACCTATGGGCATAGCAGTTTCATTAGAAGTCATATTATTGTTCTATTCCTTTAGCAGAATAGTAGCTGGTTTCCCCTAGGCACAATGACTTAGCCTCAGATTCTTGGCCACTTTTGCAGTGTCAGGTGTGGGTTCCGTCTCATGGGGTGGACCTTAAACCAATCGGAAAGTGTTTGGTTATTACCATAACACTTGTGCTATTATTACACTAGTATATCTTGTAGGCAGATCACACCTGGCTATTTATGTGGGTTCTGGGATCTGAATTCAAGTACTCATGTATGTAGCAAGTATTCTTACCACCTTTGTAGCCCTTAATTTAGTATTTACATCAAATGTTTATGTGATAGTATTTTAACTTATAAAGAACTTCCACAGTGTGTGATATTCATTTAGGACACGTGTGTACATATCATATTCAGTAAGAGTAGGAAATAATGGGAATAAAATTTTATATTTATTTACCTGCAGAACCAGTGGTTCCCACTGCCACTCTGTGATCTTCACATTGACCTTCTAAGAACCGGCAAGAGTGAAATACTATCCTCTTACCACTGGGAAGCCAAGCCCTAGAAAGGTTAAACGGGGTTATACTGTGAGCTCTTAGAGGCAGCAAGAAGATTAAAATGCTAGTTTCTGTGCACTGCACTGGGCCTTTGTTCCTAAGTGAATGAATGGTCTTATCAGTAGAACCTTTGACCAGAAGTTACTAAAACACCTGTCTCCATCTGCTTCATTTCCACACGTTACTGCACTGCTGAGCGGTGCTTACTGTGACCTAAAGACCGTGAAGTAGAGCCCGAGCTGTGATTCCTCCTCAGACTGCATCCTGTCATTGTCTCATGTGCAAAATTAGTTGTCCTCTGACCTCCTACACAGTGTAGTGTGTATGTATTTTTATTTTATGTCTATATGTATTTTGCTTGCATGTATGTATGTGCACTGTGTGTGTGCCAAGTGCTCTCAGAGTCAGAAGAGGGTATCGGATCCCCTGGAACCCATGTTACAGACAGCTGTGAGCCTAACTCAGGTCCTCTGGAAGGGCAGTAAGTGCTCTTAACTAGTGAGGCCGTCTTGAAAGAACTGTTTCTTTCTAGGCATGGCAATGCTTGCCTGTAAACCCAGTCCTCATGAGGCTGAGGTAGGGTCCTGAGCTCAAGGCCAGTCTGAGATGCACATCCAGACCTTGTCTACAAAAGGAATACAAAAGGAAAAAGGGGGGGGCAGGGAGAGGGGGTAAGGGGGAAAAGAGAGAGAGAAAGAGAGAGAGAGAGAGAGAGAGAGAGAGAGAGAGAGAGAGAGAGAGATGACTGACTTTTTTAACTTTTGGGTGTCTCTGTTAGACCCTGTGAATGTTTCTTTTGTTCCTTTCTGCTTTAAATCATTAATGTCATTTTTTTCTGGATGTGAGGTGGTGGTGAAAGTGGTGTGTGTGTTCTTTAAGTTTTACCTAATGGTTATTGAAAGCTTTTTTTGTCTTGTTTTCTCTCTCTCTGTCTCTGTCTCTGTCTCTGTCTCACAATTTAGACCTGGCTATCCTGGAACTAGCTTTGTAACCTGCCTCTGGGGTTAAATGCATGTGCTACTCCACACAGCAAGCTTGGTGATTTTTACATTTAAACATTTTATTAAGGTAGAAATACATGTAGGAAACATTCACAAGCATCATGTGTGATCATATGTATATAACTTGATGGATTCTTACATATCATATACCTGAATGTCTGCTGCCCAAGAGGTTCCCCAGGACCTTTCCAGTCAGACCTTCACATCTCCTGCTTAACCACTGCTGACTGTCCTGAGAGCCTTTCTGTCCGCTCCTGGCCCTCATGTACTTGGAGTCATATACTTGGCCTGCCCTTTGTGATGTTCTACTGTACTCTCGCCAGTGTTCTGGCTGGGTAGTGTCCCTGTTAATGGCTTTATTGTAGATCAGACATTTCTCCTGATGACAGGCATTAGGTTTGTTTTGGAGATTTTGACATTTGCAAATGAAGACAGATATTCTAGTACACACTTGCATATAAGTTGCATATAATCCCTATAACTAGAGTATTTACACTTACATAAGCATTTGTGCCTGCCTTTGTTCATCTGAGGCTAAGCACAAACCTGTGAGTTAGAAGAGGGGTTTGGGGATAATTAGTTTTAAGATGGTCAGGTCCTTGTCCAGGGCTCCTAAGAAACCAGCCAAGCTAACGTTTTGGCTGTGTTTTCCACCCTGGGCTGCACAGTTCTTCTGCTGCAGTCTGTCCTTATGAAGGAAATAAGCTGTGTATGTCATTTTGGTAACCTTGTGGTTTTTAGGGCAGAGTTCATGTAGCTCCTGCTGGCTTTAACTTGCTGTAGAGTAGAGGATGACTTTGAACTCCTGATCCTGCTTTCTTCACCTCAGATCAAACTACCACATCTGGCTTTGTTTTGTTTGTTCTTTGTTTTCTTGACTTTTGCTGTAGTGTTGGGGATTGGACTCAGGGCTTTGTGCATGCTAGACAATCTCTGTATCACTACTGATGATTTACAGGGTCTGTAGTCACTAGACAGTGCCCAGTAAAAGCCTTGGGAGTTTGTTTTGAAGCAAAAGTCTCACTTTATGGTCCAAGTTAGCCTGGAACTCCCTGTGTACATCTGGTTGGTTTGGAACTCGCAGCAATCCACTTGTCTCCACCTCCAAGCGCTGTTGCTGTGTGTGTGAGGCACCACAGCCATGTGTTTTTAATATGGGTGTTGATAAAGTTCTGGTTGTTAGCTTTTAGTCTTAATGGAGGAATAAGACTAGCAGTTCCTTTGCAGGGGTTATTGATTCCATTTCTCTGAATGTGGCCAGCTGAGTCTGGTGTACTTAGAGATAGTACTGTTTTTTCATTTCATAATGATCTTTAGACAAGGAGGCTCTTTGTGGTAACGCCTAGTAAATGATGGTGGTTTGAGGAGGGGAATGTGTGTCACCCAAGTGTCCGTTCTGGGTTTTCTCCACTTCAGCATATTGCAAAGGAAAAGGAACAACAGAAGACAGGAGTGACTCTTACCCCTTTCTGCTGCGGTCTGAGAAGTTGGTTCTTTGATAAAGCAAGCCAGTCCTTGAGTGCTGCCTCTCTAGCTTGCCTGTCACCACACAGGCTAGAAATTACCTGCTGTTAAAACTGAAGAGGAGTGGTCTGTGGAAGAG
This sequence comes from Grammomys surdaster, assembly GCF_004785775.1. NCBI lineage: Eukaryota > Metazoa > Chordata > Mammalia > Rodentia > Muridae > Grammomys > Grammomys surdaster. The sequence goes on from NW_021621338.1 coordinate 2,160,229, forward strand.
ATCAGCCTTGCCTGGGGATTTGGGGAAGATAAGGAGGCAGCACAGCCTTTAGCCATAATCTGCTTATTCAGGAATGAGAGCAGATCTGTCAGGGAGTCAGCTGCAGATGTTCCACGCTTGGTGGAAAGTTGGGCTTTTCTTTTCTCCGTTCTTTTCCCTGCTGCTCTGCTCTTCCTAGGAGTTTGGCCACATCTCAGAGATGTGCCGTTTGTGTTTAATTATATATACCACAGCCATACCGTGCAGTCAATCCTATCTCAAGTTATCCTTTAATTATACTATGGAGAGGCCTTGCAGGAAGGGAGGCTGTGGGAATTGGAGCTTTTAGAAGATGAATGCCAAGATGCATTAGGACTTTCCTAGATTCATCCAGGAGTACCCACCATGTTTCAGGTTACTGAGGTGCAAAATGTAGTGGGCTGCTGCCCTGGGGTTTGTCGTCTCTTTGGAAGGTACTGGATATTTGTGGCCCCAGAGGATATAGCACGAACCAGCTGTACCTTTTATCCTTATCAGCCTAAGTCAGTAAGTCTCAGCTCTGTATCTGTGATATGTGGAACGTGTCTGTGTTAGTTAGTGATAATGAGTGGAAGGGCCAAGGTAGGAGGTAATCGTTATAGTATAATAATCAGGACAACTATGAAGAGTCAGTCAAGAATCAGGGACGAGCATATCTTATTTTTTAACCTTTGACACAATAAACCATGACACAGTAAGCCATGTGCAAAACTTCATTTATCTGCATTTGGCTCTCAGATATCTTTATTAATATCACCCAGAATAAATATATAGTATCAGTGAAACCTAAGCTGCATTACAGTTTTGTTCAGATTGTCTGCCCTGGATTTTCTCTCTGATAGTGTTGATCTCAACTCTGTACAGGATCTAGTGGAGGGTCACTAAAGGACTATGGGAAGATCTGTAATGTCCTTAAAGAATCTCAGGCAAAATGGGGATCAACAGGAAGTGAGGAAAAAAGCCCAGGAAAGAGTAGCTGTCAACAGACTGTCATGGCTTCTGTCCCAGTGCTGAGAACAGAGCCAGTGCGCGCGCGTGTGTGTGTGTGTGTGTGTGTGTGTGTGTGTGTATGCATGCATGTGTTTGTGCCTGAGCAGAGCATGCTCCTGGGATGTTCTGTGTGCAGCCTCTTATTTAATGGGAGACTGTGCTTTACAGTTTGTTAAGGAGATATTTATAGTACATCCTGAGTTTCAAAGGTCATGGTCATCCCCATGGTTCATAAAAATAATAGGGATTCATAGGGAAAACAATTCTTGCCAGTTTTCATGTTAGGAAAGCAAGAAACCTGCAAGTACATGTTTCCTCTGTTGCATGGAGGCAGGGTTGAACTGGAAGGCTTGCTTACCACACAGAATAACAGAAACCCATGCCTACCTCCACTACCCCATTTAAAATACTTCAGCAGGCTCATCTCACCTTACCTGGAGTACAGATGCTACAGGAAAGTCACCTTCTGTTTGGGACAGTAGGTTTTTAGACCACATTTTACATGCAGTTGCCATATGTCCCAAAGTCTGAAAAGATCCCCCGCAAAGGGGCAAAGGGGGAAGGGTGAGGAATGATGCTCAGATAATTCCCAGAGCCACTCAGTACGTTTAAAAGTCGGACTGTCACTCTGGATCCTTAACAGACTCTTCAGTGTCTCTGCTGTAGTTCACCAATGTGGAGTGTTTTCATCAGCCTGTTTTCAAACTATCTCTAACACAAACAGAAGATTTTCACAAAAGATCAGACAGCGTCCCAAGCTTGCCCATTTTGTTCATCCATTTTGTTCTCCATTGATGTTTGTCTTCAGTTTTGTTCAGGAATAGATGATTATAATCTTGCCAAATTCTTCTGCTCCTTTCAAATGAGACAAGATTTTATTTGGGAAAGGGGTTTTATTATTTTCTTAGTCTGAACATGCCAACGCACCCTGGGTGAAGAGATGAGATATCGGGTGTGCGAATGCTCGTCTTTACCAAGCACTGGTATTTCCCCTTCTCCACAAGAACTCTGTCTGGTGAGAGTCAGTGTGGACTCTGAACCCTCAAAACTAGCCCTCATGTTAAGAGACCAAGGAGCACTTGCTCAGCTCCTGCATCTCAGAGCCTTTCTGTGTTTGCCTGTTCTTTTTGTCAAAAAAGACAAAAATGATCATTTTATTGTCATGACTGACTTTCTGTTTATAGTTTCTGGCCCCCAAAGACAAAGCAAAAGAAGATACAACCGGACTTGAAGAAGGTGGTGATGTGGATGATTTAGTAAGTACTTTAAATATGTGCCAGGTGTTTAAAGATTGAGTTATCTGAGCTGTAAATACAGCCACCAAACCTGTCATCGCAGACATGTTTTTTATTTGTACGTTAATTTCACACACACCAGACATGCCTTGTACTGTTAATTATTACCATTTCGAATTTAATCGTATAGGTAATTTCATAATTGGAATTCCTGTGTTCTTTGGTTTCAATTATAGTGTTCATTCAGATTAATCCTCCCCTCTGAAGAGCTAAAAAAGAGCCAGGGAGGCTATTCCCTTAGTAGAAAATGTTATAATTTACTGAAATTGTTCTTAACCAGAAATAAGCAGTTTGTGTGGGTTGACAAACACAAACATCCTTTAAAAAGCCCACTTCCTAAATGTTCTCAATTAGTTTAATAGAAACAAAGCAGACTGAAGACGCCACACCATGCAGTGGGTGCTGGGGAGCTGCAGATGTGGGCCTTTGCAGCCGTGTTTGGGAGACCATGCCCTTCAGTGTCACAGGAAAACTGGGGGGAGGACCACACTCTGCTATCAGCCTTTTTGTGGAAAAGTTTTTAGGGCTTAAATGAGAAGATATTTGGTGTTTAAGTCCTAAAATAGTTGGCAGAGAATACCAGTACAGGTTTGTGTGTAGTCACCAGTACAGCTTTCATTCACCCTTTAACTGGAACTGCAGGTCTGAGGGTGGCCTGGCTCCTTTCTGAATATGCTGTTCTTGTTTACAGCTGGACATGATATAGATCATGGATGTGTGGAGAACCCAAGAGTGCCAGTTGCTGAGAGCTCCAATAGCATCCCTGAGGCCATGCGGGGGACATGAAGCTCTGGCCACCATCCTAGCAGACAACTTGGGAGTGAGTCACTCCAGGTCTCTACAGAGTTACCACAAGCACATATATTACAAGGAATAACTTAGACCCTATTCAAATTTATAAAGAGTCATTATTTTCTGATTGGTATCATTTCTTGTGTGAAGTCTCATTCCTTTTGGTATATTATACATATGCATAGAAGTTTCTGGAAAGTAGACTTCATCCTACCCTGATGTGAGTCAGGTGAGGTTAGTGGACTCTTTTGGAGCCATAACATGGCCCCAGGTGAGATTCTCAGCCCTCTTCAGGAGTCATTCACTGAGTCTGCCAGTGGCAAGGACGACTCATGCAGAGGGAGCAGCAGTGCCTAGTTTTTACCAGGAAAGCATTTGGGGAAGGTCATAAGTAATAGCTGACCTTGAAGCATTTTCACCACCACTTTAGCTTGTTCAGGTGACTTTGACGGGTGGGAAGGGCACCACAGTCACCCTGCATGTCAGTTTGGGAATAGCATGTTCTTGTGAAGAGAAGGCCTTTATTCAGCCCAATCTCTAACATATTGACAGAGGACTGGCTGTCCTGGAGCTCCCTAGGTAACCCAGTTGGCCTCAGACTCAGAGATGCGCCTGCTCTGCCTCCTGAGTGCTAGGATTCACCACACCCAGCTCAGGTGACCTTTTAAAGCATCCTCAGCAAGGACAACTAACTGGGATGCCTGTGACTTACTAAGACAGGCTTCCATTCACAGAGTGAGAGCTTCATTCCCTAAAGTCTAATGCACTGTCCTCTCCTCCTGAGTATGACTCAGGAAGTGTGGCCCTGTACGTGCCTCCTGCCTTCCTCAGCCTGAGGAATTCCCTCTTGGTAACAGCTGTCCTATCAAACTAGAAAAATGTTTGAATCAATTTAGCCTTATTGATAATTTGTGACTTTTCTTTTTAATTATGTGTGCATGTGTTTGTCTGGATGTGGGCATATGTATGTGAGTCCAGGAGCCTGCCAGCCAGAATTAGAAGAGGGCATTGGATCCCCTGGAACTGGACTTATAGACAGCTGTATGCCACCTATTATGGGTGCTAGGAACTGAACCAGCTCCTCTGCGAGAGTACTGTGTGCTCTGCACTGCTGAGCCATCTCTCCATCCATCACTCCTCCTTGTGATGCTTTTTTACTTAGGTTAAAAAGGAAGAAATGAGAAAGGAGTAAATTACATATAATGTCCACATCTTTTGCTCATAGGCACAGTGACATGTGCTGTTGACTCCATGGAGCATACTGTTGTGAGTAGGTGTGTTGCAGTTTGGATTAATTTCATTTCTGTGAAATGAGATTTGCAGGTCTGCAGAACTCCTAGGTTTTGTGCTGACAACTTGCCTTGGAAAGCAATAGCACTGAACTGTCGTCCATCAGCCACAGACGAGGCCTTAGAAGTGTAGCATTATTTGGGGGTTTCTACCCCACCTTAGATCATTTAGTTCCCAAATAAAGAACACAAAACTTTTATATTCATAATAAGCCTTAAAGCATGGGGCTGGGCAAATATCAACTGTCTGTGCTATTTTATCTATTTCCCTGTCAATAATTCCAAGATATGACTTGCCATGTTCCATCTGGGCTGCTCCTACTCCAACAGGCCAGCCCTCATGGCCATGAGCTCACAATCTGCCTAATCTACCTATCCCATGGTGCCTTCTTCCTCCCCACACCCCAACCTGCACCTTCCCAGGTCTATGCTTCAGACCCCAAGCCCTGGAACAGAAACCCCACCTACCTCTCTTTTGCCTAGCTACAGGCTATAGGTATCTTTATTCAACCAGTAGTTTTAAATTAAGGAGGACCTTTTGAGCAGCAAAGTTAAAGCAATCTCTTGCATTTCAACTGTGGATAAAATATCTGAAAAAGACAGAATCTTCCCAGTGAAAGGAGGTTCAGCAGTATCTATGCAGAGGAGTAATGGGAACGGGCATGGCTGACTATGTAGGGAAAGCAGCCCCCAAAACCATGCCCGGTCTTCAACACACGTTCTTCAGGGCCACCTGCAATATGGCAGTGGTTCTCAGTCTGTAGATTTGAGACCACTTTAGGGTCAAATGACCTTTTCTTAGGTGTTACTTAAGACCATTGGAAAACAGATAAATATCTGTTTCATAGCAGTAGAAAAATTACAGTTATGAAGTAGCAACCAAAATAATTTTATGATTGGGACTCACCACAACATGAGGAACTGTATTAAGGGGTTGCAGCATTAGGAAGGTTGAGAACCACTGTGGCATGGGGATGGGGAGGGAACCGAGAGGGGCCCTGGGATGGGGTTAATGGGATTTATTACCTTTTCAGTATGCTAAAAATTATATTATTTGTAGGGCTCATAAATGCGTACTGTTATCAGGGAAATAAAACTTATTTTGAAGCAAAGCTCTCCATTTCAAAAGAGGTCTGATTTGTTGGGTAAATGTTTTGATGATCTGCTTGTGTGGGGTGGTGGCAGGATAAAGAGGTGTGTGGGAGGAAGGCCATACTCTGGAGGGCCAGGGCAGTTGGTGAAGGTTGTATCATAAACTGGGGCAGGGCTGAGGAGATGGAGCAGGTGAAGAGGACAATGTGGCATCCTCTGTAGGGGGAGTGGCCTCGGGGAGCAGGGAAGCCTAGGCATCCAGGGGCATCCTATTCTTCATTTGTAGTGGGTCATTACAGGTAAGTCTTCATGTTCTCACCAGATACACAGTACACTTGTTCTTGTCGTCGTTTTTGGAGTTGATTATTTGAAAGTTACAGATGAACATTGTGAATTGATCTCACAAAAGTGGGCAAGGATGAAAGGCTGCCCAGGAGAGTCATGTTCCTACTATGTAGATGCCCGGCTGTTTAAGCCTGGAGCCATTTTGTTCTCCTTAACAAGTCAGAAAGAAGTCCTCATGCTTATAACCAGATCCAAGCCTCTGCATAACTGTTCACAGGAACAAAACAAAGGACGTGCACATAAGAGCTGACCCAGAAATGCACAAAACATAACATGCCCAAGATATCTGTTATCCCGAAGTTTTTTGTTGTTGTTGTTGTTGTTTTGTTTATTGTCTTTGTGTTTTCAAGATAGAGTTTCTTGGCTGTCCTGGAACTCATACCAGGCTGACCTTGAACTCAGAGAACTGCCTGCCTCTGCCTCCCTGGTGCTGGCATTAAAACTGAACCATAGCTCACAAACTGCCTTCCAAGTTGTTGGTTTGAAGTGAGCACACACTGGGGCAAGATCAAATAAATTAGAAAAAAAAAATCACATTTCTTCCTTATGGCATCATCATTTATTTTTTGCTTATTTCAAGAATGTGGAGTCTGTTACTATAGTTAAGACTCTTCTTTCTGTGGGGTCTCCTCTGCTGATTTTGAAAACAGGGAAGAGTTTTTCTGTTCCTTCTTCGGTAGTGTTTACACTCTGGCTAGAAACAGACTTATCCTGGCCCAAGTATATGATAGAGGCATGAAATTTTATTTATCTCTACCCTAGTAAGAATAAAAGGTTGAAAAATGGTTGGTTTTTTATTAATTTGTGTGGACAGGATTGGGAGTGGGTGCAGAAAGCCTTCCTGGAACATTTTTGAAGCCAGATGGTATGACAGCCCACCTCACCTGTGGAGTGTGAAAGGAGCCCAGGGGCTTCTGAAGCTATGTCACCATTTCTGCAGCTTCAGCAACATTCAAGAACAAGCTTGGTCAGCACCAAGCCCCTGAGGCCTGGGCTCCAGTCCTGGCCAGAGAAGGTGAATGGTGTTTGAACCACCCTGAGAAGAGAACAGACACTACTCTAGAGGTCAGCATCAGTCTCAGGCCAAATAAAAAGGTAAGGAGTGAGCTACAGTCAAAGCAAGGAACACCAGGCCACTGATGACTAGGGTCACATCAAAGGAGCGGGCCTTAAACAGAGTCTCCTTCATGTGTCTGAGGGCTGTGGGGGTCAATGGGGACCAAGGGGATGTCCGTTAATAGGCCATCAAAGCTGATGGAAGATATGGGACTTAAAACTCGAATTCTTGATGTTGTTCAGAATAACCCCAGCCACACACGTGTTTCCTTTCGGCAGGCTGTGGCAGTGTTTTCATCATGCTTCACAGTGATTGGCCAGTGGCAACTTCTTACACTTCACACATCACAAGTACTCTCAGAAGTCAAGGGACCACAGCAGATAATCCAAAGGATGTGTCACATGCTACAGAGACAATTTGAAAGTAACTAACTCAGTGCCAGTATAAATACATTTTGGTACAAATGACATATTTCCATTTCAAAGGGGCCTTGTTCTTTAGTAGTAGAGTTCTTTAGTAAGTCACTGGGCTTAGTGCTAAGTCCCTCTACCCTCCCAGGGCTTACACTGATTTATGGTAGCCCGGGACATTTGTCTCTCTTCCTATCTCTATCTCCATCTCGATTGGATTTGGTCACCATGAAGTGATGAGAAGGACAATATGACCTTTGGAAAACTAAAACTTTTGACAGATCCAACAGCCCATTACAAAGGATGTTTTGAAATGTACTATTATCCAGATCCAGAATTCCATCAAGGATGTTAAGGGGGAAAAAGCTGGTGGCCATGTTACTTTGCTTTCCAATTTAAAACAATTATTTACATTTATATTATCCCACCCCTCTCTCTTCACATGCCATGGATGGAGGTTAGAGAACAACCTGAGGGAGTTAGTTCTCACCTACCATGTGGGTCCTAGAGATCAGACTTAAGTCACTGGGCTTAGTGCTAAGTCCCTTTATCCTCCAAGGTATCTCACCAGTCTGCATTCCAGCTTTTAAAATGTTAAAAGTGTTACAAAATATAACAGGGACAAAATTTGTTCTGGGAAGGTAAGGAATGCAGTCGCCAGCTTTGCTGGGGTCCTGGCACAGATGTTACCTTTGTAGATAGACCAGTCAGGTACTTTGGCTGTAGATAATAAGACTGCCAATGAACACCGCCTCAATCGAATAAACCCAAAGTTCCTCTCAATGCAGGAAGTCTGGCTTAGGTGGCTGCCAGGAGACACATGACACATGACCCTGAACAATGGAAATCCTGAGATTCTCTTGTCCTTCGTATCCCAGCTCTCTGTTAAATTTTCTTCTTCTTCTCCTTTTCCTCCTCCTCCTCTTCCTCCTCCTCCTTCTTCTTCCTTCTCCTTCTCCTCCTTCTCTTCCTTCTCCCTCCCTCCCTCCCTCCTTCCCTCCCTCCCTCCTCCCTTCCATCTTCCTCCTCCTCTCCCTTTTTCTTTGTGGTATAGCAGAAAAGGTGAGATACAGAAAAAAAAATCATTGATGCTGTTAGTGGTCCTTATTCAGCCGACCTCTTTGAGTAGAAGCTTGTCATGTGTCTAATTCAGCAGTAAGAGATGCTTGGGAATGTGGGAAGGCCACATTATTTAAGCCACTCTAGTTGAGACAGTCCGGGGAGACATGAGAGCAGGAGAGGATGCCTGGGAACCATCAGTGACTTGGCTACCATGCATCTTAAGTCAGTTTTGTGTTGCTGTCAAGAATACCTGAGATTGAGTTATTTCTGAAGAACAGATTTCTTTCTCACAGTTTTGGAGCTAGAAAGTCCACAGCAGAGGAGCCTACCTCTGGCAAGGGCCTTTTTGTGTCATCTTGTGACTGGAGGCAGAAGGGCAGGCAGGAGAGAAGGTTAAACTCCTCCTTTACCGATGAGAGAAGCAAGTGAAGGGGCTGACCTCATCCATTCATTGGGAGCCTGTTTCTGAGGGGTCATTTTTTTTATATCCAGTTCACCTCTTAGCTCACTGCACTGAGGATTAGATTTCCAGCATGGGCTTTGGATGAAGCATTCAAATCATGGATCTCAGAAGTTGTCTAGCCATCTAGACTTGAGCTTTTCTGCACATATGGTTATGGGTAGGTTTGTTTGTGCCTTAAACTCTGTTCATTGAAGTAACACTTCCCATAGAGTCAGCCAGCAGCAGCAACTCCAGGCCCTCCCAGCCTTCCTGCTCCACCTGTCTTTCCTCACACACTACACATTTGCCAGAGAGTCTACTGGAAGGAGCTGGAGCACTTCCCACCATCTGTTGTGAGGCATAGGACTCCAGAAGGGATTGGGAAGACATACTTGGTCCTTCTCACAGCCTTTCTCCCACTGCCACAGCTAGAGTGCTTTCAGGAGGCAGAACGGCCCTTCCTCTGACCACCAATGGCATGGGGAAAGTCAATCCTCAGCAGTAACAGTGGTTGGAAGAGCAGTAAGGACAGACATGGAGCTTCAGTTCTGGAGTCTGAGGTTTCAAAGCCACTTGATAAGACCATGACGTTTCTTCCTTCATGCCTGCTTCTTAGTGTCTGCCAAGATGGATACCTCCATGACTGAGTCATAAGGACGGAGACAAGATCATAGCCATGCACACTCTTTGTCTCTTGCCACGTGGTGCACCATGCCATCTTGGGGTTCTGCCAGCAAACGACGGTTCTCAGACCTTACACCTGCAGGACCACAACACAAGTGTAAGGTGTTTTCCCACCCTCTGCTCCTGCACTATCCTGGCTGTTTGACCTCGGATAAATCACTCAAACATTGTCAACCTCCGTTTCTGCAACTGTCAGACAGGATTTATGTTAACCTGACATCTGAGGTTGCAGGGGAAAATGAAGGTGAACGGCATGAAATGTTTGATACAGAGGGAGCACCCAGTAACATTTCCTACTGTTAGTCTGTCCAGTTCTCTGTGCATTCGCTATCAGCATCTATTTGTCTTAAAGTGCCCTGCTCTGCTGAGCTTCACACGAAGTAGCCAGAGGCCACAGTTCTCACCTCTGATCCCAACTTGCTCTGTGCAGTTTTTCCCCCCAAAGATCCATTTTCTCCAACAAAATGGGCAGCTGCCCCTCAGGGATGCTGGTGACAATAGAATAAGAGGAAAAGAACAACAGATCAGTTGGGCTCTCAACTGACCAGGAAGAGCTTTGTATGTGTTTCAAGTACTTGAACCTCAGCAGGCCAGCCATGGACATATCCCTTCCCCTGGCTCCTTTGTTTAAAGACAACCCCCACCCCCAACTCCCCGAGTCCTGGATCCTCCAAAAGTGTCAGGGTTGGATGCCTTTTATGGGCCATTTTTATTAGTGTCCTGATCGAGGCTTAATCACCACTCATAAACTGCTATCCTCCCACTGGCAGAGAGGGATGGGAAGTATGAGTCTAATTAGGGGTTGAAGCAGAGAAGACATCTGGAGTTTCAGGAGAGGAGTGAAGAGGGAAAGAGGCAGAGAGAGAGAGAGAGAGAGAGAGAGAGAACATGCATGTGTGTGTGAGAGAGGAGCATGTATGCATGTGTGCTGTGCATGTGTGTGTGTGAGAGAGAGAACATGCATGTGTGTGTGCACATGTGTGTGTGTGTGCATGTGTGTGTGAGAGAGGAGCATGTATACATGTGTGTGTGTGAGAGAGAGAGAGAACACGCATGTGTGTGTGCATGTGTGTGTGCACGTGTGTGTGTGAGAGAAGCATGTGTGCATGTGTGTCTGTGTGTGCATGTGAGTGTGTGTGTGTATGTGAGAGGGAGAGGAGCATGTGTGCTGTGCGTGTATGTGTGTGTGTGTGAGAGAGAGAGAGAGAGAGAGAGACAGAGAGAGACAGAGAGAGATCGAGAATGTAAACGTGATAGCTGAAGAGCAAAGCTAACCCTCTGGCCCACGTATTACACACACATGAACTCTCCTAGCCTGACAGACACATCCATATCCCCTCCCTCACCCACTTTTTGTCTCCTAGGACATCATTCACACTGGACTCAGAGCCCAGTCTATTCCAGTAATCCCCTTTTAACTAATGACATCAGCAGATACCCTGATTCTTACTAAGGTCACATACTAAGGTACTGGGTGTTAAGACATCGGTCAACCTAGTTTTTGGGAGTATACAATGCAACCAATGAAACTTTATCTTGACTGCAAAGAAAAAACTGCAGTTAGAAAAAGACTCTGTGTGTGTTGGTGTTATGTGTGAGGGGAAGAAATACTTCTACACACACACACACACACACACACACACACACACACTGGTGGAGAGGGAGGAGAGGCCGTGTTTGGGAAGTATGCATTTGTATCTGTTGACAAGCTGAAATCTGAAATTCTCTCTTTGTAGATAAGGTACAAGCATGTGTGTCTGCCTACATGTGCATTTACACATGTGCATTAGCTTGCTGTGTTAGAGGTGGGACTTGGTTCATTCAGAGTAAGCAGAAAAGGCCACACTGCTGAACTCAGGGTGTGTTCAGTGTGTCTGCATTTACTGAGAACGTGGTCAGGGACAAGTGTTCTGTGAACATTGGTTCGTGTTTACATCTTGTATCTTTGTGTGCTTTTATTCATGAGCTCTTCTTGATTGTTACGAGTAAAGAGACCATGTAGTCCCCACCTTTCCTGAATCCAGGATGTGGCCCCATCCTCTTGTGTTTCTCCCTATGGGTAGATATAAGCTGCAAGGATCTTACTCCTGCAAAGCTCAATGGGAAGGAAGAGCCCTATTGATTTTCCTGTTGACCACAAGAAGGAATCCGCCCGTACTCACTTCAACTCTGTAGACTCAAGTTAATAAACATGCCTTGAACACCTGCTGTATCTACACTCCTGGGCTCTCAAGAAGATTAGAGTTTGAAGAATATGCCTGGCTTGTGCTTGGAAGTTCATGAATCGGTAGGGTGAGAAGTTCACAAAGCTGTGAAAGAGGCTTGGGAAGAGCCGCAGAGACACTGAAAAGGGGATTGGCTTCAGTGTTGATAACGGTATGCTCTCTGGAATTGGCACTTAAGATGAACACTAATGGTACAGAATTTAATCAAGAGAGAGCAGGCTGCTGAAATAAAGGACACAGCAGAGGTCAGGACAGCCTCACAGAGGGGTAAGTGGTTGGCCTGGAGGTACAAGTGCATGATGGGAACTAGAAATGAGTTCCACTACAAAGACCGGGTAGAACAATTATCTCTGGAGACCCTTGATTCTGATGAGAGAAAGGGATCAGGTGGGTACTTCAGCAAAGTTATAGGGGTCACAGTATACAGTGGGGTGCAGGGGGGTCCTCAGGGGAAGGATGCAGGAGAACCATGCAGAGGCTGCTGTAGTAGCCTCTAAAAGAGGTGATGAGGGGACAAACCAGGGTGGCCCTTGAGGAAGTAGAGATTTCAGATGGCTTAATAGTCACTGGGTATGGGACTCCATCTCCTCCACCCCTTCTGGCTCCTGAGAACCTTGGGGGAAAGTGACCCACTGTCGAGGGCATATGCAAAGATGCACCTTCAACACATGTCAGTCTGGAGTAACAGGTCTCCAGCTTCTCCCCTCTTCTCTGAGAACAAGCCACCCACCTGATCACTGCTCCTGGACTCACCTGTCCCCATTCTTGCCTCAGCCACATTTCTCCCCACATTTCTCCCCACCCTTTTTCTTTTCTAGAAAAGTCCTTGTCTTCCACCAGCTGTGTTCTCCAGCCTCCTGTGAAGTTCTCACTTGTGTCCTCATTGGCTCTTCCCTGGGGAAAGGAAGCCATTTTAAGTGCTGTCTTCTTGGAGCTGCTGGTGGGCTGGCCCTCCCACCCTTTTGAACTCATAGAGCATTTACTGAGCCCCCCACAGGTCCCTCTTATCAGTCTCTTCCCTGGCCCCAAACTCTTCACAGAAGCTAGCCATTCAAGGGTGCTAGGGAGGGCTTCAGACTGCCCTGAGGCAGCACAGCCAGCTGTTGACAACATCTGTAGAGCTCAGGCCTCCCAACATTCGAACGGCAGGTCTGTTACATCAGAGCTAGGGAGCCAGCAGAAGTAATGTTTAAGGATTTTCCAGCTGACCAGTATGGAAGCTCACACTAATCCTAGTACTCAGGAGGCCAACACAAGAAGATTGCACCAAGATGGGTCTCTGGGCATGGAGGATTATCATCAGGATTCTGTTAACTGATATGGGAAGAGCCATCTTTGCTGTAGGTGGAACCATTCCTTGGATATGGAATCCTAGATTATATAGGATGGAGAAAGAAATCTGAGCATCATTCATCTCTCTCTGTTTCCTGATTGGAGATGTGATGTGATCAGTTGCTTCAGGTTCCTGCTGCCTGGACCTCCCTGCCCTGACTGTACCCTTGAACTGTGTCCTAAAATAATTCCTTGAGATGCTGTTGTTAGGGTATTTTATCATGACAACAGCAGCAGAGTATCTAAGACAGATTCCCAGCTGATTTCACATACAACCACTTTCGGGAACCCCTTTAATGTTTTCTGTCTACTTTTGGCAACAGTGTGTTTCTAGAATTTTGTTGGCATCTGAGTTGGTGGATTAAATGAAGAGCCACTCTCATCAGTGTGGACAGGCATCGAGAGCTTGGGTAGAAGAATGCCTTGATTTAATAATCATCAGAAGAAAGAGGTGGGGGAGCGGTGAGGTAGGGGAGGGTGGTGTTGCATGGGCAATTCACATGCTCTCTTACCTTTGAACATTAGCACTCTTCACAGGCCTTTAGATATCACAGGCCTTTGGATTACTTGGTTGTCCAGCTTGTAGATGACAGATCATGGGACTTCCTCTCCTCAATAAATAGGTTGTCAGTATTTTAACTTCTGCAACAAGTTTCTTCAAATTAATAACTGGATTCTTGACTTAGATTGAATGGCTCACCCTGCAATTTCCCAACTCTACCATGGTGTGAAAACATACTTATTCAGTAGAAATTGTACTTGGAAGTTTGAATTTTATATTTTTGCCCAGGTTGGTGATATGTACCAACACAATATTCTTTCTTTATTCTGTACAGTGGCAGCAAGCCACAGCCCCTAGACAGCATGAGATTGCAGAGTCAAACAACTGATACTGTGCAGCTGATAAGTTATGATATTTGATGGGTTTTCTAGTTAGTTTTGCATTACTGTAACGAAATATCTGAGGAAGCCAGCTTACAAGGAGAAAGCATTTTATTTTAGTTTTGGAAGTTTCAGTTGGTTGGTCCATTGCTTTGGAGCCTATAATGCAGCAGTATATCATTACATGTAGTAAAAGAAACATTTCTTCTTGGTGGCCAGAAAGCAAAAAGGGGAAGGGGCTGGGCTGTACCCTTTCAAGGACATGCTCCCAGTGACCTAGTTTTCTCCCACTGCTTAGAGTTCTAGCATCTTCAGACAACACTGGTGACCAAGGCCTTTGGGAGGTAGTTATCCAAGCCATTAATGGTTACTAAGTGTCAACTTAGAACATTGTCTCCTGGTGACAAACTTAACAGGACCTAACCCCGTCACAAAGAACATGTATCTTACTTATCTGCTTTTGTGGAAAACCCTGAAAACCACAGAGGAAAAAAGTGGTAGTTCTCTTTGCCTGACCCCAAAGTCCAGAAAAGAGGGGAAGCTCTGTTGTTTGTTTGTTTATGAAGGTTTTATTTTTATTTTTGTTTTTTTTTTTTTGTCGATGTTTTTGGTTTTTTGAGACAGGATTTCTCTATGTAGAGTTGGCTATCCTGGTACTCACTATGTAGATCAGGCTGGCCTCAAACTTAGAGATCCACTTGCCTCTGCCTCCTGAGTGTGGGTCTCTCCTTCCTTGTGAGTTGTTGGCAAGAGGTCCACAAGGATGAGGGGGACAGAGCTGGAGGGTGGGGGAGTAGGAGTGGGGAGGTAGGGGGTGGGGACAGAGTTTTGACAACTCTAAGTACTGACTTACAGCTGGATTGACTTCCTGGATTAGTTTCAGTGAGGCAGCTCAATTTTATTGGGATGAGCATGGGCTACATAGATCTTGGGGAGTAAGTAGGGATTTCTAGCGTGGGTTACATTATTGGCTTGGGCTAAGGTTCGGGGATTGCTTCATTTACATGAAGAGGGATTCTTATTAGAAGAGAGAAACCTGTAATCTGGCCATAGACTATGTGACTGACCTCAGAGGTGGGGGAGGCAGAGGTCCTGTACCACTGGGCACTTATCAGTCTCACTCTTGCTCCAAGCCAGTTCCCCTGGTCACACATGTCCATACCCAAGTGCTGGGATTAAAGGTGGCAAACTCAGTTTTGAACCTCAACACTCCCAGCTCCAGGAAGGAATAGGAAACCCTCTCTCCTGTGAACATTCCTCTATCCCATGTAGACTTAAAGAGTCTGGTACATCCATTCTGCCTCCTGCAATGAATATACAGGATAGTGAGGCAACAGGACTGACCCCTGAAGACCCCATTCTCTCTGTTCTGGCTCTCTTTAGGATCCAGTAGAAATTACGGTCTGGAAGACACTCCGATTAATTGCTTTCCAGCCCTGAGATGGCACCTCCATCGCCAGTCAAAGTTTTAATTAATCACGCCAGCAGATGGGCTGTCACGGGCCCCAGTAGCCAGGGTAATGAACTCATTTATTATCAGGCTCCATCAGTGGGAGGCATCTAGGATTCTGGGAAAGGAAGAGACATTCCTGACACCAGAGCCCAGAATCTGTGAAGTTTGGGGGGAAATCTCTGGAAATACCTTCACTTCAGATCTTTAACTAGCTTGTGTATAGAATGAGGTTGTGACTAATGTTGGAGGAAAAGGCCTCCCTAGCCTCAATTTTTAAAAATGTAGTATTGCTCCATAGCCCAGGCTGGTAACAATCTCACAGCCCTGTCTCAGCATTTGAGATGCTAGGATTTCAGGCATGTACCTTCATGTATAGATCTTACATCCCCCCCCCCCCCACACACACACACCATGCTGAGGATCATCTCAGGGCCTTATTACACATGAGAAAAGTATCCTATTGCTGGCTGTATCTCCAGCCCTTAAAGAGGATACTTTGATAGCATAGCGTCTTAGATTGTCCTAAAAGTGACCTGATTCACTGGTACCCTTTGCATCTACCTGGCTAATGAAGTTAAGGCTATACAGAGTAAGTTGTTACACAAAAGCCTGACGGGATACATTGTTCTACTAGTTCTTAATTCAAAAGTCATGCCCTCTGCATGAGTTTGCTGGATTTTATACTTCTCGGTTGGTTTGTTCTTTCTCTCCAATGCCAAAAGCATATATATATTTTTATAATTTATTATCAGTCATAAACATTGCTGAATTCCTGAAAGAACATGTAGGTATTCACTACCCAGTGAAGACAATTGACTCTGTGAAATAAAAAGCCTCTACTTTGGTTTGCCCACTTTGGTTCTGAAGGTCTAAGCATCTTCTAACATACAGGAACCTGAACCTTATCATAGACACAGCTCTCACTTTGGAGGAGTGCTGTCAGCCTCTAAAAGCTCTGGGCAGACAGAAGTAATGATCACAGCCATTCGGGGCAAAAAGCAAGGCAAGGGATAGGTCAGGGGTCCTGGCTACCATGGATTATGGTTATGGGATGCATGGAGTCCAGTATCCTTGAATGAACGGTTTGAGGTCTAGCAGAAGCAGAACTACTCTTCTGGTCAAGAGACAAGCTTTTAAAACTGTAGGTCTCCAATATGGAGTTATATAACCAAATGAGAAAACTTTAGTTATAGTGATAAGTTTCTGAAGGTGTGACAACTCCATCCTAATTCAAACTCAAATATATAACGAATCTGAGGTATTTCTGGAAACAGTTGCCTGTGTTGTGTGGCATGGCCTTATATATTTTGCAAGCAGCATGCACATTTTGTATATCACATACAGTTTGTACTTCACACATGCCTCTGGGCTATACAGTGCTAACAAATACTACCCAAAATGTCTCTACTTAGAATCAAGACTCCTGTCTGTGTTTTTATTGTACACAGACATTTTTCTTCTCTTATAGAAACTTAATGACTTAATTATGAAACACAGAATTTTAATATTTTCTCACCATCATCCTGTTTAAATGTTTGATTTTACAAATTGCTGTTTGAGGCTAGACGTGGTAGTACACATCTTTGATCTCAGCACCCAGGAGACAGAAGCATGCAGATCTCTGTGAATTTGACATCAGCATAGTCGACAGAGCAAGTTACAGATAGCCAGGACACAGCGAAACCTTGTCTCAACTCACTGCCACCTCCTAACTGCTAAATTGTTTAAATTGCTAATTTGGGTTTCACATACGCACACACACAAATCATAAAAATGAATTTTGGCTTGAGATTAGGACAGAATATCCAACAATTTCTTTTTCTCTCTCTCTCTTTCTTTCTTTCTTTCTTTCTTTCTTTCTTTCTTTCTTTCTTTCTTTTGGTTTTTACTTATTTATTATATGTAAGTACACTGTAGCTGTCTTCAGACACCCATAAGAGGGAATCAGATCTCATTACAGATGGTTGTGAGCCACCATGTGGTTACTGGGATTTGAACTCATAACCTCCAGAAGAGCAGTCAGTGCTTTTAACTGTTGAGCTATCTCACCAGTCCCCAACAATTTCTGAAATGATCCTAAACATACTTTTGCTACTTTGTTCTAAGTATTTATGTGAAGTGGTGTTTTCAGGATTGACCATTATAAAATAAAAATATGAATCAACTTCAAAAGACATTGAAGATACTCCATATCCTGTAATATCAAATATCCAGGCAAGATTTGACTTTTCTTGTAAAAAAAAGATCAAGTAGTCCATTTCATTAGTATGCTAATTTTCTTTCATCTTTATGTATACACACACACATATATACCAAGTATATATACACATATATACCAAGTAATTTAAAATATGTTTTTGTGATTTATTATCAATAAATGTTTATCTGTATACCTGTTTTATATACCCATATACTTGGGATTATGTAAAAATTACTTGATTGATGAGAGATTACTAGTGGAGAAAATTCTGGAAGCCCTCCTTATAGTAAAGGCAAACCTAAGGTCCAGGTATCTGGTCCCTGTATCTTCTTTCTTCTGTTTTAAGACTGCAAAGAACCGCAGTCCCAACTGTTCACCCACATACTCAAAGCAGGTGCCCCTGGACCCTGCCAACCTCGCCCCATGTGCCAATCCTGCCAACCTCGCCCCATG
>NW_021621338.1:2178259-2263188 GCF_004785775.1 Grammomys surdaster
CCTGCCAACCTCGCCCCATGTGCCAATCCTGCCAACCTCGCCCCATGTGCCAATCCTGCCAACCTCGCCCCATGTGCCAATCCTACTCCTTTGAGTTGGCATTTGAGTTTTCTTCTACAGAGCAGATCTCCACTTTTCTCCAGTGGTTTGCTGGTGATGAGAAGACTTTGTTCAGCACCCTCACCTCACACTGCAGCTGAATCAGGAGGCTGTGAGGCTGCCCAGTCACAGTGGAACAGACCTGGCGATCTTGATTGTGACAATCTGGATGTCAGGCATTCTCTGTGAGATAGATTCCTTCTTTGTAGAGAGTGAACAAGATAAACAGGGGTCGTTTGGTTAGACCTGTTTCTTGGTGGAATATAGCATCATGAAAAGTGGCTCTGTATCTCTGCTGTGAAATCACTGGTTTCTGCTTTCTTTTTTGGCTGAGTGTTACATAGCCCAGGTTAGGCTCCAACTGGTTATGTAGCCAAAGAAGACTCAAACTCTTGATATCCGTCTCTATTGCCTATGTATAAGATGGCAGACTATGCCATGACATCTGGCTGAAATCAGGAACTTTCTAAAAGAAAGAAGAGTCTTCTTAAATTTGCATTCTATGGTGACAGTAGTGAGAGAAAACAGCTATTAATTTCTCTGTGCCTACGATATGCTGGTCAGATTAAGCCTGACAGTAGCTTATATGCTAAAAGTGTTTTGTACGAATAATATCAACTTGCACGATACTAACTTCCAGAGATTTCATATGAGTGCCTCATATTCTGTTAGCACTCTCAGCTAGGAAAACAAGCAGAGGGGATGAGGTGAATTTTCCAAGTTCATACACACAGTGAGTGGTGGAAGCCTTCCAAACCTAGATGTTTGGCTTCCCAGTCTGGGCTCCTAGCCATTTTACTGTGTGGTCTCCTTAGAAAGACAGTGTGACCGTTTTCTCCAACGCCTGACCAAGGTAAAATGGACCCTAGGGCTTTTAAGGTTGGCCTCCTCGGAAGCACATTACACACTGAAACAGACATTAGTGTTTCAGTATCTCTTCAGTACTGAAAGGATCTGCAGATAGTACTGCCACCTGCCTTATCAACCAGCATATGGATGGCTGTAATCTAAGAATAATAAAAGAACTATGGTCATTCTTGAAATCCTAGTGAGATAAAGGACACAATTCACACAATTATGACAATGGCCTTCTATCCCCTGCAGCCACCCTAACTGCCAAGGAACAAGCACCTGCTGTTAACAGATTCAGATGGACTAACTCCTCAAAGGAACCCAGTAAGCAGAATAGTAAAGACATGCCCAAGAGTAAGGAATCAGACAGATTGGTTTTTTGACTCATGCTCAGCAGCCATACGGTCTGAAGCTACTTAGTTTCTGGGCCTCTGTCTCCTTATCACATAAGAGCAATACCAGTAGATGTGCCAGAGGCTGAGATTATTTAAGTTATTGAAAGTGCACAGCACAGTGCCTCTCCCAATAGCTGTGACAGCCGTGATACTGGCCCTATCTGCTGACACGCAAGCTCGGGTAGCAGATCTTTGATCTCCATGTTGAGACATTGGGAGTGCATCGCATCATATGACTTTCTGAATAGACTTTCCTATCCAGATTGTTCCCACTAGAAAGTGATATGGAAGTAAGTTGTTCAGTGCAATCACTGGTATTCACAGCGTCTGCTGGATACTTGGTGTTTAGCTAGAATTTAGATGTGCCAAAAAAATATAAAATGCACCCTGGGCTTCAGTGTCTTAGTGTGAAAGACAGAACATAACATGTCTCTTTAGTCCTTCACACTTTGATTATATGAGATAGATAGATAGATAGATAGATAGATAGATAGATAGATAGATAGATAGATAGGGAGGGAGAGAGAGAGAGAGAGAGAGAGAGAGAGAGAGAGAGAGAGAGAGAGAGAGAGCGCACTGCTCTTGTAGCCTAGACTGGCCTTGAACTCATGATATAGTCAAAGATGTCATTAAACTTCTGATTCTTCTGTCTCCACCCTTCAAGTGCAAGGATTCCAGGTAAATACCACCCTTTCTGTTTTTATGTCACATTAGGAAGTGAATCCAGAGCTTGTGCATGCTAGGGAAGCATTGGTTATATGCTGAAGTGATGGTATCTTGGGTATACCAAATAAGCATGAAAATATTATTTATAAAAACTCTGCTACTTTTTATAATTATTCTCACCTATTTCCTTTACTTTTATTTTAATTTTTTGTGCTTTTTTTATAGGTATAAATGAATGTTTTTCTGCATATATGTCTGTGTATCACATGCATGACTTGTGCCCACAGAGGCCAGAAAAAGAAGAGTATATTAGATCCTCTGGAACTGGAGTTATAGTCAGTTATGAGCCACTGCAGGGGTGGGAGTGGATGCTAGGAATTGAACCCAGGTCCTCTGGGAGAGCAACCATTGCTTTTAACCACTGAGCCACCTTTCTACTACTCACCTTTTTGTTTAAAATTGTGGTGCATATAAAATTCAAAGTTGCATCTGTGACTTGAACTACATTTCTATTCATCAATTTAACCTGATAGAGTGGGCTTTAAGATACAGATGCTGAGTGAAAATGAGTAAATGACTCCCACAGATTCTAGGCTTCTGTCTTCTTTCTCTAGCTGTGTGTTCTCTCTCCCAAACTCCTTCCCCTACAATGAGTGACAACCGTACACTCTTGGCTATTTGCAATCAGTCAGCTTCTCAGTTCTGCACTCCCTGTATAATGGATGGTGAAGGTTCAGAGAGGTGGAGGGCTTTGTGAACACGTCCATGATTAACCACCCAGTAGAGAGAAACTAGAGTGTCTATCCCAAAACTTTGTCTTGCCAATTAAGCATATCTCCATAAAAGCAGGTAGAAGGGCCAAAATGAGCCCTCAGATTATGCTATCTCTCCTTCTGATACCTTGAACCCCCAAATTAAGGTGAAGCACTAGCCCAACCAACTAGCCAATGGCTCTGTAGGAACCATTAGAGCTGCAGTCCTTGTAGACAGAGCTGCAGTTCTTGTAGACAGAGCTGCAGTCCTTGTAGACAGAGCTGTAGTCCTTGTAGACAGAGCTGCAGCCCTTGTAGACAGAAACCAAAAGTCTTCTCATTTGGGGCATTCCATCATTTCTTTAAGTAAAAGGGCCATGGGGTGCCTTGTAACTGTGATAATAGTATTGAAAAAGCCAAAAGTGTTGGCAGGAGCTTGTTGGAAGACTCTGAAATCGTTAATATTATTGATCCAGAGAGACTGCCAGTTGGCACCAGCTATGTTGCTCTGTTTCTCCCTGTTCCACTAACACACACGGCGCCATCACCACCACCTCCACACAAGTGTAGAATCTGTGTCCAGAGACCCATGTGCCAGTAGAGAAAGGACTTATCAGTGTCCTTAGAGTCATTTAAATCCAAATGTGAGATGGTTATATAATGCCATAAACACAAGCAAGTCGAGTGAGAAATAACAAACTCAAAGAGGGAAGGGCGGGTGTGCACAAAACTAGTGAAGATGTGAGGAACAGGCGTGGTTTGCTCTGCTTATTTCTTTTTGTGACCTCAGAATATTTTTACAAATTGTGTGCCTTATGGGCAAACCCTGAAAGCACACAGGTGGGACAGCAGAAGACAGTTTGGGTAGTTGATGGACAAGTGCTGGCCCAGGGTTCACAGCAAAGCTAGAGCAGGATGTCAGAACAAGCCACGGAGACATGGGGCATTCAGCTTCACAATGGTATGGGCCGTTTCCAAAGTCTTGGGTTCTGAAAGGAGGGAGAAGACTCCAGTCTCACTCCCAAGGGTCTAAGAGTGTAGAGAAAAGAAACACCTAATGTCTGGAAGACTCAGACTCAGACAAATTGGACAAGGCTCTAGATCAAGTGCCAGAGAATGCTGGAAGAATATTTTGGGAAGCAACTAGAACTGGATTTGAAAGGGAGGCAATGTTGGTTGTTTGGTTGGGAAGAAAAGATGGAACCTTTGGTTGGGATAGGCACTTGGTGTCTGAGCATGGTGTGAACAGATGGCCCAGTTAATTGTCCTTTCTGGTGGCTAAACAGGGAAGCAATCACATCAGACAGTGCCTGGATGTCAACCAACCTTGAACTTGTTCTTTAGTTTTGGTCCCATGCAAGATGGTAACAGGCTATTTGCCTTTCAGTCATGGCTGTAATTGGTGGCCTTGCCGTTTGGCTTATTCAACGTGGCGGTTTTCATGGAAGCTGTATTTACTATTTGTTCTCAGGGCTCCGCTGTAGTGTTTTCCCAGGGCGCAGGGGCTCAGCTGTGGGAACTAGGTTTTCTTGGCTTTCTGTAAACTCCACCTGCTGAGAGATCCAGTTGTCTCTCTGCCAGAGTGATGAACATGGTGCAAATCAGGAAAGTGGGACAAGAAAAGAATGAATTGAAATAAAGGAAATAAAACAACCGCTGAAAACTCAGCATCCAAGATGACATCGGCAATGAAAGTCAACGAGGCAAACGCCATCTGGCCCTGAAATATGAACAAGCACAAAAGGGCGGCTACAGCTCCTGGGAATTCGTTCTCTAACCGAGCACACACTTGCTTTTACGTCTGCCCAAGACATATCCTGGATGGGGGCTGATGGCTGTACTCTTCTACAGAGCTCTCCACGAGCGAGGTAAAGCTAGTTTTCATTTTTTCCACTTGTATTCGCTCATCCATTCCCATACACCACCCTTTCATTGATCTTTCTTTTCTTCCCCATCTTGGCCTTACCTCACTCCTGAATATTTGCTAAGACTTCCTAGTCACCTCTCCTGGCTGCTGTAAGCCTTGCCAGGGCCTCTTCCTACGGTTAAATCTGCTCTGACATTCTCTGTACTTAACATGACCTATGTCACCCATTGTCTGCATGTAG
Organism: Grammomys surdaster; assembly: GCF_004785775.1. NCBI lineage: Eukaryota > Metazoa > Chordata > Mammalia > Rodentia > Muridae > Grammomys > Grammomys surdaster. The sequence continues at coordinate 2,183,132 of NW_021621338.1, forward strand.
TACCCAGTCGAATTACACTGCTGCCTGCCAGCCACACCCGACCTTCCTTCCACTCATGTTAAGTGATTTGTAGGCCCATGAATGAGCCACATTGTTTTATGAATTGGTATTTTTGCTTATGAGGGTTCCTCATCCTGGGATGTTTTTCTTTTTGTCTCCTCCCACAGTACCTCACTACATGCTTACAGATGCTTTAGTCAAAGGCAAGTATGTCAGCAATGAGTATGTGTCACTCAAGCATCGTGCTGAGGAAAGCATTCACTGGCAATGCCCCCAGCTACAACCTTTCTGGCTTTGTTTATGCCCATGATTCCCATAGGCCAATGACTGAGCACAGCTGCATATTAAGGCGACCTCATCTAATGGAGAGCATTAGTTCCAGGACATCACAAAACTCTTGGAAATGCTCTAGGATCTAAGATTTCCCTACTCATTTTCCGTATGTCAGTCTACACTGTGGCATGAAGTTTCTTCCTGCCTCTCCTGTTCCCATCTCACCACAAAACTCCCACCTAACCCTCTGTTTAGTTGATTTTCTGCTTTTATACTAGATGATCACAGACTGGTTAATTTATAGAGAAAATGAATTTATATGTGTTCTTCTTAAGAAAACTCATTTCTACTCGAATGATGATGCCTCTAGGATCTGAGGGGAGATCTTCTTAGGCCCTGTCCATCATCCAGTACCACTGCCCTAGGAGTTTAGTCTCTAACCCGTGACCTTTGGGGCACACATTCAAACCATCACCCACTTGTCAGATGCCTTTCTAGACTACCATGCAAGGTCATCTTGTCCTACAAACCTTTCCTGTGTTGGTGTGAAACTGGACCTGCTCTCCCTCATACCACTTGCCTGCCTGGTCTGCACTTCATGAGAGCATGGTTTTTAGATTTTATTTTTATCTTTGCATTAATGACACACACACGCACACTCGAGTGTGTGTGTATATGTGTGTGTGTGTGTGTATGTGTGTCTGTGTGCGCACGCACGAGCGCGTGCCACAAACACACATGTAGAGATCAGAAGACAGCTCTCTCCTTCTATGATGTGGCTTTTGGGGACGGAACTCATGTTGTTGCCAGACTCGGCAGCATGGCAGCAAATGCCTATACCCAGTAAGCTGCTAGCTTGCTGACCCTACATCATTCTAAAAATAAAAATTAATAAAAATTAATAAAATTAATAAATTAAAAATTAATAAAAATAAAAATTAATAAAAATTAAGAATAGTGTATGTATGTATGAACACACACATGCATGTGTGCACACACCCATGCCTAGAGTATGTATGGCGGTCAGAGAGAAACTTTCAGGGCTGGGCTGTCTCTTTCCACTTCCATTTTGTCATGGTGTCCATTCTAGGCTAGCCTGCTTGTGAACTTCTGGGTAATTCTCTTATCTCTGTCATCCATCTCAACATACAGAGTATGGAAATTACAGATGTGCCACACCTTATTTTTTACAAAGGGTTTGGAGGACATAATGTGGCTTATCAGGTTTGTGAGACAACCTTGTTTACTTGCTGAGCCATCCCCCTAGCCCACTCTGTACTATAATTATCTGTCTCTATGGCTGTCTTGATCTCTCAGATTGTAGATTCCACGAAGTTGGGACAATTCATGAAGTTGTTCATTCTGTTAATGACACTTCCTAGCCCAGTGGCTGTCATATCCAAATATACAACGAATGTACATAGGATGGATGATCTCTTCATTGACTTATTATTTCTCACTGACCTACACTCTGTATTAGGAACTGAGAACAGAGAGAGAGAGTGAATCTGAATTTCTTGAATATACTCAAAGGCTGGCCTGTAGGATTAGCATGCAGATCAATCTGTTGTATCTGACAATATGGTCCTAGAAATAAGTAAAAAACTGAAAGAGGTGTGTTTGTTTGCACTGGGTGGTGTTAGAGGGACATGGGATAAGGAAGGGGTCTTGACAAATGTAGCCTTTCAAATGGGGATCTTTAGAATACGTATAAGACAGGGAGAGAAAGGGACTTCTCTACTAGTCTGAGACTGCACCTACAAAGGCATGGAAAGACAGTGTGATGTGGGCTTTATGTAACTTCTATTATGAGAATTTTCTAAAAGATTCCTTCTCTGTTGTTTTAGCTGAAGAGGACTTTTATTTGATGTTTGCTTACTCTGCCTGATTCCTTAGGGTCTTCAACTGGCTCCATCAGAAAGGATTTGCTTTGCTTGCTTTCAGTAGTTCTTTGCTGTCTCCTTGATTGACTTTCCCAAGTCACGTCAGGCAGGCTCAAGGCCATGATGCTGCCTGGGAGACTGCAGGCGTTTGGCTGGACAAGAAGCGTCTTCAATGACTGTCTGCAGCTGCCATATCTCTGGGCAGAGGACGGTTTGGCACCTGTTATCAGGGCCCAGTGGGTCCTGTGGACTGTGGGATGGGATGAGGCCCTGGCATCGGACAGCTATGTGCCATCAGTTACTGTTTGAAAGCAAACCATTGCTTTAAAGGGCTGGAAGGAGGGAGGAGAGAGGAGGGAAGAGAATCAATGCAAGTAGCCAGGAACTCCCCAGACAGTGTGGATATCTGTGGCTTCTTCTAAACACACAGAACAGGGCTAATGGGCAGCTAGTCTCAGAGGTGACTGGCTACAGAGGCACTTAATGCCTTCTGAGCACATAGGTAGCAACACAAAGACAGATCTAGGCTCCAGAGGCAAGATTACAAAAACTCTGGCCAGCGGCCTAAGGCCTAACAGAAGATGGAAAGGCCATTCCTGCCACCTAAGATCTGCTCTCCTGTGCCAGCCCTCCATTATCGCAATTACAAACTTCCTTGCTCTCAAACTTTCTGTATAATGGAGCATCAGAAATGTAGACATCTCGATTCCACACCCCGGATAGCCTTTCCTTAAAAACAAGCTATCTTTAGTTTTAAATTTTTATTTTTTTAATGTTTTGTTTTTGTTTTCTTATGTGTTTCACAGTTCAGGATCTCCTGAAACTGGAGTTACAGATGGGTATAGATCTCTATGTAGGTCCTGGGACCCAAACACCTATGTCCTTTGGAGTAGCGGCCAGTTATCTTAACCACTGAGCTATCCCTCCATTTAGCCCTGACTTTGGTCTGTTTTGAGACAGTATCTGTATCATAGGCTTTCCTAGGGCTCACCATGTAGCCCAGGCGGGTCAGAAGCTCATGGCAGTCTTCCTGATATGGAGCCTCCTGAGTAAAGGACCTCCAGAGTGAGCCATCACTGAAACAAATACTCAGAAAAGATAAGCTAGGACTCTCTCAAAGTACAGAAGAAATACAGGTATCCTGTGGGGCGTGTGTGTGTGTGTGTGTGTGTGTGCGCGCATGTACAGGTTCTCTACATGGATCTCTATAAACCGACTAGCTTCTTAGTGATGGGATTGTAGGTATGCACCACCGTGTCTCACTTGATACTTACTTCCTAAAATCTCAATTATCACGACCACACATGGACATGGGTCCTGCATCTGCCACAGTTCAGGGAGGCAGAGGCTCGGGAATTTGACTGTGTTCACTCCATGCAACTCTTGGGTTGGGGGTCCCCGGGCCAGGAGGTGGCTGGGAACTGACTAGTCCCTTGGGCTTCAGGTACCGCTGAAAGGCCGTAGAAAGGCCAAGATGGGGGATGTACAAGCTGGATCGACCCACAGCCAAAAGGGGGAGGAGGACAAGCTCTAGCTGCATCCTGCAGGGAAGAGACTCTTGGTCACAGTGATTTGCTTGGCTGGGTCTTGGCTGGCCCAGGTAGCTCACTTGAGTTGGTGGCTGGCTCAGCTAGCTTGCTTGAGTTGGTGGCCTCCATGGCTGGAAGCATAGGGAGGTTGTCAGTGGGAGGTTAGAAGGTGGCTTGGTAGCTGAAGACCTTCTCCATGGTTCCCCACGTTGGGCCCCAAAAAAGAGAGGTAGTCCATGGTTTTAAAACGTTTATTGTCACGATGGAAAATGGATGAAGCTATACCCTCTATTCTCAGGGTGGCCCTGAGGTTAAATACCTTTTGTGAGGAGGAGGGTCTGGAAAGGAATGATTAATTGGCTACGCCCTCTAGCCTTTAGGTATCTCATGAATATGGAGATGTCTTGAGACTCTGCAGCCTGTGTCACACCCTCTACCTATGCTACGTGACTGATGGCCACAAACCTCTCTTTGGGAGGGGCTGTAGAGGGCTGTCTATGTAAAAGGAACCAGGGGGCCAGCAGCAAGGCCAAACTCCTACTGTCCCTGAGGGTCTTTGGGGTTCAAAGCCTGCTCAACCACGTACCCAGCTACCTCTCATAGCCCACCACCCCACAAAGGGTTTGGTTTTTTTTTTTGTTAAAAAAGACATTTAATATCTATTTTGTTTTTAACTGTGTATATGAGAGTATGTATGCATGTAAGTGCATGTGTCCCAAAGGCCAGAGGTGGCAGATCCCCTGGAGCTGTAGTTACAAGTGGCTGACTGTTACAGGTGCTGGAAACAGAACTTGGGTCCCCTGTGAGGCAGGATGTACTCTAACTGCGGATCCATCTCTCTAGCTTCTACTTATTGTTTCCGGGGTAGCTTCTTATCCCACTGATGCACCATAGTATAAAACATCATGTAAACACTGAACAAAGTCATTCATATCATCAAAATGCAAACAAAGATGCAAACCACAGAAACATAAAGTTCTCCTTGCATGTACCTCAGACTCATCCTCTCTCAGAAATGAATAACTCTCATTAGTTTGGTTATCTTTTTATATTCTCTATGGAGTATGCCATGTTGAAATACCAAAATAAATTAAAAAAAGAAAAGGTATGGCAGTGTGAGAATGTCCCCAGCAGGCTCATATGCTTGGATACTTGGTTCTCAGTTTTGTGAAACTGTTTGGGAAAGATTGAGAAGTGTGGCCTTGTCAGAGAAGGTGAGTCACAGGGTATGAGATTTGACAAAGCATTTCCGTAGATTCCGGGCTTCCTGTTTGTAGATCTCAGTGTGAGCTTTCAGCTGCTATTCCAGCGCCATGCCTGCCTCCTGCCACGATGGTGATGGACTCCTATCTCTCTGTAATTTTAAGTCATAAACAAACATTTCCTTTTCTAAGTCGCCTTGGTCATGGTATTTTATCGTATATTAGGGAAGCAACTGAGACAGTAGGTGTTTGTGTTTTGTTCTTGTTCCACAGATATGTAGCTATTGTGCATATTGTCCCATATACTACATTATTCAGTTAGAATAATTTTGAAGTCTTTTTCTGTCAGTCCCTTTGGGCTTGTGACATTTTCTCAGATGGTGTAGCAGAGTTTCAGTATCTTGTACTTCCTCACCTCCATTTGCACAGACGTTTAGGTCCTTTTCAATCTGTGGCATTGTAACTATGACACTACACCCATTCTTGTTTCCCAAACTCTTTGCAAATGTAACACCTGCTGCTGTCTTTCAGCAATGTCTCAAAGGAATGGAATTTCTGGGTTGAAGGGTATGTGCACTTTAAGTTTATAGAATACTAGCGAGTGGCCCTCAAAATTAGCACACTGATTTATCTTCCTACTCACAGCATGGAGAAGATGCCCCCAGATGGCCTGCCCACATCCCAGACCATCTGCTTCTCTCTTGATGTATTCTGTAGCAGGAGCGGAGCAGGGTAAACAGCCACTTCTACAGTCCCTAACAGTGGCTTTGTAATGCATTTCTCATACTGGAATGATACAGAGGAAATATCTAGGCATTGAAGTACAGTTCTGAGAAAGCTCCAGCTTTTTCCTGACATAAAGTAGGGAAGTGGCTGAGGCATAGTCCCCCTCCTTCTTTCCTGCTTTGTGCTGTACTAGACCACTTGGTGGTGTCAGGTTATAGCCACAGGTGACAGACCAGCATGCTAGGATAACAAAGCAAGCAAAAAGAGCTTAGATTATTAGTGCCAAAACCTATTGTTAGTGGCAGCAAGCCTGATGCCAGCAGGTAACAAGTCTGGACAGCTCATTATAACAGAAAAATAAGCCCTTTTGTTTAACTCCTCCTGGTTGGGTATCTGTAACTTGTGGCTGAATGAAAACGTAAAATTAATGGGATTGTAGTGCCAAGTATCTGTGTCAGCTTTGGTTTAACCTTGATATATATATATATATATATATATATATATATATATATATATGCTCTGATAATGATATAATAAAATCACAATGGCAGTCATTATTCCCGGCCAACTTTATGTGCATTATCTATAAGATTTACAAAAGTTTTAGCAGCAAATCTTTACTTTAAAGATGAGCAGACCAGATATCAAAATACAAAGGATTCTGACCTGGTTCTGGTTGTTTCTGTGGGTCTTCACTTTGCACATCAGGGCATTGTAGTCTCTGCTTAACCTAACAGGAGCAAAGTTAAACGCTCTAACCTCCCTTGTAGCCCACCACCCATCAGAAGTAGTGGAAAAGAAAAGATTCGGGTTGGGGGGGGGAGTGGACCTGCTTAGAAAGGTTCTTTGAAGCAACTCCCGCCTGAGTTGTCTGGAAGTTGGCAGTTCATTTCACAGGTTAGTGGGCAGTAGCATCTCGATCCGTTTGCAAACATTTCATGGATACATTAGCAGTCCAGCTAGGTAGAGTTGGGATAGCAAACATGAATCAGCAGTGGTGGTACGACCTAGCAGAGACAGTCAGGCCTCAGCCTCAGCACAAGTCAGCAGGAAGGACTAGCAAGTACACCAGGAAAAGTTCTCGGCTGTGATTCTCCAAGGGAAGTGAAGATAAGCCAAGATGCTAGATTCACAAGCATTGCACAGCTAGCTATACCAGCAAGCCAAGTTCTCTCCCTGTCATTCCGTGAAGTCCAATTTATACCCTCCAAACATCGTGCGTCCTCCACGTGCCTTGCCTCAGCACATGCATCCAGTCAACCTGAGTCTGCAGAAGTGACAAGAAACTGCAGCACACTACCAGATGTTTTTTGGTGTGTTTCTCTCTATGGAATCCTGTCAAATGCAGCTCAATTACTCAAGGTAAGGTGGACCAATTCATGTATGTTGTTAGCAAGGAATCCTTCATCACGTGTACTTTCACATGCTTGCCTTAGCAGAACATCCCCTCTTCTGTGTCTGCTTCAGTGAAACATTCCTTCAGGAGTCTGCCTTAACCTTTCACACCTGTGTCTACTTTAACGAAACATTTCTTCACAAGTTTGCCGCAGCAAAACACAATCCAGCCAACTTTCCAAAGAATCCTCAAGTTTCCACTTCACAAAGTGGCCAGTTGTCAAGTAGCCTGTGACATTTTCAAATGCACAATGTGAGGGTAAGCTCTGGGTTTTGTTTTCCTACAAACACATGAGCATCCTGAATACTGTCCCACAAGTTATATTTTTGAATAAATAAAATGACTCAAGGCCTATGTGTGAGGACATACCACGGTCAGTCCTAGAAGCCACAGTGACTCCTTTGGATTTAGAGATTGGACTTAGGTCTTGCCTTTAGCTTTGCCTCTTACTTTTATGATATTCTGAACCCAGACTTCTGTCTTGTAGAGTCACCACTGGTTTCTGACCCTTCCTAAGTCCTTAAATCAGCTATGCTCATAAATCTGTCCGGTTTCACCATAGGATCCTTTCATTATCTCCCCTAATGCAATTTTAGATTTTTTTTTAAAAAGACACTCTTGAAATGTGTGTATATGTTTCTGTATATTATCTTCCTATTTAAAAATTAATTTTGAGCAGATCCATAAAGAAAATAAGAAATAATCCCAGTTGTAATGGCTGACATAAAGCCAGCTTGAGCCCTTATACCACAAGAGAACAAGGTAATTCCTTCAACTTATTGTGCCTCTGAACAAACAGCTTTGTAGCAGGGTTGTTGGAAACCAGTATATTTCGTGATGGGTTTTCCAGTTGTAACATAAACCCGCTTCAGGCAACTGTAAGCAAAAGGGAATTCATGGCTGATGCCACTGGAGTTAAGGGTGGGTCCGTGCCAAGGTCCAGCCTCAGTATGAGGAAGGTCCTGAGAAAAGGGGGAACAGAGTGGTACTGATTCAATAATGACTCGGAGTCAGTAGTGGATGTGAACTGTCAGTTCAACTGCTCTCTCGTTTCCGGGAGATTCTCATTATCCTTCCTTCTTCTCATTGTTCATTCCTATTCTTCATTCTGACCTGAGAGCCTGAACCCAGTCTTTTATTTACTAAAGCCACATCATCAAGACGTTGAACATTGTTAATAACTTTTTAGAAATCCTTAAACTTACATAAATTCTATGAGTCCTGGATCAGTAGTCCCAACCTCTGTTTCCTTGAAACAGAAACTAAACACAATGTAAAAGCACATTTTCTTAAAGTTTTTACACAGCCCGTTCTTCATGGGTAGCTGAGCACAGTTCTTGTGGCTTCCTGGTACAGCAGACAGCAGTCTTTAGTAACTGTTTTCGTGTAAAGCCAGAAAGGTGATAGACTACGAGGGTTAAGATGATTTCTTACAAAGTTTTAAAATGTATGCAAGTGCAGCGGCTACCTCTCTAATATCTCTCTAGGCACTGTCATCTCCAATCCTTCGAGTAGCTAGGAGAATGAAGTACTAACTTCATATGCTTGTACATCATCTTTTAATTCTCTAATCTGTGTTTCCTATCCTAGCAATTCCATGGCCTCGTGCACTTTTCTTCTGATACCATTTGTTTCTAGATTGTGCGCAAGCCTTTCTCATATAAAATAAACCCACCATTTACTTGTAGTTTATACATTCCTTCTTTTCCTAGCCATGCCTTTTCTTCTTGAGAGCACTTTAATTCTCTATCCTTGATATTCCCAAGTTCACCCTGGCTAATTAATTCAGTAGTCGTTGGACTGGAGGGTGCATGTATCTCCTCATAATTCCAAATTCAAGGCCAAGTCTAGCAATGAACTATTTCTACAAAGGGCCATGTAGGCTTTTATAGCCTCTGGTAACATTGTCTTAGATCCTTTCCTGAGGGCCTCTAGGCCAAGTGGAAGGCTTGTTCCTCGTCCTCCACAGCCTCATGACCACTTCAATTCCTCATTTCTTAGAACCACATCTGTTCCATTTAGTATGGGGTGATTAGGTCTGAGTAGTGGGGAAAGTCCATTTCCCAGAAAGAAAGACTGAAAGTAAAACACACAGATGAGACAGCAGATCAGTTCCAGGCCAACAGCAATCAGCACACAAGGAACCAACAGCCTGGCAATGTTCCAGGGGCAGGAACTGTGTCATGCCTCCCCTTACGCAACCATGCCAGACCCAACAGGTCCAGGAGAGTCAGGACCGTCTCATTCATGTTTGCTCTGAGTGCCTCTGTGTGAGTTTATTTTGAAGACAAGTACTTTTCACATGGTATGAGATGGTGACTTCCATGTTCCTGGAATTATGACTCCCTGCTGGCAAGCCCAGTAGAGGGAAATATTTCCCTCTAGCCTTGATAGATTAATCCTGGGGAAGAAGAGTTGGGTTAGCTTTGATCATACACACATTTCTGAGCCAAAGACAGGTAAATTCATTGATTTATTTAAGACACTTTACTTATCTAAGCTTGAGTCACCATCTCCTTTTATGGTTTGATTGCTTGTAGGGGTTGCTGCTACCCAAACCACTTGGTATAGATTTGCTGTGGGAAAGAATTTTTTACTTAAGAGAGAAGTAAAAATAGCAGATGTCCATGAAATACTTTGAAGATAGGACCTCAGTCCCAAGCCTTCTGAGGGAAGGACCAGGACTTAGAGTATTGTCACCATGGTTCACAAGGCAGATGGAGACCCAGCATGCTTGGCATAAACATGAACCACAGTGGAAGTCTGGATTTGCCACACCTTTTCTTGGAAAAGATACAGCAGCCTTTATTGGTGGACACAGGGGTTTCCCTCTTAAAAGTCACCCTTTAGAATAGCCACTGTCCCAGACCCAACTTTTAGACAAGATGTCTGTTTAAGTGGGTTACATTAGAGAGCGCAGGAGCTTCCTGTTTTGTTGTCCTGTGTGACACTGTGAGGCTGTTCAGGCACAGGCCTCACCTCAAGTGTTCAGGTGGTGCATTTTTCTGTATGCATATCTGTGTGCTGCACATGCGTAGCTATAATCCTTGAGGTAAAAGAAGGTGACAACGCTCATGTGAAGTTGGATAACCAAAACCTACCACCCACACAGCTGCTCTTCTCACTTAAGGATTGTTTTCCCTTCAACATGCAAATTCCTGGGGAGAGTAAGCTCCTAGGGCAGGCTCTTTTGTGAGAAAAGCTTTGGATGAGAAGCCTTTTCCTGGGGTCTAATAACTGAGATCCTGGAAGATGGTTATACTCATTTGTGTCTGAGATATGCATCTGGCAGAAACATCTCACACAGCCGTTTCCCACCTCAGGTTCTCATATAAATAAACGTTCAGTTGCCTTCCAGTTTCCAGTAAAACTGTTAAATATAGCTGTAAGTGACAATATTTAGGTAGACAGAGGAATTAAGCGGGAGGGATCATGGCTAACATGTAGGGCTAACATGTTAGCCCTACATGTTAACCCCTACATGGCTAACATAAGGTCTAAATAAAGGAATTACTGCAAGATGAATAATAGAAATCCTGATCTTAGGAAATCCTGGATTTGGAGTCGGAGGTGTCTGGGAAATTATTTAGGGTTGGATGATAGACAGCCCAGTGAAGGTATCAGCCTTTCCATGGGATGAAGGGTGCAGAGCTCGGAACTGACCTAAGCAGATGCTGAAGGAATTGTGTGTAAATGGCATCGGGATGCATCCAGCTGCTGAAGAGCACATTCATTTCCCTCCATGGCCTCTTAGATTGGGACATCTATCTGGCTTTCCACTTCTCAAAGACAGTATAGTGTGGTGTTCATATCCCAGTGTAAGGTATCAAATGGCTAAGGTGTAAATTCTAGCTCTGTCATGTACTTAGTTGCATGACTGTGGGTACTACTCCCAAGCTCTCCACACCTCTCTTTCCTCACCTGAGTCTTGGAGATACTAGGATTCCAACTGTTGTGACTAATTTGGGCAACTAGAATACTTAAGAATTTGTCAATGGAGTCTGGCAGATGGAAACCACCATGTATTTATCCACTTCTATTATTTCTCCGTTGAGAAACGACACTTGCTAGACACAGATTCTGAGCATACATATGACTTTCTAGTTTAATAGATACAAAGACAGATTACCTCTTCTTTGTAGAGAGAACCCCTCAGGATCATAGACTCCTGGCAGTGTTCTGTGCCTTGAAGCCACAAGCCAGGTTACACTCTTTCTTCATTAGCTGGAGCAGCAGAGACCAGGCTGAGACCAACACCGAGGGCACTGAAGATACTCTTGAGTTTAGGACTTTGTCATATGAGGCTTAAAGGGAACAGGCACAGGGTGTGCCTAATTCCTTCTGTAACTATAAGCCCCCTTCTTCCCCAGCTCTTTCTTTTCCCTAAATGGCTACTAAGCTCTGGTTTGGAACTAAATGTGATGGCGAGGTTTGTTGTTATAAGTGGTACATTAATGAGGAAGGGAAGCGTCTAAACAATCTTGGTTCAGGAATCATGTGAAGTCTTTGGTGCTCCATCATTTGAAGGTTTAGCACCAAGAAAACCAGTGTCTTCTCATTCCAGGATGGGCTGCCTTCAGCGTGCAGGTGATGTGGGTGAGGTCAGATGAAGCACGCAGAAGGGCGGTGTATTCTTAGCTACCACCTGGTACCAGACAACACAGCTCAGACTCTAGGCTCAGAAACAGGCTGAGGCCAGTCCTAGATCCTCACCATCTGAGCCATCCTCCCTCAACTGTGTACAGCACACAAACTTTTTAAAGTCCGTATCTATCATTCTGCTTGTAAGAGTGAGAGAAGAGACTAGGTCAGGCCCTCATGAGTAAAATACTTCTTGACTGTTTGATACTAATAATTAATGCAATTTGAGACAAGATGACAAGGGGAAATTCAATGTTTTCCTTTACCTTCCCTCCTGTACAATAGAACAGATCCTGTTTATGGAGCACATTGCTATCCTGAGGGGTTGATTCCTCTCTTATCAAATCATTCTGCTACTCCCAGTAGCCTATCTGTGCCAAAGAGCAAAACGAAGGGGTAGCAGTAAGCTAGGGTCTGTGAAGTAGTTGACAATTTGTGTCAAAAAATGTGGTTTTAGAGTTTCTGTGCTCCAAGGTGACAACAAATTTGATTCTCCCTCAAAGAATTATTTTTATAGTTATGCCAATAATAATTGGGAACACTGGACATTGATTAGTATTCCTCTCATATAAGACACACCCTCCAACGTGTTGTGACAGTGTCGGGGAACTTCAGCCTGCCCCTGTCAATCACTGGGAACTAAAACCAAAAATCTAGGTCCAGATAGGTAAATTTTTTTTCAGAACCTTCATAAAACCTAGTCATTTGCTCATAAAAGTGTGTTTTAACTATATCCATTGCCAGTTCCCAGATATAACCTCTTCTTTAATATATGCAAGCTCCCATTCAACAATTATATTGTGTAGATAACACCAGGAACCGATTTTTAAAATAAACTCTGCATTTTCCCTCCTAGAAGAGAGGAAAAGTTTATTTTTATTTAGCCTCAATTTCCACAACCTGCACATTTTCCCTTACAGACATCTACCATGGTGGTCCCTCGGCATCCACTGGGTACAGGTTTCTCTTATGATGCTGCTGACCAGCTGGAGGAAGCACATGGAGTGCTTACAGTTTAGCCAGAGACCCTAGGTGACAATACCAGCTGGTGGCTTTGGGCAAGTAACTTCTCTGTGCCTCAGTGCCTGCATTGTAGAATGAAGATAACAATGACATCTACTTGATTGGGTTGTTGTTAATACTGATTGATGTATGTCAAACATTTAATTTGCTGCCCCGTGTATGGTAAGAACTTCAGATGTTAGGTGGTGTCATGTCCCATTTATGGTACCCATAAGTTCTACACTCTAAGCACGAGGAATTTACCATCCTTTTGGGCAAAGTCAAATCTGACTTTTCCTTTCTACCTGGTGATTGGCCTGGCAGGCAGAGTATATGTTGAAAGAAGAGGGGGCATGTCACCCAGATACTGAAGGAGTGAGTATCTGTACTTCCCCCAGCAATGTCTTGTTCATTCAGACAAATCTATTAACCATCACAATATGCCAGAACCTGCTGTAGGCTCTGCGTATATAGCAACCAACAAGACAAGTCAAAGCTTGTTGTAGCATCAAGACACCATAAAGTCCAGCCTTCTGTTAGAATGTCTCATCAATTGCATCTTTTCAGCACAACACATTCAGAATGACAATTTTTAAGTCCCTCAATAACCAATAGATACTGAAGTGACCTGTGAATCACCAGAGAAAGAGCACGGTAGTTACCATAGCTCTGATGATGTGCCAAGTCCACTACATTTGAACACGATTTTGAAAGAAGATAATCCACATAACGAAGAGTTTCCATAAACGTTTTAGTTAAATCACCTGTTCTGGACCACACTGGGAACCCAAACCCTTATTCTATTTTTTTAAAAAAACTTTTGTTTATTGTTTTTAGTGTCTCATGTATCCCAAGCGGGCCTTGAACTCCCTATGTAGTTTGACCTCCCGATCCTCCCGCCTCTTTCCTGAGTGCTGGGAATGCAAGAGTGGTGCTATGCCTGGATGAGGCAGTGCTGGGGATTGAACCTAGGATTTAGGCATCTAGATAAGCACCTTATCAACCAAGATGCAGCCCCTCCAGCCCTTATCAAGACTGCTTATTTGTAGTTTTGGGTTTCATCTAGTTTTAAATTGTTCAGTGTGTGTTTTTTAAGCCTCTGGATTCTAAGAGTCTTTGAGAAGTAATCTTTGCAAAGTACTTCCCAAGCCAGGGACCTCCTGCCAGCAGCTACTCATCCAACTACAATTACTAGTACTGCACGATGCATGTCCCACCTATGATACTGCCTGGCTGTCCGTCAATCATAAAGAGGGAGGGACAGATCAGGATGAAGGGAGGAGCAATCCTTGTTACTCAAGATCTGTCCAAGCTTTCTCTGGGACCTCTGATTTGGGTGCTGTTCTCTGATCCTCAAAGGAAAACATTCAAGGAAACCTGGACCTACACTCGCTCCTCAGATTCTCTCAATTCTCTGAAATGGGCCCAATGGGTGGAGCTCATCAGAGGTCATTCTAGCACTAGTACTTGTATGAGTCTTGGGCTGTATCCTGGGGAGGGGTTGAGAGTAGTTCCTGCTTTGACTGGATGGAATCCATTTGTTAAGAAACCAAGAATCTCATTGTTTTGATGCAGTCACACATATAGACATACCATGTACATACATGCATCATGTGTACCTATGTATCCATACACACATGGATGCATGTTGACGGCAGCATACCTGTCTGCCCTAGCCTCTGTACTCTCAAAGACAAAATAAAAACACTTAGAACTCTTGCTAAGAAGACATACAGAACAGAGAAAGAAAAGTGGCTCTCATTGGAGGAAAAGGAGAAAGGAAGAAAACCCAGGAAAGGGATGCGAGTGCTAGGGAAAGAAATTTTATTTCCAAGCTTTTAAGAGAATATTACAAACAACAGAGAGTTTTTAAAAAAAACCCTAAAAACTAGTTTAAAAAAGTACTTGACAGTGTCCATTTAATACCCAAGGATGACATGTCCATTGTGCAATGACAGTAAGAAACTCTGCAGGAGACCACCCAGTGGCCTTCCCTGGCAGGGTCCTAGAACACATGGGTGGCTCCTACGACAGTGCTCCCTGACTGGCTCCTGACTGTGCCTGGCTACACAAGAAGGACCAGGAGCACATAGCCTGGAGCACAAGGCAAATTGCCTCTTTAGGGAGGGAATTGGTACCAAGCAGGGAGGAATACTTAGATAGGTGTTCATGCCTTCCTTGAGATACACAGGCCAGTGTCACCCCACACTGCAGCAGACCTGTGTGTGTGTGTGTGTGTGTGTGTTCACAGGCATGTGCTTGCACATGCATGCATGTATGCATGTATACATACATACATACATATGCGTGTGTGTGTGTGTGTGTGTTGTGTGTAGTGTGTAGTGTATATGTGTGTGTGTGTGTGTGCGTGTGTGTGCCTGTCCTATGAGAGTGCCAAGGCCGAAAGGACATGGCACTGCATATCCTGGTTGTAGATGGGGCTCAGTAGTTGAGGAAAACCATCCCTGGCTTGACAGCTCTGAAGGCTGATGCCACAGCAGCAGAAGTGTGCTTGAGACACTCTCAAGAAGGCTGTGCTTCCCTCCACACACACATGTATGCGTGTGAGTCCCCCATCCTGTAAACATCTTTGAGCCAAATGACCGTAAAATGAACAAGGAAACAGAAAGATCACCATCTCTAAACCTTATCCTTCTTTGAGTTCACATGACACTTGTAGTTACAGCTAGGAAAGTTCTTTCTGGGGGACCCAGCCCCATCTCTCTGGCCAGGCATGCCAATAGCTCTTCAGGGGATCTGTAAAACCATTTGAGTCATTGGAATTTTGCAGAGTGTAGAGGCTTCCAACAAACACAGTGGGGTCACCAGCTCTCTCTCTCTCTCTCTCTCTCTCTCTCTCTCTCTCTCTCTCTCTCATAAACCCAAGGCTGAGAGAGAGGTGCAAATTACAAAAGCTCTTCCCCCAGGTGGCCTTTGCTTTCTCTCTTTGCTGCCCTTACACTCACAGGCACAGCCAGTACCAGCCACCATTTTCCGCCCACCCCTTTCTGGGTGTCTTGCTACTTGTGGCTCTCTGGGAGGGGTTGTATTCTTAGGGCAGATTCCATTTGTCCCACCCATTGTTGTGGAGTTTGTGTTGGTTTTCCTTTGCTGTGGAACCAATGGACTGGAAATCATAAGTACTCTCCCTTAGGCTGTCTCTCCACAGGCTGTCTCTCCACATCTCCCCTTGAGGCCCACCACCCACGGCTGGATTTCCGCCTCCCATTCCTGCTCCCTGGGCCCCTCCTGGCCCAGACTCTTTCCTGTGGCGTGTGTGGTCTCAACCTTCCTCCCAGCCTTTTTTCACACTGTAGTGACTCTCATGACAAGCTCTCGGCTGCTGCTCTGGGTGTTCCGCTGGTCATGAGGCCTCAAGTGACTCAGGATGTGTAGGATGGTGTAAGCACAGTGGTGGTGGGACACAGGGCCTGAAGGGTGGCTGGCAGCCCTGGTGGGGCCCTCTTCACGGGCAGGCGGGCTGGCTGCCTCCTCTTCCGTGGAGGGCATGTTAGCTTGGGCAGATGAGGAAGTCTGTAGGTTTGTCCTGCCACCTGATTTTTGATCCTCTAAGTCTTTTGTCTTGTCATAGTTCAGCACTTTCCACTGCTGGTTTACAGCCTGCCAGCGTTTAAAGATGCGATATACCGAGGGCCCTTCATGGATGATGAGGCCTAGCAGGAAGAGAAGAACACAAAGGCTAAGCAACGAAGCCAACACCTGTGGGAGAGTGCTATCACTTCCTTAACTTACACAGACACTGGCACTGGAGAAGCTGGGGGTCTCACTGTGTTGCTTTTATTTTAAATCTACCTTCCAGCTCTGAGCCACATGACTTAAGAACACTACTAGATTTCCAGACTCCATGAGTCACCAGAAGGGAGAAGGTCACAAAATAGCCGGGCTCTGCATGAAATGCCTTCGCCTACTTCTGCTCCATCCTGCCCCCTTCTTGGCTTGGCACAGTTTAAATTCTTCAATTACGTCATAATAGAAATATTTTTTCCTTCCCTGTATTACATATTCATGATGCCCTGCGCTTAGCAGGTGTTGAATGAATCATGCGCTTTTAAAAGGCAACAGAAATGAAATCCTGTGGTCATCCCAGTCCTGCTGAATGACAACTGGAAGAAACTCTGCTCTAGCTCTCCCCATAGCCAATGCTACTGAAATACAGACCCCTGTGGCAGGCTGAACATTCTTGTAGTTATATTGGTCAAATGCAGTGGGAGCCATTGGAGACAAATCACATCTGGCAACAAGGCAAAGGATACCAATTGTAGGCCTACTGTGTGCAAAGCACTTAGGATACTACAGTGCCCAAAACAGGAAGTCCTGCCCTTAGAGAGCTTACGTTTAAGTGAAGAGGCATATACAAGATGTACAAATAAACCAACCAGAGTCTTCCTGTGTGGGCACATGCTAGGAGAAGATGAAATAGGATTAAATAGCCCTTAGCTGCAGGCATTTGGGGTCTTGTTTTGGCAGAAGGGAGGAGAGAGACAAGTTTCATCGGAAGAGACAAGTTTAAGTTGAAGCTTACAGGAGAAGGAGAGTTGTGTGCAAAGATCTGGAAAGAGCACTCGTCCCTGGTGGGAAATGCAAGTGCACAAACCAGGAGGTGGGAATGGAATGGCCAAGGTTGAAACTGAGGTTGGCATGCCTACCACAGCGCAAGCCTGTGGATGTGGCGACCAGAGGGCAAGGTAGGTAGAGCCCCCATTATGATCATGTCATGCATTGTATGCAGTATAATGGGAAGCCCCCAGGGAGATTTAGAAGGAAGAATGGCATTGAAGGATTTGCTCTTCAAGAAAATTCACTGGTGCTCCAGAAGGGACAAGTATAGGAGTATTCTAAAATTAAGCAGGAAGTGAAGCAGTAATTGAAGCTGGAAACTGTGGTGACCAGGACTGGGGACAGGGCAGTGCAGTAAATGAGATGTCTTTGGAGGCAGGATGTATGTTGCAGGTAGAGCTGACAGATTGGCTGACAAGTGAGCTCTGGGCACAAGAAGCATCTGGACAATTCTGAAGGTTCTGGAGCCATAGCTGGATGAGGAGGATGCCATTTGCTGAGACTCAGATGGTCCCAGGGCTAGCATGTGGATCTGCATGGTGATGGTGACTGTTAGTTCACTATGGCTGGTGTAATAACTGTCCTGAGGGTAATAGGTAGCCTGCAATGGTACAAATATGCTCTCTTACAGTTCTGGGGTTGTACTTACCTGGCCAAAGTGCAGACATTATTGGGGCTTACACTTCCTCAAGCCTTGGAGGAAGAATATTTCTTTACCTTTTTCAACTTCTAGAAATGCCCATTGTCTCTCCCTCTTTTACACATCACCCAACCCTCTTTCTTCTCTTGTCACATTTAGTAATCTTCTGTCATCAGATTATTTTCTTTGATTCTTTCTTAACAAGAACTCTTGTGATAACACAGAGGGACCACCAGAATAACTCAAGATAATTTCCTCACTTCAAGATGCTCAAATTAACCATATTTGCAAAGTCCTGTCACAAAAGGTTAACAGTTTCAGGATGAGGCCCTGTGTGTCTCTAGGGGGTGTTCTTCAACTTACAGTCACATGTTAGTTATGGTAAATTTAAGATGTCTGCTAAGCTGGGCAGTGGTGGCGCATGCCTTTAATCCCAGCACTTGGGAGGCAGAGGCAGGCGGATTTCTGAGTTCGAGGCCGGCCTGGTCCACAGAGTGAGTTCCAGGACAGCCAAGGCTACACAGAGAAACCCTGTCGCGAAAAAACAAAAAACAAAAAACAAAAAACAAACAAACAAACAAACAAAAAACAAAAAATAAGATGTCTGCTAAAAATCCAACTGGTAGGGCAAATGGCAATATAATATATGAAGATGATGTACTGGCTGGTTTTGTGTGTCAACTTGACACGAGCTAGAGTCATCAGAGAGGAAGGAGCCTCAGTTGAGGAAATGCCTCCATGAGATCCAAATATAAGGCATTTTCTGAATTAGTGATCAATGGGGAAGGGCCCAGCCCATGGTGGGTGGTGCCATCCCTGGGCTGGTGGGTTCTATAAGAAAGCAGGCTGAGCAAGCCATGAGAAGCAAGTCAGTAAGTAGCACTCCTCTAGGACCTCTGCACTAGCTCCTGCCTCCAGCTCCTGCTTCAGTTCCTGCCCTGACTTCCTTCGGTGATGACCAGTGATGTGGAAGTGTAAACAGAAGAAACCTTTCATTCCCAACTTGCTTTTAGGTCATGGCATTTTGTTGTAGCAATAGAAACCCTAACTAAAACTAAGACAGACAGTGATCGAATTTTGAGGAATAGAGGTGGTACTGTTGTTTAAGTGCATCTTCTTTAACACTCAGATGTTACCAATGAGTTAGTATTGAAAACCGGATCCTTTACACAGTGATTAGGTCACAAGAACACACTCCCCATGAACAGAATACATGGCTTACAAACAGCCTTGATCGACAATTGGTTTTCACCTGTCTTGTGTTTTGCTATGTGATGGTATTACAGGAAATCTCTCACTGTGGCTGGGGGCATGACTCAGTGGGTAAAGTGCTTGCCACGAATGACCTAGGTTTGGATTCCCAGAACTCACTTAGGATCGTCATGCTTTCAAGCCAAACAGTTTAGTGAATGCTCTTACGTATAACCCCCATGTATGTTTTAGCATTTCCTTTCCTATCCTGAAATACAGTTCATAAGATACTATAAGATTGCCATGTATTTTTTGATTAGTGCACTGCCTTAATAGATAATTAGTAAACAAAATAAAACAAAAAGTGAAGTCACTTGTAAGAAAAAGATAAAAACAAAGTCAATATAAGTGCAGAATACAGCTGTATTAGAAAACAAAACACACTAGAAGAAAATCACGTGGAGCATGCTGTCTCTGACCCAGAAAGACAAATATAACCAGTGCCCTCTCAGCACCATCAGAGAAGCTTCATCCTGCATCAGATGGGAACAAAGACAGAGAGGCACAGCCAGACATCATGCAGACAGTGAGAGACTTTGGAACACTCAGCCCTATATGGTATGTCTCCATCAGATCCCTCCCCTCAGGGCTTAGAGAACCCATGGAAGAGAAAGTGGGGGAGCCTGAGGGGATGGAGACACCAAGGAAACAAGGACCCCTAAATCAACAGGATTGATGCTCATATGAACTCACAGAGACGGAGTTAGCATGCACAGGGCTGCACAGGGCTGTACAGGGCTGCACAGGGCTGCACCAGGTCCTCTGTGTATATATTATGGCAGTGGTTCTCAACCTTCCTAATGCTGTGTGCCTCTAATACAGTTCTTTGTGTTGTGGTGACCTCAATGATAAAGTATTTTTGCTACTTCATAACTGTAATTTGCTACTGTTTTTGAATAGTTATGTAATGTCTGTGTTTTCTCATGGTCTTAGGTGACTCTGGCAAAGGGTCCTTTGGCCCCTTAAAGGGGTTATGACCTACAGGTTGAGATCCATTGTATTATGGCTTCCAATTTAGTGTTTTTATGGGATTCCTGAGAGTATAAATGAGTGGGTCTCTGATTTTCATGTCTTCTCTTGGGCTATTTTTCTTCTGTTTGTTCCTCCATCTCTGATGTGATATTTTTGTTTTATTATACTTTGTTTTGATATATTTTTTATCATTTCTTAGAAACCTGTTTGTTTTCTAATGAGAGACAGAAAGTGGGTACATTGAGACGAGAGGGGACTTGAGGAGGAACTAGAAGGAAATGGTAATCAGAATACATTATGGGAGAAAAAATCTATTTTCAATAAAAGGAAAAATACACACACACATGAGAGAGAGAGAGAGAGAGAGAGAGAGAGAGAGAGAGAGAGAGAGAGAGAGAGAGAAAACCACAAACCACATATATGTCCAAGATACATTCGAGAGGGTGGTATTCTGATGTGTAAAGATGCCGAGTGTGGGAATGGGAGGGTGAGTGTGAGTGATCTGCAGAAAGGCCTGAGAGGTCAGTGAGGCCAGCCAGCAGCCAGAAGCACTGAGGAGAAAGGTGGTTAAAAACAAAAACAACAACAACAAAAACAAAAGAGCAATGCGCTTGAAAGGACAAAGGCTTCTGAAAGATGGAGGAGCAAAGGCAGCATGGATGTACCAGCGGGCAAGCAGGCAGAGAGATGCCTGTGGACTACTTCTTGACCCACAGCCTGAGAAGGGATGTACAGCCACCATAGAGACAGATACAGAGATGCAGCATCTTAGAGTCCAGCTGCTCTGATGAAAGAAACACCCAGAGAAGTCACTAATGTTAACCTGTTGTCCAGAGGTCACCATGGAGAGGCTAGAAAGAAGGAATGAGCAGAACAAGAAGAGGATGATTGTCTCAAGAATAAAGAGGTCGGAAGTGTCACTGTCACTGAGCTTGTGACAGTGGAGATGGCTGGCTACGAAATACGTGGTGGGATTTATCCTGCAACCATGGAAATCTTGGGGCAAGAGCTAGCTCACAGGAACAACATGGACTGGTCACCCTAGCCTCCTCACCACAGCACAAGTCTGGAATAGGAACACCTTAGAGCCTTTCTGCTTTAATACATGTAGGGATAGGGAAATGGGGAGCCACAGGGAATAGACCTGGAGCAAGGGTAGGGTTGAGGCATGTACAAACTCTGGAAATCTCATCCTGAGATTGGCAGGAGTAGGATAATTGCTGCCCTGCCCTGGGCCTGCGTGTTGGGTGTACATAGTCCTGTGCCCCCACCTTTGCCCCAATGCAGGATGACATGCAACCAGGTTAAACTTCCTTTCCCCTTATAAGGTCATGTCCAGCAAACACCTCCTCATGCTAATGAGGCATCTCCAGCACCCTGGCCCCCTGCCAACGATGTACACTCATCCCCTCCCCCAAATGTTTAAATAGACTTTGTTCCCCTATTAAAATGAGCTGTCTCTGAAGCTGCCTCCTGAAGATTCTGTTCTGTGCTCACAGTCACTGTCACCTGAGGTCACTTAGCTCCCGGACGTCCCACCTTGCTCCTTCTCCTCTCAGGATCTATCAGTTGTGATCCCAGAACATCATGTCTCTACAAAGTCTGAAAGGCATAGGCAGACTCTGGGAGAAAAGAGCAGTCACCCATGGCCACTTCTTCCAGTATCCAGCAGCTCCTGAAATTGTGTTTCTCTCTATGTGTCTTCAAGGGCTCTCTGAAAGACACATTGGTTTCTAGCCCTGGGTAAACACCATCTCTCTGGGAGGAAACCCCAACATCTAAATTGTCCCAATAGTTTAGAGGGAGCATTCTTTCCTAAAGATCCCCTGTGAACTCCCTTACTCAGTGTGATGGGTGCTGGGTAAAGAGGAATTCCCCCAAGGGTGCCAACTCCCATTACTTCTGTTTACCCTTAAGTGTAATCTATGCACCAATGGTACTGAAGTCATTTGTTCATTGTTTCTCCAGCATGCCTTGTTTGTATATGCTGCTTTGTGCCTTTCTTCAGACTCTGACAGGCTCTGACGGGGTTTCCACAGCTAATGCTACACTAGGAACACCATAGAGACTAAGAAAGAGCTTAGGCCTGGGTACAGAGAACTGGGGGCTTTTGAGGACCCAAACTTTCTGGCTGGAATCTACACTCCATTTTTAATTAGCTTCTCGATCAGACAGTTTTACTCTGATTGAAGAGAGTGCCTTAAATTGTTGGTTTGAATACTGCCTTTTAATTGCCTGTCTAGTGTTCAGGCAGTAATTAAACCATTTTAATGGATAGATGGCTGAGGGGGGAGGAGGCACCTGGTTTTCGAGATAACACTTATTCGGGAAAAGTTGGAAAAACATAAACTACCTCATTCTCATCCACTCCCCTCAGCCTTCTGCTTCAGAAATTACTTATTGATTCCTTGCATGAAGGAACTCTTTAAAAACAAGGAAGATGAGTTTGGGCTCATCAGCTGGGGCTGAGGATGCAGACAGACAACACGGTGGCCAAGGAAATGGCTGTGAACTGAGAAAGAGATTGGATTCAGGTGAGCAAAGAGGGCTGTCGGTGAAGTCTGATGTAGTTTTATTGGTAGAATGCTTGCCAGTATTTGCCAGGCCCTGGGTTTAATCCCCAGTACTGCATAAACCAGTGTGGTGGCACAAGCCTGGAATCCTAGCATGTGGCTGGTAAGGCCAGCACGTGGCTGGTGAGGCCATCATTGGCTACACAGAGAGTTTGAACCCAGCCTGGGTTTCACGAGACTGTGTCTCAAAAACAAACTAGAAAGGAAAAAAGAAGTAGAATGAAGGAGGAAGAGAGGGAGGGAAAGAGGGAGGAACTGAGGAAGGGATGGAAGGAGGAACAGAGGGAAGGATGGAATGAAAGAATATAGTACATTTTAACTGAATCCTTTCCTGGGATTTTCTATGCAATTTAACAGCCACTGAGCAATTACTTGCAATGCACCTAAATCTTGGCTGTATTTGTGATAAATTCAGTTTCAGAAGAGCAGACACTTCGTCTCTCTAAAGTGTTTCCAGCTTTTGGGCTTCTCATTCTCACAGGGTTATAGGTGCTACAGGTTGTTAGACACCTCTTTTGTCCCTCTCCCCTTATCTTTATCTTCAGCTGAAATGGTCTTTTGCTTGGACTATGAGGAATGAAAAGGCTGGCCACCACGAATAGGCAGTTCTACTTGCTTAGCTCCTCCGCACCCTGTAACCATAGCAACAGCCAGGCGTTCTCTAAAATAAAAATCCCAACCTTCCCTTGGTGCGTTTTGACCATTGGATTTTTCTTGTGAGAGAGACACAATTTCATCTGCTGCTGTCTTTTCTGAGTGCCCACTCTGTGTCTCTGAGCCCCTGCCACGGTCACAATACTGCTCCCTATCATGTGTCCAACCACAGCCTAAACCAAGTTGATCAAGAAATCTATAGGGAAATCTCTCATGGCCTCAATGACCCAGAAGTCACCTCCACACCCTCATCTCTCACTAGTGTTCCGGTTTAAATGACACAAAAGTTGTTGACAACTCTAAACTTTTCAGACTTAGGTGTATATCAGAATCTTCAGACTCCTGGCTCTATTCTCAGAAAGCCTGAGTCAGTAGGTCTGGGGCTAGGCCTGAGAACCTGCATCTCAAAGCAGCCTCATGTTATTTTGATGATGCCCATGGAGGGTTATAATGAGAAGCACTGCCTAGACACAGTTCTTATCCCTGTCCTCTGCTACACAGAATGGACTACATTTTATATTTCATCTTTCATCCCCCCACCCCCCCAAGACAGGGTTTGTCTGTGTAGCTCTGGTTGTCCTGGAACTTACTCTGTAGAGCAGGCTGGCCTCAAACTTAGAGATCTGCCTGTCTATGCCTCCTAAGTGCTAGGATTAAAGGCATGTGCCACCACTGCCTAGCTACATTTTAATTTAAAAAAAGAAGAGGAAGAAGAGGAAGAGATTTAATAAAGTCCCTGATGTACACACATGAAGAACTGAGTTTGGATTCTGAACATCTATGTTTAGCATGTGCTGCATATGTCCTAATTCCAGCTCTGGGGAAGCTGATATAATAAAGGATCCTTAGAGCTTACTGACCAGACAGTATAGATGAAGTACAAGGTCCAGATTCAGTTAGAGATCTTGTTTCAAAAAATAAGGTAGAGAAGCAATTGAGGAAGAAGTCATTGACTTCTGGCCTCTACATGTATAGGTGCCTCTATATGCACATGAGTGCGCGCGCGCGCGCGCGCACACACACACACACACACACACACACACACACATCACATAAATTTGAAAAGTATGCTCTCTCCAGATGTGCCAGATATTAAAATGTAGGGCAATAGTAGAAATGGCTGCTTCCTGGACCCAAAGATCATTGGTCCTCACAATTTAGAGCCAATTACCTGCCCATGAGCAAATATAGAGTAATATTGTGTCTTCCATTTACAAGCCTTTTGCTTCAGCAGAGGACTTGCTTATCACTAGTCTCAGTTTCTCATCAGCAAGGTGGACCTGGTGTTCCCTTCCTCACAGAGTTTTTATGAGAGCGGATGGGGTGAGGAGTCTTGAGTGCTTCACTTGGCAGGCATTAACATTGAGGCCACATGAAATGGGTCATTGGAGGGACTGCACGGGACACTGGTGTGTCTTCTGCCTCCTTCATTGACAACCTGTTACCATGAGCATCTGTTCTCCTGTGGAACTATTCTCCTTCTCCATCATTAGGAGGAGCCATTGTTTATAGAGAACAGCATCCCAGCATGAAAGGTGCTCTGGAGGCCAACTGGCTCCATAGGTGTGGGTGGGGTGCAGCTCTCCCTTTGGGGCCTCCCCTCCCACAACCATGGCCTTTTGTCAGCACAACCTCTTCCCTAGAAAGGCTTCCTATAGTAGTTCTTTTTTTCATTACTTTAACCAAATACCTGACAAGAAACAGTTTAAGAGAGGAAGAGCCTAGGTCACACTGCACCTACAATCAGCAAGTGGAGATCAAATGGAAAGTGGGAACAGGCTATAAAGCTCCATGGCCCACTTTCAGTGATCTACTTCTTCCAGCAAGGCTGTACCTTCCTAAAGGTTCCACAGTCTTCCAATGCAGTGCCACAAGTTAGGGTTCAAGAGTTCAAATATATGACCCTATAGAGACATTCACATTCAAACTGCAATACTTCACTTTTGCCAGACAGCTGTGGAGTGTGACCTGATGTCCCTATCTGAAGCTCCGCTGTGGTCAAATACCCACTTTCCAGATTACACCCCTCAAAGACCCAACCTTGGAGCTTACACTAGAGTAAATAATAGGCAGGTATAGAAGAAAAAAATATAACCAACTATGTTGGTGGGCTCAGAGGATTGCTTCTGGAGAAACCAGATTGGCCTCTACCTGCTCAGGGTTCTCCAGGGTGTATCTTCATGTCTTACAATGTGGCCAAGATGCACTGCTAGGGGCCTCCCCAGGGAAGTGGTGATGGGTGGACCCAGGTGCCTCAATCCCGCAATAAAAAGTCAAAGGACAAAAGATGCCCAGAGGGCTTGATGAGGGTCAACGGGGAAGCCAGTTTCCCTTCTGTTTCCATTATTTTAGTGTTCTGTCAGTGCCTAGGCACCTAGGAAGAGTGCCCCTTTGATATGACTTCTGCCAGAACTCCCACCTAGCTGTCACCTGACTGGGATGTTTGCTTTTGGTCAAGGTACAGAGTGTCTTGAAGCTTCTGAGTCAGAACCATTGCAGCCCCTCTGCTTACCTAGGACAAAACAGACCTGTAAGAAGCCTTTTCTGAGGCAATAAATATGGGAGTGAAATGCCTGGGAATGAAGTGATATTTATGCAACAGGACTGGATAGGGGAGAGAAAACATGGAGCCTCAAATATGCAGTGCTTTCTCCGAAGGGAAACATTTCTGCATGGATCTGTGCAACTGGGGATTTTTCTGCAGTGTTCCTTCATGAGAGTGAAAGCTCTTGCTCTATGAAAATGGGGCTTGGCCTTCCTCAGCCACACTGGGTGGTATCAATGCTTAGAGGTGATGATGAAGGTCATGATGATGGTGATAGCCATGGCGATGATAATGTTTCCTGAATGTTTTACAATGTTCTGTCATCATAAAAGGGCTTTACAAAATGAGCTATTTATGGCAGAAGCATATATGAGGTAAGCCATCTTACAATCTTCATTTTATAGAAGAGGAAACCAAGCTCAGAGAAGAAATTCCTTTGTCCAAGGAAATGCAGTTAGTCTATAAGGTGGGGCCATCACTCTGGGTATATCTAAACCAGCAGTACCATGTGGTGGATGCTCCTTCCTCTTTCATGCTCCATGTCATGTGCACACCTCTCAAAAAACTATGGAGAAGGTAGCTATTTCTTTAATCGTTTATGTTTCTGTACAATTTCTACTAGCATTACTAGTAAGATCTCTTGCTCAATACATGTTTTAATGTGTGACTCATTGTTTTAACAGTGGCCAACACAGAATTGTATTCTAGATAAAAGATCCTGTGAAGGCCACCTCTCATTCTTGGTTTTCCCATCAGGAAGATGGGCAATGTAATAGCAACCATGCCATGGAGTTGCATGGGGTAAAGAAGATTAAGAAAAAAAAAACCTACAGTATATGCAGCTCTTTCAACAGTACTTAGAACACAATGCATAATGAATTCTGGTTATTATTTTATCATTGTTATTAAATAAATATCACATGATTTCATCTTACTAAAATAAATATAAATAAATAAATAAATAAATAAATAAATAAATAAATAAATAAATAAATAAATCCAGCTATTTTTGGTGCGACTAGGGACGCCAGATTGGCAAAGCCACCTCATACTCTCTGGAGAGACATCTTTATGCTTCTCAGGCGCAGCCAGGCTGTGCTTCACATATGTTATTATAAATTTAAAAAGTTGTTTGTGTAGGCAGACATACCAAAACTCTGTATTATTGTTTGAATCTGAGATGTCCCCCGCAGGCTTTCAGCCCCCTGACTCCAGTGCTATTCTGAAGGCTGTGGAACCATTAGGAGGCGGGGCCTGGCTGGCATAAGTAGGTCATGCTGGAGGGAGGCTTTGAAGGTTATATGCTTCCTGTTTCCAGGCTGCATTCTCTGCTTCCTGTCTTCTAGGATATGAACAACCCTCCACCACATGCCCCCACCTTGGTAGACAGCCATTCCCACCTTGGTGTTTTCCCTGCCAGAATGGACTGCAGCCTGAGAAATCCCAAGCCAAAACGAACGACTCTGGTTTAACTTGTTTTTGTCAGGCATTTTGGTTACAGTAATGCAAAAATAACTGACATATTCTGTATCCATGGAGAATTTGGGCTTTTAAAATTTTTTGAGACTTTAACAGAAAGTATTTAGGAACCTGGGTGTTTTTCTTCCATCAGACTATCATAGCTCAGAACGTTTCCCTCAGTTGGGTGGGCTTACAGGAATAGAGACGGCTAGAAGCCCACCACAGTCCTCCCTCCATATACAGCCGCCACTGGGAAGGATTGGCATTTCCTTTTCCCGACTATGAGGGGCCAGATCCCTGGTGTGAATGTGAACAGAGTCAGGCCAACATTTAAGAAATAGACATTGAATGAAACGTGTAAGAGGAGGCCCTGCCTTATTCATGGCCAATTTTCTACTAGACAGAGGCAAACGGCTTTAAAGCCTAAAGATGATGCAGCTACAGAGTGGGAGGAGCTTGGATCCCTGGATCGTTGTGTGGAGGAGAGCCTCGCAGTGCTCTGGAACCTTGCTGGGTTAAACTACTGATGGTTGGATGAAGTAGGTTGCTGGATTTCCCTAACACCTTCAGAGAAGCACAGTGTGTGTCTTGATGGCAGGTGTCACGGCATCCCCCAAGAGTATTAGCTGGTTTGAGCATCTGTGTGATTTATTTGGTTGGGTCTGTTCTTTATCACAAGCCTACCAAGCCTGCACATAATTTCTGAATCTGCCTGACATTGAGAACATTCCAAAGAGGTGTTCCTAAAATCCTTTGGGCTTTGTGGGTACATCCGGAAGAATGAAGTGCCTCTTTGTGGGGTATCCTGTGGAGTGGGTGGTGCTCACATGGCAAGTTTTCTTCTAAATCCATCCCCTTCACTCTCAATGCATCCCGCAGTCTTGCCATGGAGAGAGGTGACTTGTGTTCAGGAAGCTTTGGATTGTAAGATACGAGTCAACATTTATCCAGAAACCAGACAAACTACTTTGAGATGACAGGGTATAGACCAAGCACCCTCTCATCCATTGATGAGGTTGACACTTCTCATGCCCAGCCCAACATTACTGGGGATTCCTTATAGCCTCAGTTGTCAACCTTTGAGAACTCTACTATCAGCTTACTATGTAAGTAACTTCTAAATCCTAGACTGAGGGGATCTCAGGGATTATCAGGTTCAACACTCTCATTCTAGAGATGAGGAAATCATTTATAAAGAGGGTTGTATGCCCAAGGCCATAAACGTTGTTAGGAACTAGGAACTAATCTGGTTTCCTAGACTCTATCAGACCTGACTGCCTCTGCTTTCTGCCCAGTTTCTTAAGCAGGGGATTAACAGTTCAACAGGTGGAGTCATTTCTACCCAGAATGAGTTAATCTGAATTAAAATTAAGTGTGTGTGTGGTCAGAGGACAACTTGTAGGAGCCAGTTCTCTCCTTCTACCATGTGGATCCCAGGGTGCCTTTGTCCACTGAGCTATCTCACTGGCCCTAAAATTAGATTCAAAATTACAAATGTTTCTCAGTCATTTTTGCCCTTTTCCTATTCCTAGTTAAATCTCTGTACTCTTTAAGGACAGGGGCTAGATATCTACATATCACAAGACAGGCCCTCAAGGGACCACACAGAGAAGAAACAGCTGTTTCTATACTTTTAACCATTGCTCTACTATTGAAAAAAATGCTCTACCACTGTTTTAAGGTTCAGAAATAATCTCAAAGGCACTCTTCTTCTTTTTCTCCTCCACTCAGAAGTGACAAATGTAAACAGACATGACAAGGACGACAGCCTCAGAGTGCACTGTTGACTTTTTGATGCTCAGTCTCTTAGGTCTGTGGAGTGATTAAAAATTATTTTTGGTGCCAACACCCTTAATTAATTTTCTTTTGTTAAGTTCCAATAATGTCACCTACCAGAGCAGAGGATGCCCCATTTGCTTGTTGGAAGGGTCCATCGACTTCAGCTACAGACAACAGCATCATTAGAGGTGACAGAAGAGGAAGAGGTGGATCTTGGTGAAGGGAGATAAGTGTGTAAGGGAACTAAGGGACTTCAAGAAAAGATTCTGCTCAAAATAAAAGCAGACCGTGCCAGGAAGCCAGGTTCAGGCTCTGTCTGTTTATGTCTTCGCCAACACTGAATTGAGATTGTGGCAACAGTTGTAAAACCTTTGCTCATTTAAAGGGGACCACATTCTGACCGAGTGCTTCCTATCCCTGTCACCTATATTTCTGAGGACCTACCATCTCCATGCGCCATCTCATTCCCCAAAAGACCTTCAGTGATGCTGCCATTAGACAGCTTCACAGAGGGAATGGGAAGCAGAGAGAGATTGTACAGCTCACCTAAGGAAGCAAACTTAGAAAAACACTGAGTGAGATGTGGCTGTAGGCCCCAGACCAATTCCACCTTATCACTCCAGACCCCACCACTCTGACACCAGAGACTCAGTTCTTCCTGTTCTCCCTGTTCCATCTCCATCAGTCCTTTAAATGTTTACTGTAACTTGTCCTACATCCTTAATTGACCTCTCCTCTTAACATCCCTCTTATGTTAACTCGTCAGACCCATGGTTCCTGTGGACCTCCAGCTCTGCTTCAAATCCAACCCAACTTTCAACAGACTCCCGTGCACAGACTAAAACTTTTACTTTCTCTTACCATCTTCCTTCTTCCAGTCAGCTACCAACGCTTGCAGGACTGGCCCAAACCCCTCACCATCTTCTCCAATCTCATAGGAAAGAACTACCTGCTATGAAAGCACTTTCCTGCCCCCCTCCTCTGCTTCAACCCCACCAGTAGGCTCCAATCAACCTTCCCTGGAGTTGCCCTCTCCATCTCTGCTGTCTACAATGACTTGTTTCTCTTGACTGCAAACTCTTGGTTTAGAGAAAGCCTTTGCCCCTCCTGCCTGAATATTAAGATCGGGCTGCTCTTTTTGTTTGGGTATCTTTGACAAAGTATACCCTGGATCCCCTTTGTTTCATCGGCTGCCTGCCTCATTCCATCTGTTCCACTGGCTATGTGGATCTCAAGGTCACCTTTACACCTCATGCCCACTGTCTCTGTGCTGCATCTCTGTTTCCTGCTTAGATAACTATTTTTCAGCTAGTCCCTCCTATTTCCAGTCAGTCCAACTCTGACCTAGCCTTCTCATAGTTGTTAGATTTATAGGTTTAAAAATTTATGTCTAATCAGACTTTCCTATATAAAATTCTGTCGTTACTTCCACATCCCCAGCAAAGTGATGTCAGAGTTCTTAGCACATGATTTATGGTCCTGTGGAATTTGGCCTCTGCCATCTTCCTCAAATTCATTGCTCATTGCTAACCTCCTGCCTCAGATCTTTGCCTTTGAACCCTCTAAACCCACTCAGTTTCCCAAGCATACCTTCTTCGCTCTTCTGTGTTTCCACACACAAGTCCCTCTGCATAGAATATTTTTCTTCCTCTTTTGGACAAACTTTGATTTCTTTTTCGAAACTAGCTTAAGGATAGGGTTCCTTCAGCAAGTCTTTTGGGGTCTTCCAAGAGAGTTCGTTGCTCTCTGCTGTCTTCTGTCTTCCTCTCCGCCTCCAATAGAAACTCTCCCCATAGTGAGTGGTCGTGTGCTTGTAGACTAAGTTCTTGGGCAGATATGTCTCATTCATTTTAATGTCTCTTGGTTTGGGAAGGAAACACTAGGCAGCCAGCAAGTGCCATTGAAGAAATAGATACAGTCACTCCGAAGCCCTGTGACCCAGTCCTCTTCCTGGGACTCATGTCTGAATTCAGACTTAGCACAAGCTCTGGTTTCTGTGCATCAGTGGTCACTTCCCTCCATGGGGCATAAGATCCACTAGAACCAGTGCCTCCCATGCTTGAGTGTGGGTTCAATGCCCTCTCGATAATGTTTGTATATAAATGAATAGATTTTTCAAGTCCACATTAATCAGTAGAATTAGGTTTACCTAACCTAAAACACCCTTTGACAGAGGATATCATAGGCAGATAGACTATCCAAACGCCATCCTAATTTCAAAAGCCTCTTTCTCCATTGGCATAAAAACAGCACTGGCTTTTTAAAAGGTGCAACCATGGCTGATGGCTTGGATCCCAAACACAAGACTGGAACAGATGGGGCCCAGGGAACTTCTGCTTGCTGCTGGTGGCTATGGCTGGGTTCATGTCTACCTCCCTTGAAGTCTGCTAAGTTACAATATTGCTAGGATAGGGATCATCACTAACTGTTACGTATGATTTCATATAGAGCAACCAGAGATAAAATAGGCTATAGAAAATGCCCTGGAATTAGAGCCAAAGGTTCTTGGTCCCATTCTCAACTCCACCATGTGCTTAGCTGTGTGGCCTAAAGTACAGTTGCTTTGAGCTTTACCAACCTGTGAAGAAACATGACCACAGTACTCACAGTCTGATCATTGAAGGGTTGTACCCTCATTGCTTCTTTCCAGGGATCTTGTGGTTTGTGTTCCCGTTAACTTACATTTGATTTTCATAGTTGTATGCACTGGTCTACAAGATTAAGACCAACCCAAGAAATGCATTGTCTTCTGGGACAGTTTGTATCAGGAACTGCATTATCCATTGATATGCTCACATCCGAAGTCATTGACCTCAACCCTGGAGGTCAACTAACTGCATCTGATGGGGAACCTAGAGAGTCTGGCAATGATTCCAGGCAAAAATCCTTTGATGAGAACTAAAGACCATTCTTTGAATCATTATTCTCCGTTTTCTAAGTGACAACCGATGCTCCTAAAAGCCAGCTGGATGGATCCAGCTACAAATGAGACAGACTTGTTTTCACAAGCAGTAAACAGTGTTTGCTTTTGGCTTCCAGTGGAATTTCTCCACAGAGTCCCCCCACCACCATTACCCTGAACTGTAACTTCCCACACTACTCCAGTAGAAAAGTAAAAACATTTAAAAAGACCTATACATAAAGAACTACCCATTTAATGCTTACACTCACTCTTTACTATCTGTGGATATTTAACAATTTTAGGGAACAAATTGGTCTTGGTGCCTGAAAAACAGAAAATCCAGAGGCTTACAGCAGCAGATGGTGTGCCTCTGGCCTTATCACCTTTGAGTCCACTATGTAGGGCTTATTTTCTTTCTTCCTGGCAATATATATATTTTAACCAGGTGCTGCATTGCTTTAACAGATGGAGCATGGACCTTGAGTGTGGAATCTTTTATTCAACATTTTACCCAAATTTCCATGGGGCTCTGAAAACATGCTCAAGTCGATCCTGCAATGACACTGTGGATCTTAGTTGCTATGAAGCCAAGGGATGAGCCTGGACTCAGAGGCATGTGGAAGAGGGACATGCTGAGGATTCCCCAGCAGAAGAAAGCCCGAGTTTCCATCTCACACTCCTTAGACTGATGCCAAGTTTGCTTTCTAGTAAGGCTGAGTGACTAGTCGAGACCCAAAATAAAAACATCTTTGTTGAATATTGCAGCTTCCACTTGATTCTCCCTGCAGAAAGTCCCTATATTTTCACACTCAT
This sequence comes from Grammomys surdaster, assembly GCF_004785775.1. Classification (NCBI taxonomy): domain Eukaryota; kingdom Metazoa; phylum Chordata; class Mammalia; order Rodentia; family Muridae; genus Grammomys; species Grammomys surdaster. The sequence continues at coordinate 2,215,952 of NW_021621338.1, forward strand.
AGAGTGTAACCTGTATGGCTGCAGACAGTATTGCAGAGCAAGAGCAACCGATGTAGAATTTTATCCTCAAAACCCCTAGCGTCACTGTTGGCCAGCATCACAGTCACCAAAAGAGTTTGCTTATGGCCTCCAACTGCTGCCCATCACCCCCTGCTCCTTGTCTAGGTCACATGGCACTCTCAGTTTTCACTTCCCAGAATTCTCTAGGGTCAGTCTGCCTGTCCTGGGAAAGCACTGAACTATAGTTCTTACTTTCTATTGAGTTAGCCTAAGATGCACCTTTCCATATTTCTTAATCTGAAAATTAAGAAACGTAATCTTTGTCCCCAAGGTTGATATATATAATTAGCAGAGCAAGACAAAATATACTAGTTTAGATAAATACACAAGGTCTGGCATTTCTGGTTCATGGCTTCTGTGATCAGTATGATATTCTCTATGTCTTTTCAATTTCTAATACTAAATGACCCCAAAGAAATCCACACCACCATTGTCTCAGCCAGATTATAACTAGTAGGTATTTTCCTGTCAAACAGAGCAGAGTGGCATATTTGAAGTAAAACAGCAGTGTCAAGAAGAACACTGTTCTACTTTCAGTAACACAATGGTTCCAGTCCTGTGGCCTGGGGATATGAAAGTTCTGGATGACCAGTGTTCAAGCATGCTTCAATTTCACTCAGAATAACCATGACTGTTTCCACCTCCTCATTTGCAAGGAACAAGTATCTTTTCCATCAATAGCCATAACCATTTGTTGAAAGAAAAAGGACCTAGCCCTTCACGAGCTATGGTGAACAAGAGGCAGAACATTGACTTGAGCATTGGGTGGGGGAAGAAGTGGGAACTAAAGAAGTGGGTTCTAACTTTTTCCTAAAACACTTAAGCCTTTCAAACAAAATATTACCTGGAATGAATAGCAGCAGCAGCAGCAGCAGCAGCAGCAGCAACAACAACAACAACAACAACAACCCAGAAGCTCATGGTGAAGCGGGGGTAGGGCTTCGGAATAGCATTCTATTTCCTACTCCCCAAACTTCTGGGCCTGTGTGGAACCCCACCCCTACACTTTTCAAAGAACTAGATCAGAGAAATCTGGAATACTAGAATAGGTTTATAGAAGAAGAAAGATGTAGGGGCCAGAGAGATGGCTTAGTTAGCAGAAAGGCTTGCTTTACAAGTGTGGGGAACTAAGTTCTGATTCCCGGAGTCCCCCTGAAAAGCCATGTGTGGTAGCATGTCTATAGTTTCAGAAATAGTGGGAAGAGAGGTGGACATAGGTAGATTCCTGGCACTTGCTGACCAGTTCATCTAATCCACCTGGCAACGTTCCAGGACAGCAAGAGACCCTGTCTCAAACTAAAGGAGGAAAGCTTCGGAGGACAACATACAAAGTTGTCTTCTGACAACCCCACCCCCAGATATGTGTGTTGCTCACATCCACACTTATATGTACATGTATGTGCAAACCTTCATACACATGTGATCCACCCACATGTACATACATTCACACAGAAAAATAAAAAGACAGTTCTCATCATGGTGCTTCTGGGTATTTTGCTATATAGACATGATATGCCATGGTTTATAGGGTGTGCAACTGAGAAGAAGCCTTCTACTCCCTGCCTAAGGCAGATGAGCACACCAACTGACCTTCTCTACCTCAGAGTCAAGCTTCATCCTTGTCTTCAACTGGGCAAGACAGATTTGCTTGGTAATGATTTCAATTTTTCTTCTTTGCCAGGTCCCCTTCTTCCTTCCCACCCACCTCTTATGCCTAAGCTATTGCCTCATCCTAGCTCTTGGGTCTCAAGCCCAGTGCTTCTCTGCTTGGCCTCTGAGTAGAGGGGATCTTGAGGGATTTTTTTTCCATTTCCTTACTAGGTAATTCATCACTTCTCCCGGAGACAAGCCCCCAGACCCACCTATGCACACCACGTCCATGAAGCCGTACATCCCATAGCAGATCTGGAAGAGGAGGTCTTGGCGTTGCCATTTTGCTGAGGGACTGAAGGTCGACCAGATGAGCCAAGAGATACTGGCAATGAGGAAGAGAGAACCCAAGATGGCGGCTGCAATCTGAACCTTCTCGATGACTGTCAGGGATATGGCCTGCCACTGAGGAGGAGAGAGTGACAGATTAGCTGCCTGAGTGTCCATATCCCAGGCCCACACTCTTACTTCTGCTCCAGCAGTTCACTGGCCTAGAGCTTAAGCCAGGGCTTCTCTACTTGTAGTACAATGGACATCTCTGCTGTTTTATATTATGCTTTTGATGCAGAGGAAACCCATGCCATATAAACTGATCAGACATCATTGTAAGGAGGGAGTTCTGGGCAGGCATATCTGAGGAAGTGACCCTTATACGTGACTTTCAAAAACATAGAAATCTGAAGGTGAGAAGAAAAACAAAGCTAGAGTGGGTGTTGCTCCAAGGTGCCAGAATATTCCTTCTAGAGTAGCACAGTTGATTTCCTCCCTAATAGGTGCTAAGAGGGCACAAGTCTTCCTTTGACTGTTTTGTTTCTACAACACCACCTTGGATGCCATTTAATGTACATGCTAGAGATCAACAATTTGACAGAGAAGGAGAGGATACCATCTGTGGGAGTAAGAAAAAACAACAGTTCACAATATACCAACTGTATTTTCTTTTTAAAAGGAAGAAAGAAATCAGCATACTTACAGCAGTATTGAGTTGGAGGCTGGAGTGTGGGTGAGTTTGGGCTATGGAATTCTATGATTCTATGCTTCATCTATGGAGCAATGTCTTAAATTAGCCTTGAGTGGGATTTTAGTTTAGGCTCATTGCACTCAGCAAATAAGTATTGACCATTTCCATGTGCCTGGCCACTATTCTAGATGCTGGAACTAAAGCAATGGACAAAACTAGACAAGGCCCTTGTCCTATGACACCCACAGTTTCAGGACCATGTAAGTCTAAGAGTTTACATATTCAATCCATCATGGATATGCATATGTCCTTCCTGGACCATACCAGGAGTCATTGTGGTGTAAACACAGAGGGGAGGCACAGTGCTTTCCACCTGCCAACAGGGGCCCCTCCCTCTGTCATCACTGGGCTCAGATGGGGTAGGCCAGTGACCTCCAAGGAACAGTAGGTGTTGGAAAATACCTTGGTTTTAGTCCAGATATAGGACATGGGCCTTAACATTTAATTACACTGATAGCATCCCATTACAGAGCATTAGCCCTTTAAATTTTCCAGTGTTTCCCTAGCCTAAGGTTACACATAACAAAGGCATTTTCCAGAAGATGGTCCTATCATATAGACTCCTCTCATGCACAATAAATGCTTTTTCCAGGGCCAAACCTACATAGTCTAGAAGAGAGTTTCTGACTGTAATTAGGTTGGCACCAGTAAATCCCAACTCCACCTCTTTCTCTTTCATAATGGATGGGTCCCCTGACTAAAGTGAGTATGGTGAACAAGAGAGAGGTTGAGGTGCTGTAGACAAGAGCTCTTTTTTGTCCCGTGTGAGGCTCTGTGGAAGTGTAACAGGAGGTACCGCAAGGAGAGGGCTGAAAAGCAGAGAGCTCTGAGATCTGACAGAAATGCTGGGAATGAAGAAGGGCATTGATGGTGCCAAGCCCTGCTACCAACAAATGCCCAGAACACCAGAATCTAATTCTATGTATTTAATTTTATTGTATGTGGATTGGTGTAAGGTGTCACACCCCTTTGAGCTGGAGTTACAGACAGCTGTGAGCTGCCATGTGGGGGCTAGGAGTTGAACCTAGATCCTTTGGAAGGGCAGACAGTGCTCTTAACCATTGAACCATCTCTCCAGCCCTCAGAATCTCATTCTAAATGAGGTTCTGATCCCCAGATCAGAAGACTTTCTCCCTGTGAACTCCAGTCCCACAGCATTAGGAAGTGAAAAGCAATGGATGAAGTGCAAGGAGATGTTCTCTACACCAGAAAGAGATACCAAATCAGGCATCAGAGGACCTAATTCTGCTTGAGCCGTGTTCCAAAACTTGTTGAGTGTGAGCAAGAGGTCACCATAAATTATGATGATGGTCAATTTTCCATTCTTTAAAGATGGAATTGGTCCTTCTTTCTTCCTAGAGAATTGTGGGTGTTCAATGTGAAGCCAGGGCATGAAGGGCATTCTTTACTGTTTCAGTAAAGACACATATAAACTTGTCAAGGCAGGGGTTAGTATACATGGGTATATGTGCCTTATTATGTATTATTCTCTGCAGGGTAGGTGCTTAGACTCAGGAACTATGGTTCCTGTTACAGACAGCAATCTGCTTTGCTGTTTCATAGCTGTACAGCCTCCAACAAGTCCACAAATCACTCTCTGCCTCCATTGTCTAAACCTGTGCATTGAATAATAATAGTACTCCATTGAATTGTTTCCAGGGTTCAATTTGATACTATGCATGAGCTAACACTTAACAAGTAGTAATTTAATGTTCATTAATATATCATACTCTTCTCTCACTCAAGAGGGATGCATTCCAAGGCTCCTGGTAGATACTTGAAGCCTCAGACAATAGTGGACCAAGTACTGTGATGACTCATGCCAGGTAATCTGCTACCCGAGGTGATTACTCAGTAACTAATGGGTAAATAGCATGTATGGTTTGAATAATGAACAAAGGGATGACTCACATCCTGGGTAGGATGGAGAGGAAGGCATGGTATTTTCTCCCTCTACTCAGAACAATATGCAATTACAAGTTATTAATTCTTTCTGGAGTCTTCTTTATAATTTTTTGGGTACCAGGCAGCCATGGTTAACTAAAACCACAGGAAGCAAGCACTAAAGAAATTGCTGTTCAGAGCTATCAAAGACAAAGAGGGAAGCAGGCAATGGTACCTTAAGAGCCACAAGGCTATGACTTCTTTCTCAGTAGGCATTATAGATGCAAGCCTTGCTTTGGGAAGGTCACTAATATTATGCTCCATAATGAAGACTTGAACTATTTCTTACATCTTTGCCTGGGTTACAAACCAGGACATGAGAGAGCAAAGATATGTGGGAAGGTACCTCCCTGCTCTGATGGCTAAACTCTATCCATTGCTCTGTTGACTTAGTCAGGTCTGCCACCTCCAACTTCTATAGATAGTCCAGCTGGGCTTTTTGCACAGAGGGTGGCCTCTGATGCAGAGCAGACAGTTGTATGACACTTGACTAGGCCAGAGGAGTCCAGGACACACACTTGGAACAATTTAGGATACAACTATATAGCATAGTTTTAAGTCCAAACTACTTCTGTATAGAAAAATGAATTGGCATTTACTCAGCACACTCCATTGAGTTTCCAGGACCAACAGAATCAGAGAGGTTCCCAGTGCCTAGAAACTCATAATTGAAGTCAAGGTAGTAACTTGGAAATAGATTAACAGACTGGTGGTGCCAGCACTGCCATTTGCTTACCTGACATAGACTTAAAATAACCTTTCCTATATGCCAAGAAAAAAAAAAGCTATACTTGAATGATTTTTTTTTTCATTTTATGAGTCAAAGGTGGCACCAAGATGGGGCTGTCTTAGAATGAATTCATAGATTGTGGAACTGACCTTTCCTGAGGCCTGAGTCAGCTGTAAAAAAAAGGGGCAGGTCAATGAGCTCAGACCTCCGCTGCACCCTGAGGACTTAGAATCAGCTGTTGCTCAGTGCTGCTATTTTAAGACATCTCAGAATCTGAGACGAATGGCTGAAGATGGAGACAGCAGTCAGAAGAGGCTTCCCATCAAGAGGCTGAGATGCTAGTGAATCTGATGCCTCTCCCCATCAATTCTTGAGGGTACCCAATGGAGAATGACACAGGACAATTCTACATTTTTTCAGAAGATCTCCAATGCAAAGACCCTACTACAGTTACCCACTTCTCTCCTGGGTTTGCAAGGTTGATTATCTGGCACACTCACAGAAGAGGGAAACTGTCAGGCATCTGTTGTCTCCATCCTCACTGTCTTGCTGGCTAATTGATTACATGACTGTTTACTTGACTGAGGATGTGTATGTGGAGGTATTTTCAGAAGCAGAGTGCCCCCCCCATGTGTGTGTGTGTGTGTGTGTGTGTGTGTGTGTGTGTGTACTCACATGCTGCTCTTACTAATAAACTGTTGATTTGGTTGATCGACATAGGACTTGACAGCAATTGGGGGGAAGACGGCTATGTCAGCAGAGGAGGAGAGAAGAGTATGGGCAGAGAGAGCCTTGAGTTCTGCCAATCTGATTGATAGATCTCGAATTCTGGCCTTGCGGTTCCTTACCTCCCATAGTACCTCTGTTACTCTGTCATCATGGATTCTTTTTTTGTATCCCCCCTCCTTCATTTTCTTTGTCCTCCTTTGTTGTTTCTTTTCCATTCCTTCCCACTCTGCCCCTTGTCACAGGAAGTGTGGTCAGTGGGCCAGCAGGAGTATCCCTGGTAGCTTGTTAGTGACACAGGCTTTACCTGCTCTTGAGCATTGAATTGGAATCCACTTGTTAAGACTCCAGGCAAACCACAAGCATATTAAAGTCTGAAAACACTACTGAGTCATCTGGTCTACCCAGCTTTTTTTCAAGTCCTTAGCTTAAACTCAAGCCTCACTTTCCCACTATCTCTTCCCGATTGCCTGTTCTATTTCTTTTTGCTTTTTTCTTTTCTTTCCTCCTTCCTTTCCTCCCTTCTTGTCTTTCTGTCCTTCCTTCCCCCATTTCCTATTCCTTCTTTATTCGTTTCCTCTTCTCATTAACCCATGTGTTTTTTATTCTGCCTGTTCCATCTATCTCCCTGACCTTTCCCCTCATATACTGTATATTTCTCTCTTTGCACAACCCTTTTCCTTCTTGACTAGACTTAAGAGAAAAGTACATCTTTCACCACCTCCTGACCATGTTCCACCTAATCACCAAGCTGCTCTGAATCTGAGGTTTGGTAATTCCCCTACCATAAAGCAGATAATGGGGGGACTCCAGGCTAAGAAGCCCTGTATTTACCTGTAGAGGATTCTTTGTGCTTATGGCGATGACATGGTACTTGTAGTAGCACAGCTCACAACTCCAGCAGCCCCTTTCACTGATCCATTTGATGAGACATGGCTGGTGAGTACATTTGACTGAGCCATCACAGCGGCATGGGCTTAGCAGCTCTCCCTGTGGAGAAAGAGAAAGAGGCAATGTGGTGAAACTGGAGCCTCAGTCCAGCAGATGATAGGTAGGTAGATGGATACTGGAACCCTGGTCAGAGCCACTCTAATAGGCCAGATAAGGCCACTCCATCCCAGCCACAAGCTTTGTCAGGAGGCACCAGAATCTACTGAAGAGGCCTGGACTCCAGTGTCCTTTCCATAGAATCTAAGCAGCTTTAGACAGCTAAACTACCAGTTCTGAGACCTTCCTCCTATCTAAGACACGAAACAATGAGTCTTGAACTGCCTTAGACCTAGGATGTCCATGGAAGCTTTCTATAGCCCAATGGTGGTTAATAGGCTCCATGAGTTTCTCTTTAGAAATGCAACCAAGTTTAAATACCCACAAGGCTAGAGAGGCAACACAAATGATGGAAATCTGCTGGTGGAGACAGGAGTGACTTGGAGAACTCAGATCAAAAGCAGGACAGCCACTACCATCTCCAGCTAGCCACAGGTGAGGCAGTACAACAGGATTTTTATTTTTGGTACTGCTGGTGATTGAACACAGGATCCCACACAGACTATCCTCAGTCCTACTGGGACTCTTTTCTCTAAACTTCTCAGTAGTCTGATTTTAAATGTAACTGTTTTAAATGTGATATTTAAAATGTCACATGGCTCACTTTGAGTATAGAGATGCCTAGAGGCCGTAGGACTACTCTGAACTTGAGCCTTTCATTCTCCTGCAAGCCAGTACATGAACACACAGGGTCTCTCAGTGATACTTTCCATGCTGGGTCCTTGAGTAGAAAAAAAAAATGTAGGTCAGGCCTGAATCCTATGGGATCTTGGAGGCTGGCCAATGCCCTTGCCAAAGGCTTGGGTTGCTCCAGCCAATTTTGGGGCAAAGGACAAAAAACTGGCTTAGGAGCATTGGAAGCAGGAAAACAAACCATCAGGTGGAGCTAGATCGTAAGGATATAAAGCCCCTTGTAACTGGATGTCAGAGTGTGGCTCATTCTCTAGAGTTTTCCATGAACATCAGATAGCCATGATTGAAAACCTTGTCTTTTATCACCTGATATGGTGGCCCCAAATTGCCTCTGTGAACCACCTATTCTCTCTGCCATCTCCCATTTTTGTTTGTTTGGTTTTGAGATAAGGTTTCTCTGTGAAGCTCTGGCCATTCTTGAACTCACTCTGTAGACCAGGCTGGCTTCAAACTCAGAGGGATCCACTCTGCCTCCAGAGTGCTGGGATTAAAGGCATGCACCACCACTACCCAGCTTCCATGCCCCTCTCTTTGTCTCCTCTCTCTCTCTCTCTCTCTCTCTCTCTCTCTCTCTCTCTCTCTCTCTCTCTCTCTCTCTGTCTTCTCTCTCTCTCTCTCTCTCTCTCTCTCTCTCTCTCTCTCTCTCTCTCTCTCTCTCTCTCTCTCTCCCCTTCCCAGTTCACTGTGAACACTTTTGGCTCATTAAATCCCCATTGCTCAGCTCTTTTACTCACCTTCCTAGAGACCTTAACAGTTGGGTTCTTCATCCCTTCTGGTCTCACTCATGGCTTCCTCTTTCACTCTCTATGCTTCCACCCCAGATCACTTATTTTGGATTCAGTTCCTCTACTCAAAGGACCCAATTCCTGAGCCCTGTGATGCTGTGTTTGGGATAATGTCACTTGAGGCATTTCCCTGCTTGTTTGAATGTTTCATCAATTAGGAAACTAAGCCTTGTTCTCAACCATGAACAAGCAAGTTCAGGATCTTCTGGCTTCTAAGGGTATCTATCTGCATATTTAGTCTTGCTCTTCACTGTGGACTATAGAGCTAGCCATCTCCTCCTATGATTTCTAGAAACACCAGTCCCTTTCATTTTAACTCCTATATACAAAATTGTAATCTTGGCTTATATGAAGTCCCTTTGTTCCCAGTCTACTCAAATGCTTAATTCTGTTCTTCAGATGGATCTAATGCCATGTGCCACAGGGAGTCACCCATGGCTTCTCCAGGTGAAGATTGGTGCTTCAACCCAAAAGGACTTTATGCTGGATGAATGTAGCATCTCACTCTTAGAGAAATTAACATGTAACCACGAGGATATATTCATGTACCTATCTGCCCTCCAAAGGACTCCTGGGAGGCAGGGGTGAGGTTCACATCTTTATACCCCTTTTCACTGGTGCCAAGCCCTACAGTACAAGGCAACATTTTGTGTTTGAATGACAAAATGAAAAACTAAGCCAAATGTCTTCCCAGACTCTAGCATTGCCCACTTTGTGAGGAGGGAAGCAATATGTATCTTATTAATACAGTAATTTTTACAGTACCTGGAACTACATGTACCTGTGTGCAATGAGTTACCTGGGTAGTAGATACTTAGGTACTCAGCACCATGAAAGCCCATTCTGCTCCTCAAGTACCAATAGCTTCTCTTGGCTGTGGCCCTTCTCAATCTCACTTCATGGCACATCTCCATTTGTCTGCAGGTCATTACATTATGACTTCCCTCACAGGAAAGTATTTTATACACCTTCACATCCCTAGCACCCAGTACAGTACCTAGCACAGATAGACAATAATCTGACATTGGCAGCTTATCATGGGATTCTCTGTTTGCTGAACAAGGGGTTTTATCTCTCTAGGACATAGCTGGTCTTGGGTTCTATGATGACTGGCAGGGAAGAGCAGGCAGGAGTTGTGCATGTTGCTGGTCACTTGGTACAGCAAACTCTAACTCCCCATAGTACAGAGTGGCTGTGGCAATGAGACAAAAATGGGAGGGAGGGAGTGGAGAGAGGTGCTGGGGGAGGGGCAAAGCCCTCATTATTCATGGCAGCATTTCCTAGGCTCATTAATTCTAACAGGATGAGCTAGGTTTGATTAATCGGGTTGTTAAGCAGCCATGTCAAGTCACCGATCAGGTAAAAGACATTACTTCCGGTCGCTGGCAGTGAAACCAAGTGAGAGCAGTTTGCACCCTTGTTTCTAGAACAGCAGCAAGGAGAAAAGGCATGGAAGAGCTACTGGCTGAAACAGGATCTGAGCTCTTCTCCTCAGCTCTGCATGCAGACCATTAGCTCTCACTAGAGCCCTTTGAGAGTCACATACCTACCTACAGAGGGAACACACTTGACCAGGCCTGGTCTGAGTGCCAACAGGCCAGAGCTGAGGTGCTTCTCCTGAAGCTATTTGTTAATTTCCCAATGTCCAAAGTGGAAAACCCAAAAGGCAGCCTGGGGACTCACTACCAGCACTATGAATATCAGTAAACAGGGTATTAAAACTCCTGTAAAATGTATATCTGGTGAAAAAAGTACTAGATTTAAAAAGAATCCACAAAGAAGCTCTTTTAAACTTTACATCAGTGCAAGTGCTGTGCCGATTGCCTAGGATATATCTGTATGTTCCTCAGGAGGAGGGCCGTGGTCCTTTTACTGGTTAGGGTAAAATGCTAACCTAGCCTGGGCCTTTCACCATCTTCTCATTATACCCATGTGTCTTCAAGAACAATATAATAGAAATAACTGGCTGCAAAAAAAAAAATGGATCATGTTAAATTTAATGAAGATGTTCTTCACAGTAAACTCCTTAAAAGCTAAAATGAGGAGGTTTTTGGGGGCGGGGCTGGAGCAGTATCTCAGTTTTGTTGGTAAAGTGCTTGGTGCACAAGTGTGAGGAGCTGAAACTTAGTCCTCAACATCACACAAAAGCTTGAGCATAGTGGTGCTTGAATCTCAGAGCTAGGGAAAAGGGGGTGGGGGGCCCTCGAGGCTCACTGTTAGCTAGCCTCGCTTAAAAATGGAAATCTCTGTTTAGTGTCACTTAGGGACTCGGTCTCAAAAAGTAAGGTGGTTGGCTCCTGAGACTGACCTTTGGCCTCCATATACGTGTGCACACACATGCACATACAGTTCCTCCACATGCACACACACACACACACACACACACACACGATCAAATGCTTGTATGCACATATCTATACATGCAAAAGTTTAAGTGGTGTAATATGGAAACTGAGATGGGAAGCCTTTCCCCAGGCTCCCAGTATAAACAGAAGAGAAGATATGATACAGAGTCCGTGTCATAGAGCCAGCTGGTGACATGAACAAAAGGAGAAGACAGGGCCGGTATCAGTGCCTCAGTCTCCCACACTGGCGCCTGTGCTGTGCATCTCTTCTTGTTTCCTTCCCTGGAGGATGCAGGGATATTTCTGGCCCACCTCAGGCCCCTCAGCCAAATCTCCCATGACTGCCAGCTGCAGCCCTGTCTCCTCTCCCTGCTTCATTACACACAGTCTGGTACTATATCATTTTCATATCCTCCGAGATTTACGTTGTTCACTGAAACCCCATTAACTAGACAAACCACTGATGCCCAGGAAAAGTGTGGTCTAAGCTACACAGGCCCAGGGTGCGGAGAAGACCAGCTCCTGAGGCCCCACCCTTTGGTGCAGATTATAATAAACTAATCTGCAGAGTGTAGCAAATGCCAGAGATCCAAGGGGCTCACTAAATGTCAAGGAACCAGAGACTTCCTCAGTGACCTCAGGGCTATACGACAAGGAAGAATCAGGGATCTCCACTAATTCTCTGGTTTTCAAGGGAGAGAGTCTGTGAGAGTGGCTAAGAGCACACATTTTAGAAATCAAGCATTTTGGTTTTGAATGTCTCTTCAGCCACTACTAGCTAAGCCCTAACCTCTATGATGCTGTTTCTTTACCTTCTGTGTACAGATAACTCTTAACTCCTTAAAAGGAAGATCAAATGCAATGAAGCATACAGAGTGCTTGACAGTTTCCAGCACTAGCAAGCCCTCTTGCCAAATTACAGTTTTAACTCACATTTCTTTAAGCCTTAATTTTTTAAACTACAATTCCCTTTTCCTACTGTCAAACTAAAATAAGTCAAATAGGTAATAAAGAAGCAAGAGGCTTAAGAAATAGTTAACTGGGTCACGGGGAGAGGTTAAGATTAAAGGACATTCTAGGAGAGTCTGTTGTTCTGGGACAGTACACAGTATTCTAGATTCTCAGTCCAGAAATGTCCTTGTGTTACTACAGGACACTGGGAGGATTTGGAGAAACCTTAGAGATGCTAGATAAGAGAAGAACGCAGGTCTCCTGGGTTGAGATTGTGCTACAGGCAGGAATCAGGACAAGGTAATTTTCTAGCTGCGGCTGTGACTAACCGGGTAGGAAGGACCAAGAAGAGGATGAAGAGTCTTTTTCCAATGAGGCAGTTGATAGCTACAGTTATCCCTCCATTCACAGATTTTCTTGTTTATTTTTTAGCTTGTTTCATTTTTTGCCTCTTTTAGTCTGAAGATCTGGCTTCAAGAGTCCTTAGGTAACCCAGTTGCTATGGAAATGCCAGGTAAGTCCAAGGTTGCTTTTTCCCCCCACTTACTCATAACCAGGCCTCTCTGCCACTGAGCAGGAAGAAATACATACAGCGTCGTGTGGCAAAGACAGCCCCATGCTGGGCTGGAGTTTGCTGTTCTGGGAGATCAAAACAAGAATACAATAAAACAGCAGCCTTAGGGCACAATTTATAGTTATTTCCCTTTATTGAGACTCATGATGATCAAAAGCCTGGCTCTCATCCTAGACAGTGTTTGCTTTATTCAGGCTCTGACAGTCTGTGCGACCTTGATCAACTTGTTCACCACTTGAAGCCATGTTCAGTCACCCCTTTGTCTACTCAATATCTACTTACTATGTTCTCTCTTCTAGAAGGTGGGCATGAAGTTCTCTGGTAGATAAAGACAATAAATCAGATAAACAAGTAAATTATGTCTACCTAAGAGAAGCTGTCATGTGCTATGGAGACAATAAGCATACAATGGGAAAGGGACTGTGGATGAGGACATGTAGACCGAGATCCTAAACAGGACTGTGATGGTTAACCTTCATTGTCAGGTTGACTACATTTAGAATCACCATGGGAACACACCTCTCAGTGTGTTTGTGAAGTTGTTTCCAGAAATGCTTTACTGGAGGGAAGACCCATTCTGAGTGTAGGTGGTAGCATCCCACAGCCCAGGACCCAGAGTGATGGAGAAAGAAGCGGAGGACAAGCATTGCACCTCTCTCTCTCTCTCTCTCTCTCTCTCTCTCTCCCCTTCCTGCCATTGACTGCAGGGTGACCAGATGCTTCATGGTCTCATGGCCTTGTCACTCCTGCCATGACAGACTGTATTTCCTGGAACTCTGGGGTGGCTCATCTTGGTTGTGAACTTGACTGGATCAAGTAACATTCTCATATTTTGTCACAGCAACTAGGAAAGTAACTATATTCCATAGCTGAAGAGGGGTATTTGAATTAAGATGTGAGTAAACCATGCAGATATATGGGACCAATAAATCTGGGCAGGAAGATGAAGCAAAAAGCCCCTGAGGCAGAAAAAATGACTGACATATTTCAGGAAAACTGAAGACATTGGCATATTAATATTGAGTACTGAAAAGAAGGGAAATAGAAAATGTCAAAGTTGAAATCAAAGGTGAGGAAACAGATAAGGAAAGGCTTGTGGCATTTATGGATGAGATGGGTAGCCTTGAATGCTTTGAGACCGGGGGTGGGAGGAGAAACAGAGACAGAGAGACACAGACACAGAGACACAGACACACACACACACACACACACACACAGAGAGAGAGAGAGAGAGAGAGAGAGAGAGAGAGAGAGAGAGATCATACAGGCTTCTCTACTGAGGACAGACTAGAGAGAGATATAGACAGAACCTGGAGATTAAAGGCCATTGAAATAATTCAAGTGGACAATGAATATGTACAAAACCTAAGAAATTGTTGATTTCTGGATTTGTTTAAAGAAACAAATGTTGAGGTTGATTGGTGGATTGGATGTTGTGTGAGAGAAAAGCAGGAAAGTAGAGGATGATGCTAATCTTGACTTAAACATTGGAAAGAATGGATGAGTTTGTTTTAGTTGAGTTGAGAAAGACTGAAAAGAAGCAGGTTTAAAGACTGGGTGCTGACTTTTGAAACGATCCATGAGATACCCATCAGCCATCAAGAGGGAATGCCAAACAAACACTGCAGATGCATTAGGCTGGCATCTGGGCTGAGACAGGACAGGAAAATGAGAATCATTAGCAGTGAGGTGGGATTTAAATCCACCACTTAGATGAGATGAGATAGTGGTTATCGAGTGCCAGAAATGAAGAGGCTCTAGGTCTGATTTTGGTGAGCGGCCATGTTTAGAAGTCAGAAAATGTTGGGAACCAGCAGAAGAGGCTTGAGAAGAGAAGGCTAGTCAGGTAAGAGAACACACATTCCACAAACCAAGGAAAAATACAAAGTATGCTAAGAAGGGGAAACCGTTAGCCTTGTCCAATGTTGACAGGTCAAGTTAGACAAGAACAAATAATTATCCGTGAACCAGGCAAACTTTCTGATTTTTTTTTCATTTTTAGGTGAAATATGAACAAAAAAGAAGTCAGGCTGATACTGAAGGTGAAGGAAGAAGTACCAATGGGCTAAGGTTGGTATGAAACACAGGAGAACTTTAGAGAGATTTTTATCAAAGCAGGGGAGCAACGGAGTAAGTTAGTACTCACTCAACTTAAATGGAGGCTAGTGTGTAAGGGTTACAACGGGGTAGTGGGGCTCAACCTTCCTAATACTGCAGCCCTTTAACACAGTTCCTCATGCTGTGATGATCCCCAACCATTAAATTATTTTTGTTGCTACTTCATAACTGTAATTTTGTGTTGGGAACTGACTCTTAGCCGAAAGTGGCTATCATCTGTACAGCCATCTCGAGCCATATACCCTGACAAGAGACTTGTTTTCAACAGCCTGCAACAGCTGAGCACACTCTGATAAACATCTTGTTTTGCTGTTTAGTGCCGCCAGCAGCTAGGTGCACGTGGTCTCCACACTGCTAGGCACATGACGTAGTGCCTTCAGTTGAGCTTGTCCACGAGGGCAAGGCACGTGGTAAAGGATATAAATACCCAGGTTTTCCTTTCAATAAGAGAGACTTGATTAGACTCAGTCTTGCTTCCATTTTTTGAGTCTCTCGCCCCTCCGTCCCCACTCTCTCTCTTGCTAGACCCTGACCTGCGGACCAGAGCAGTAGAACAGGCCATTACAAAGTAGCAGAACAGGCAATTTTGCTACTGTTATGAATCGTAATATAAACATTTGTGGAGATGGAGGTTTGCCAAAAGGGTGGTGACCCACAGGTTATGAACCTCTACAACAGGGGTTAGCAAAACTAAAACCATCTTCCCACCTCCTTCAAGTGTTAGTTTCCTTCCTTCTTTTTTTTTTTCTGTATCTCTCTTCATGTCTGTAGAACATATCTATAGATGTGATGTCATCTGCCACCTCAACACAGTGAGGTTAGTGACTACTGCTCCCACTTCACAAATGAAGTATCCGTTCAGAGAGTTTGTTACATGCTGGTGAGTTGGGCTCTGAAACCAGTTCCATGTATCAAATAGTTACCCAACCCCCTCTTTCCAAACAGGTATGGTTGTCCTCATCTCTTCTTCTACCCACAGGAGCTGTCTTTAAAATCATTAACGTTTTTTTGTCCTGATATGAGAGATGAGCTTGCTAGATCCCCATTGAGATCTCCCTCACTGGACACATATGCACCCTATTATTGCTCTTTCCTCCATCTCCATCTCTGGAATCAGGTCTAGGTCATGTTCATGGAATACTAGTTGATGTCTGTGTGGTGGAGCCTGGAGGTGGGGGATAGGTCAAAATAGACTCTCAGTTCCTCTTCCCTCCACCCTCAAGCTTTCAACCTTAGTGGGAAGGAAACATTTGTTGAAAAAGAGTTAAGAGACAAAGATTTTCATACTCAGACTAATCCACTAAAGATTGCTCTGAGGACTAGAGGAAATTACTAATTAAAAAATTAGTGAAGGAAAGTCCAGTCTTGGAGCTATTGTGGTATGAAGACCCATAGGACCTAAACTTTAAAGTCAGAATTTCCCCTCCAGGCTAGAACTCTGAGTTGTGATAGGGAGGAATGGACATAAAGGCAAGAATTAGGTCATAGGGTGCGTGCGTGGGGGGGGGGGCATGAAGATGCCAAAGAAGGTAGAGGTTGTGTGTAGGGGGTGTGTGGGTGTATGTGTGCAAGTGGCATGAAGATGCCTAGGAAGGTAGAGACTTTCTAGTGTCTGACCTAGGTAGTATCTATGGGATGATAACATGGAGATGACAAGAAGTCAGGCCCTGTTTTCCATCACTCCTTAGAGACTCACATTCTGAGACCAGCTAACACTGACGACTATCAGTAGCTTGTGTGTGAGAGCACACACGAACATGCATCCCTGCGTGTGCACCCCCAACACACACACACAGAGAACTATAGGCACAACAAACAATATCACTGTGGGTCCAAGATGTTGATCTGTTGTTTGTGTGGCTGCATTCTGAGTTTGTGGAGGAAGGCTGAGACAGGAAAAGCCAGTGCCCAAATAGGGCTAGTGAATAGAAGAAAAAAGCTAGAGGAATCTGGAAAATTCCAGTGTCTTCTTCCATCAGGACAGTACATAATCATTTTCTCATTCTCCAAACTGTGGAAGTCAATGTATTCTGGCATCAGGATCAGGACAAAAATGACTTATCATGATGGCCTTCTAGTATCATGCCAGCAGACTGTGAAGGATGAGGGGAGGAAAGATAATGACCCCAAAGATGCCCCAAGACCATTATTGTTCACAGGCAAGCCATCCTGAATCTTGTGCATACTGTATTAGGAAGTGTACGAACAGCTCTGTTTTCTGAAGAGAGTCTTTTAGCTCTACCATCCATCCATACCCACTTCCCAAACAGACCACGCTTTTGTCCACGGATCTAAGGCCACATCTTGGCTTCAAGGGACCAGCAGCACACCAGTAATATTGGAGAGAAATTATGAATTGTTGTGAGATAACTTAATCTAAAGAAAAGAGAAATCTATTACTAAGAAGAGACTTAAAGCCCTAATAAGCTGTAGTTATCGACACTAAATCCAATTAACCTACAAAATTATTTCTGTTTCTATTCTCATACCACCCACTTACTCTCAGAAACACACAGACACGGCCAGCCTTACACAGCGAATCTATGTGAATCTTCATGGAAAATGTCCTAGTTTATCTGTTCATCATCTCAGAACAATCTGAATACTAAAAGGGACAAGAAAGGTGGACAAGCGAACCCAAGCCCTCCAATCTGTGACATTCATTATCCTGGTAATTATTTTATTTCTACCCTGCTTCTCTCCCTATAATTTAACTGGTATAAGATAAATGTACCTATTCCCTCTAACTGCTTGTAAATTTACTCAACTGCTACTAGAGAGAAGAACTTAACCTCACAATAATTGAATTTAAATAACATCCAATTCTGTGAAGTTGAACATGATCTGCATAGTAAACAAACCACAGGATTTGAGGGCTGACAGGAAGAAAGAAGGTCACACTTAATGTGCATATGCATAATTGTATCCGTATTTCTAGTGGCCCAGATGTGTAATCTAATGTCTGTTTGTCTTTCTGTCTAACTCATCATTACCATTGTTATTGTTACCAAAGAGCCAAAATTAAAGGCTAATCTGGCCCCGTTCCTCTGCCTGGCTCAAGAGAAAAACATCATTCAGATCAGCCTTGGTTAGCTAGAATTGGGCTATTTGCATACAGTGGGCTGGGCCCGTGTCCAAGGTTCCAGGCCACTACACTTCTCAGGAAGTTTCAGGGACGCCAGGTCACCGTGTTCTCTTTTTTGTTCCAGAAACCAGGCCAAATCATCTGACAGGTTAGAGGGAAGGTGCAGGCATGTCCCCTTGAATCAGTCCTCTATGGTCCTTGCACACTAGCAGAGGAGTGTGCAGCCTCAACTCTGCAAACCCCTCATGATGCTCCCTGGAGGAACTATGGTGAAATTCTCCTAAAATTAATTTTCATTCACTGTGATTAATGCATCGTTTGGAGGACTTACGGGATCCGGCAAAGGCTGCAGGTGCAAACAAGCTGGAGTCCCATGCTGCTTTCTGATGCTTCAGACCAGGACCATAGGTACTTAGGATCACGGGTACTTAGAATTACAGGTACTCAGGATCACACTAAAGAGCACAGGAGCAAGGCCTTTCCCCGATCTTGAGTTTAAGTGATCTCTACCTGAATCCACTGTTTCTGAGAGTCGAGGCTGCATCAGAATCCCTTGGGAAGCTTGTTTAGTATCTCCGTGCTGGCTGCAACCCAAAGACTCCAACTTTTTGAAGACCCACTTAAAGCAAAATTGGCTAAGACCTACTTTGTAACGTGTTGGACCAGATACTCATTAACAAACCTTCTGCCTCCTACATTACTTTGAGACTTTTATGTACACAAAGATTAAAAATAAGCACTGAGAATTCAAACTTATTGAAGACTCATTGTGTGCCAATCCCTGTCACAAGCTTTGAATTCTGGGTTCAAATACAAGTTCTCCCCAAGCTCCCACCTTGTATCTATACTGTCCTACTAGTGTTTCTGTTGTCTCTCTCTGTCTCTCTGTCTCTCTGTTTCTCTCTGTCTCTATCACTGTCTCTCTGTCTCTGTCTCTCTCTCTCTCTCCCTCCCTATCTTTCTCTTTCTCACTCTCTCTCTGTTTGTGTGTGTGTGTGTTTCAAGACAGGGTTTCTTCTGGGTAGCCCTAACTGTCCTGGAACTCATTCTGTAGGTCAGGCTGGCCTCGAACTCACAGAGATCCACCTGCCTCTGCCTCCCAAGTTAGGGATTAAAGATGTATACCACCACCCTCTGGCCTGTTGTTGCCTCTCTTGCTAGTCTATAGTCCATGCCTTTGAATATGTGCTAGCGGACACGCATTGTCCTAAGGACCTGACATGCAGGAGGTGGTATAACACCATTGCTGAGGCCCTTGGCTCCATTATGTATTACCTAGGCAAGTTTTCTTAGGGGTTAAACTAGGGCCAGAGCCACTTCCTGTATTCCTAGGTTTCTCAGAAGGATTTAATGGGGTAAGATATGATGAAAAATGCTTAGAACCCTATGGAACACATAGGGAGTGTCCGTGGTGGCACTATACCATGCCCTACCATGTGTACCTACCTTTACCAAAACTTTTCACACCCTAACAGAAGGAAGTAGATACCAGCAAACAAGAACACTATACCGATTGTTGCTTCACCAAGTAATACACTTTTTAATATACTGCCTTGAAAGCCATGGGCCTGAAGTCCATGAGCCTGAAGATACTGTTAGTCAGGAAAACGGGAGTAGGTGATGCCTTGCAGAGAGCTTTGGGTTTTCAGGTATTTGATATCTGCCCTGGCATGTTGGGATGAGGGAAGAATAAAACCAGTGCCCCAAATCCTTATTCACCCTCCTACCTCCACAGCCCTCCTTTGGTAGGACCTACCCTTCCCCACCCAAGCTTGCTTTTTTTGCATGAATTCTACCTTCTGTGATGTTGGGTGGGGGTGGGTATTGAGTTATGGATGTTCACAGGCATCATTCTTTCCCTCTCCTGTTTTGGGTGCAGGCGTAGTCTTATGTGTGCATGGGAACAACTAGAGGGTATCAAGGTATCGAGGTTGGGGCCAAAAAGCTAAAAAAAAAAGAAGAAGAAAGACTAGGAAGGAGATGGGAGTGGCCATGATTAAAAAGCATAATATATCAACGCATGAAAATTGTAGTGAAACTCACTAGTGTGTGTAACTAATATGCATTAATAATTATAATTAAGAAAAAGAGTTTGGCAACAAAGGAGGATTCAGAGAAGGAAAGACTCTTGCCCGCTTTTAAAAGAGATTATGGTAAGCCTGTATATTGTTTGTCAGTTCTTCCTGTAGATCTGACTTCCTTCTCAAATCAGCCTCACAATCATTATACTTCACTTAGAGCAGTGGTTCTCAAACTTCCTAACTTTGCAACCCTTTAATACAGTTCCCCATGTTGTGGCGACCTTCAACCATTAAATTTTTTGGTTGTTATTTCATAACTGCAGTTTTGCTACCTTTATGAATCATAATGTAAATATCTGGTATGCAGGATATCTGATATGTGACCCTCAAGGGTGTCGTAACCCACAGGTTGAACTACAGACTTGGACAGACCAACCTAAAGTCCTTAGGAGGTTGCAATGGCACAGAAGAAATTCCGTTCTGAGCCCTGTCCAGGTTCCATTCTCCCAAGACAAGGCCCTACTTCCCTGCAGGACCTTGCCCATGCCAGAGCCTGCTGCAAACCCAGCTCGGTTCTTTTCACGCCTCTCGGGAAAGCATACTATTCCTGAAATCTTGGCTGTAGCTCCCTGTCAGCAGAAAGCATGCTAAGCGAATTTGAATGACTCTGGCATGCGAATAGACTCCAGGCTGCTGGCTCCAAACTTAAGCAGCTCCAAGTTGCTGTGGCTGCCTTTATCTTGGCAATTTCATTTTCTGTTTCAAAGAGTCCTATAGTCCTTACCTTCTGGATATCCGCCCCCCACCCCACCTCTCTTGGAGTGGGGTGGGGGATGGGGAGTGTCTTAAAGGTATTCTTTCCCTACTCTAGTCTCTGGTTAGACAGCCCCTAATCCCAACAAATGGAAGGAACCCAAGAGAGCCTCTCTTTCTCACCAGCACCGCTGTCCGATGTCCTCTTTGAACTCAGGCATAGAAACCTGTATGGGGTAAAGTTAGCAGAGGACCAGAGCGGGTGTAAGGGTGTAGGGGTGTGGAGGTGTGTGGGTGGATGGGGATATTTACAAACCAGCGCTGTTTCCCCTGAGGCTGAGGACAGACTCCTTTCATGAACATTCAGCAGCCTTGGGTGGAATACCACCATTCAGTCCTCATGTTGAAAATGCAAGATGGCCCTAGCCCAAGAGACATTCTCACATGGTGACACACATTCCAAACCCACCCAGAGTCTCTGCATGATCTTACACTTGTGTCAATTAGGGGCTAATAAAGAAAGTCTAGATCCCTTTTGTTTGCTTTCAGTCTCTGTCAGATGACCAGTTCATTCTGCAAGCACTTGTGACTCAATGTTCTCAGTCCTGTCTGGGACTTGGCGAGCCAGCACCATGTTCCTCTTGTTCTTAGGCTTTATAATTGCTAACACTTTGTTCATCCCCCGCCCCTAGTCACCATCCATCTATGCTGAAAAGCCCTATATTTAGATCCCATTCTCCCATCGTTGATCATTTCACATTTCAGCCAGTCTCTGTAGAGCTTTGCTGGTCTTTAGGTTTTTTAAGACAAGTCTTCCTACCGTGGCAATGCACCTGCTCAGAGGCTGGGGTGGGAGAGGAAAGCCATATCTTAAAACTGTGTAATGACTGATTAGAAATTAAAATTTCCTCTAATTACAACCCCCTTTCCCACATAATTGCCCCCCTCAAGTCAGGGACATGTCCTATAAGAATTCCCCGAGTGATTTCCTGAGTTCACAAATAATTCCAGGTGTTCTTAGGAGAGAATCCAGGAATGGAACCACTCCTTCAAAGGGCATGGGAATTTTTAAGGCTGTGGACACAGGTTGCCATGTTAGTCTTAAAAAAAAACAAACAAAAAAAAACCAAACAAACAAACAAAAAAACTACTGATGTTCGCTAACACCAGAGTTAGTATTTGCTGCTGCTCTTCCACACTCAAGGCCCCGCCCCTTCATATTCTTGGAGCTATCTGTTGAGGGTATCATAGCCATGACTCACAAAGGAAGCCTCAGGAAATGTGGATAATCTGTCTCTGTCTCTTTCTTTGGGAAGGTGCAGACTTCAGTTCTAAGACTCAAGCAATGAGCAATACAGTTGAAGACAGTCTAGGAGAGGAGGGGCTGTTTCAGCCATGAAAGGACCAAGATGTACTTCGGGAAAACCTGCAGAATCTCAGCCTGCGGGCTTTTCCTTCTTGGAGGAACAGATGGAGGATCGGGATGATTTGAGAACTCCTGTCAAGGATCTTTGCTCTACCCAGATTTCAAGATGGCAACTACTAGAGTAAGCACTTGGGATTGAAGCACTTGGAACACGCAAGACCTACCAGCCAGGGAACTGCTCACAATTGGCCAGATTTAGAGATATTACCGACTCTCAGTAAAAGCCTCATGTCACTGCAAGCCTGTGACAAAAACAGGGCATCCTAATGAAACCTGTGTCTTCTCCTGCTACAAGTCTAGCTTTTTGGTTTTTCATGATAAATGGACAGCGCCCACATTCTCCCGTCCACTAGCTCCATCCATCAACCCTAGTTGCTAACTACCTCTTCTGCATATGCACTCTCAAACAAAAAGCTTAAATAACCACTTACTATTCTTCGCCTGGATGGTTCACCTGATATGATTTGGCTGATCTTGACTGAATGGGTGAATTAGCTAAATACTGGCTAATCCAGGATGGGATGACCCAATTCTGGTCCAGGTGTCTCATATCATCTAGTAACACTGCCCAGCTTGTTGGCATAACAACAGAAGGAGTCCCACTGGCAAGAGAGGGCACTTCAGTCCTCAAGCACTTTAAGCCTCTTCTTGCATCCATATCGTCAAAGTTCCATCACCCAAAGCAAGGCATGAGGCTCCTCTAGACCTGATGGAAATGGCCAAAGGGAAGCAGCAATAGGGAGGCCACTGAGACAATCGCTCTACTGCGTTGGCTACTTGGCCTTGAACAATTTCCTTCACTTGAGGCTGACTCCCATCGTCTGTGTAAGTGCAGCTTTACAGCATTTCCTTCCCCGCTCTACCAGATGTACAAAGTGTAGCACACAATGCATTCTACTTTTATTAATTTCCTTCTCTCCTCGTTTCCCTCATTTGAACTCTCTGTCTTTTGTCAAGCAAACCATCCTCTCCGTTCAGAGCCCTACAACTCTAACCATTATGTCTATGGCTTCTGTTCCATCCTCTGCTCTAGCTGGGAGTTAATGGGTACCCAGCTCATCCTATTAATCCAGATTGGGCATATTAAAAAGAGAGTCAAGAAGTATCTTTTCTTTTACTCTCTGGGAACATTCAGTCCAGGGACGATCTCTTGGTTCTATGACCTAACTCCACCAGTAAGAGAGAGAGATGAAGGGTTAACACATTTGGACTAACCAAGGACTGAATGTAGGCAACAAGAGAGGAAGCCTCCCATTTCCTAATTTAAATGTAGGCTTGGGGGTAGAAGAAGTAGTCTGGCCTCCCCTTAGCTAATCAGGCTCTAGAAGAGACATTAATTGCAGCCAGCCAGTCCTGCTGAGGGGACCCAAAGCTGCCAGCTCCCTTGCTGGGAATGAAATAGAACTGTAATTGGCTGTGAAAGCATCATGGCAGGAGGTACAGAGAGGGGTTGGTCCTCACCCCGCAAAGCAGGTGAGAGAAGCTTTGAGGGGAGGCCCAAAAGAGGTACATGGTATTGAGCACCTGTCTCACTCGGAGGTCATCTTGATCAAAATACTACAGTTCCTGGACTATAGCCAGGGTGAAAGACCTTCTCATGGTGCTTGCAAGAGCGCCACGTTAGTAAACCTTCTCGTCTCTGTGCTTCTGACTTCCTCTGAGAGAAAGAATACACAGCAACTGTCACTAGTGTATCTACTCTCCTACCTCAGAGAGCTCTGCAAACACAAGCTTTGCCTCCAAGTGTGTGTGCACATGCCTGTGTGGTAGCGTGTATGTGTGCCAGCATGCCTGTGTGTTCACATGCCTGTATGCACTAGCATGCCTGTGTGCTAGTATGCACACATGTATGCACACATGCCTATGTGCTAGCATAATATAGGTGCTCATTTGTGTGTTTCTATGATTAGAAGCAGTGGCCTAGCATCCCTCCACAACTGTCTCAGAGAGACATTAATATTTTCTCACTCAAATAAATGAATGCGGTATTGATTGGGGAAACGTTGCTCTGAGTGATGCGTGTGTTCTCTCTGTTATTACAATTCCCAGAGCACGTGTAACAAAGGATGACAAGTGAAGGCCAATGCATGTGTGCGTGGAGAGCAAGACAATTCACACTTTCTATATGCAATGGCGCGTATGGCTCTCAGGGACAGCTAGGCAAGTTGGTTGTTGCCTTTGTGCATTATCTCCTCACTCAGAGAATGAGAGTAACAGTGGTGTTTATCCAATCAAACTGTAGAGAATAATGAGATGTAAAGTGCTTCGGACAGAGTGGAAGCTCAACTGTGTTTCACAGTTACCTCGAGGGAGTATAGGTAAGAGGAAGCGGGACCAATGATTAACCCGTCTGTAATCTGTTGCCTTAGTGATATAGAGAACCTCGGGTGAAAAACCAAGGCTGAGCCATTAAAAATACAGGCGAAGATGATACTTCCAGAAGTCCCTTTTTAATGAGATTAAAAATCAGAATTTTCGAGGAAACCTTAATTTATTAATACTTTAAAACTCAAAGCAATGAACCATCAT
Organism: Grammomys surdaster; assembly: GCF_004785775.1. Lineage (NCBI taxonomy): Eukaryota > Metazoa > Chordata > Mammalia > Rodentia > Muridae > Grammomys > Grammomys surdaster. The sequence continues at coordinate 2,240,410 of NW_021621338.1, forward strand.
TTATAACTACTAAGCCGTTTTATGTTTATTGTGCATTTGGACTTTTATTGTCAGATTTTTATTGAAATTTTGTCATAAATTCAGTTAGGAAAGAGAGCAATTCCTTCAAGGAGACAATAGAAATGACATTTTATAACTTATACAGGCATGGCAAGCTTCTAATTTGTAACCAAAATAAAAAGGGGCAGAAAGAAAGGAATGGGAAGGAAAGCACAGTTGAGTTCCATTTCCCTCCTAATGCCCTTGTCCCCATTCATACTTCATGAGGACGAAGACATATCTTTGGTATAAGCTCAGAATATAGGAATTAAAATAGAACCGTCAGAATAAAAGATTTGACCAAGCAGAACAGCCACTGCGGTGGTGCCGACTTCAACCCTCACAGAAGCAGAGAGAAGTCTGTGGCCTCTAGAAAAAACCCAGAGAAGAGGACATTGAGTCCTGTCCTTTGTAAACCAAAGAGACCATTTGGTATCAGAATCAACATTTTACAAGTTAGGATTGATGGCATATGCCTGTAATTCCAGCAACTGAAAAGCTGAGACAGGAGGATTATAAGTTCAAGGCCAGTCTGGACTACACAGTGTGTTCTTGACTCAAAAACTTAACATGTGTTTGGATCCCCAGGACTCGAATAAAAGCCAGGCACAGAGAGGCATGCCTCTAATCCCAGCACTGGGCAGAGATGGAGACAAGAAAATCCTTGGGCCTTAGTGGACAGCTGTGATAGCCAAACTGGAAATCTCTAAGTTTGGCGAGAGACTCTGTATCAAAAACTAACATGAAGAACAGTAAAGGAAGACACTTGACGTCAGCCTCTGGTTTCCACATACTTGCATGCACACACATGCCCCCTTATACTCCAGAAGACAGAAAAAGGCAAGGAGAGGGGAAGAAAGAAAAGATCTGGCTCCTCCTCATCTGAACAGGATCCTCAGATAACAGTTCAGTGCTCTGGCTCCTGAAGACCACCTGTCCTTAGGAAATGAGCAGAATGGTCACTTAAAAAAGTCATGTGGTGTATGTTACAGTTGTGTAGCTTGGTCTTCTTGTGGGACTCTTAACAATGGGAGAAGGGGTTGTTTCTGACTTTGTTGCCTGCCTTTGGGACCCTTTTCTCCTACTGGGCTGCCTTATCCAGCCTTAATAGGAGAGGAAGTGCCTAGTCTTACTGCAACTTGATATGCCATGGCTTGTTGATATCCATGGGAGGCCTGTCCTTTTCTGGTGGTGGAGAGGAAGGACTGGGAGAAGAGGAGGGAGAGGAAACTACATCCTGGCTGTAAAAAAAAATTAATTAACTAATTAATTAATTAAAAATAAATCCCATAAATATTTGCATAAAGTCTGGAGGATATCTGAGTAACAGACACTTTCTCAGCTTAGGCACAATTGCCTCTGGTATCATGTTTCTCAGATGCCAAAGAAGCTGTGATCATGCTAGATATTTTATGACTCTATTGTTATTGACTCATTGAATAATAAATAAATGTCTTTTGAAACAAACAACAACAAAAGAAGTCATGTGCTGGCCAAGTCAGCTTACCACTTCAAGGAATGAATTTTCTCTTACTTTTTCATTCGGTGATGGGTTTAGGGGGAGCATGTCTATAAAGAGCCTACACTCTTCCTGCTGTCCAAGGCACTGAAATAAAATGCCTATGATACTTGGCTAGGAGTCAGGCTATGGGTGACAACATTAAGGAAGGCCTCTGATTAAGAGTGCTGATGCCCACACGGGGCATAACCCTGATGACATACGGGAGGAAGTTGTTCTTGGAGCATGTGATAGTTAGTCTTCATTGTTAGCTTGGCTGGATTTAGAATTGTCATGGAAACGCATCTCTGAGTGGGTCTGAGGGTGTTTCCTAAAAGGTTTAAGTGAAGAGGGAAGACCCATTTTGAAAGTGGGCAGCACCATCCAAGAGTGAGACTGAATACAAAAGGAGAAGGCAAGCTGAGTGCCAGCATTTATCTCTACTTCCTGACTGTGGACATGATGTGGCCAGTTGCCTTATGTTCCTATCCCATGGCTTCCCTGTCATGATCAGCTATAATCCCTTTAAACAAACCTTTCTTCCCTTATGTTGCTTCTTGTCTTTGGTTATAGCAACAAACTAGGTAGCTCATACAGAGCTTTGGACAAATGCTTGGCTTTTGGTCCAGCCTCTCCAACTGCCACATAGGCAAGACCATTTCCTTTCTTGAGCTGTTGTTTATTTATTGGTTAAAAGAGGGTGTTGGATTAATCATCTCTAGTAGAATCTGGCAGTTTTTGACTTTTTAAGAATCTATAAATTGTACAAAAGGACCACAGATGAAAAAACGACCTAATACCAGATTCCAGGATTTGCTTGCAGATCAACTAGGCCAAAGTCAGGGAAGCAGGGGTGCTTGTAGTTGAAGTGAGCACATTGCTGGGCAGCTCAGGGAGTTACTTGAAAATGGCGCCAGCAACCACTTGTACTTGAATACTGAAATACGGGGCTTAGAGAGAAACATCTAGTGTTGTGTAACTATAACACCAATGGAGAGAGGGAGGAGTGAGAGGAGGGAGGAAACAACATAGAGAGGGAGGAGTAGAGAGGACTCTTCAGGGTACTGGGAAAAATGGTTGACCCAGAGTACAAAGGTGCATTTCCAGAGCAGTTCTAGTGCTCACTCTAAATCCCTTTTCAAAACACCAGATTCACTTGTTCATGCCCAGGGTCGCTAAGCAAGCATCCCCTTCTTTTGTTTGGCTTCTCTGCTGTGTAAGATTCTAAACTGAGCTCCCTTGATGTGGGAACATAAGCACTGTAGATATTGAAAAGGAGCCTCTTTACTGTAAATAACAATCAGTTTCTCAGGAGGTTTCTTAGCCTGAATATGATCACCTAGAGTAAGAGGTTATTGAAGGAGATTCTAGCCTTGTAAAATTGATACCTTCATCCCCCAGAAGAGAAGACCTGCAGAGAGATGGAGGCAATGTTCCTATTGAGTGGTTGGCTCTTTCTCTCCCTAGTTCTTGCCCACACCTTCCTCTAGCAATGCAGGGGTGTTACTCTACAGATGTATATGAGGTATGGCCAGTAGTTCTGTTTTTGTTCGATCTTTGGCTGCACTCTGTAAATCTCCAACAATTAATTCAGTCTTAGCTCCTAGGACAGTAGAAAACACCTATGGACTCCATGCAGTACTGAGCTCAGTGTACATACGTCTATCTCATGCATGCATTTATAATCATTAACTAGTCTTTCAGTGCTGGGGAGCCTTACAAGGATACCCATTGCATTGAAAAAACTCTAGTTCCAGCTATCCAGTGCTTTCTAGAAAGATGGACAGATATTGGATTTGATTGCAAGAGGCCATCTGTAGCAAGGGCTATCTGTAAAGTGTGGCATGGAGGTATTAAAAATTTGAAGATGATCAAATGACACAGCTATCTTTATGCTGTTAAGACGGTGTACATTTGGATAGAAAGGAGATAGGTGTAAGATCATCCGTGCATGGTCAGTCCAGGGGTGAATGGCATTGCCAGTCACTTCCTTCTATTTATCCCTGTCCCTCATGTTGAGCCATACAGAGGACTACAGATCCCGAAGAACGTATCTTACCATGGCTCTCGCTATGTAAACATCTCTCCATTCTTACCTGGATATCCCAACACATCTACCTAACTGCACCACACCCCTCTTTTACCAAAAGTGCCCCTTCCATTTCTTCTGCAACAATTTCTCCAAACAGCTGTCCTACATCTGTATTCTGGGACAAAGTCCTATTCATAAGCATCATCCTGTACTTACTCTAAGCCTCAAAGAAAATACCATGGGCAAGAAGAACAGAGAAAAGGGAGAGGAGATGAGGGGACATGGCACAAAAAGACTAAATGAATGACCTTAGGGACCGCCTAAAAGATCACTAAGAAAACTGATAGAATGTGTGTGAAGGCTCCACCTTGTCCCAGACAACCTGGTGCACATACAGGCAGACTGCATGACAAAGAGTTTGGAATGTGTGCATCTTCAATCTTCCAACTCTTGACCTGAGGTGAAATTGTCACGCCCATGAAGACACTGAGCAGTTTGTCCTATGTGATTCTGACGATATGAAAGGAATCCGGGGTGAATGGCATTGCCAGTCACTTTCTTCTATTTAGCCCTGTCCCTCATGTCTGAGGTATACCAAGGACTAACATAGTACAGATCACAAAGAACATATCTTACCATGGTTCTTGTTATGTAAACAGCTCCCCATTCTTACCGGGATATCCCAACACCTCTACCTAACTGCACCACACCCTCTTTTACTAACTCGCTTTCATCGTAGCCATTGCTCTTGTCACCCTCTCCATCACTGAGCAAGTGCTTTGGTCTCAGCATTTGGATGTTTAAGCTAATGTGCTTAGGAACTGCTAAAAGACTCAGCAAGAAACAAGAAATGGAGTGTGTGTGTGTGTGGGGGGGGGGAGGGGTGCTCCACATGGCACACCCATGGGCACTGGCTTCTCAGGGCATTTTGTTTTCATTTAAAAGTTTTGAAATTACTGTTGTGTATGTGTGAGTGCATGATTTTGTGCATGCATGCGTGTGTGTGTGTGTGTGATTATGTGTGTCAGAGCATGTACATGGGGGTCAGAGGATAGACAACACTATGGCATCTGTCCTAGGTCTAGGAGGCAAGCTGAACCATCTTGCCAACCTATTTCAGTGTATTTCACTGTATTTGTATTTACATATGTGCATTTTTAATCTGAAGTATATCTACATTTAAAAACTCTCAATGAGAATGTGTTTTCCAAAAGGACTTCTCTAAAAACAATTTACTTTGTAATCAGTTCTTTCCTCCTTCCTTCCTTCCTTCCTTCCTTCCTTCCTTCCTTCCTTCCTTCCTTCCTGCTTTCCTTCCTTCCTTTCTTTCTTAGGTATGAAGTGGTTTAAGTTGTTTCCTGGGATAGTGAGATGGCTCAGTAGGTAAAGGTGACTGCTCCGAAGCCTAACGACCTGAGCTCTGTCCCTGAGACCCACAGGATAGAAGCAGAGAACCGGCTCCTAGAACTGTGCTCTGACCTAGACAAGGACACTGAGACACACCTGGGCCCACACACATACAGACTAAATAGGAAAATAAAGGAGTAAAGAAGTTACTGTTGTCATGTTTCCTAAAACTTTCAATTGAGATAAATTCATAAAGTTTCACTTTATTAGCAAAATAAGTATTAATAGATTGGATAAGTCTATCTGTTTTTTAAATTATTTATTTATTTTCATTTTACATTTTGCCTGCATGTGTGTCTGTGTGAGGGTGTTGAATCTTGGCATCACTGACAGTTATGAGCTGCCACGTGGGTGCTGGGAACTGAACCCAGGTACCCTGGAAGAACAGTCAGTGCTCTTAACCACAGAGCCATCTCTACAGCCCACTCCAACTGCTTGTTGAACCACATTAAATAGACTATTTTCAGCTTGGTCATTGAATACTTTGTTCTGTTGCTTTGCTGTTCTTACATGTTTTTCAATGACATGGTTTGCTGATACGAATTTTGTAAAGTGGTTGTAATCTGTCAGAGTTTTAGAAAGTTGTAACTTTTGCTGAGGGCAGCCTTGGCCATTTACGTAAATCTTGTATTAATGTTTCTAAACACAACGTGAAGATGTCTGTCTCGTAATAGCAAGGGACCATTAGTCACTGCTGCGCGTACGCAACTGACTGCTGTGTTGAGAGGTGGGTCTCATTATCCTCATTTCATAGACAATGAACTGAGGGAAGAAGCGGGGTCACCTGCCCAGTGCCATGCAGCAGCTACGAGATAGATGGGAGGTGTAAACTGGTCTCTAAGTGTTAATAGTTGGTGGTCCCCCCTGACTTCAGCATCCTGGCTTCATTCATAAATATGCTGTGTTTACTGGCTTCGCACACACCTCTGACATCTATAAGTAATTTTACTTTACTCTTGCCTACCACCTGTTCTCTCTCTCTCTCTCTCTCTCTCTCTCTCTCTCTCTCTCTCCCCTTCCCTCCCTCCCTCCCTCCCTCCCTCCCTCCCTCCCTCCCTCCCTCCCCCCTCTCTCCCCTGCCCTCCTATCCACCTCTAACACACACACACACACACACACACCACCTCCCTTACCTCCACTAAAGCCTAATCTTCAGGAGCAGAATGGCTTACGCTCCTCCATTCCTGGTAGATCAATCCCACTGCTGCCTCAGAGGACCACCTGGACAAGCTCCTGTGGCCACGCCTTAGGTGGTCCTCACAGCTTCACATCCATGTGCATTCTGTTTCAGCTCAAAAACCCTCGAAGGAAGTAGGTATGTGGCCTACTATGGTGTGTGTGTGTGTGTGTGTGTGTATGTGTGCATGCTTGCATGAGTAACTGCCAGTATGCCTAGGATTCAGCCCTACCCAGAGGCAGGGGAGCAGGCAGCTGCCTCTTAGCACCTTGGACCCAACCCTGCTGTTCTTACTGAGCCCTAACAGCTTGACTAAGCACAGGGAGGAGAGTGTAGACCAGATCTGGATTATTTTAGTCAGGAGAAGTCTTTTCAATGGAGCACACCCAGACAGTTTACTTTTTGTGAAGCCTATAAAGGATAATCAACAAACAACACAAATAAAAAGAAGCCTACTGTGTGTATGAAGATGAGCAGCTTCTAGGTCCCCGTCACTTGGCTCCTCCCAGCACACAGAGCAGCTTCTGAGGTTGCACCACTCTACAACAGGTTGAAAGGCTAGAACCACATGCCCATCTATGTAAGCAAACCCTCATCCATTCATTCTTGAAGGACTTAGTCTATACTGTGTGCCAAGTGCCAGCTATGTGCCTGGGGTACTGTGGTCCCTGCTACTGTAGAGTAAAAGAAATAGATACTTGTGATGTAATCACACCTTGGGGTTATAAGCATATGCCCCATGCCCAGATTTTTACATGGGTGTGGGGATCTGAACTCAAGTTCTCATGCTTGAGTGGCAAGTACCTTTTAACTGAGCCACCCCCCTAGATCCTAAAAACTCTTCTGAATTTCAGTGGCTAAAAGCCACAATCTCATTCATCTCATTATCTTGTGGGTTAGACATGTGGGCACTTGTTCCTTGGGGCACTGGCAGAGGTCACTGGGTCATATTCAGTTGACAGGGGAGCTGACCTGGAAGGTTCAAGCTGGCTTAACTCATACACCTGGAGTCTCGCTACAGATGGCAGGAAGACTGGGTTCAGCGGAGGCTTTGGCACACACATGGCTGTCCTGTGGCATCTACAGTAGCTGCACCCTGGACGTGGTGACTCAACGCTCACAAGGATTGTGTTCTAAGAAACCAAGAAATCATCACAGTGCCATTTGTACTGCACACTACTGCTAAAGTGGTCATGAGACTCAACTAGATTCAAGAAAAGGGAACACGGACCTTTCTCTCAGAGGAAGAGGCGTCTTTAATCTATCCTAGGAGATAGGGGATTAGAAGACAGCCAGTGTAAATAGAGTGGGAGGGGGTGGGGGAAGGACGAGCAGTCTTGGAAGAGGCTAAAGAAAGGCTTGGACTAGACCTCAGGCCACAACAGGGAACTTTATTACCCAGACGGAATCTACACATACATCCATGTGGGTTATGCACAGTGCAAGTCTGGGGGTACTGGGCACTTATAGGCTATGTGAGACCCTTCAGGTTATGCAGTACCTCAACTGTGAGTAGCCATGTGAACCCCAGAAACAATAAGAGACAACCAAGAGAAGGCTTTGCTCCCAATCATAGCTTCTCTGTCCCGTAGTTGAATCAGACACACAGCTTGCTACTTGAAACAATACTTGGTGTAAAGTTTAGAGTGTAGGTCTTTGCAACTTAGAAGACTCTACCTAGAGATAGAGATGAAGGTCCCAGCTACTCTGCTGTAAAAGTAGACAAGTCTCCCTTCCCTCCACAATGACAGACACTGAGCAAAGGGCTTATCTTGTCCAAATTCTGTCTGGCCAGTGGCAAAGCCACCAGGTCTTGCCTACTCTGTAGTATCCTTCAGCTGCTGCGGCTTTTCTTGTCTGTCCCCATTTGTCCTGGACTTGCCACTTCATATCCACTTCTGACTCCAACTTGACTGTTTGGCACTGGCCAGGTTCCTCCTGTTGGCTTTTTCATTGGGCCTCAAGGATTACATCTGTTCTCCGTGCCTGACTCCAGCCTGACCTGGGTTTGACCTGTCACCTTCTGGTAGTGCCTTTGTTGGAGACTTAGCAGAGCATGGCTATCCATGGGCCCTGGTTATCATACACAGAAGTTATGGGTCACTAGTGTCACTGTCACCATCTAGAACTCGAGTCCCTGCTGTGTGAGTATATCCTAGTGTAGTACCACTACTATTTTGTTTTGTTGTTGTTGTTCAGTCAGTATCTTGCTATGTGACAAGCACAGGCTGGCCTTGAATTTTCCAAGTAACTCAGACTGGTCTTGAATTTGCTTTCTTCCTGCCTTAACTTCCCAAGCACTTTAGACTCGGGCCTTGCAATGAAACTTAGATTGTGTTCCAAGTGTGGCCTAGCTTTTAAGGTTGGAAATTCTAACCCCTGACAGTTGAGACTCTCGGGTTGACCTAAGACTGGAATTACAGGCCTCTAAGGAGCCTCACCAGGATTTTCCTTTCTCTCTCCTAACCCGAGGAGTTTACCTGGAACAAATATGTCTGGAGCTGTGGATGGCTTGGTCAGGAAAGTGCTTGTCATTCAAACCTGAGTGTTTGGGACCAGGGGCTGAGGTGCATATTTTACACACCAAAGCAGGCCCGGCTTTCAGATTCTTCCAGCATCACTCAGTCCCCACCTGGCGTACCCTACCCACAGTGCTAAACTTTCCAGCCTAAAGTCTGGCCTACCCTTCTCCCAGAGGCTTTTCCCTATATAATCCAAATGTTTTGGTCCCCCCCTCCACCCTTGTTTCTTTCTCTGTGTTTGCTCTCTTTCCCCTCTCCTCTCTCTCCCTTCCCATGGCGACTTCCTTGGAGCCAGTGAACCAGACTAGAGCTAGGAACTAATCCCCATTTAGCTTTAGCAGTCATGAAGAACATGAGTTTTCTTGGGTTTAAGTCTCAGCACTGCCCATGACAAGCTATTCAATATTTCTTCTGTCTGTGTCACTTAGCTTCTCAGTTCTTCATCATCCTTAGCAGTATAGGAACAGTACCTACATTACACGGTCATGGCCAAAACTACAAGCATCAATATAAAGCCAGAAGTTGAGATGACACTAGGTATATGGCAACCTATACGCATTGTCCGATGACATTATTATTATTATTATTTCTTCTTTGGTTCTCAAGATTGTTTGAAAAGATCACAGGAGATGACTGTCACAATGATCCATGGATGCCATGTAGCATCAGTGGTGACACTAGAAATTCTAGGAAAATAGGTCACTCTGTAGCCTCATTTGAACATGGATAGTCTTCAGAGCCTAAAAGGGCTTGGTTGGAACCCCCCTTGGCTAAGGCTGGCAGACTTTGAAGAAGTCACCTTTGTGAGTGAGGACTTCCTTCTGCCGGTTGGGGTGAGAGTGAAGGTGAGTGAGAGGCAGGTGACCCACCTGGCACACAGTAGGAACTGGGTTCTTGCTGGTTTTTTGTTGCTTTGTGTAGTATAGCTCTGGTATAAACAATATGTGGGTGGAGTTGTTAGATAAAGCCCTGTCCCCCAGGAGTAGAGCTGGATGCTTGCAGATTGGGGCAGGGTGTGTGTTGGGGGAGGGCTCTCGGAATGCTCAGCCGCTGCCTGGGATGTGTGCCATCTAGGCATGGGGGCTCCCAGCAGGAGCTGCTCTGCCAGAGTCAAACCTTTGTTTGTCTCATTATGTGATATGTCAAGCCAGGCCTTGCTGTGTAAGTCATTTAATGTTGTTTCCAGGAAAGATGTTCATAGGCAATTAATAATGAGTACTAATGAGCTGAGCAAGCCATCACTGGGGCTTAGAGTTATTATCACTTCTCAGCAGAAATGGCCCAGGAAGGAGAAGTATAAAGCAAATGATGGCTTAGCCCTGTGAGCAGGCGCCAAAGGGAGGAGCTAGCACCGCAGCACCTGGGCTCTGTCCCGGGAGCTTTGCTTTTTAAAAAGTATATTATATTTTTATTAATTAAAACGATTTTTAAATTTAAATATATTTTGGTCATGCTCTCTTCCTTCTCCATGTTCTTCCAGATGATCCCCCCTTTCTCTACCCACCCAGTTGTAAGTTCTTTCTCAAACAAACAAAACCCCAAGAGAACAACAAACTCCCCAAACCAAGAAGACAAAAAAAAAAAAACTATACCCAAAACAAAACAACAAGAACAAAACAAAAAACCCACTAAACCGTAACCAAATATTTACCCTAGTGGGTAAGTTTTCATTCATTCATTTTTATAAAATGACAAAATAAAATATAATAAGATAAAACAAAACTCATCACATCGAAGTTGGACAAGACAAACAAACAGAAGGAAAAGAGCCTAGGAGAAGGCCCAGGAGTCAGAGACCCTCTCCTTCACACACTCAGGGACCCGGTAAAAACACTAAACCGGAAATCATAACATAAGCCCAGAGGACGTGGTGGAGCCCCACATCGGTCCTGTGCATGCTGCTTCAGTCTCTGTGAGTTCACATGAGCTCTGCTCATGTTGATTTAGAGGGCCTTCCACTTGAAAATACGGTAACTAAAGTCTGAACATTACTGTATTGGTAAAACATGGTCGAAATGAGATTTTTGTTAGTTTGTTCCTACTTTTGTTAGTTTTTAGCCCCTGCTTTACATTTTTCTGTTACAGGGGAGAATAATGAAAAAGAATGCAGACTCGCGGAGTAATAATGCTGTTTCCTTATATCTTCTGTCCTGCACTGGTTTGCACTCTGCCTTGGATTGAGGTTCTTCTTATTTGCATCTCCTGACTCCTCCCCCCTCCAGCAGACTCCTCCCCTCCCCCAGCTTACAGACAAGAGACTGAAGCACTATGGAAATTTCCAGGAAGATGAAAGTCTGTTTGGGATGGGGGAGGATCCCTCAGGCTGCGAATGGTGTCAACAATTGTAATGCTAATGGAAGAACAAACACTTCTGGAGCTGATTTTTGCCTGTCTGCATGCTGAGAACTTCAGTTATTATAGCTGTTGCTTGTCCTAACCACCTTAGGAGATATACCGCGTTATAGCTAAATGAGGCACTCCTCATCCGGAGACTCTCTCAAGGTCACACAGCTAAGCATTCATTCATTTAACTTAGATGTGACCCTGAGGAAATGGACACCCAGAGCCAAACCGAACTGTCTCTTAAACAACTGGTCTGGGCATTTCACTCTCCGGAAACCTACAGACACCCTGAGGGATAACCAAAGGTGGGAGAGGCGGGTGGAGAGAGGGAGAGAAAATAAGCTTAAATGGCATCGTGGAGATAAACAAATCATTAACTTATGGATTTTATAATCGTTTGTAGCATTGATATAATGGGGATCGAACTCACGTCGTCGAACTTTGCAGTGGATGTCCTGGCTCTCGCGGCTGTCGTTTAACCGGCCGTCATTGCTTGCTGTCAAGAGAACGTCTCAAGAGAGAAGTACTTAAAACGAAAATAGCCTAAAATCTATAACTTTCTCAAATGGCTCAGGGAAAAATATATGTCATTATAGATGTATGGACATAGGCGTGTATCTGTGTGTGTGTGTGTGTGTGTGTGTGTGTGTGTGTGTGTGTAATTGATAGAGGGGGACAGAGAGACAGGGTATCATATACCAAATGATAAGATCATCCAGCTGTTCTGCCTTTGAATATTTTTTTGTATTTTTATTCCATATTACTTTTATTGTAATCATCTTCGGATTCCAGAAAAACAACGTTCTCCATATTGTTTGAACACTAACTTCTCTGGAAAAAGGGATTCCTAGAGAAACCACAGTAGTCTTATTCAGTTGACAAGATTAGCTCTCGTTTCCTGCAAGCTGGAATAAGACGGGAGAGTGTAAGCTGGGTGGGTATGTAGTGGGTCTTTTACTGTACTTCCATGTTTAAAACATAAGTATATAGTGGATTTTACTTTTTTTAAATTGTGTGTATGTGTGAGTGTGTGTATGTATGCTAGTTAGAATTTTATTGATGTGAAGAGACACCATGATCACAGCAACTCTTATGAAGGAAAACATTTCACTGGGGATGGCTTACAGCTCAGAGGTTTAGTCCATTATCATCCTGGTGGGAAGCATGGTGGTATGAAGGCAGACATGATGCTGGACAGGTAGCTGGGAGTTCTGCATCAGTATCAGCAGGCAGCAGGAAGAGAATTACCCACTAGGCTTGGCTTTAGCATAGGAGACCTCAAAGCCCACCACCACAAACATAATTTCTCCAACAAGGCCACACCTACTCCAACAAGGCCACATGTCCCAATCCTTTCAAATAATGCCACTCCCTATGAGCCTATGGGGGCCATTTTGTTTTAAACTACCATAGTGTATATGTATGTGCATGTGTACATACATGCAGGTACATACATATGTGCAGGCCAGAGGTCAACCTCTAGTGTTGTTTCTCAAATGCTATTCACCCCTTTTTGTTGTTGTTGTTATAAATAAATAAATAGTCTCGCTGGCCTGGAACTCACTACTTAGGCGAGGATGGCTGGCCAGTGAGTCTCAGAGACCTATGTGTCTCCACTTTCCTGGTAACAGGGATGGGGGTGGTTGTGGGAGGGGTTCGGGGTGGGGATGTGTTACAAATGTGAGCTATCAAGCAATGTAATGAGGTAAAATTTTAGCTTATTAGAATGAATATAAATGGGGGGATTTTAATGTTTTGAATGCCTTTAATATTAAAAATTGGGGAAATATTCTAATGATTATTTTTAAGTTGGACACACAGAGTTTCAGCCTGAACTTCCAGCCTTGCCAGACCAGTTGTAGAGAGTTATTTCCTGAGTCACTCTGAGTGCTGGCCATGGGTCTATGTGACCTGCGTGAATAGATAGCATAGAAGAGCCCTGCCCTGTGCCCCATCATGTTAAAGGGATGGCTTATGAGCCAGACTATGCTTTACTTCCTGGACCCTGAGCTATGACCCTCTTGGACCCAAAAGGCTTCCCAGCATTTGTCTCTGACAGTACCCAGAAAGGCATCTTGCAAGCTGACAGAGGAGCGCAGACTATGTCATTCTCACACTACCCAGACAGTTATGTATCATTCATAGCCTGTTAACCTGAGCTAAAAAAGGAAAGCCTTTCGACACAGTTAGCTACTAATCCCCCAGGGCGCCAATCCTGGACGAGCTCAGACTGCACAACCAATTTAGCGACTCCTGGATCCAAGTTCCTAAGTTTAGTGTTCTTCTCCGAGAAGGGTGTGGATGCACAAACCCATTCATGGATTTCATGTTTGCTCCTCGTAAACGACAGCTAATAAAGTAATGGAGAAAAGAAAGAGAATGCTTATCATGGTCAAAATGATGTTTTGGGACATTTGTAGACCTTCCTTTCCTTGCACTTTGGTCCCAACACCTCCCCATTCCTCACAAGGATAAAGATGAAGAGTTGATTCTAATGACAACTGTCTTCACACAGCATCTGGTCCTGAAGATCCCATGACACTTTACAGATGGTTTCCAGAAAATCTCATTAACCCTCACAGTGTGTCTGCTGAGGAAGAGGTTTTGATCGAAATCTCTCTGGAAGACAGACCAGAGAACCGTGAGCAAAAACTACTGCAGGAGGATTTCTAGAAAGAAGAGAAGCAGAACTACCACACAACATGGACATGAAATAAATTTGCATGAGTATTGTTAACAAAGACAAGCTCTCTCCACAGTGCACATAAGGCAACCCCGTTCCATAGCTGGATCAACCTGTGTGGTCCACAGAAAGCTAATCTGTTCCCCTCCTGGTTCTAAGTGTGTACATGCAAAGGTGCTTAACTAATACAAGGACTCCTGTTCCTAGGACACATTGACCCATTTAGGAATGAGTCACATGACCGTCTTCTCAAGGCCATTTCCTAAGTCCTGTGAGAACTCTCAATCAAAGCTGGAGGCATGAGGTAGAAATGTAACATAAACACCAGTCTGTCAGAGACTGTCTTGTTTCCACATGAGCAGGCCTGATTTCTCCTGTAGCCAAACTCAGCTCCACAAACTAAGGGCTGGAAATAGAAACACAGCCCTTGGTTCTCCCCATGCTGCACACAGTTGGTTCCCTTTGGCTTCCCTGAATGTTGGCCAACTCCTTTCTGTTTTGGATGACAGAGTTTCTGTTGGTTTTCTGTCGCTTACAACCAAAAAAAGCTCTGTTGTGGCAGTTTCCTAACCCCAGAGCATTACTTGGTCTTTTCTCTGCCACAAACAATATCATCTATCTCAAATGGTATTGGTGCCTTCTTCAAGACAGAGGACGGGCTAGGAGACTGGAATGGGAAAGTGGCATGTCCAGGGCTCTCGATTTTATGATGGAGAAAGCAGATATTATGGGTCTAATGAGACTTGGGGAGGCATTTACCTACCCAATCACTCAGTGGTAAGCAGGCGTCTTTCAGCATTGCCACTAAGTGATCATCTAGCTTTGCCCCCAGAAGTGAGTGTCTCTCCTCATAGAGCTGCTCCTTCATTGATGGCAATTGCAGATACTAAACAGCAGATACTTACTCTAAACAGAAATGTTGTGAGAATTTTGGTTTCTTTATAAGTACAGAAAGATTATAAGGATGTGTTTTCATTTTAATCCCAGGTGTGGGATATGGGGTTGTTTCAGATTGTCCACAGCAGCTGATCATGATTTGCCTTGTGCTCTAGCAGGAGTGTGGTTTTGCCAGCTGCAGATAGTTTCTGTGATTGGGTGACATTCAGAATTCTGGGGACTTTTCAGAGGGTATATAAATGCTAGGGTCCCGAGGGAGTTTGTTGGGAGTTTGTCAAGTAGTCCTGGGCAAAGATACAAGAAGAAGTTAGATGTCCTGATGGCAAAGATCAAACTTGCCCCAAAGAACTCGAAGGCCCTAGTCAGCAAAAAGGAGTCTAACACCATTGCCGCCCTCTTTCCTCCCCTGACTTTATTCAGGGATTTCTTTCTCTCTCCTCCCCTAACTTTCTTTCCTACCTAGTGTTAGGGGATTGAAAGGGTGAAAGAAAGAAGAACCCACAAAGTAGCCAAAGTCCAGCTACACAAAAATCCATGCTGTTTGCTATTCTCAGCCTCCATTTCTGTTTTCTAGCATGACACAGAGAAATTTTCTCTGTTTTGGGGCAGCTGATCTGAATTCCAGATCTTGCCTATGTATTCTAGGTATCTTTGTATCCATTGGTTTTGTGTCTTTCATTGTGATCTGCTCTGTATACATCTCTGGATGTTTATGTCCCTTGCACAAGGCAGGTATTTGGCTGACATGAGAGACATAGAAAATTTCTGGATTTTAGTGAACATAGACTCTAATCATGTCAACATTACTAAGGTATGAGATAAGAGATTAGCAGGAAATTAGGTTTCTGTTGTTGCTTTTAAATATATATTTTAAATTAAAATATAATTAGATCAGTTCCTGCCTCCCCTTTTCTCCTTTAACCTCTTCCAGGTCCTCTCCACTCCCTCTTAAACTCATAGATTCTTTTTCTTTAATGTTACACGTATATATGCATGTATGTATGTATGAATGTATGCATGTATGTATGTATGTATGTAGTGCATAAATTATATAAATACAGCTTGCTGTGTCCCTTTAGTGTTGCTCGTGTGTATGTGATTTCAGGGATGACCATTTGGAATTGGATGACCAATTAGGGGGTTCATCCCTGGGACAACTAATTCTCCTTCCCTGGGCATTTCTTAGCTGCCTATAGCTCTTTGTCTTTTTTTTTTTCCTTTTCTTTTTTTTCCCCAAGATGGATTTATAGCCCTGGCTGTTCTGGAGCTTACACTGCAGACTAGGCTGGCCTCGAACTCAAGATTACCTGCCTGTCTCTCAAGTGCTGGGCGCTTAAAGGCATGAGTGAGCCACTACAGCCTAGCTTGTCTATTCTTTTAAAATAAAGAAAGTCATATTTGGCAGGAAAACCCTGTCTAAACAAACAAACAAAATAAGTCATGCTTTATTGTAAAGAATTGAAAAATATTAACAAGAAAAGTATAATTTAGTCAGATGTGGTGGTGAGTGTCACAGCACTGAGAAAGCATAGGCAAGTAGATCTCTCAGTTGGAGGCCAGCCTGATCTACATACCAAGTGCTAGGCCAGCCAAGACTCTACAGTGAGACTCTATCTCAAAAACAAAACAAACAAAATAAAACACAAAGAAAAAGTAGAAGATTTATCTATAACCCTACCACCTAGAGATAAACAGTGTTAATACTTTGATATTTTTCTTATAATCTTTTCTTTAAATGAAATACTTAAAAATACAAACTGGAGTCAAGCTCTGGATCCTTTTTATATTTGGGAGGATATTCTATGTCATTGTAGCACCTGGAAGCGCGGGTGTTCCTAGCCTGCCTGCCATGCTAGAATCTGAAACTTCAAAACCACATCCTTATTGTCAACACTTGGGTTTGTCACATTTTCACACGTTACCAAACAACCATGTGGTAAGCGTTTTCAGTGGAGATTTGCAGAAGTAAGATTGAGTCTCTGGGGTATGAACATTTGGAAGGTTCCTAGGAAAGCTTAGTCCAGAGATGTATTTCTTTATTCTCCCACCCAGACTGTGAAATGCTTGTTTTATAACATTCTGTTCAGTACTATTGTAATCTCTTATTTCATAACGGATGTATTAGGGGCAAACAGTATCCACTTGATGATTTAAGTTGTATCCTTTCATTAGTTACAAAACTAGATGTTTTTGGATTTAATAAGTTGGCTTAAAATTTTTGTATTATATTTTTAGTTTAGTAATATTTTTATTATTAAAGACCCCATATTGGCAACAGCTATGTCCTAGGGCACCATGTAAATATTTGACTGATATTTAAACCAAAGGAAACACCCTTTGACCCTCTGTCATCTTAAAATACTAATGTCTATAAGACACTTTGGTTTTCCACAATAGGACGAAAGCAAAGTCTAGGATCCCAAGGGTTGTATTTAACCAAGTTTCACAGGTGTAAAAATTTCACTGAAATAAATATGTGATCTCTGTCATCAGTCCGACTAGTATTCACGGTTTTGGTCAAATTTTAGGGATAATTTCTATAATCAGAGCAATACTCTGATGTGTACTCTAATACTCTCCTCCAGTATGAACTTTACAATCTAAAGAATAAGGAAGTTGACATCTGGAGGAAGATGAAGGAGGATCAAGAGTTCAAGACCATCCTGGGAACATAGTAAGTGTGAAGTGAGGTTGGACTACTTGCAACACTGTCTCAAAAAACTTGGGTCATGCTTTCCCTTATCTCTGTTGGCTATCAAAGGATATGCTGTTTCTGCATCTACCACAGATAAATTAAAACAAAAACAAAATATAGTTACTAATGAAAGCCACTTTAAATGGTTTTATAAAGATTAAATATGAAGTGCTAAGTAGCATTAAAATGTTACTTATTAATTTTGTGTGTGTGTGTGTGAGCCACACTAAGCAAGTAGAGGTCAGAGGTCACCTTTTTAGGAATCGGTTCTCTCCTTCTCCACCCTGTGTCCCAAGGACTGAACTCAGGTCACAAAGTTTGGCAGCAATCACCTATGCCCACTGAATCATCTCTTTGGCCTCTACATTTATAAAATTTTACATATACAATTGGCTCTTCTCTGTGAGTTCTGTTGTTTTCAAGTTAAATAATATTTGATGTCTCTTTTTAATTGTTTTCCTTTAAGAGTTAGTATTAATATTAAGTTGGACTTCTTTGAGTATTAGTTCATTAAAGCTTTTAAATGTTGAGAAACAGAATCTTTTGTTAACTCTACCATTCTTTTATACCTAATGTTGGTACTTTAATAAATTGAGAAAGAAACTTACTGATAACAAGTTGTAAAGTTAACTCCTCAAAGGCCTACTATAAAGCTGCTATAGCTACCTCACAGGGAACTTTTAGTTTTTATTTTATTTTATTTTATTTTATTTATTTTATTTTATTTTATTTTATTTTATTTCTGAGTCTGTGCAGAAAGTAGAGCGAGATACAAGCTACAAGACACATGTGGAGAACAGGGGACAATATTTGGGTCTCTTTTTCTACCTTTATGTGGGTTCTGGAGACGGGACTCAGGTTGTCAGGCTTGGTAGTAGGCACCTTTACCAACTGAGCCACCACGCCAGCCCCACAGGTGAGCTTTGAGGGAGAAAATGGACGAGATATGAGGTGGCACTTGAAACTTCCAAAGCACGTGTAAGTGAGTACCACCATCTTCCCTTTCGCTGTTTCCAACCCTGTCATCAAGGTCACAGCTGTTAGAAGTGGAGCCAGAGCTGAAGGGTCCAGAACACTCTCATTTTTTCAGCATTGTGGAGGAAAAAGAGATTCCTTGGGCTTTCCAGAGGCTACTGTGAATGAAACCTATCAAAGATAGCAGATTCCCCTGCCATTGGAGTGATTTGAATTAGCAAGTAAATACCATTAATTAAGGATCCTCTCTAGGCTAAGCCCTGAAATAAGCCTTATGGGAAACACTTAGGACTAAGACAATAATGGAGAGAAAGAAGTCACCGCAAAGACAGGAGGTGACAGAGCTCCAGAGGATGAGAGCCAGGAACTCCACGCCCCTGCTACATCCTGGGTTTCATTTCTTGTAGTCAAATGAAGTGAGGATTAGCAGAAAGCTAGTCTGCTTTGTTGCTCTGCCCTGTAATCACAAGATGCCATCTGGAAAATTTAAACCAAATCTTTAGTGGGTACCTTATACCAAAATAAAGTTTAGATGGACTTAACATTCAATGACCTTTAACAAATTTCTTTTGTGTTTATGCCATATGCCAGATGTTAGCTTAGGCGCTTAGAATGCAAAAGAGCTATGATTTCTGCCCTCCATGGAGTTTATAGTCTAGTTGGGGAAGCAAATAACAGATAGATGAAATGGTCTATGCTTCTTCTTAAAATAAAGGTCACAGAGGAAACAAGAGTGTTGTGTGAGAGAAGAACGGGGTTGCTGAAACCTTCCTTACAGTGGGTAACCAGAAAGAGCCCTCTGCAGAGATGCCACCTCATCTTGAGCATGAAAATAAGAGAAGACCATTTTAGACAATGGGGAGAGCGACCAAAGGAGCCTGGAAATTGAGAACAACAACATGCAAGACAAAAACACAGTAAATATTTATTTCTGCATAAATAAATGTAACAGAATAAATAAGGCCTTTATAAATATGATTTTTAAAAGATGTAACCATATGCTATTCAGACAACAGAAGATTTTAATGTCTCTGTGACAGAACCCACATGAAATTGAAGACAACAATAAACCTGAAAAAAAAAAAGTGTAATTCAATAAGAAGCAGTTCTTGTTACTATGCAGAAACTACTTGAAACTAAATATTAGAACCTTTTTTGGCTTTCCCCCACCAAAAGGAATGAAGGTCAGGAGAATTCACAAAACAAACTCAAATGACCAATAAACAAAGGAAACTCTTCTAAATTTGAACACGTAGAAATACACACTCAAGAGCTAGAGAGTTGAATCAATGGTTAAGAGCACTTGCTGCTTCTGTAGAAGACCCAGATTCATTCCCTAAGACCTACATGGTGCTGACAACCATCTATAACTCCGGTTCCAAAGAATATGACGCCTTCTTCTGCCCTCCATGACCACCATTCACACATTGTGCTCAGATATACATGTGAGCAAAGCACCCATATATACAGACAATAAGAAGAAGGAAGGAAGGAAGGAAGGAAAAAAGGAAGGAAAAAAGGAAGGAAGGAAAAAAGGAAGGAAGGAAAAAAGGAAGGAAAAAAGAAGGAAGGAAGGAAGGAAGGAAGGAAGGAAGGAAGGAAAGAAGACCCACTCAGATCATTGGGCTATACCATTTTCACTCCTGGGAATAGTAAAGATTTAAAGATAATCCTCCACATCAAGGCAGGTAGAGCCAGGAGACCCTCCTATGCTGGTGGGGACGAGCACCAGCATTGCTTATCAAGAGGGCAGAGAACAAAACACTTAAGGGGACACATATCCTTCAACTCGGCAAGTCCATGTCTAGGAATATAGCATAAGAAAGTTCACTCAGTTCCATCGGAATATTCAACTATGAGGACATTTGGTCTAGAATATTCCACCATGACTAAAACTCAGAGCCAGTGCTTCTCGGCCTTTTGGCTAAGACCAAGTACACTCTATGTTATCCATTGAGTAGCTGATGCGGACTGTATCTGTATTGGCTGGATTGTTAGGAGCTCCGAGATGGCCTAGGAGCTTGCTGTGGTCATTGTCTGTGTTAACCTAGTATTGCTTTACTTGCAGGAATGGTGGGCCCTATAGGAGAACTTACAACAACCAGAAACCCCTTTCCCAGAATGGACCACAGGGAAATCACTAAGAATGACTCTGTTCAACTTACATTTAGTTGACGTAGAAATATGCTCAGGATGTTAAATTAAAAAAAAAAAGCAGCTTACAAAATAACACTTATGTTAACATTCAGTTTTGTTTTAAAATATTGTATATAAAAGACTAGAGAGATGCATCAGCAGTTAAGGCCACTGGCTGCTCTTGCAGAGGACCAGAGTTTGTTTCCTGGCACCCGTGGAACAGGTCACAACCATCGGTAACTCCAGTTCCAGAGAATCTCATGCCCTCTTCTGACCTCTGTGGGCACCAGGCCTGCGCACAGGGCATTTAATACCTGCAGCCAAACATTCATGTATATTTAAAAAGTCTTTAAAAAAATATTGTATGCATTCAAAACATTATTTTACTTCTTGTTTGCATTTTGTATGAAACAAAGTGCCCTGGAGACACTGTCCTGCAGGCTAGCCTCGAACCTGAGGCTTCCCTGGGCCTCCCCACAGCTGCAGTTCTGGGTTCAAGACACTACTCTGGTCAGCTGTCCTCGAAATATTAAATGTTTATCTGGTTGATAAGATTAAATGTAATTTTACTTTTCTTCCTTATACTTTATATAGGTTGTGTGGTCTTTTCTAGAATAAGCTTTTCTTTTTTAATACTAAGAAAATAAGTTAAAACTGTTCCCATATGGAGAGGGATTAAATGTTAGTCAGGGCAGCCAGTACTTTAGGGCAGGAAGGGGCAGGAAGGTAATCCTCTTTGGTATCCTCCCCACAGGCCCTGTTTGATCAGCCTGGCCACGTGAGCCCTTGGGAGCGGGCTAATCCTCAGAGGAGGTGATATGCTTCTCCTATACCTTTCTTTCCCCGGTTTAGATTCAGTTGCCAAACACCTAAGCTTCTGGCTCAGTGTGTTCTCTTTCCCTAGGGAAACAAAGCCCTTTGCACGCTCTGCTTCACCGAGTGGCTGGAGGCCAAGTCAACACAGCCTTAGATGCAGGTGTCTGGGGTGACACAGAGCGACATCTCGCCTCCAGAATAAGGGCAGTTCTTCCGCCTTCAAGGCTGCGAAATGTCAGGCGTGATTAGAAAGGTCGCTTGTCCTGACAGCTCTCTGTGCTTCCCGGAGAGCAGCCTTCCTGCTGTGATCATTCTTAATTGTACTTCCTGTAGTGGGTGCTAGCCTGCTCAATTTCTTATAATGAAGGAAGCCCCACCTTCCACCCATCCTCCACCCAGAGAGGGGAGGAGAGGTGGGGCAGAGAGGGGGGGGAGGGAGAGGGAGAGGGAGAGGAAAGAGAACACAAGATCACAAAACCTGGGGAAAAAAAGAACAAGAGAGTTCTCAGACGAGAGTGCCAGCTGACTTTCTAGGAAAAGCATTTGTGGTAGAAAAAGGGACATCTTTGAAGGAATAGTGGCCATTCTCCTGGGGCATAAGTTGTAGCTGGGGCAGAGCACAAAATAAGGGAAGAAGAGACCTTCAGTACACAGAACTAAGGATGGTGCCTGAGGCAGAAATTCTCCAAGGCTCAGCATGCCTTGCCCCATCCCAGGAGCTCCCAGGCTGCAGATCTGGGACAGTGCACAGAAAATGTATTTAAATGAGATGTCCAATATGACCTGAAAGTAAGTGGTCTGGGCACCCTGCTTTCAGAAACCCACCCTAAAGGTTGAGAATGCACATGTTTAAGAAGTCAGTTTCAGGTGTATCAGAGGAATCTAGCTAGAGGATCAGAGATAGGTTGCCTGGTGGAAACAGAGAAGGAAGGGGAAGGGATGAGGGTTTCTGAAGCACAGGGCAGCTAGGAAGGACTTCTGGGTCCGAGAAGTACAAGCCTGCTGTGGGTGTCTCCCTGTACCCATCAACTTTCTCATTACTGTGCTGAAATATCTGAGGAGCAGATACTTTGTAAAGAAAAGAGATTTGTTTTGGTTCAGAATTCTGGAGGTGAAAGTTGGAGGAGCCATATTTGTTGATAGCCTCCTTTCTGGCAGAGTCTCAAGGTGAAACAGGGATCTTGAGGTAACAAGTAGCCCCTCTACCCCTGATTTAAAGTCACCGGGATTCAAGCTCAGTCATTCATCCAACTCGTCTAATCCAAACTGAACTCATTTCCCAAGGCTTGGTCTCTAAACACCAGATTAAGCTTTACAATGAAGATCAGAACTCCAGCATGAGTTTTAAAGGACAAACCATGTTCAAGCCGAATCACATTCTCCATTCTTTAAGTCATATTCTCCAATTTGTATTGTTATAGAAGACATGCCCTCTGGTGATATTGATATACTAGCTAAACAGCTACCTTACAGCAGATTAAATGCTTGACAGTGTTTCTCTCTCTCTCTCTCTCTCTCTCTCTCTCTCTCTCTCTCTCTCTCTCTCTCTCTCTCTCTCT
>NW_021621338.1:2263198-2284196 GCF_004785775.1 Grammomys surdaster
TCTCTCTCTCTCTCTCTCTCTCTCTCTCTCTCTCTCTCTCTCTCTCTGTGTGTGTGTGTGTGTGTGAGAGAGAGAGAGAGAGAGAGACAGAGAGAGACAGAGACAGAGAGAGACAGAGAGAGACAGAGAGAGACAGAGAGAGTTCTCGCTCTCGCTCTCACTCTCTCTGTGTGTGTATTTCTGCATATGGTATTGGGCACAGGCTCATATGAATATGTGCTTATAGAGGCCAGAGGGTTGCCATCTTATATCTTCTTTTCTTAATTTTCTACCTTACTTTGAAAAAGATTGAGTTATTCATTTTATTTATGTGTGCAATGCCTGTGTGATTTTATGTATACTTGATATGCGCACTTGTATATGTATATACAAGTGCCCCTAGAGACCAGAGGGCATCAGGACCCCTGGAAATGAAGCTATAGGCAGTTGTGAGTCACCTTGACAAGCTTGAGTCACCAAGGAGAAGGGAGCCTCAGAAAATGCTTCCATGGGATCCAGTTGTAAGGCATCTTGACAATTAGTGATCAATGGGAAGGGTCTAGGCCATGGTGGGTGGTATCATCCCTAGGCTAGAAGTCCTGAGTTCTATAAAAAAGCAGACTGAGCAAGCCAGGCAAGCAAGCCATTAAGCAGCACCCCTCCATGGCCTCTGCATCAGCTCCTGCCTCCAGGTTCCTGCTCTATTCGAGTTCCTGTCCTGACTTCTTTTGTTGATGAACAGCAATGTGGAAGTGTAAGCCAAATAAACCCGTTTCTCCCTAACTTGCTTTTTGGTCATAATGTTTTGTCACAGCAATAGAAACCCTAACTTAAACAAGTATTATTTGACACATATACCCTCAGAATATGTCCATTTTTTTTCCTGTGTGAGGGGTTTTAACATTCATGAGGAGTCTTAAAACTAATCCGAAGATTCGTGGGTCTAGCTGTATGGGTCAGGGTGTGTTTTGTGAGGATGGAAACATCTTGTCATGAAATATCCTATCATAAAACAGAACTATTTACTACAAAGGGCAGGAAAGTCATAGCCTTTCTTGGGAAGGACAGTCCGGTGGCTCACAAGAACCCTCTTTCTCTTGTTCAATCTGATCATCCTGCTGTTAACAACAGTGGGATGACTCCTCCAGTGGCTGGGATTTGTGAATGAATGCTTCTGATATGGAATTAACAAGTGTGTTCTTCAATAGATGTCCCAGAAGACACCACAGTAAGTCATGTCTGCTTCATCCTTCCGTCTTCAAGCTTACAGTGATAAATTTTCTCAGTTTTCCTAACCATTCAAATGATTAGCTCACAGAGCAGATGGAGAGAGTCCCTGAGTGTGTGAACCACTCCATCTGGACTGCACGGTGTGACTCTTCCAACTGCGGAAACTGCTATATATTCTATCATAGGAATTTCAGTTTCAACACCTGAAGGATGAGTGTATTGATTATTCCTACCTTGAAAGACATCATGATGATCCAGCAGTATAAGCAGTATGTCCGGTGGTCTACTTAGTGGCTGGCACAGCCTACCCTTATTCCTTGCCTCCTTCTTCATTTTTATTTATACTTTGGCATTAAAAATGTTCAGATATAGAAAAATTCAGATATAACTGGCATGGTTATGTACCTCTTCAATATTAGCACTTGAGAAGCAGAGGAATCACAAGTTTGAGGCTAGCCTGGGATACATAGTAAGACCCTTTCTCAGAAAAATGAGGTGTAATTTAGATTAGTGATATTGACAAGTTTGAAGTGCACAGTTCAATAAACCATGCCTGTTTTCATAAAAGCCCTCATGTTTTCTGTTGTCTGGACTATGAGACATATTTTGTTATCCAAATGCTGGATTGTGTTATAATATATATTCTATCTATGATTATAATTTTTAGAGTCTCCCTCCAACAGGCAGACTCTAAAACAGTTCCTCCTAATCTTCATTCAGACCTAGAACCTAGAAGTGATGTGATACAGTCAGTTCTCTTTCTCTCTCTCCCTTTTGTGCATCCCAGAGAGACTGGGAATGAATCTGCTTTATTTATAGGTCCCTAGGGAAAGTGTTTCTACAACCTCCCTCAGTCACCTGTCTCAGCGCTTAGCAACCCTAAACACTAGAAAGCCCTGTCCCTGTGTGTCCCTGGCTTTAAATGAGTAATACAACAAAGGTAGATTCAGTGTGTTACCAGGGCCACAGCTCAGATACCGAGACAGTAGGGCAAGCTTGGCAGCATGAATGCAGATGTGTATGTACATACTGAGATCCATGTGCATTGACACTGTGCCTTCACAAAACCAAGATGATGATGCGGGAGGAGAGGGCTCTGCCTCGCTCCCACCCATGGCCATGACTGGGAAGAAGCCATTCCGCAGTTGTTGGATCTCTAGGTTATTTTCTTTCCCCAAAGATAAAGGTAGAAATAAGTATTTTATGTGTAATAAGATTTTTAAACAAATAGCATGTTTTAAACAAGAAGGGTTCTGTAAGTCAGAAGAACACCTTACTGCCTAAGTATAAGTCATGGTGGATTTGAAATCCTTGCCTTAGTGTTGTAGCATCTTTGTGTCTGCTTCTATTTTCTTTAATGCTGAAGACATCTACAAGACAGACTGGGCAAGCAAACATACAATCCTGATTTTAAGTAGGGAGAAAGCCAAGCCTCAGACACTCTGAGTGACCTGAGCACACAGCAGGCTCACACCTTGCAAATCTGTTTCACTGTGCCTCCTGCTACATCCTATCCTTATTCTATAGGGTCAGTAGAGCATACACTCACATCTCACCACCCACACATTGTTTGTGAACAGTGCAGGAAGAAAAAGGAGCGAGTCAGAGTAGACACATGGACAAACGCAGTGTTGACTGCAGAAGATCAGAACAGTGACCAGGTTTTAAAGATCTGGGATACTAAAATTCATTATGGCGAAGGTGGCAGACTTACACAACCTAATGTCCTCCATCATCTCAGAAATGGGGAAGGTTTCAGGTTATATTAGACCACAGAAAGCAATGGTGACCACTAGAAGAACATTAGACAATGCTACAGACCAATAGCAACAGGACTGAGTGACTGCAGATTGAAATGGAAACTCTCAGCCAAAATCTTTCTTCATTTAAAAAAGATAATCTCAAGTATTTTGTCGTAATAATAGAAAATGGCAAACACAAGCTGTGGTAGTTTGAATAGGGTTGGCCCCCTCAAAGATTCATGTGTTTGAATGCTTGGCCTATAGGGTGTGGCATTATTAGGAGGTGTAGCCTTGTTGGAGTAGGTGTGGCCTTGTTGGAGGAAGTGTGTCATTGTGGAGGCGGGCTTTGAGGTCTCCTATGCTCAAGCTCTGCCCAATGTGGAATCCAGTCTCTTTTGCTGCCTTTGGATCAAGATGTAGAACTCTTGGTTCCTTCAGCACCATGTCTGCTTCTTGCTGTGATATAATGGACTCAGCATCTGAAACTTTAAATCAGCCCCAGTTGAAATGTCTGCCTTTATAAGAGTTGCTTGAGTCATGGTGTCTCTTCAAAGCAATGAAACCCAAACTAAGACAGAAGCCCTAAATAATCCCTATGTGGATTATTGTAAAAATTCCCATTATTAAGAATAAAAATGTGTCCGGGTGTGGTAACACACATCTTTAATCCCAGCACTTGGGATCTCTGAGTTTGAGGCCAGCCTGGTCTACAGAAAGGCTTCCAGGATGGCCAGGGTTACACAGAGAAACCCTGTCTGGAAATGAACAAACAAAAAAGTGACAAACCAAACCCATGAATCAAATATGGCTTTACTTCTCTCTGTTTACACTCACATAGGAAAGAAGGCTGAAAGCCAAAATCTAGATATTTATCTGAATAATTCAGAAGAATAGTAAACTAAACCCAGAGTAGAGAGAAGGATCATAAAAATAAGATCAGAAAGAAATGAAACAAAAACCAAATGCTCATAAGGGAAAAAGGAGCATAGCCAAAAGCTGTGTTCTTTTAGCACACAGCTAAGGCTAAGAAAGGAATAGAGAGCTGAGTGTAGAAGAACACGCTTGTAATCCCAGCATCAGGGAGGCTGAGGCAGGGGGATCATGAGTTTTAAGGCTAGCCTGGCTAAATAGCAAGTGTTAGGCTAGCCCAGGCTACACAGTGAGCCCTTGTATATAAACAAACAAACAAACAACAAGCAAACAAATGTTAAATAAAATGAGTATATCTCTAGCAAAACTCATGAATATGGAAAGAGAATAGGGCCAAAGAAACAGTGTCTTCCAAACACAACAGGACTAACGCATATGTGAACTCAGGGAGACTGTGGCAGCAGGCACAGGGACTACGTAGGTTCCTGTCAGAAGGGGTCCCAGTGCTGAGAGGAAGAAGTGGACGTAAGTTCCCATCCCTAACCAAGAAGTGAAGTAGAAACTTGAGGGTTCTTTGGAAAGTCGGTTGGATGGTGTTTTGCTGGGGCAAGCATGTGAAGGAATGTTTCGTTAAAGTGGACGCAGGTGTAAAAGGCTAAGGCAGACTCATGAAGGAACGTTTCACTGAAGCAGACACAGAAGAGAGGATGTTCTCTAAAGCAAGCACGTGAAAGGACATGTGATGAAGGATTCTTTTCTAAAGACATGAATGTATTGGTCCACCTTACATTGCATAGTTGAGCTGTATTTGTTGGGATTCCATAGAAAGAAACTCACCAAAAAACTGGTAATGTACTACAGTTTCTTGCCACTTCCAAGGACTCGGCTGATTGGATGCATGTTCTGAGGCAAGACCTGTGCTGAGACAAGGCACATGGAGAACACGTGATGTTTGGAGGGTATGAAAAGGATCTGATGGACAGCGATAGAGACTTGGCTTGCTGGTACAGCTAGCTGTGCAATGCTTCTGGGTCTTCTTCTCTGGTCTTCACTTCCTTGAGAGAGACACAACTGAGAACTCCTGGCATCCTTTTGGGTCCCTCTTGCTGACCTGAGCAGAGGCTGAGGCCTGGCTGTCTCTGCTAGGTCATGTCACTGCTTTTGTTAACACAGCTCTACAGAACTGGACTGCTGGTGTATCTGTGAGGTGTTTGTGAGTGAATCAAGCTGCCACTCCTAACCTGTGAACTGAACTGCCGATTTTCAGACAACACAGACAGGAGTTGTTCCAAAGAACCATTTCTAAACAGGTCCACTTCCCCATATCCTTTCTTTCCCACTACCTCTGGTGGGTGGTGGGCTACAAGGGAAGTTAAAGTGTTTAAGAACCATCATTAAAAATAGGCTTTGAAAAAATTAAAATTACAAAGAAGCTATCCTCATCTCACAGTTGCTTACAAAAGAGAAGTCAGTTTTCTCCAGTCGAGTCTCATCGGCTATATTAACAACGATTGAGGGCAGGCCCCCTGACAAGCAGTAGGTAGCCAACCCAAAACGAACTCAATGAAGTTTTAATAGATTTTTGTTGTTGTTGTTGTTTGTTTCATATTGCTTTGGTATTTTTTTTAAATCTTACTGGTCTTTTGCTTGTGTAGTTTCTGATTTTGTAATTTTGTAGGTATTGCTTTTATATATGTGTTTCCTGTGTGTGTGTATGTGTGTGTGTGTTTAATTTAATTTAATTTAATTTAATTTAATTTAATTTAATTTAATTCTGGTTTGCTTTTTTAGTTGTTTGTTTGCTTTCTAAAGAGAGAGAAAAAGGGCATGGAGTTGGATGGGTGGGGAGGTGGAGAAGATCTGAAGGAAGTGGAGGAGGGGAAACTATGATCAAAATATATTGTGTGAATTTTCAATATAAATATAAATAAATAAATATATAAGATTTTTAACTGGAAAGGGTGAAATAAGGACTGGAGAGATGGCTCAGCCGTTGAGAGTGGGTAGTGGTTCTCCAGAGAGCCAAATTTCAGTTCTCAGCACCCATGTTAGGCAGTTTACAACCACCTGTAACTCCAGCTTCAGGGGATTCAATGTCTTCTAGCTTCTGTGGGTGTCCCTCCCCCTACCTCAGAGACATAAATAAAATTTAAGGAATGAAGAGCACAACTTACTCAACCACCATAAAAGGAATAAATAATCTGACTATCCACATGTTGACTAAATAACCTACCGTTCAGAATTGTACACAAAGACAGCTGTAAGCCTGGGGGCTTCACTATTACATCACTTGAAATATTTGAGAAACAAATAACATTGATATCATGAAAACTGCAAAAAAAACAACTAGACTACTACATTCTGTGATGTCCAACCCAACATGAACATTAAGCAAAAGTAAACCTGCTGGCCAGTGTGGCCACAAATCCTAGACACAGACTCAGTGAGTTGAATCCAGTCACAGGTAACACCAGCAGCACTCCAGGGCCAAGCAAGTTCTTATGGAAAGTTGTGCAGCAAATGAGAAGCAGCCAGCTTCCTTCATGTCAGAATACAGTAGAAAAGTCACATGATAAAAGTCACATGATCTTTCAATAGATGAAGAAAAAATGACTTAATCTTCATATAGTGAACTGGAACTCAGAGACTTCCTATGTTTCTTTTTCTTTTTTTTTTTTTTTTGGTTTGGAGTTTTTCGATACAGGGCTTCTCTGTGTATCCCTGGCTGTCCTGGAACTCACTCTGTAGACCAGGCTAGCCTCGAACTCTCAAACTCAGAAATCCACCTGCCTCTGCCTCCCAAGTGCTGGGATTAAAGGCATGTGCCACCACCGCCCAGCTCTTCCTATGTTTCTTAAAGACCATTTACAAAAGACCTAAAAGATAACAGTTCTGAGAAGTTATTAAAAGTTTCACCCCACTGTGGGTAGAAATGATATTGATATGTTCACTATCACCTGGAAGTCTCAGGCATGTCAATAAAGTAACAACAAACAAACTGTCACTAGAATATACAAAGAAACAAAATATCATTTATAGCTCATCTGTTGAGTATATAGTGAAAAAATCCACAAATCATCCACAAATCATGATTTAAAAGCTATTTCTGGCATCTTTTACGAAAGGTTTAAGGTCACTAGGGAAATTAATTGATATGACCAGCGGAAAAAGAAAGATAAAAAAATGTTTACTAGAGCATCAGAAATTTTAATGACAAAACTTGGATGAGAGAAATTTAATAAGATACTCATCCCCCATACCTACCCTGAACATCTGTGATTTCAAAGCAATTACAATCAGAATTCCATCTTTCCTGTGGAAACTGGCCTCTGTTCTAAAATTTATGAGGAGAAGCAGGGGCTAAGGGTAAGCAATGTAGTCTTAAAGAGTTGAGCCATGTGGAAGACTTAAAATAGAAACTAACAGTGTGGAGTTGAGTGGATAGAGATTCCCGGGATCCACCAGTGTCCCGATGCAGGTCCTCAGACAGACACACGAGCACTTATTCATGACCAATGTGAAACTGCAGGCCAACAAGAAACTAGTCTTTTCAATACACACTGTGATGCCAATTGCACACTGAAGAATGCAGCCCTGTGGGCATAATGTAGCCGTTGCTGTTTTGAACTCAGAGTTAGAGAGTAGTACTGTTAGAAGGCGTGGCCTTGTTGATGGAAGTGTGTCACTGTGGGGGTGGGCTTTGAAGCTCCACCCAATGAGGAAGAGTCCATCTGCTCCTGGCTTCCTTTGGATGAAAATGTAGAACTCTCAGCTACTCCTGTGCCTTGCCTGCCTGGAAGTTGCCATGATTCTACCTTGATGATAATGGACTGAACCCCTGAACCTGTAAGCCAGCCCCAATTACATGTTGTCCTTTATAAGAGTTGCCTTGGTCATGGTGTCTCTTCACAGCAATACAGACCCTAACTAAGACAGGACTGGGGCTAACATTCTATCATGAAAGAGAGATAGGGTACACAAAGCCTACAAGGGCTCATAGGGACTGGAAGGTAAACCCAAAGGGTTTATGGAGGTGCCCACAAGAC
This sequence comes from Grammomys surdaster, assembly GCF_004785775.1. NCBI lineage: Eukaryota > Metazoa > Chordata > Mammalia > Rodentia > Muridae > Grammomys > Grammomys surdaster. Next base: position 2,271,066 of record NW_021621338.1, read on the forward strand.
CCACAGGAGGCCAGTCATTCTCTGGGGAATATAAATAGTTTAATGGTTGCTGGGGAGAGGGAGGGAGGGAGGAAGGGAGGGAGAGGGAGGGAGAGAGGGAGAGGAAAAGGGAAAGGGGGGAGAGGGAGGGAAAGGAGGGAGAGGGGAGGAGAGGGAGGGAGAGAGAGGGAGGGAGAAGGAGAGGGAGAGGGGCTTTTCTTCCTTGTAAGGCATATGCTCCTGTATCTGTTGCTTCCTCACGCACACTCCCGTAAGTATAAACTCACTGGTTCACCAAACTAGGCTTGGCTGGACTAGTTTCTCTGATTTGTTCTCAGTTCCCTACCTGGAGTAAACGAAGCTTTCGTCACATCTCCTGAGGAAAATGTAATGAAACACATATTTGTGTGTGGAAAAAAGGTGAATCCCCACCCTATCCACAAATATCAACTCTAGATCAATTAAATGTGAAAAGAAAATCTATAAAGAAAAAGAGAATTCTTCTGATCTTTGAGATGGGTAAAGATTCCCATATAGCATACAAACAGCATTAACCACACACGAGGTAGAGGGGAGGTAAAATTAAGATTTTGAATCATCCAAATATTTAGATGAATAGTCAAGTTTCTGAATAGGATACATTTATAAAAACATATATGTGACAAAAACAAAAACAAACAAGTAAAAAAAATCCTAAACCTAGAGGGTATAAAGAGGCCATAGAAGCCAATAGAGGCAACACGAAGAGCAAGCACGTGATGAAAGGAGATGGCTGAAAGACCAGTCACGTTATCAGGACATGCTCAGCTTAAATGACAGCTGAAAGGACAAATACACAGCCACGGTGAGGTTCCAGGTAACCCCATCAGATGAGGGAAAATTAAGACGCTCTGAGAAGCCATGTGTTGGAGCAGCTGTGCAGCGCCCTCACTGCTGATGGGGTATGAACTGGTTCACAGCCAGGCTCTGCTGAAATTCAACACACAGAACACCTGCCCTGGGAATCGCTGGGCACGTGAATCAAAATGCTGACCCCTTCGTCGCTCCTGCTTTACTTGCTTCTCTCTGCTCTCAAATACTTTCTTTTGACCCAATTTCCTTAAAATTGTCTAAGGCTTTTTCTCACCTGTTCTCCCTCAGGGTCGTGACGGGAGCCTTCCTTCTATATTTAGCCAACACAGTTTATGAAGGGATGCCTGGCTGTGGGATCCATCCCTTCAACATCCCCAGAAAGAAAACACAGCTGTAATCACTCCCACCTTTTCATTTGGTGGAGATTTTCTTTACCGTAGCAAGAAACCAGCGATTGGATCTCTTCGTCTCACTCCCTCAAGTCAAGACACTGTATAGGCTAGCACGAGTGATTCCCCCGCCCCACGCACACATACACACACTTAGAACTAATGCTTAATGCTGGCTTGATAGGTCCAAATGTAGCCACGTCCAAAACCATGTAACCTGTGAACATATGAGAAAAGAGATATAAAGCAGCCAATGGGTTGGTCTGAAGATAAAATTAGGTTTGTCCAAACAGGCAGGATCTAATATCACAAACCCTTGAAAGTGAAAAGAGGCAGCAAAGCAGACCCAAAGGCTCAGTGTGAGCAGGGCACAGTGGTGTGCTCCGATGATCCTGGCACTTGGGAGGCTGAGGCAGGAGGACCAGGAGTTCAGGTCCATTATGTACTATGTAAAAGCATGCCCCCCAAAAGTAGAGAGAGACAGAGAGGGAGGGAGAGAGGGAGACAGGGAAGGAGAGGGGGGGGGAGAGAGACTCATCTAACATAAGAAGAATTAACAGGGCTGATAGATAAGAAGAGTGAGAAGGCCAGCAGTCAAGGACTCTGGTGGCCACTGGAAGCTGGGAATGGCCCTCAGAGTCTAGTGAGCAAGGAAACAGGGACCACATCCTCTTTCACAAGGAACTGAGTTCTACCAGCAACCCAAATGATCAAACAATAAATGTTCCTCCTGGTGCCTCTAGAAAGCAGTAGAGTGTGCCAACATCTTGATTCTATCCCGCTACGACCCACATCAGACTGGATCTGCAGAACTGTCAGAAAATAAATATCTGGTGCTTAGCACTACTCTGTTTGCAGCTGTTCAGTACAGCAGTGAAAGGAAACTGATCCCCGTTAGCAGAGAGGGAAGCGCAGAGGACTGTCCTGGGACAGCAGCCTCCTGCTTAATCAGAAAGCCATTCAGTTGAAGGACCAGGAGTCAGTCAGTTAAAGAAGTCAGCAAATGTATCAGCTATATGAAACTGGGAGAACATGTCCCCATGGGATGCTATGGGACAGACTGAGGTGAGAAGTGACCCCTGCTGTTCTGATGACTCTCTGCTGGTTCGAGTCATCTGAATGATGTTTGTACTGTAAAAACAACAACAACAAAACAAAAACAAACAACAACAGAAAACAATGAAATCAACTTGGTAAGGATTTGCATAACATCTGTGTGGTTCACACTTTGGGCTAGAACTGGCCATCACCTGAAAAAGAAGGCCCCCATGGCAGAACAGAACCACCAGACTGGACAAGGGCTTGTTATAAATATGACACTGAGGAAGGAGTCTAACATGAATTGGCCTCCTATACTCATCCTCAACCTCAAATGATAAATTTGGGTAAGAAAAAGGCAAAAAGAACGGCACCCGTGTGGTTCCAGGAATTCAGAATTGAAGCTACCGTTATTTGAGCGGCTGGTGAAGGAAAGCTGCAAATGACTGAAGACAGGAAAATAGGAAATGGTGTGAGAATCCCCAACAGGGATTCTCAGAAATAAGAAGCCGCAGCCAAGGTTGAAGTGGTGGTGTACACTTTTAACCCCTGCACCAGCAAGGCAGAGGTGCTGGTCTCTGGGAGTTGGACGCTAAGGAGTTGCAGGTCAGCACTCAGATCTATATAGTAGGACCCTGTATTAAACACAACAACAAAGCAAACAAAATCATGCTAGAAGATGAATAAATGAAGTGGAAAACAAGGAGCCAGTAGCACCCACATTGCATATTACTCTATTTACTGACTGCTAGAAACTGAGCAACCATTGAGAACTAGCAGATGACTCAGCAGCATAAGGACAGGAAGTGACACACAGACAAAAAAAAAAAAAAAAAAAAAAACCAACCTTAAGAGACATCTGTAAACCCTGAATGATGAATGAGACCATTTAAAACACCATCACTCTCGATTCTAATGAGGAAGCTCACTTTTTAGATGTTGGAGATGCTCACACACGAGTCCCCATTACTTCAACAACTGAGCAGTCCTTGAACTGTTGCCATAAGAACAAAATGAAAGCCAGTCCATTCAAACTGCATGGCAGTTTCCAAAAACCGCATGAGCATCTTCCTACGCAGCAGAAATTGCTCTGTGACTATGTCTGTGCGCTTGTTCAATTACTGATTCTGTTAACTGGTTATTAAAGAGCTGTTTTATATCTATAATCTACCTATCATCCATCCATCCATCCATCTATCTATCTATCTATCTATCTATCTATCTATCTATCTATCATCTAGCTACCTATCTATCATCTATCAACCATTTATCTTTTTATTAACCTGTCATATGTTACTCATTATCTATCATTATCTGCCTGTCTTCTATCTATTTAATATCATTTACCTATCAATCATCTATCTAATATCTGTCTTATCTCTCTCATCTATCTTCCTAATTGACTAGTCTATGGTCATTTGATGAATTAATTTTGGAAAAATGGCTTTAGATGAATTCTGTGTTGATAAATTTACCCAGAATCATTTCCTCGGTCACGAGTAAAATACAAACAGCTATTTTTTAAAAAGAGCTTTCTGGGAAGCAGTTTGGTAAGCCCTGTTAAAACCAAGCTGTACAAATGAACATGTTCCCCCTACCAACAATGCCACTTGTAAGAAATTATCGTAAAGGAAGAATGACAGATCAGGCTGTGTGGATTTCTTGACAGAATCGTCTAATGAATAGAATTCCTAAACATGAGTTTTCAATAACAGGGTGTTGGCTAAATGCAGGAGGTCAAAGGTTAGACATGCTGGCGGGAAGCTTTGAAGTCAGTGCTGGGAAGCCACAATGTCAGACATTGTTACCAACTTAAAAGGAACACCACGTTGTGAAGCCAACTGACACTTCTATAGTAAGAAAAAAATGCCATACGTGAGTGACTGTGTGAATAAGCACCAACATATTTGCTGTAATTTTGGAGCTTGGTATTATGAATACGTTTATTTACCTGGGGCTTCCACACTGTGTATATCCTATGTTTTTCAATTAACGATGAACACGTTTTTAACTGCCCGTTAGCTTTTCTAGAGGCTGGAGTGCCTGACAACCTTAAGTACCTGAACTTTAATAGCCACACCTTCTCGCATCCCTAAACTTCCCTACTCTTCCCTTCCCTCCTTTAAAATTCTGTTAGTGAAGCCATATCCTACAAACACCAGCATTTTCTGGAGACTGTTCTGAATCATTATGTATGTTGCAGGTCGCCTTGTGGAGTTTGCATGAGTATTGCATGGCCAGCATTCAAGGAGCAGGAGACACCAAGAGGAGAAAAGCAATCCTAGCCACATATAGCATGACAGTGACTCCTGTAACCTACAGTTCCTCAGTGGGGCTGCCAAACAGAAAAACAGGAGTTAGAGGCAATCACAGAGGCTCCTTGCGGCTGCAGGTAGCAGCTTCAACGGTGGCTTTGTCCCTGTCATTTCAGCACCCACAGCACCCCATCCACTGGGTGGTCTCAGTTTTCAGCAGAAAGCATGGATTCAAGGCTCTACTCACTCACTTCTCCCTCTTGTCCTCCAGCGTTGGGGCATCACCTTCCTATGCTATACATCACCTCTGATTTCAGTTACAGAACCACGAATGTCTTTGTAACTAGGTCCCTATCCTCCTTGAACAGACCCTGACCCAGCTAGACTCACTGATGGAGCTGCTGTACGGTCCCTATCCTCCTTGAACAGACCCTGACTCAGCTAGACTCACTGATGGAGCTGCTGTACTCAGGGCTTTTGGACTCTAAAATCCTCAGAGGTGATTTCTGAGCGTTGCTGAGCACTTACAACATGTCAAGCTCTTTAGGATGGCCATTACAGTTCGTCGTCACAATGACCCTATGAATCGACTTCTATTAGCATCTCTCAGGCCCAGAAATGTTCCCTAACAACAAGTGAGAGGTTGAGGAGGGGACCCCAGCCATGCTCATAAATGACCAAGAGGCTGTCTTCTGGTTGGATAGAAGAAAGATGAGAGTAGAGCCTCAGAAGTGGTCAAAGCAAGAGAAGGAACTAAAAGCCACTGGACCAGCCCTTTGACCTCAGTACTGCAGCTTGACTCAAGAATCTGGTCTCCAAAGTCATTTTCCAGACCCCAGAGGAGCAGTTGTTCCATTCAGTATATCAGTGAGAGAATAAAGTATCTGGCTTCTGGTCGGGGAGTAAGGGTTCAGAGAAATCCAGGCTGCGCTATAAAACGACTCTTCCCTGCTCACTGCCCTCAGCTCCTGTCTTCTCTCTTCTACTTCCCAGGGTCCTCCATCCTCAATCAGGAAAAGCCCATAATCCTCTTTAGAAAATCCACCCATCCTTCAGACTCAGCCTCCCTTGGCATCTGCACATCTCAGAGAATTCAGGTTGCTCTGACTCTAATTAGCAGGTGCTAAGCAGTTTCCACATTTCTTAGTAAATATGTCAAAACACAAAATCCATTCATTCCTCTCCACCCGCTCTTTCCCTCTTCTTGTGAAACATGCTCCTCTGTCTTAGCTGCTCAGCCAAGGAGTGAAGTTTTTCTTCAGCTCGAGAGAAAGCGCCATTGAGACAAGGAGCCGGCAGTCCAGCAATCCTTTTGAAATCCTGTCTACCCTCCTGGTCCTCATCCATCTGTTGACATGATCATCTATTTGCCCACTACAAGGTCACCACAGACTTGGAGTTCTGGGTTTTTCTGGGATCTCTAAAATATAAAAGAGTATTACCGAGGATCCCATAAAGCCCCTCCAGGAGACACCATTGTCACCCAGGACCCAGCTAGGGCAATCAGGTACCAAGAAACCCCAGAGGAATTATACACTTAATTTCTGCCATCTTGCTGAGTCTCTGCTGGGAGATTTGAAAACAATTTCTTAAATGAAGCAGCATTCCCTGCTGGGCTGCCCACCGCCTTCCCCTCTCAGTCACCAGAGTGGAGAAATCCACAATCCTCAGACAGAGGCCTCTCTCTTTCATACCCCATTCTGACCCTCATGGAAAGCAACAGGAAGCCCAGAACACAGACTCCTCCAAAGCCCAAAGCCGCTGCCAGGTTTGTGACCCGGCCTGGGCTCTGCAACCGTGCTTAGGTCTCCTGGCCAAAAATGAGGCATCTGTGGGTGAGCTAAGGAATAACTTTCCCATCTGCATATAGCTTGATTTAAGGCCACATGTCATTAAGCCCCCTCATGACTTCCATGAAGTGACAGTTTTGTTCTGCCAGAAGCTAACTCACAGCTCTCAATTGCTCTGCCTCTAGAACACTGTCCCCGACCTCCCGCTGCCGCCAGGATGTCTTTGGAGAGGAACGGGGTGTGGGGTGGGGACACCTTCCGAGGCTTGAGTCTCAATGTGGATTCAGTGGACCCACTGGAGTCAGTAGAGACTGTGATCTCACCTGCTTCTGTCCATTCCTCCCTGGAAAGGAACTCCACATGGCTACTCTGTGCACCCAGTCTTACCATCGCCCTCTGGACATCCCTTGGCCCAGAGAAGGGGTGAGGAGGAAGAGAGGATGAAGACTTGCAACAGGGTTTAGCAGTGCTTTTCGAACATATAGATAAGTATTTGGGGGCCACAGAACATGGGGCTCTCATGAACTTGAATACTCCGCTATCCTAACCTACTGAGTAATAGCCACACTGATGCCTTGAGAGGTGACAAGCCTTGGTGAAGGTTACATGGACAGCCAAGTGCAGCGGTCCCTGGTCCTGCACATTCATTGTTTCTAGTTTCTGTCCAAGGTGTGTACTGCTCCCCAGTGCCAGTCACTTCCTCTACCACCCCCTCCTTTCTCTCCCCCCCATAGTCATTTGTCCTCAGAACAAGTTCCTGGCCCCCAGGTGTGAAGGCCCCCAGGTGTGAAGGCCCCAGGAAGGCTGTTGCTGGAACCGCTCTGAGGAGGCAGGCAGTGGGGCTCAGCTAGAGTCGTTTTCATTAATTTATACCATTTTGCAGCTTCTCCACTGGGCCTGCTCCCTGCTGGTGCTCTCCACCCCGACTGAGATGGCTCTTCTGTTTGTCTCCATTGTCTGAGAAATGACACGGGTTTGATTACACCCACGGTCTCTCAGGAACGGCTCTGTTCTGGCTGCCCACATGCAGAAGACAGCCATCTGTATCCTGCTTCTTGTCTGCTTGCTGCTGAGAGGTTTAGGCTGAAGGGCCACCTCAGTCCATGGCTGGGATGTGTATGGGTCTAAACAGAGAGCAGAGTGTCCTAGGAGCAGGGCACAGGTAGATAGTGGGTGTTCTGTTAGCAGCAAAGGAGAGAGAGACAAGGAGAGGAGCCAGCATTGTGAGGGTTCAAGCAGGACTCAGTCCTCTGAAAATGGAAAACCTCCCTTCTTGATGGAGGTAACCCAGCTATGAACCCAAGGTGGTGACCTCAATGCATGACAGTAGACCTATTCAAAATATTTAACAACTGGATTGGAACAGAACCAGTTGCTGCATACCCTGAAGAAGGTCCCAGTGGCCACCTGTAGTGCATGCATTAATGTTTTAGTTGTTGACCCTGAGGAAGTTCAGCCCAAGGAAGGAACTGAGGGACTAGAATGATGGAGCTACAGACAGCAGCTACTCATCAACCAACATAGAACGGCAATACCGCAATGTGCCATAGCAACCATATACGTAGAGATCAGTAACGGCCATAGCCAGCTACTCATGTTAGGAAGAGTTACTCCTCAGCATCAGCCCACAGCTGCCTTCTGGGGAAAGATAGCCTGCTTACTCTTCATCTTCCAATTTTCAAGAAGAATTGAATCCTCTGTGTGTGTGTGTGTGTGTGTGTGTGTGTGTGTGTGTGTGTGTGTGAGAGAGAGAGAGAGAGAGAGAGAGAGGGAGAGAGAGAGAGAGAGGAAGAGAGGTGGGGGGAGGAATACCTGATTTTTAAAAAAATTATAAACTCACCCACAGGTGTCTGCTATCACTCCAAAGATGACAAAAACAAAATTGGTCATCTGTGGAGGTAACTTGGAACCCACAAGGACATTCACCTTGTACAGGGAGAGGTTGAGCTTTTCAAACCTACATCCTTCTGTCTCCAAAGACAAAGGGCCTTTCTGGTGTAAGAATGCTCCCATGCTCCTTTGCTTTGGTGTCTCTGTTGGTGGTGGAAAGGCTGAGGCTAGCACAGGCCCTCAGAGGGACTGGTAAGGCAGTGACTTGTGACAAGCCTAAAGAATGGCAGAGAAGCAGGGAAAAAGGCCCTGTGGAGACTGGGAATGTTAGGGTGTCTGAGAGATTCTGGAGTTTATTCTCACTAAAGAATAAATGAGCTTAGATCATAGTGGAGAAGTCATCCTTCCCTTCTGGAGAATTAGGAATGGGCTGTTTTCTCCCCTCACACCTGCAGGAAGGTCTACAGGCCATTTGCTCTGCACTGGGCCCCAGAAAGCTGATTACCACGTGCAACAGTTCATTTCCCTCCTAGGATGCCTGCTGTGTCCAAGCTCCCAATCAGACTGCTCCCCAAGTCCCTGCTGGAGCTACCAGCTGTAGATAGGCTCTGTGATCACTTCCTGTGAGGCTGTACTGTAGTGACAAGGACAGGAGAGAGAAGACTGAGGAGGCCAGGAAGAGCATGTCTGTAGGAGGAATGGTACTTTGTCCCATGCAAAGACTATCGGAAAGTACAGGCTTAAATTAAAGACTGTAGCCAAACAGAGGGGCCTTTAAGGAAATAAGATAAGAGTTGGGACATTTTATTCATTCAACAATAGGGAGCCATGGACAATTTCACAGGAAAGTGTCTTAACTTGGACTGCTTTAACAAAAGAGCAGAAGTTAAGATGTTTAAACATGGCCATTCATTTTTCACAGTTCTGGGGCTGAGGATCTGAGACCAGGGTACCAGTGAGGTTGGGGTCTGGAAGGCCTCTCTGCACGGGTCTCAGCAGACTGCCTTTCTGTATCCTCTTCTTCCTATCCTTCATCCTCCCCACTATAGGAGCTGTGCCCTCAAGTCCTCATCTAAGCCCAGCTACCTTTCAAAGCCCCCACCACTTAATACCACCACACTGAAGACTTAACAAAGGGCACACATACATCCAGGCCACAGTAGTGTCTCAAAAACATCCAAGTTCCAGCCCCCTTATAAATCCTTTATCCAGCTTTATGTACCTATTATGCATATATACCTATTCATCCCAACTCTGCACAGTTCCAGTTCTGAGAATAGCTTTGTGAGACTATTTCTCTTTTGCAGGCAAGAATACTGAGGTTTGAAATGTCCAGAAACATTCATGGCATCCTACAGCAGCTAGTGAATGACAGATTAGGATCCTACATAAAACCTGGAGAACTTTAGAAGACTAGGGGATCAGAAGAGGAGCTAAAAGCACTGTCTGGGTCAGATTAGTAATGTCTGAAACTACAGTAGGACAGGACAGATGGTAGAGGAAGAAAGGAAGCAAAGAAGAAAGGAAGGAAAGAGTAGAAGGAAGCAGAAGGGAGGCATGTATGTATGTGTGTGTGTGCGTGCACTTGTATGTATATGTGTATATCTGTGTGTTTGTGTGTATATGTGTGTTTGTGTGTATATGTGTGTGTATATGTGTGTTTGTGTATGTATGTTTGTATGTGCATATATGTGTGCATTTGTGTGTTTGTATGTATACATGTATGTGTATATGTGTGTTTGTGTATATGTGTATATATGTGTGTTTGTATGTATATGTATATGTGTGTATGTATGTGTTTGTGTATGTATGTGTGTATGTGTATATATGTGTGTTTGTGTGTATGTATGTATACATGTATGTGTATATGTATGTTTGTATCTATATGTGTGTGTGTGTATGGGTGTGTGTGTGTGATGGAATGTGAACAACAGACCTCAATTTTCTCAGTAAAGTGGGTGACAAGGTCATGTGGTTGATGACTTCAAGTAAATGAGAAGAGTTTAGAATACTAATTAGCCGGCTGTTAACAAGTCTCACCAGGAAGGGAAACAAGACAGGCTGAACAGCCAGACACCGGTTTGGAGACTGAGAGCTGCAAAACCTGAGGGTATTTTTGGAGGGGAGGGAAGGGCGTGTCCCTGCTCTCTTTTGTTGCCTGTTATCAGAGTATAGGCCCGATTTGTTCTCCAAGATTGCTCACTGAGATCCATTACTTTAAGGAATGGGGAAACGTTGCATCTTTGCTAGTGACACCCCCTCCAAAAAAATACATACACACACACACATGTACACACACACATATCATTATACCCTGTGTAATTTTTGGTTTTGTTTTTAGATTCCTGCCTCGAGGCTTTCTAAAATAAGCTCCAGTTTTGAGATTGCTGATTCTACTTCCGATAGATGACTTGACAGCACAGCCTAGCCCATCTGGACCAATCAATCAGCTTTTGTCAAGCGATGTTTTTCACTACCTCCCTTTATGGGATTTACACTCCTGACTGTACACTGGAAATGTCTGCGGAAAGTTAAAAATATTGGTTCCTTGTCCCACCCTTAGAGACTGACTTGATTAATCTGGTTTTGTGGCTGTGCACCAATATATCTCCCCAGCTAGCTCTACTGTCTAAGGATGTGAACCATTAACTTCCTTGCTACTCCAACTGTTTCCTCTAGACCAGAAGCATCCATCTTGGCCTGGGTACTTAGAGAATTCAAGCTCTCTGTATGCTTGAAAAGTTGGGATATACAGCTGAACAAAGATAGTGGGCCATTCATATGCATGCTAAGGTCAGAAAAGCTCTGTGCTAGAGATCGAACCATTTGAGTTTGCTTGTCTATTCTGTGTATGATCAAATAAAGAGATTCCAACTCCTGATCTCTAAGCAGCCTGACAAAGAGCTGATGGCTGCTGTGTGGAATGTCAAATAGGCACCCACAAGCCAACCAACACATGCTTCTTGCCTTCAGGCAAGCAGATACCATTCAGCTGAGTGCTAGCTCTTCAGTTTAACAGTCTACCTTAGAGTTGGGACATTCTTGCAGGATGATGGATACCTTATGTTTCTCTGATTTTTTTCCAGATTTTTAGCAGAGTGTCATGTCTGTTGTGTTTTATAAAATTAAAGAGAAACCAGGGATATGTTTGGTGGAGGTGCAGTAAGGTGTGGGGAAAGGGGATGCCTCTGCGGGCCCACGCTGAGGCATCCCTTCCTCCTGAGGTTCCAGCCATACTATAGAATAGAGTTTATTCAGGGCATGGGGAGGGGAGTTGAGGGAGTAAAGACAGAGAAGGGCAGAGGGGGGGAAGGGAGGGAGGGAGGAGGAGAAGGAGGAGAAGGAAGAGGAGGAAGAGAAAGAAGAAGGAGGAGGAGGAGGAGGAGAGGAAGAGGAGAGGAAGAAGAAGAGGAAGAGGAAGAAGAAGAGGAAGAGGAAGAAGAAGAAGAAGAAGAAGAAGAAGAGGAGGAGGATGCCGACCATGATCACATGGAGAGAGGGGGAAGGGGAATGGGGAGAGAGAGGGTAAGGAGCAAGAGCAAGAAAGCAGGAGAGCAAGAGAGAGAGGAGGGGGCAAACGGCCCCTTTTATAGTGAGTCAGGCACACCTGGCTATTGCCAGGTAACTGTGGGACAGAGCCTAGACTAAATGACAACAGTGTCTTAGGGTATGTGTTGGTTGTTGGCAAAGCTAGAATGGGTGGTTGTCATGTGAACTAACACTTGGAATCATGTTACATGGTACACATGTAAACACATACACCATCAAAAATAAAACCTGCTTCATTGTATTTCTACCTTCTTGTGAACACACATAGCTAGGAGCACTGGTGTTTTCTATGCAATGCTAGTGATTAAACATATTGGTTCATTCATTCAAAAACACTCAACGAGGGCTGGAGCAGTGGCTCAGTGCTGAGGAACACTTGTTCTTGCAGAGGATCCAGGTTCGAGTTCCCCACATGATGGCTCTCAACTGTCCATACTTCATTTCCAGTGACTGACTTGGCATGCATGTGGTACCCAGACATACATGCAAGCAAAATACTCATACACATAAAATAAATAATGAACTCAGACTAGGTAGTTTTGAAAAACAAACAAACTAAAAATGAACAAACAGAAAAACTCATGGAATGTTCTTATCTTGCATACAACCTGCTGGGAAGCAGCAGTCCCAAGGTAGTGTCAGGAGGATGTTGTCTAGAGGGGGTTACAGAACTAGTGGACTGCAATGGGTAAGTGGTGAGAGGAGTAGAAAGAAACTCAGGCAGAGGCCCCAACACGTTGTGGGGCCCAGGAACCTCTGAAGTACGTAAGATGTCAGCCGTGTGAGAAACAGCTGCGAGAAACAGCTTCACAGAAAAAGCAGTGGGGATCTACCAAGCAGACAGACAAGCATGGGCCCCCTGGATCACAGGTAAACACCTAGGAGGAAAATGCAACTGGAGATGGGGGGTGAGGACAGGCAAAAGCTGAGGGACTTTGGAAAACAAGGCAGGGTGGTGAGTAGGGCCTCAGCGGAGGGGGATCCTTAGAAAAGCCGAAGTGAAGAAGCATCAGCCATTCTACAGTTCTGTAGGAAACAGAATGGAGAAAATAAAAATAAAAAGGGAAGCATTTAAAAAAGAGGCTCGGTCACTGAAGAGAATTCTTAGAAATTGTAGTAGGGATCCTGACAGGGAGCTCTTCACAGTGCACAGCTCCCAGAGGGTGTGTGTGGGGAAGAACTCGGCTTTCCTTAAGGGGCTGGCTACTGGGAGTCAGGCGATGCTCCAGTGAGTACACGGGCAACACAAACTGGACTTGACATTTTTCTTTTTTCTTTTCTCTTCTTTTCTCCTCTTTTCTTTTCGGGAAGTCACAGGGATGAGGGTGGACCTGGGAAGACTGGGTAGTGAATATGGCCAGGGTGCATTATGTGAAACTCCCAAATAATCAATAAAAATATTGTGTGTGTGTGTGTGTGTGTGTGTGAGAGAGAGAGAGAGAGAGAGAT
>NW_021621338.1:2284596-2310671 GCF_004785775.1 Grammomys surdaster
GAGGGAGGGGAGGGAGAGGGAGAGGGAGAGGGAGAGGGAGAGGGAGAGGGAGAGGGAGAGGGAGAGGGAGAGGGAGAGGGAGAGGGAGAGGGAGAGGGAGAGGGAGAGAGAGACTGACTCAGTGGTCCCAAAAAGAAACAAGGGTAGCTGGGTCTAAGGTGGTAGCAGTTTAGATAAGAGATGGATGGATTAAAGACACAGGAAATAAACTCCATGGTTGAGCATCTTCATTGGCAGTTGCCCTCAGTGGACAGAGGCAAAAAAAGAGAAAGATTGAGGACTCCAAACAGGTTTTTATTTTGTTTCATTTTTCTGTAATAGTTGCTAGATTTATGGAAAGGTTGCAAAAAAAAGTACAATTTCCTTCTCTCTGTCCCTTCCCCTGCTCCACTCAGTGTTACCACCGTACACAGGCAGAGTACGGTAAGGACTCATTTCTACTGATGAGCTGCCTGTATATGCATGCCTGCATATGTGTGTACATATGTGTGTGTGCTTGCTGCCTGTGTGTATGTATGTGTGTGCTTGCTGCCTGTGTGTGCGTGTGTGTGTTTTCAAAATCCCACCTAACCCACCTAGCATTTCACTGTGATTTATCTGCCACCCACAGTCAGCAAGACTCACTCAGCCTTTCTCAGCTCTAAGGCTTCCGTGTACTGAAGTGAGTTTTTTTCTTTTTTTTTTTTTCCATAATGCCACTCAATTTGATCCTGTCAGCCATTTTCCAGTTTGTTTCTGATGGGGTTGGTTTGGGGGAGGAACGCTCCCTGAGGGTAGGGACTTGGGGATTGGTTCCTGGCAGATTGTACAGCTCAGTGTACTAGAGGAATGAGGGAACTCTGATGTGCCAGTCATCTGTACGCAGAATGTTTCAAAGATCCACACTGTCCCTGCCTCTGCAGAAAAGAGGAAGTGCGAGTTAGAGTAAGGAAACATGTTTCTCTTAAATGGATTGGCAAAAGTAGCTTGGATCCATTGCGTTGTGTCCCTGAATCTCTACGGTTGCCAGGCATGGTCTCGGGCAGTATGTAGGTGAACAGGAGATCTGGAAGATGCTCTCTGAAGCCTGCCTAGGAAAGAGGGAAATGGAGTCTCTATAAGAGGGAAATGAAGTCTCAGGAGGGAGGGGGCTGTCGTGGTTTGAAAACCACGTGGTTTGAAATGGTCCCCATAGGCTCATAGATTTTAATGTTTGCTCCTTAGGGAGTGCCACTACTTGACAAGAATTAGAAGGTGTGGCTTTGTTGGAGAAAGTGTGTCATTGGGGGTGGTTTTCTGGTTTCAAATGTTCATGTCAGGCCCAGTCTCTTCTCCCTCTCAGTCGGTCTCTGTCAGTCTCTTCTTCTCAGTCTCTCCTTCTCAGTCTTCCTCTCAGTCCCCTCCCTCCCTCCCTCCTTCCCTCCCTCCCTCCCTCCTTCCCTTCCTTCCTCCCTTCCTCCTTGCTTCCTGCCAATCTGGATGTAGAACTCTTAGCTGAGGAGCCTCCAGCACCGTGTCTGTCTACATGCCACACCATGAAAATAATGGACTAAACCTCTGAAGCTGTAAGCCAACCCCAATGAAATGTTTTCCTTTATAAGAGTTGCCGTATTCATGGTATCTGTTCATAGCCATCAAACAGTGACTAAGAAAGAGGCTTTCAAATGAAAATTTAAAAACCTGGGAGCCCTCAAAGGTTTGTAGAGAATGGCAGGCAGTGGGGAGTAGCCAGAATGTCTTTCTGGAGGCTCAGATGACAGGCCAAACCAAGAAGTCAATCCAAATTCAGGCAGTCCTGTACAGTTGCTGTGCAGGGGGAGGTGACCTTCTCCCCATGGCAGTGACAGGCATGAGAGTAGGTTGCTCAGAAACTGTGATACGGGGTAGAAGGGAGGCAGAGATTCTCCTCAGCCCTCTCACTGCCCGATATTCAGGAAATGCAAGAAAATAGACGTGATGGAGCAGGTTCTGGGTTTGAGGTAACTGTCTGCCAATGCTACTCACAGGCATTCCTGCTACCACCACTCCATGGCACAGTACTGCATCAGAATGAATACTGTGCCACAGCCCCCACCCTATAACGTCACATCCTGCTGTGAAATCCTTTCATGCTATGCCACAAAATACTACCATGCTATGCCGTACCACCATGCTATGTTACACCACAAGACTGCAACACATTCTGTAATAAACCATGCTATAAAACACCACCATGCTGTGCCATAGCATCACCACCATCACACCACACTGTAACATACCACTGCACCCTGATCATGTGATGCCATACCAGCATGCCATAACATACCACCATGTTATCCCATATTACCAGGCTATCCTATATCACTAAGCCATGACATACCCACTTGCTCTAACGTGCTATGCCATACTCTCATATTTGTAAGTGCCAGAGCATACCCACACTTGGCTCTGGTGGGCCCTTGCTGTTGGCTGGAGGTTCTATTTTCTTCTATGAAGCCAACTGCCTGTGACACATTTAAGAAGACTCAGCTACTCCTTCCTTTCTGTTCATGTTTCAACAAGGACACTTCTCCATCATGATCTTTATGGCAGTTATTGGGTCCATCTTGTTAGACTGAAAAGTCACCGAGAGGGAACCATATTTATTTACCTGCATTGGTTAAGCTAATAACATGCTTGATACACCTCAGTTGGTTAAAAAATAACTGTTGAACTAACTGCTGTTTAACAAAATGGTAGAAAGATCACTGGACATGGATTCGGGACCTCCAAGTCTAAACCTTATAACCAACCAACAAATGATCTGAAAGTACCTCTTCTCCACACAGGAATAAAGGATGATAAGTTTTCATAGATTTGTCCCAGAAGAACCCATTACATCCCTGGAACATAATGGCTGACCTTCTTCCCAGCACACTTATCTCATCCATAAGAACTCATTCAGAGTCAACAAAGCTTGTGAAGACACAACAAAGAACGAATACTGCTACCTTTGTGAGTCCACTGTGTGTCAGACATCATCAAGTACAATTTAAATGCCACATTGGAGTAGTTGAAGCAGAAACACAGTGGAACTGAGAGTTAGTCAGCTGTTGACATTTCCAAGAGGATGAGGGCTGGTCAGCAGAGAGCAGATAAGAGTTATCTAGAATTCCAAGAAGCTGGAGCACATTACCCATTGCCTAAAGCTAACAGGACTCTCGTGGGACCACTGTTAGGATCTGAGGAGCCACAATCCTGCCAGATTTCACTTCTGCTCCCTGGGGTTGCTGGTCCTCCTGTTTATTCCTGACAGTGTCCTATTAGCCCAGTGCATGTATAGAATGGTAACAGAAATACATCACTCACTGGCTTTGGTCTTTATATTTCTTTTTTTTTTAATCTCACAATTCTCAATGTGAGTTCACTTTTCTTCATCAAACCTTTGAGCATCAGGGTGGACAGTGATGATGCTGAAGGCAACCTGGGAACAATAACATCAAAAGGAGACAAAAACCAAGACAAAACATGGCCCTTTGTTCTGCATCTATCAGATCCCCAAGGAGATGAGCAAGAGAAATGAGGAAAACCTCAGCAAAAGCTTGTAGGTAAGGGATCTAGTGTGTGACCAAGTCTTGAATGGAGCACTATTTATCAATAGTCCTAGTGGAACACTGACACATTTGGAGTTCTTGAGCTTTGAATTCAATTTTGTCAACCCGTTTTACTCCCCAACAATATGAATTTCTTGCTACCATGAAAATCACCCCGAACAGTAGGACCCTGGTACCCAATGTCATAGAGCAAGCTCCCAAGTAGAACAAAGGTCACAGCTGCTACAGATGTGGCTCACAGGAACAAATGCAACAGTATCAGCCAGGTAGAAGATGAGCAACAACTGGTGTGCTAAGGATCCCTTCCTCTTCACGGCTATAATGCCTTCTATCCTCTGTCTCAGCCAAAACCGGGCCTACGATAGCCATCTACTGTAAAGCCTTCCTGGATCCCCTAGCCCACACTCCCATAATACCTAGAGTCCTTGGGCCTTCTCATCCTATCACTGGTCCCCTGGAAGTCACATGACTAGAGAAGTTCCTAGAAGACAGGAGCTGTGATTGAGTTGAGCATGATCTTCAGAATTCTCTGTGTCGTTCTAACACTAAGCAGCTGCTCAATACGTACTGCAAGTGATCAGAACTTCCTACTCTACACACATGGAGAAAGGTGGTAACAGGTAGATAACACGATTTCCGTAAAATCCAAGACACCTGTGGTCTGTGAAATGAGAGCTCGGCCCCTTGTGTCTTCCATAACTGCATAGCCTGACTTGAATCAATAGTCCTCCGACTGAAAGAAATTTTGATCGATGTCTAATAAAAGTTATAGGGTTGCCTCAGATTAATTAGAAAAGAAAATTAACCCTTTGCTCTGCTGCTTCTATACACATTCCCTCCCTGCTGTATCCCACTCATTCGGTTCTCTAGGTTTGGTGCTGGCCTACTGATGTGTTAAGCTGTGAAGGATAAATAGATCTGAGACTGTAAAGAGTGGGAAACAGGAACAATTGTTCCCCCCTATACATGTGTTCACTTCTCTTGGCATGGGATGAGGAGACCCTGGCTATCCTGTTCGCCATCTTTCCTGAGCATATCACCTCACTTCTCTGGACCTTTGTCTCTTGCTTGTAAATGTCAGGAAAATGGTTTCTGTTTCCTTCCCAACCACAGGACTACAAACAGGTGGCTCTCTCTGTGTCGGAGAATAAGGAACCTTTTAGACTCACTAGGGTTCTTCCAGACTCTTTGGAGAGGCTCAGATTAAAAGTATCATTCAGTGAACCAGAAGAGTTTTTGTGGAACTACTAGTCTAAGACAAGTAGCCCTAAGTACAGCCAAACCACTTGTTCCTACTACAAGATTAATAAAACCAAGCCAACAAAAACAGGCACTGAGAAGACTAGTCAGTACTAACTAGTTAGTACTAGCCAGGAGTTAGCACCCTTTCTTATCTGCATCCTGTCCATTCAATCACCTGGCTCTCTGGAAGAAACCAGACTGGTTCCTAAAGCCCAACATAGTGATGGAGAAGCAATTAGAGAGAGAGAGAGAGAAGATGGGCCAGCCTTGCGAGAACACGTTTCTAGTGATAGGATCCGGGATCAGTCTCTTATGCCTGTACCTTGGAACACACATCCATCTACCTTAGTAGCTTTTCCTATATGCTTGCCTGCTCTGCTATCTAACAGACTCTCTGGGATCCTTGAGCTCTGTAGGCAGCATCAGTGCAGATCATGCTGCACATAGCCCTGGCCTGAGGCACGACTGCATGTGAGCACACCAGCCTCTTGTCCTAGGCGCTCTACCTACGTCTCACTTCTGCATCCCTAGGGCCTGGCACCCAGTTGTGCTCACTGTCTTCAGAGTTGGTGGTTGCCCTGGTTTCTTTTCACTACTAGACTCAGTGTCCATAAATGAAATGAGTAGCAAGATATTTTCAGATTTAATAGTGACCCTGGGGTAAAATGTCCTTTAAGAGGTCATGAGCTTTAGTCTACTCTTGGAACAAAACTGATGAAAAACTGGTGATTCTTCCTTGGGTCTTGTCTGTTTTTGACACTGGTCCTCAAGCTTATTGTGCCCAAGGCTAGCCTATGTACCCTCAGCTAGCTCAACGTGAATTTTTATAAAAATCTTTCATACTTATCCTTTTATAACATTTTGTTAACCAACCAAGAGGTTATACTTTTTGTTATGAAAAAGATTAAACACAGATAAAAAGTTGGGAGAAAAGTTGAGATGTAATAAATTTTACATTGCCATCATGAACTCCAGCATATGCTTGTTCTGCTTCACCTACACTGGCCAGATTATATCTAAACAAATTCCAGGCATCATGGTGAACAAATGATTTTTGATTCATACAAAGGCTAAAACTTGATTTAAATAACAAGAAAGCTACAAGAAACTGTACGTTTACTTCTCAATAAATGACATCAAGGGAGTATGAAAATCCTTTGAAATCAAGTTACATATTCCTTCAAAGAACCAGAGTACCATACAATGCCAGCACTGCCCGTACAAAGACCAGAACCTTTGGGTCCTCTTTGGAACAAAGATGCACTGATTTAGGAGCAGCCAAACGGACAAACCCACTCCAGGGCCTTTTTCTTTGCATTACATACTATATCCCATACCTGGATACATACCATACACACACCCACTCCCACAAGCAGGCACGTCGTGGGAGTCACACCTCTGCACACCCACACACTCTGCTCCCATTAGTTGTTTGCCAAACACTTTACGAGAACTGAGAGCCTAAGGCCTGGAAAGCTTTCCTTTCTAAAGTAGAACATTGTTCCACAGAGGCTCAAATCTGTGGCTCCTGGAGGGATCACCCCAGGATGAACCAAAACATACAACCCACGTTCACTCTGCGTACTGAAGTGCTCTTTTTGGGGTATCAGGTTAAAAACTGATGAATAACACCAAGTAACAGCCGGTGCTGTTAACATGGGGAGCTATTAACTCTGTTTATGTACTTAAGATCACACTGTGGGGAAACTCTCCTGCCTACACAACACTTCGCCTTGCTCTGGTGCCATTCTGCCCATCCCAAAGCTACTTGGCACGAGGTACTTACACCTAGGGACTGCATATTGTCACCCATTTTGGAGGCAGGGGAAGGACAGATCAGAAGGAAGCCTAACAGCTTTCCAGGGCTTCACTCACTGTGTCTGCTGTCAACTACTTAATTCTTCTCTTTTACTTGATCCATTTTTATGTATATGGGAGTCTGTGTCAGTGTTCTCTCTCTCTCTCTCTCTCTCTCTCTCTCTCTCTCTCTCTCTCTCTCTGTGTGTGTGTATGTGTGTGTATGTGTGTGTATGTGTGTGTATCTGTGAAGACCCAATGAAGGTGTGTAATCCCCTGTAGCTAGTGTTACAGACAGTTGTAAAGCAGCAAACATGGGTGCTGGGAGGCAAACTCCAGGTCCACTGGAGGAGCAGAAAGTGTACTGGCGAGTCATCTCTCCAGGTCTCTTACTTAACTTTACAGAACAGCTCTATTGTTTATATTAGCTCTATGTTGCAGAAACAGGACTCTATGATCCAGAAGAATTGATTCTTTTTTTTCAAAAGACACAGAACTAGTAACTATCACAGCCACCCAATCCATGCCTCTACACTGGAAATTTCCAAAGTTTTCACATTTGATAAACTTCCCTTATTTGAATATTTTTTTAACTTTTAAAATAATCTTAATCTTAAAACACATAAGCAGAGCAAAATATTCCCGTGTACCATTTACCCAACTGCCTCAAATGTGGATGTCTCCTATGAACATAATACAATAATCAAAACCAAGAATTTAACCTTGACATAAGGCTACTGTTGAACCTGAATGCTTTATTCTAATTTTACTAGCTACCTCTTCTGTCCAGATTTCAAACCAGATACCACATTGTATTTAATTCTCATTTCTTTAGATTCTGCTAGTCAGTACTAGGGAGGCAGAGGCAGGTGGATCTCTGTGAGTTCCAGGCCAATATGGTCTACATAGACTTTGCTCATCCAGGGCAATTCCCCTGTCCTTTCTTCATCTTTAATGACCTTGACACTCTGAGAAAGTACCAACCAGGTATTTTTTTAGACTAGTATTTAATTTAGACTTTTTAAAATATTCAAGAAGTTTTACAAAGCCCCTAGATGAGATAGCTATGTCAACTACTTCCCACATCTCGGGGAGCATTGCAACAGTGAAGACAGAAACAATGTAAGAGCCAGAAGATGAGGGCTGACCCCTGAACATGACGTGGGGATTACACTCTTGAACATAGATAGCAACAGTGGCTACCTGGCTACTTATACAAGACTTGCATAAATTGAGCCAGTGAAAACTTCAGCATGGCTGGAGAGGAGCTCACAAGGTTTCACCTCAGCTGAGGTAACACATGGCTACCTCCTGGCTAATGGAGGGAGGTCATTTGTCTCTGCAGGTGTGGTCACTGGTAGGTTGCCCATGTTCCCGTGGATGACCCCACCCCACGCATATGTGGGCAACACCCATTGGACTTAGTGACTTACTTAAAACAAAACAAGATGACCCGAAGCTGGGAGTGAGATGTGCAGGAACATCGAGGGAGTTGGAGAACTTGGAGTTCGGAGGGTGCAAACAGACTATACCATATACACGGGTGCCGCTTTCAAATAATAAAAAATATATTTTAAAAGTTTTCAATCACCCTGTAAGCTTCTTGGTTCACCTTCTCCTTTGTATCTTTTATGATGAATGATAAGCTGTTTTAAAAAATAATTTTATTTTGGGTGTATGATTGTTTTGCCTGCATGTATGTGCACCACGTGCTTGCTTGAATGTGGTACCACATGTATGTATGTGCACCACATGCTCGTTTGTATGTTTATGTGTACCACATGCATGCATGTGTGCTACATGCTTGTTTGGTAACTGGGGAGGGGTGGGTCAGAAGAAGGCATCAGATCCTCTGGAACTGGAGTTACAGACAATTGTTAACTGCCATGTGGGGATTTGGATTTGAACCCAGATCCTCTAGGAATGACAGCAGACAGTGCTCTTAACCACTGAGCCATCTCTCTAGCTCCTAATAATAGGCATTTTAAAAGTAATAGGCTGGTGTTATGCTGGGGAAAAAAGTTTCATGCCTTCAAATGATCGTAGCTATACTTTGACCACCTGCTGAGCATATTTATTTACAATATTTATTTTATTTATTGACAAGGCTATTCTACACTGAAGAATGTTTTTGATTTTGCTCACCACGATGGCTTTCCTACCCATTTGAAAAATGTTTCATGTATTTAAGGTAATTTTATTTAGTTGACAGGTGATGTTGGGGTAAATTTTGTTTCCCATACCGCTACATTCATATGGCCTGCATCTTGAAGTCATCAGCCCTTAGCCACATACAGTCCAAGGCAGAAATTCTCCAGGAAATTTCGCAGGAAGCTGTGGGGACTGACAAGGTCAGACAACAACATCCAGAGAATGTTTACTGTGCTTATACCCGTATTGTATCCTGGCATGACGCAGTCTCCTGAGAGCTTTTGCAGACAACAATGCTCCATTATTATCATTCTTATTCTACCGTGAAGGAAATTAAGATATGGACGAGTCTGTGACTCAGCCAATGTCACACATTTGCACAGCAACATTGGGATTTATAACCCTGATTCTGAAAGCCTCGTGGTCTAGCTTTTCAGCCCTTTGTTGAGTTCAGTGTCCTGTGGTCTTATCCACCATGCTAATTTTATCAAAAGCATATTTGACTCTGGGTTCCCGTTGAACTCATTTGTGGAGCAGTTTCCACGTCTTTTGTCCTAAATTCTCTCCCCAGCTTGATATTTAATGCACAGTCTTAAAGCTGATTCTCCTTTCTCCATCCTTCCTTCCTTCTCCTCCTCCTCCCTCCCTCTTCATACTAGGAATCAATTCCAGGGCCCTGCACATGCTAGACAGGTACTGTCCACTCCTCTTTCATAAAACCATTTTTTCTTGAGAAGCTTATTCTGGTGGAAGGGGAAACTGGGTTTGTCCCTCTAATACAGCGGTTCTCAACCTTCCTAATGCTCTGAGCTTTAATACAGTTCTTCATGTTGTGGTGACTCCCAGCCATAAGATTATGTTTGTTGCTACTTCATAACTGTAATTTTGCTACTGTTATGAATTGTATTATAAATATCTAATATGCAGATGGTCTTAGATGACCCCTGTATGGACTCATTCAACCCCCCCAAGGGGTCGTGACCCACAGGTTGAGAACTGCTGCTCTAATGTGTCACAAACAAAGGCAGCAGAACTAGAAGCAGCCTGAGTACCCTCAAGTTCAACCTCCTTCTGTAAAGGAGGGAATGGCGATACTGCTAGCATTTATGGAGTGTGTACTGAGAGACAGGCCATGTTCTCAATGTTTGCCACAGAGTATAGCATTTGTCACTCATAACTTCCTTGAAATAACAAGACAACCACCGTTGCAGAACAGGCTCTTAGAACTCACTCAACTCCGAGCATCTTCAGCTTCTAGGCACTGGTGTGTGTGTGTGTGTGTGTGTGTGTGTGTGTGTGTGTGTGTGTAAAAACCATGTTTCAAGATGCAGCCAGTGGATTGTAGATGAAATGAATGTGTCCATCTGAGGTGAAGCATGTGGGGCATGGGCGATTCAGTGTCTGTGGCTCTGTTCAGGGATTCTCAGACTCCCAGGGAAGCTCCTGATTTGACTGCAGTCAAATACTCTCTGAACACAGCTGTCTTAGTTAGGGTTTCTGTTGCTGCAATGAGACAACCATGCCCAAAGCAAGTTGTGGAGAAAAGGGTTTATTCTGCTTACACTTCTGTAGCACTGTTCATCAACAAAGAAAGTCAGGACAGGAACTCAAGCAGGATAGGATCCTGGAGGCAGAGGTCATGGAAGGATGCTACTTACTGACTTGCTCCTCATGGTTTGCTTTGCCTGATTTCTTATAGAACCCAGGACTACCAGCCCAGGGAGGGATGGCACCACTCACAATGGGCTGGGCCCTCCCCATCAATCACTAATTCAAAACATGCCCTACAGGCTTGCCTAGAACCCAGTCTTGGAGGTATTTTCTTAATTGAGGGTCCCTACTCTCAGATGACTCTAGCCTGTGTCAAGTTGACATAAAACTAGCCAGCACAACCCAGGAATGGGAAGCAATGATTGTGTTCAGAAAACTTACATGAATAGAGTGACAGGAGAAACAAGCAATGCACCTCACACCTTAATACCACACATAAAAGGTAGCACCCTCCAGTGCTCTACATGGTGAACCTGCCCATTTAGCAGCTGTCCTGATTCACACAGAGGTAAGCAAGCTCAACCAGCATCCCTTCCCCTTCATGATGGGTTGCAACCTCAAATTGTGAGCTAAAATAAATTCTTCTTTTTTACTTAAGATTTGGTTATTTATATTTTTTAATGTGCATTGGTGTTTCCCCTGTATATGTGTCTGTGCAGCACAGGCATGCAGTGTTATGCGGAGGTCAGAAGAGGGCATCAGATTCATTAGAACTGGAGTTACAGACAGTTGTTAGCCACCATGTAGGTGCTGGGAATCGAACCTGGGTCCTCTGGAAGAACAAGTGCTCTTAACTTCTAAGCCACTTCTCCAGCCACATTCCTTTTTCTTAAATAGCTGCTTGTCAGATGTTTAGTCACAGAAATGATGCCCAGGTGAGCATTATTCAGACTTCAGTCATGGATATTTTCTGCATATTCCACCTACATTACTTTCTTCAAATTTACCATTTATTTTTATCTCACATCTTTATTTCAGTGCATTTACTCTAAAGGAGTCTTTCTGCTGCTACCATAAAAGAGAGCAAGTCTCATTTGCTACAAAAAAAAAAAAGCCAAATTGTAAGACTTTGATTCAACAAAATATTTCCTAGCACTAAGAAATGTTGTTTACAAACACACACACACACTTAAACAAGGACATGGAGGAAACAGTTGTATATCACTAAGTGAAAATGCTGTCTTATACTCTAATGGTGGATACAAATCATTATACATGGGCAGGGCTGAGGGGAAACCCTTGGAACAAATAAAGCGAGCACCAAACCCTAATGGACTCTGGGTAATGAGGTTAGCACTGGTTAATCAATTGTAGCAAACGTACCTCTTGGGTGGGAGACGGTGGTGGTGGGAAGAATGAGAGTGCGTGGGAAGTCTCTGAACTTCCTGCTCTGTTCTACTGTTAACATAGCATTGTGCTAATGAAAAGACTATTCACAATAATAGGCACAAATATAAACAGAGTAATCCAAAGTTCTATTTAGATATTGGAATCTATCCAAAGGCTCTGTCTGATTCTCATGCCTTCTCTTTTTGTTTACAAGGGAGATTAACAATGGTAGAAAAATGTTAGAGACAGATTGTTACTACAGTAAGATTTCTGTCCTAGACACAATCCTAAGGTAGGAGAGCAAACTGGAAAGGAGCATTCTTCTCACTTGTGGGTCAATGTTACTTAGAAGCGTATCTAAATCCTCTCCCAGATATTTCAGAACACTAGTCGGGGTGGCTGGAATGCAAACGCCCTGCAGGTGTGCATTGAGCGAGGCTTTTCTCTGCTTCCTCTGCTTGCTCCTCTGCATACTTAGACTCTTCCTAGCTTCTGGGGACTCAGAGTCCAGATAAAGAGCCTTAAAACAAAATTTCTGCCAAGCATAGAGCACTGATTGATAAAGATCAATCCAGGCTATCAATCCACAAGGATTATCCAATCGTAGGGATGGATAAGGATAACTCCATTCGAATTCTCTGACCCAAGGGAGAGAACAGAGTTCAGCTGAGTCAAGTATCACAGTAACAGGAGGTTAAGTAGAGGTTCTGGGTCTAGACACATGCAACAACAATATTCAATGCTGGGGTCTCGCTGGGGTCCAAATATGTTCTTAAACATGATCTTCTAAGGGTTCAAGAGAGGGAACCTTAGAAGTCCCTGAGACATGCTGATGGAAAGGGAGCTATGCCCTAACTCATTAAAAGCTGTCATGTGCTTAGATCTGTTATATGTCGGATCAACTTCTTACAAGTGTTCAAACTCAGTATTGTATTCTTTCTTATAAACAATGGCTTCCAAGTCCAGGGTCGTGAAATAAATAGCCTGAGATAACCAACCTGGGGAGGACCCCGAGTGGGAGTGAAATCGCATCCTTCTGACATGAAAGCTTTTGTCAATGTTCCTTGAGACATGGGTGGTAGTTGATACAAGATATTTATCCTGTTTAGGTGGGATTTTCTTTTTAAAAGGTGTGTTTTTGTGCCGGGCAGTGGTGGCGCACACCTTTAATCCCAGCACTTGGGAGGCAGAAGCAGGCAGATCCCTGAGAGTTTGAGGCCAGCCTGGTCTACAGAGTGAGTTCCAGGACAGCCAGGGCTACACAGAGAAACCCTGTCTCGAAAAACAAACAAACAAAAACAGAAACAAAAGGTGTGTTTTTACCATCATTCTTCAGTAGAATAAGGAAAAGTGTGTTTCTGGCCGTGGGGTCTCAAGCTAAGATAATGATCACTGTGGTCGATAGAACAGCAATTTTTTGAAGGACAAATACCATCAGTATTTATCCTTGCAATACCAGAAAATTAAATTGGTTGGGCTCTGAAAAGGTTACCCACAGCCCTCATATTTGGAATTTTAATTTATCTACATGTGAATGCACAAATACACACACACACACACACACACACACATGTACTTTCTACAATGCGTATACTAGGGACCACAGATAGCGTTATTAACATGGGATGAAGATGTTCCAGGAAGGTGAAAGATTCAATAATTCAACTAAGCTTCTACCACGTGCAGAGTCACATCTTAGCCATGATGGCAGCTTCAAGAGGGCTCTGTAGATATTGATTATGTTCAATCACATTCAAGTTAACCTTTCTATAAATAAGGAAAATAATTGGATCTGACTTTCCCCGTAATTCTGTAGATAACTTGAAATTTCGTAGACTAGTACTGAGTATTTGGCCCATTGTGTAACTTAACCCAGTACTGCTGACTTTACCATTTCTCTTAATCCTAAACACCAAGTATGGACTTTAGTTTCTGTCCCGGTTAGCTTCAACTGCCAACAGCTTAGAGTCAGGAATCTTTATGAGGTTGGAAATGGTGGCACACACTTTTAATCCTAGTACTTAGGAGGCAGAGGCAGGTGAATCTTTGTGAGTTCAAAAACCAGCCTGATCTACATGGTAAGTTCCAGCACAGGCAGGACTATATAGAGAGATTTTGCCTGAAATAAATAAATAAATAAAGAAAGAAAGAAAGAAAGAAAGAAAGAAAGAAAGAAAGAAAGAAAAGGAAAAGAATTCTCATAAAGGCAATTAACTGAGTTTACAATGAGGTATCCTTTTATGGAGCAAGAGGTAACTCCTTGGACCCTAAAGTTAGGCAGAACCTATATGTTCTGATTTCCCACCTTTTTTCTCTGATGACCTCTACCTGTTACTCAAAATGTAAACATACTTAGGCTCAGCAACACAAGTGCCACACGACCTGTCATATGTAGATGATAGCTTTGAAATTTTAGATTTGCATGTTTAATTTGGAGTCTATAGAAGTCAGGAAGCTAAACGGGGCTTTTGAGTAGGGAAGGGAAGAGGCTTTAGGTGATGAAGGGCTAATAGTACACACATGATACAAAACTAGAGAAGGAATGCTAGGGATTCAAGGTTTAAATCGGAATTAGGGCAGTGGGAGAGGAGAGAGCAGGCAGTGGAGGGTGGGTTGACCTAATCTAAGGATGTAGATAAACACTGTGGAATCCCTCTCACTTACTAACTAACTGTTGAAATGCAGCTGGATGATTGCTGGAGAGCTAGGTCTGTAGTTAAGAACATACATCGTTCTTGCAGAGGATTCAAGCATCTGTGTCAGGTGGACCATAACATCTGTAACTCCTGCTGCAGGTGATCCACTGCCTCTGGTGCATCTGCACTTACCTGCACACATCTGCACATAGACACACACATCCACATGATCTAAAAATAAAATGAATCTTTCAAAATTTTTATCAAAGTTGGGTATAGTGGCATGTCCCTATAAATCTAGCACTTGGGAGTCAGAGGCAGGCAGAGCTCTATAAGTTCAATGCTAGCCTCGTCCACATAGTGAGTTCCAGGACAGCCAAAGCTATATAGTGAGACCTTGTCTCAAAAAAATATATATATTAGAAAGAGTTTGATGACCTGCATGAATTGACAATGCTTTCCCCCAGAAGACATGGGCTATCAATGAAACTATCAATTGCCAAGACTGGTTATCTCCCTACAAGTTATCAGTTATGGGAACTCTCTGTAGGGATTCCTCAAAGAACACAGGTTATTGCTGTCATTGTTATCAAAACTGATGGTAAAAACCCTTTTGTTAAAGATACAACATACTTGGATTGTAGAACAGAGAAGCCAAGCCAGAACAGACCAGAAAAATGTCCTCCATTTTGGCTAACTTTGATTGTATCAGAAGAAGGCCACAGGGAGGGACAAAGTCATCAGTGGTATTGCCCAGTACTCAACTATGAATGCTACCATACTGACCTGCCAGGCAGGCTACACCCACTAGTGCAACAGTGAAATGAAGATTAGAGGGATAATCAAGCACTTTCTGATTGGATGTGAGCCTGTTCCTCATAAGGAAAATCATATTGGCGTATAAACCTGGTCAAAAACCCACAGCCTGGGAGCCCAAGGGACATAGTGAAGAATCTACTGCTGTTGTTTCACTGCATGGACATGTTGCCCAACTGCCTTTTAAATATCTCTGATTATACCATAGGCTAATGTTCTTGGCCAAAGAAGCATCTCTCTGCAGTGCACAGTTAGTGCAGAGACTTTTAACTGATCATTGTGCTGAAGATAGGTGACCATTGAGTACAATCCCTGCATGGGACATCTATATTAATCCTGCAACTCAAGACCCAGGGAACACTGCAAAGAAGGAGGAGGGGAGAATGCCAGAGATGGATGGTGGGAGCAGGGCTCTGAGATGCTGTCTTCTGGGCATGGTATGGTCACTGCACTCATAAGCTCACTGCTGCTGTGCTTGCCCACACAAATCAAGCCAACAGGATCGGTCAAGCATTCTAACAGGCAACAGTAATGGGACTCAGAGGGTTATAAAAGGAAAAAAAAAAAAGAGAAGATATGAAGTGGAGGATATTTAGGGGGCTGTTTGGGGGAGTGGGAAAAGGAATTAGGGATAAATAGGATTGATATATACTCTATGTATATATGAAATTGTCAAAGAACAAATAAAAAATATCCTGAAAATGTAATTTACTCAATTTTGTCACAAGGCTGTGTACTCCCCTGTGTACACCTACTTTTGCTTTTCACATCCAAACAAGGAGGTATCAAATATGCATTGTACGTAATAACCATATGCAAATCCTTGCTTGCATAAAACACATCTTAGGGTGGGGGATGCTATGCATCTTGGGAACACAATATTCACTTGCCAGCTCCTTTCCATCCAAGCTCACCTCCATCTCAACTTTCTTCCCAGCAAACAAGAAGTGCTCGCTCATTTCCACGGCCCTTTCAGCATGCTGCCTTCCTTCAGTCTCTCTCCCTCCCCTAAACTAAAGGACCAAGCTGGGCTTCAACAGCACACAGGATCTCATTTATTCACCATGCTCGTCTTCTCTCCGGCTTTCTTGGAACCCATATCTCACACCTTCCTACCTTCTCAGCTGTATTAAGTGACTCTCTATATGAATGGCTGAGCTTGAAGCCACACCCAATAAATCCTCCAATCCTCCCCATACTGGCGTAGATTAGCAAGAGCAAGATTATTCTAGAGAGCATCGTGTGGAGAGTGGTTCTCACTGTGGGTAGTGACCTCTTTGGGGGTTGAGTGACCCTTTCACATGGGGTTGCATATCAGATATCCTGCTTATCTGATATTTATGTTACAACTCATACCAGTTATGAAGCAGCAATAAAAATAATTTTATGGTTGGGAGGTCACCACGACATGAAGAACTGTATTAAAAGATCCCAGTATTAGGAAGGTTGAGAACTGCTAACGTGGAAGGTCAACAATTTATTTTAGAACTGTACTATACAGCTGTCAAGACAACAGTATCTTCCCCAAACCAGTCCCTGGGTTCTCTGTCTCTCGCTCTGACTCTGCCTCTATCTTTGTCTCTCTCAGTGTGTGTGTGTGTGTGTGTGTGTGTGTGTGTGTGTGTGTGTAGGAAAGACAGAGATAGAGAAAGAGAAAGCAACACATCCTGGTACTTTCTTTTTCTTTTCTTTTTTTTTTTTGTTTTTGGTTTTTTGGTTTTTTGGTTTTTTTTTGTTTTTCGAGACAGGGCTCTCTGTGCAGCCCTGGCTGTCCTGGAACTCACTCTGTAGACCAGGCTGGCCTCGAACTCAGAAATCCGCCTGTCTCTGCCTCCCAAGTGATGGGATTAAAGGCGTGTGCCACCACCGCCCGGCATCCTGGTACTTTCATAAGCATGGTGTGTGCATGTCAATAATACATAAAAATGCAAACTATCCAGGCAATTTGACTGTGAGATTTGAACATCTTTATACCATCACCCAACAGACAATGAGAGCATTAGTAAGGTTCTAGGATGAAGAAAGGGTCCTTGGAGCTTCCAGTTTAAGCAGGACTGCTAGAAACTTAATTAGAAACTTTGAATGAAGGTAGAAACTAAAAGGCAGCAATGAAAAATCTGAAGGTGATGGCCATCTTTTCTTCTTCAGTCCACAGTGGTGTCTTGCCTATCAGCCATGAAGGGCTTGCTCCTCTACCTTGGTATGTGCATGGTAAAATGTCACAATTGACTACCCACAATAAACAATGACAGAGTCCATTCATTTGTTAAGGACACATTAGAATACTCCTGTTTACTCTGTGTACTGGGACAAGATATCCTGCTGTGAGAGCAGCCTTGCAGAAGGACAGGGTGCCATTTCTTTCTGCTTAGATTTTAAGAGATCCCTGTGGAGTCTCCCAACAATGTCATTTGTGAACTGAAGCTCAAACCAAGAAGGGATCTTGAGTCATCTAGATCCAGTCATCTCTATACTTTCCCTCTAGAGCAGCCCATACCATTCTGCCTAGCTTTGATAGAGCGCTTTATAGTATCAAACCTCAAGTTGACGTCTGAGGAAATCTCTCACTGGCCAAGGCACTGGGTTTTGTGGTACTTCTTTCAGACAACATGCTTTCAACATTGGATGGCAGTGATTTTGGTTTGGTTTGATGTTTTGTTTTTGTTTCTGTTTCCTCCTAAACATTCTTTTTATTTCAATTGCCCTGTCTGTGTGGATATGTCCACTTGAGCAAGCATTTCATCAGTTAATTTAGAGCATGAAGCATGTGCCAGGTATTGGGCTGAGATCTAATGATCTGGTATATATATATTAAAAAAAAATTCCACACACAGGTTGCTTCCTTCTGAGATCATAGAGTGCTTTCATAATGCTTCCCTTAGACCCGGCAAGTGTCCCTGGCTTTAGGAGGTTAATCGCTGTACCCTTAACAAGCATACTGGTCCACAGAGAAGGAGTCTACAAAGTCAAAGAACCATGTCCCTCTTCTGGAATGTGCTCCAGTTACCTGGGAATCTGGAGTTCCTGCCTAGATATATACAAGCCTGCTCCCAGGACCTGTAGGATTTTCTTCTTCATGTCCTAGGCTAGAGGACTAGGGGAAGAAGCCATTTCTCGGGGAATGGTATGACTAGAACTTAGAATCAGAGTGGTCTGAGGCTATCTCCATTGGCTAATGCAGAATTCAGACAAATCTAAAAGTTATAAATTCAGACCCATTCTCCTGGTTGCTCTGAAGGCACAGTAGTCAGGTTGAGAGGGTAGAATGGATTAGATTTAACAGTTGCTTAGCTGACTTTGTTACTTGTAAATATTTTAGCCTATGTACGTGAGCTTCTACTGTCATCTTTGCCTAAGATCTGCAAGTTTTAGGTGTGGATTTGTTCATTGTGTAAGGAGACGATGAAGTAGTAAACACACAAGGAAATACAAAACAAAACTGCCATTCCTAGAAGAATAAATTCACTCTCTGGCCCTAAGCTGCTCTTCTAGATCTCCACCTCTGAGTTCTTGGTGCATTTGGCAGGTTCCCCTTCACCTTGTAAAACCTTTATTCTATGGTCCAATATCCCACTACACTGGCTAAAACCTTCTGCATTATTTTTGCTCCCTGTGAACAGAGCTTTCAGGAAGCTAGCCCCAAAGAATATCAAAGGCACCCAAGTTTGTTAAATTCTCCAAGACCTGTTTCCTGTTTTTCCTTAGCGCCAAAATATGCAGCCCCTCCCTGCCCTGCTCTAGGCTGTGTTCTTGGCCCTTAGCCTCAGGCATGCCACAGCTTCCCATGGAGCAGGTGGTTTCACTCTTTGAGAAGGCACACTTTCTCTCATCTCTTCTGCTGCTTCCTATCAAACCTCAACCTTTCAACCTGAATCTGTTTCTTCTCCCTTGGTCTTCAGCAGCAACAGAGAAGCCTTCCTGACTAATTGGAGGAAAAGTAGCAAATCCCTACGAATCCTCCATTCCTGTCTTTCTGAATAGGTATCCACCCCACTGGCTGTTTGGAAACCTGCCTCTTTCTTGTTCAGATAATAAAGACATTCACTCAGGTTCATCATGTGTGTGTTCTTGATCTCTGTCAGACCCTGTGATGTCTAGGTTAGACCGTGGCATCCTAGAAGACAGGGCCACATCTAACGTGGGTCTCTTAGCCCCTGTTCAGGAAAGCAGCAGGCTTAAGTTGGCTCTTAATAAAGACTTTGGTGCTTGAAATGGAGAGACATCACTCTGTGCCTAGAGCATAATATGTGCAAGAGAAGCCATCCATGAATGTCCTCAGCCCTCCTGCCAGCCTGTGAGCTGGGGCACACTTTAACAAAGCGAGGGAGCGCTGTCGTGTACCTGAGAAATAATAAACAGTAACAGAACACTGTCACAGCTATTCTTGTAGTATCTGACTTGGTGTTCAGAGTCACCCTACAAAGCAGGGAACTTTTACAAACGAGGAGTCTGAGGAAACACACCATTCAGCCATGTAACTAGTTCATCACTCCAATTAGGGCCATCTGGCTTAAGGCGGCCTCAGCTTACTAATCACAGTGCACTGTTCTTCCAGGGGAGATTAGACAGCATTAGCCACAAGTAGAGAGTGGAAGGATATACAAAGGCCCCTGTCATACACTCTCGGGGGTCTTTGAACACAGTCTTATTGGAACAAATGCCTGAGAGGAGAACAAAATGGCTACTCGGGAACTTTCCAGCATGGCGCCAACAGGTTTTCAAGGCATTTGTTCACACCCTATCCTTCCTTCTCCCAGATCTCCTCCACAGTTGCTCAAATATTCTAAGTCTGCTCACATTTGGATTTGGGGGTCTGTTGTTTCGATGGAATGCTTCTTCTCAAATCTGTGTCCTGCTGGGTCCTCCCTATCACTTAGGTGTCAGCTTAAGACGGAGCCCTCTTAGGAAGGCTCGCCCTATTTGTTCCATGGAGTATGGATGCACGTGTCCCATCCCTTCCTCTTCCTTCGTGCTTAACTCATTCATCTTCCTGTCTGTTCCTGTCTCACTCGTTTTCACTGTGCTTCTCCATCTGAAATCACTTTGTTTGTCAACTAGTTCATTTGCCTGTTTCTGTGTCCCTCCTGGAAGGCCAGCTTCAACACAGCAGAGCTCTCACTTGCTTTGTTCCCTCACAGATACTGAGTCCTGGAGCCTCAGCATGTTGTGGCTTTGCATCCATGTGTATGAGTGAATGGATGTAAAGTCCTCTGTGGAAACCTGCAGGTGTGAATTTAACAGCCTTCCTATAACCCCTCATCACATTACAGTAAGCATTGCAAGAAGAGACCAAATCTTTATTTTTGTCAATCTTTTGGATCCTAGAGTAGCAGCAAATGAGAGCGTGGTGTGTGGGAGGGGAAGTTTTTAGTTCCTTTGTTTGAACATGGAAAAGACCAAGCTGCTCAGCTGTTTGGGTGGCAGATCGCTCCTCTCCTAGGCCAGGTAGAGACAATTGCTTCACAGAGCACTCTTCTCTCTCTCTCTCTCTCTCTCTTTCTCTCTCTCCCCCCCACATGACCATTTCTCTATCTCCCTCTCTTTCCTTCCCTACGCCCACCTCTCATTTTTCATCTTTCTCTAGAGGACCCCAGCCTCTCTCTCTTTTGTCTCCTTCCTCATTGAAATTCTGTGAAGAAAAGTGAGAAGAAAGCTGGACACGGTGTTCTCCAATCTAACAGGACACTTTCTCTAGTTACCAGTGTAACACGGTCCCATTAAAACAACTTGGCTCTGACAATGAACAAAGCCTCCCAAACAAGATAATCATCTTTAAGAAGTACTTGATTTGGCCTGTTCTCAATGCAGACACAGCCCTTCCCACCCTCCTGCATATTAAGAACCCATTCCTCTAGTGATGTTAGCTTTTTTTATTCCAAGCTCCATTTATGACACATAGTAAAGATGATAAACAACAATGACAAAAGTCCCCAACCATTGATCAGACCTTGTACCACAAGAGGGCATTTCATAGTATTGCTAATGATTTTTTTTCTAATAAAATACAGCTTTTCCATGATTTTTTTTAAAAAAAAAACCACCATGTTAATCATATGTTAATCTCTTACAAGGTAGTTTCACACTTCTGGGCTCTCCTACCAAGATATGGGAAGCAAATGGTATCTCGTGGAAGTTGGAAAAGAGGCCTAGAGGCATAGAGTTATTTGAAGAATACTTCACAGCAGGTGAAATATTATCTCAGCACACGTTCCAAGACTTGCTGTTTTCTAGAGACAAGAGAGCTCTTGCCAGAAGGCATGTTTCCAACAGCCCCTCTGATATGCACACAGGCGCCAGCCCATATGGGAGGAAGAAGAAATAGTTAGGAAGTTAATAAGCAAAATCACTCTATGTTTTGGAAAAGCTGAGGTCCCTGGATGAGACAAATCCTGACCCAAAATGAGGCTCGTCTTTGCCATTAGCCCCAAACCCACACACCTACCTAAGCTTGGTATTAGCAATGGAGTAAT
The DNA here is from genome assembly GCF_004785775.1 of Grammomys surdaster. Classification (NCBI taxonomy): domain Eukaryota; kingdom Metazoa; phylum Chordata; class Mammalia; order Rodentia; family Muridae; genus Grammomys; species Grammomys surdaster. Next base: position 2,306,140 of record NW_021621338.1, read on the forward strand.
GTGCTGGAAGAAAGGCACTGAATGAGCAGTGTGGACCTCCTCGTCCACCAGCATTCCATTTGCTGCTCTAGGTTATCATAGTCATAAGAAGGCGGAGCCCAATCTCTGAGATACTTATTCCCTACTTCCTTTCATAACGCCCAGGCTGCAGCCCCAGGCATCACCGGTCTCTAAGTGCTCTGCCCATTCAGAAATATGGGAAGAAAAATGAATGAAATTGTCAGCTAAGCCTTCAGCTCACATTGTAAGCAGGAACAGGGTTTATCAGGAACACCAATGTAGCATCCTGCTGCACTGACACCTATCCATGAAGACCCGGGCTGCTGAAGAGGTCGCTGAGGTGAACACAGAACCCTGCCTGCATCCCAGTCAGATGTTCCCTCTCCTGCATCACTAGCCAGACCTGATTTACAGGTGAGCCTTTTTTACCTGGGACTCTTTGTTATGTGTTCTCACATGTCAGGACTGAAATGAATTAACACATCTATCCAGTGGACACCAGTCAGTCAGTGGACTGACAGGAGGGCTTTCTGTGGAGATCTGAATAGATAAGGAAGGGAGAACTTGCCTGACTTGACAAAAAAAAAAAAGAAAAAAGAAAGAAAGAAAAAGAAAAAAGAAAAGAAATCTCTGTTCCATGCCATGGATGGGGAAAGTTTAAGGGAAGGCAAGGGAAGGGGGAATTATCTAGCAAGATTCTTTCACTTAAACTCACTCTGTCTTAGGATATCTGCTTCCAAGAAGAAAAATTCAAGATCACCAAAAAGTGTCTTGGGAAATTGAGGTATTCTCAAAGAAACAAAACAAAAACCAAACAAACAGGATGTTTGTACTTCAGTCTGTGAGAATAGGAAGCAAGAACACATAATCTTACACAGTTTCAGGAAAGGAAGACATGTGACTGTAAAGCTGAATATGGGCTCAGGGTGGGGTGTGTGATCTTTACTAGCAAGAAACCAGCTAAGAGTGGTTTTCAGCAACAAGCTTGAAGGTCCGTCTGAGCCTCTTATTTCATTGCTTCTGGATCTCCTGTTTTGAGGTGCTGATGGAAGTTTGGGGATGAAATTGAAAAGACTTACTTTGGGAGAGGGTACAAAAATCAAAGGGCAACTGAGATCATTACCAAACAGGCTTCCTTCGGCATCTATTGGTCAGCTCCACCACGAGAAACATTGAGAGACTCAAAACACCACAGCCCTTGACACTAGACATAGCACAGTGGTTCCCTGGGGCAAATAATTAAATGGCAATCTGCATGACCTGGAGATACCACACACCAAAGCAGGGGAGGGGGAGAGGACTCACCTGTTCTGGTCCCTGGAAACAGATACGGCAGAGGGGCGTTCTCATACCACTGTCCAAGCTACTTCCCAGAGAGTAGCAGTCCTCAGTTTTCTCCTTACAGAATTCATCAGAGGAAGCACTGCTGAGCAGGGAGGCAGGTGGCCCTGTGGCTGGGCCATCCCAGTCATCTTCCACAGAAGGAGGCAAAGGTGGTAGAGGTGGCAGAGGAGGGGTCTCCCTGCCCACCGCTTCTCGGGGGCCCCTCCAGCCTGCCCACCCCCCGGCACCCAGAGCCGGAAGGGTGTTGTTGTTGGCCGCCACACCAGGGAGCTGGGGGTCACCGTGCATGGGCAGGGGCGCTGGAGGGGGGCGCCTCAGTAGGAAAACCTTCAGGTCATTGAAGAGCATTCGGCAGCGGCACTTAAGGAGACCCTGGTGGCGCAACATCTGTGGAGCTGGGGTGCAGAGTCCACAGCAGTACCAGCCCCAGCAGCAGCAGCACCACCACAGCAGCCCACCCAGGGGCATGAGCATGTGATAGGGAAGCAGAGGACTGGAGAGGGGCAGCTGGAGTCTTTGAAGAGGTGGGTAGGGTGGGGCTTGGGGTCCACAGTGTTGCTGTGTTATGAAGGAACCTTCTTTCTTATTGGCTCTTCTTATAACCCCTCCAAGCAGCAAATAAATTACACACACACACCCTAGACTGATAACTGTGAGTCAATGATTCTGAACGACACTAAGGAAATGCAAAGTAAAAAAGTTTTCCTTGCTCTAGCAGCCCCGCCCCAATCTCAGACTTAGTTCTGGCTGCTGTCTCCTTTCTGTTTTTGACCCCAGAACAGGGAGCAGGGCAATAGAAGAGGCATCAAGGCTGGGATGCATGACCAATGTCTAACTGTTAAAAGTTCCCAAAGAAAGGGTTGCTAGGTTCTTCTCAAATCCCTAGGCTGTGGTAAATCTCTTTTATATAAAAGGGTGGATATAAATCAAATTTGGAGCAGCTTAGGGAACCCAGCTCAGTAAAGAATTGAGAATTGCACATGAGAGAGAAAAGATAGACTGCCTCAGGTCATACGAAGTGGTTGAGGGAAGGCAAGATTGGGTGAGGGTAGGAGAAGTTCTAATTCTCTTGGGCAGAAAACCGGGGCAATTAACCCCCAGCAGCACCAGAGTTTCTTTTAAGAGAGGAATTGGAGGGCTGATTGTGGGTAAAATTGGGCAAAGAGCTTCGCCTTGTGCTTCGCCTATGCAGCCAAAAGGCTACACAGAAGAGGTGGGATATAGGGCGGTGGGCCGGGAAAGGACAGAGGAAAAAGAGATCCTTAACCCTGGGAGGGCTGCTGCCTTCCAGACCCCAAGGTCCTGAATAGAGGAAGGGTATGTGTTTGGGGTTGAGAAGGTGACAGAAGGATCAGAGAAAGGAGGTAGCGAAGAGGGGCGTGTGGGAGGGGACAGGAAAAGGGAATAGTTACATGATCTCAGCCCCCAGCCCACTCCAGCTGCAGTCTGTAAGTCGGAGGCCCCTCCCCTTGGTTCCATCAAAGGTCCCTTCGGGCGAGGTTCGAGAGCTGAAAGATGGGCAGGTCCGGGATGGAAAGTGCCCTCGCTTTCTCCTCCTCGTCCTCTTCTGGGTCGCCCTCCTCCTCCTGCTCTGGGTCTGCACGCGCCCGGCGCTGCTGCTGTGGTGGCAGAAGCGACTGCTGGTCGGCGTCCTGGTGTCTCCCAGGCGGGGGCTGCTCCTGCTGGTCCTCTGGCTGCTGCCCGCGGTCCAGCGCGGTCGCGACTCCAGGCTTCATGATCCTCCTCCTCTTCCTTCCCGAGGGGCTGGCCCTGAGCCCCCGCGCCCGGGCAATGCTGCCATGCAACCAGAGACAAGGCAGGCGTGGGGGTAGGGGCGGTGGGGAAGTGATGGGGAGAATAAAAAATAAAATAATACTAATGGAACAATTCAGTTCTCGGATAATCAGGAAAGAGTGCTTCTGGTGGGTGGGAGCGGAGGAGGGCGGCTGCCAGGTCCTGTCGACAGCTCTGCCCCCGCTCCCCCCACCTTGGGCGGCCTCGGCCCGCTCTTTGCTCCCACCCCCACGCCGCCCCTCCTTCCTCCTGCTGCCTCTGGCTGGCTAGGCTCGCTTGCTGTTGCTACCTCTCGCAGATGCACCGAGGTAAGGCTTGTTTGCGGTGTAAGCTGAAGGTGGGGAGGAGGAATAGAGACGGTGTGGTCGAGATGGTCAGACAGACGGCACTTGGCTCCAGCTTGGTCCTGGAGACTCCCCAGAACCGTATATAAATATATCTCTTAGAAAAGCCGAAAAGGAAGCAAATCAGATTCCAGCCTGCTGCCAGGTGTTGTCTTCCGCCGTTGCTCAGCACCCGCCGCCGCGACTGCTGCCCCCCTGGCTCAGTTCCCAAAGGGGTGGTGCTGGAAGGGAGGTGCCGGGGCGGTAGGCTGACGGTCCGAGGACTGGAAACAAGCTTCTTAGAGCGGAGAAGGCACCCAGCCACTTCCTTCCACCCGAGCGGCCGTGAAACCGCTGCTGCGTTCAGCACCTGGGTGAGTGGACAGCTCCCACCCAGACCCCCGCGCGTCACGCCAGTGGGAGCCTGACGCAGACGCCGCTGAGGGATGGAGGAGGGAAAGAGCGAGAGACTAGAAGAGAGGGAGCCACGGGAGGAGAGAGAACTGTTTGAAGGAAGAGGATAGGGAGGAACCAGGGGAAAGGGAGGTACGAAGAGAAGGAGGGATTTAGGAGAGGAGGGAGGAGGCAATGAAGAGTAAAAGAGGCAGAATGGGAACTTGGGTGGTGGAGTGACGCGTGTATTCGCTCCGCATCTTTTCCCAGATAGAAAGAATCCTGGTGGACAGTAAGCTCCCTGCCCACTGTTCCCTCTCACCACTTCCCTCAGCACATACACACCCAATACAGTTCCCTTTTAACCAGAATCCACAACGCTCTACTTGACACGCACTTAAAGTAGATGTCACTTAGTAGCTTTGGAAAAGATAAAGTTTTGTGACTTCCATATTGAAGCTGGCACCTGATGGAGGTTAAATCTCTTATGACTTAAGAATTCACGAGAAAAGTGTTTTTTAAACCTTCAAGCATTTTTGGCCTCTAGAATTTAAACTGCAACGGGAAAGGAAATGTCCTCTTTTCCCTCCCCTCCCCTGCCCTTGGCTCCCCAGGGGGGGGGCGCGGGCGGCCCGCCCCGCCGCGCGCGGGGGGGCGCGGCGGCCCAGGCCCGCGACC
>NW_021621338.1:2310771-2345442 GCF_004785775.1 Grammomys surdaster
CCCCTCCCCTCCCCTCTCCTCCTCTCCTCTCCTCTTCTCTCCTTCCCATCTCCTCCTCCACCTCTCTCTCCCTCCTTCCCTCCCACTCTCCCTCTCTCTCTGCCCTCTCTCTCTCTCTCCCCGACCCTGCATTGTGTTTTGGATTCATTTTTATTTCCATATGCCTAAGTCAACCTAATATGCCTAGGATTGAGGTAAGATACATATTTGTTATATAGCCACCATTACCATCGTCATCTTTACTTCAAGCTGTCGTGTTCTTTTGTCTGTTAGTCATAAGAATCCAGGGCAACAATATAGCAACATACTAACTAATATCCCTAGCCCTCCCTCATCCAAATCTTCCACAGGGCCACCAGTGAGGAGAGATTTGAAGTGGGCTTAATTTTGTCTGCCCTTTCTTCTTATTTGTACCACTCCCCATCCTTGTCAAGGCATTTCCAATGAGTGGAAGAGTATTCCTAAATGCAAAGAGACCCAGAGAGAAGGAAGCCAAAAACAGGCTGTATCAATACTTGGTATCTACAACTGCAAACTTTGGCCATTTATAATTTAGAATCCCACCCCACCACAGCCCCGCCACTCCTGTAGGGTCACAGACTTAGAAAACACTCTCCAATGAGTCATCTACACAGCTGGGCTAATTATGCTAATGCACTTAGAAATCCTGAAGCTATAGGCAGAATGTAAAATCACTACACCAAAATATCATTGGCATGAAAGCTAGGCTCGATGAGTCATAAGGAAACTGCCCTTTTGTTGGTGTCGCCATGGATGATTCATTCCCTTGAGCCCTAGGGATTGAACGTCTATCTCTAGGTCTTGGCCAACCAAGCATGACTGCTTGGCTGAATCATGTCTCAGCACCTGACATGAATGCTGAGATCCTGCTTGAAGTCAGTATTTGAAAATGATGCCTGAAAAAAATTAAAATAAAAGGGAAGAAAAAAAAAGAAAATGGCGCCAGGCCAGCAAGATGGCTCAGCAGATGAAAGTGCTCGCCCCCAAGCCTGACCTACCTGAGTTTGGTCCTAGGGATTCCTGATGGATGGAGAGAACTGCCTCCAGCAACTTTTTCTCTGACTTCCATGTGTGTATCGTAACATACAATGCCCCCTCACATACACACATATAATAAATAAATATGATATAAACAATGCCAATGTTTTGATAACAATAAAATAATGCTTATATTATTGATATTTGCATGAACACTGCTGCAGAATGAACTTTATTTGAAAGCACCTGTGTTCTACATTACCCTGCATCTGCCTCTGGCGCTGTGTACATCGCTCTATAAAATTGACCACATCACATGCTTGATTCCTTCCGTATAACTCAGACCTCCTTGCATGGACCAGTATTTGTATTTTCATCAGCAACATACCATGCAGCACCCAAAGACCAAAAGGTGATCAGGAAAAAGACCTCTGGATCAATGGTCTTTTTTCAATGAAACTGCATATTTCTCCCCTTCAGTGTAAACATGACTGAGTATGTGTGCCATCTAAATTTGAGTTTTAGGGTCTTATAACTATGAAATACTAATTTCTGCTGTGTTGCGCGGTGAACTGGAACAGGAAATAGAAAAGCCACATCTGGAACCTGTATTCAGAGTTGTAGAAATGGGTGATGGCCAAAAGAAGACTGTCTTGTTCCACTCTGCTAGTGCAAGTGAAAGATTTATGTAACTAGAAAGCTACTAATAATGGGAGAACAATTGGATTGTCTATAGAAAGGCAGAATCTTGTGAATTCTATTTAGAATGTAATATGAATCCTGCAGAACATCTCACTGAATTAGGCTCCCACTATGTTAGTGTTGAATCATGAGCCTCAAGAGGAAAAACAACCATAAAGAAAATGTTAAATCAATGGGTCTCCATTTAAACACTCAGAAAACATTTACTGGACACCAATCATAGGTAAGGAATGGTGTTGGGTGATACGGGAACACACAAATGAATTGGTTAGAGCTGAATCCTCAAGAGTCTCATGCTAGAAACGCAGGCATAATCATAATGTGAGGCACACAATAAGTGCTATCAAAGTATAAAAAGTTGGAGGAGTGTTCAGAATAGGGAGGTAATACCTACAGTTCAGCAGCAATTAGGAGAGGTGGGAAGAGGTTGGGGGAGGTAGAGATCAGTGCCAGAGTTCTGGGGAAGCCTTTTTCAAGAGATGACAACCAAACTGAGTTAAAAGATATAGAATTCAGAAGAAGGAAGCAGTTCTTGGCATCAGGAACATAGAATACGTCAGCCTTTCCATTCGATTGGGCTAGAAGGTGCTTGGAGGCAAGTCACTGAAGGTAAAGGCAGGAAGGTGAGTGGAGCCAGTGTCTCGAAGGTTCTAAATGCCTCTCTGTGAAATTTATTCATTGACCGGGTACTTATTTTAATGGCTTTAAGGATTTGGAACTGAAGGTGAAGGGCAAAAATAAACTTTATCCCTGAGCAGGTTAATTAACTGGATGGGATTTCATTGCTAACAGGTAGGAAGCAATCAATATTTTTCATTTCACGCCAGAAAGTTCTCAGCTCCTTAATAGATTTCTTCTCTTAAATGAGGTTGTTTTCAGATATATTTCATTACATACAAAGATGCTGGGGCCATCTGAATTTCAGGAGGAGTGAAGGAATGAGAGATTGAGGGAATAGGTTTAGGAAGAAATATTAAGACACTTAGACATACAGCGTGACTCATTCCAGAGGCCATTGTACTTAGTTCTCTAAACAGGGACGCTCTAAGGGATTCCAGGCCAGCTGCTGTTGCTCTTATTTGCCTAGTCAGAGTGTGCCAAAGACAGAGGAGGCTTTACAGGAATTAGAGAGCTCCAAGCTCGAGATCACACAGCCAAGTATTATACATAATTCATCTGTCTTCTAATCTTTCCTATAATTTGCTTTCCCAACATTTTGCAGTATCTCCATTGCCTATCTTCAAACTCATGGACCCTAAAGAATAACTGCAGAATTTCTATTAATATGCAGATTATTGATATCTCTTCTATACTGAACCAGACACCCTCTTCATAGGTGCTTAGAATACTCATTTAAAAATAGGAACTCTTAGGGCCAGGAAAAAGTCATAGTAGGTAAAGTGTGTATTTCATAAGCCTGACAGCCAGAGTTGACCCCCTGGGATCCGTTTAAAGGTGGAAAGAGAAAACCAACTTCACAAAGTTATTCTCTGATATGCATACATGTGCTGGGTCACATATGTACCAGCACATTACACACAGAGAAGGGAGGGAGAAAGAATAAATTAAGAAACTCTCTGGACTGGAGGGAAGAACCCGTGGTTTAAGGCATTTTGCTCCTGCAGAGGACCTGGTCTCAGTTCCCTGCACTCACATGGCAATTTATAACTACCCATAGCTCCAGTTCCAAGGGACTCAATGCCTTCTTCTAACCTCCGCGGGCACCATGCATGCACATGAAGTATGCCCATACGAACATGTAGCCCAGCACTCACGCACATAAGATAAATGAATCTTAAAAAATGAAGGAAAAACAAATAAATTCTTACTGAGTGTGGTGATGTACATTTGTAATACCAGCTCTTAGGAAGCTTAGGCAGAATTGCTAGTTCAAGGCCATCCAGGGCTACACAATAGGATCCTGAAGGAAGGAAGGAGGAGGTGAGGAAAGAAGGAAGCAGGAGGAAAGAGGAGGGATGAAGAGAGGGGCTACTTCCAAATTGCTAAAAATGAATTTCATGGGGATCAACTTAGGAACATATATTTTGACAAGCGTTCTACCAAAGCGATTTTTTGATGGAAGGATATCACTGTAGTCCAGGCTAAACTTAAGCCCACTATGGTAAGCCGGGCTTGCCTCAAACTCTTTATCTTTCTGCCTTAGCTTTCCAAGTTTTGGGGATAAAAGATTTGAACCAATATATCTGACTTAAACTTTTTTTCCTTATTCTTACTATTTTTTAAGTAGTAGGCTTTGTTTTCCTATGTTCACTTAGTTGGTGAGCTACAATGGTGAAACTCTACAAGGAGCCACACTGAGCCTGACGTCTTGCAATACAATTTAGCTTTTAGTCTAATTTCCAGGTGCCGTATGGAATCTTTCCTTAGTTATATTTGTCTGTTATCCTGTATTGTATGTCCACAGATAGTTCAGAATTCAAGCTAACTTATGGTAGAGAATGCCTAAATGGTCTTCACCACCTAAGACTCATTGCCTTTTGTGTGGATGGACCTGGTGACTGGCTTCTATTGAACAGTCTTTACTACATGTAAAAAGGGAGGATGATCACTTCAGAGAGCACAGCACACGGACTGACTTTCTATCATCACACTTACTCTGTCTCATCTCACTTCATGTAACCCAACTGCTGGCTGTGAGCTACAGCGAGGCCTTAAGATAAGAAACGGAAAACATCTTCTAGTTGACAACCAGTGAATAGCCAAGCTGACCATGGACTGAATCCTGCCAGCCACCCTGTAAATGAACTTGGAAATGGATCATTTCTCTGCTGAGCTCTGATATGCTGTCAGAATCACCCCACATCTTTACAAACATTCATGCAAAACCTGAGTCGAAGGAGCCATATGGGCTGAGCCTGACCTCTAAACCTGTAGAAACCCTTAGACAAACAGAGCTGGTTCAAGTTGTTTAAACTGTCATGGCCCACCTCCAACACATGCAGATTTGCCTCCCTCCCTCCCTCCCTCCCTCCCTCCCTCCCTCCCTCCTTCCCTCCTTCTCTCCCTTCCTTACCTTCTCCCTCTCCCTCCCTCCCTCCCCACCCCTTCTCTCTCCATTAGACTCTATTTTTGAACAGATATCAGCCTGAGCACCTTGGAAGGAGAGAGAATGTTGAGAAGCTCCCATTGAGTCTGATGATAAGAATAAGTCCCAGATGACTAAGAGACCATGAGAAGGGGATACCAGTGTTATTTTCTCTGTGTCCCCTTTTGGACTTTAGATTTCAAGGGCAGAGTCTGTGGCTGTTCTTATTTTTAATGTATATGCTTACATCAGTGATGGCGCATAGTAGGTCCTCAATAAGTATTTGTTGAGTGGTTTGTGCCCTTCCTCACCACACTCATCATTACTGTAAGCATAGTTCTATTTTGCATCATAAGCATCCCCAGCTACACTGAGGCCTTATTCTTAACCAATATTCTTACCCACCTCCTTCTTCAGGTTTTGTCACCAAGCAACTGACAAGGAGCAATTTGAAATGGAATTTAGTTTCTGGTCCTCTTTCTGCTCTTCATTCATGTCATCCTACCCCATCTTTCTCAATGAATTTTCAATGAACAGAAAAATGTCCCCAAATGAGAGTAAAATACCGAGTTTGGGAATAATTTATTCCGTAACAGGTGATAACTTATAAAGACATTTGGTGTCAGTCGACGTGCCCAGGTTTTATATACCTTGACCTTGGACAGTGCTCAGACAGGTGATATCTCTCTAATTTTTTCAAACCCTGACTCTCAGCAGGCAAGCACAGAGCTGAGCTCTCACCTTCCAGCTAGCAGCCTCCACGATAAGAGCGGTCTTCTTCTGTGTGAGTTCACATTATCTCCAGATACAAGTAAAAAGTAATTTTCAAATCATTATCAGCTAGAGTCAATGTAGTGAAATAAGAAAGGTGTTCAATACAGATTTGCTTGTTTACAAGCGGAAGTCTACACGATTCCCAGGGACAGCAATATAATAGAGAGAAAGACACCTATGACCTCATATAGTTTATAGCTTAGTGGGAAAAAGAGACAAGTGAGCAAAATGAGTAGAATAAGTTAATTTCCTCTGGTGATAAGTTCTATAAAGAACATAAACAGAGACATGTGACAGAGAATGACCCAGTGGTATGTGTGTTGGTGAAACCATCCCTGAGTGTAGGTGCAAGCATGGAGAAGAAACCAGTAAGAGGATCTGAGACAGAGATCTGTCAGCAAAGACAGCCATTGTAGCACATCAGAGCAATAGAAAGTTGGTTGGTTGGAGGCCGGATGATTTGGGAGAGATGACAAAGGATGAATTGCAAGCATAGTGCAAGAACCCTATGTAAAGCCATTTGGTGATGGGGAGCGTGTTTAATTCCACAGGAGCATGGAAGCCGTGGAGGATTTAAAGCGATGGATGGTGAGAGGATATAGGTCAGTGGTACCCATCTAAAAGATCACTCGGGTTGCTGGACAAGCTATGAACTAGAAGACAGAATGCAAACATTGGACACCACATATCTGAATGACCCTAGAGATTGGCTAAACCAGTGCTTCCATTTCTCAATCTGCAAAACAGTTTTTTTGGGAACAAAAAGGAAATGTGACCCTTTTTGGCTTCATTATTCCACGGTCCTTGTGTGGACCTGCATCTGAGCCAAGTTCTTCCCTGTGAGTGGAAAACAAGTCTCCAGTTTCCGACTTACCACATGGCATGGTCATCTGATAATCAGCTCAGCATTGGTTTTTCTTCCTGTCAAAGGCTCCTCCCCGGTGCCTGGAACCACCCAGATGGCCTCTTCTCCTTGCTCTCTCGGCACCTTCAGACTGTCTTTCAGGGTTTCTAGTTTGGAGATGGTTCTGGAGAGATGATACTGGTCAGCCTGCTTCATGTCCATACTAGTCCTGCAGCCCACCTCCTGTGTCCACAAATGGTTTCAGCTATTCTGAGCTCCTTCTGGGAAGGCAAATGGTATCATTAAATATTCAGTGAACCTTCAATGGGACAGTGGACATGCCAAAAGGAACCTGTTTCTCAACTGTACTGAGGGAATGGCTGCCTGCTCAGTCAGGCTGGTAGGAGAAAGTTAGTTGGTGTTTCCCAAGGCTTTTTTTATGACTTGTCCAGTCCACAGGTTGTCTGAGAACATAAGGGTTTTTGCTCTGCATGGAGAAGAACCCTCCACAGGCCATACCCCACTAGCATCCTATCAACTTGTTTGAGGCACATGTTACTATACATGGAATTACAGGTGTCTGAGAAGTACATGTACTTCATTATTTATAGCCTTCGATCAGAATACAATCTGCATTTACTTCAGGTCTCCTAGCTCACAGGTGAACAGTAATATGCACCCGCATGCTTTAAACTTTAGCCATGTACATACAACCCATTTTAACAGAGGGACCACTTAATGCAGTGTTGCTTTAGAAAGAGCCTTTTAAAATGGCTATCCAATGTGCACATGTAGATCAATAGCCAGACAGATAGAAATATTGATTTTTTAAAGATACATAACAATAATAAAACCTTGAATTTATATACCCTCTCCTCTTGGGGGAACTCACCATGTATGTCTCTTTTCCCTATATAGAAAGCTCCAACGTTTGCCTGTGCAAGAGATTGGAAGTAATTAACAAAAACACAAATAGTGGCCAGTCACATGCTAATTTGGGTACTTGACATATTTTGATCATCTAACTTTACAAACCATCTTAGGTCATGAAGACGTGGGTTCTATCAGTTTTAACAAGAGTTTATGTTATACCAATGCATGCTGTGTGGCTATGATCTAAATTACATTGCTTAAAGGGGTTTTTTAATTGAGGCAGTAACTGTATATTTAACATTTTACCTGCTCAGATCAGCTAATTATTGAAATAGAAAGCTATTAAATGGATATTGGTTAGAAATCCATTAAGTTATCCTCTTAAGATTCATGTTCTGCATATAAGTAAATACCTCATGGTAACAAAGTTCCTCGTTCAAATCCAGGATTCAGTCTTATAAACAAGTCCAGAGTTGTGGAGTGTGCCTAGTATGTGAGACCCATCTCAGAACTTTGTTGGTACAAATGAAGGAAGATGATAAGCTTTAATTTTGGTAATTGTGAATATTGTCATTTTGGTCACTTTATTTAATGTCTGTCTGTTGTTTCCTCATTTGCAAACAAAATGAGCCAGCCCCATAGAGCTTTATAAAGATTAAACGAGAAAATGAACGCGGAGGAGCCTTCGCATGGTGTCTGGCACACGACACTCACTAACAGCCAGCTTTTTCCATTATGACTACAGCAACCCTGACCCCTGGCACTGACACAGCCAGAGACCACTCGGTGCTCAGCATCATTTATGGGTCACAACTTCTGTCCCCCAGAAATCTGCAAAAGCAAAAATGATGGCAGGTAATCAGAGCCCTAACTAATGATCTTTAACGTCCTAACTTGGCCAACTTCATCCTCAGCATTTAGACCATACATTTTCGTCTTTCAACTCCTCAGCAAGGCATTGCGTATTCAAATTTTCTCAGCAAACAGCATAGCCTCTTTTCATTGCCAGCTGACTCACATTAGCATGCCACCATGCCTCTCCTTTTGTACTGTAGAGACCCTACTTCCGGGCCTTTTTAGAAATCATCTTGCTTCACATGACTTCTTACATTTATATACATTGGAAAAAGTAGCCTAGCCAATATTCTTCTCCATTGGACTTCCATGGAGTATGTGGGTGAGTAGAAAGTGTATGTGCATGTGTGCGTGTCTGCATATGTGCATGTGTGCGTGTCTGCATATGTATGTGTGTGCATGTGTGTGTTTCTGTGTGTGTGTGTACAAGGCATGCTCTTGGCCTCTCAGAGTCTTACTTTCTCTATGTAGAAAATGGGACTGTTCATTCTTATGACAGAGGTTGTAAGAGAATAGAAACAAGAACATACATATCACATACCTACTTTGCACAGTGCATAAAGAAAAGCACCGGCTAGTGCTAAATGCAGAGTCTCCAGCAGACTCCTTTCTCAGAAAGTCTGTGATCCTCCTGAGCTGGAAAATTCCATATTAGTTAAAATTTAAAAAAAAATCCATGACTCCTCAAAAATGAACTTCTCTGCATTTTCATTAAGATTTGATTCTAACTGAGGCTGGCTAGGTTTGTGGAATTTGCATATTTGTGAAATTCAAGAATATTACCTCTTCCGGACAGACATAATGGCTGTAATAAGCAGGGGAGCTTCTGTTCTAATAAACAAGTAATTATGGTTAACAATAAATGCATAAACATGCTAACTAGTAACTCCTCTCATAGCTTCTCCCAGGGTATGGATCCACATATGCCTGCACAAAGATATGTGTGGGATCAGGCATTCTGCTCTAATTAGTAGATGTGTGCACATGTCAGTAATGGGACCATCTCCGTTTTCTAGTCTTTGTCTTTAAAATTGAAAGTATCATCTTTTTCACTTAAGAAAAGTAAGTCACTCCAGCTTCTCTTGTCTTCTACTTAATCTGTTTAAACTTGGATTTCATAGAAATAATGTGTGACTATTATACAAAATGCCTTGAGATCATGTGAATAGTGACCTAAGTAAGTAGGTTGTTTCCGAACTTAGTTACAAGGATTTGGTTTGTCCATCCTTGGAATATGACAGTAGTGATAAAGGACCAAGGGAAGAAGGCAGCTAACGTTAACAAACAGCCTTAAACCAGCAGGTTGTACTCGTTGAACTAGAAAGGAGGGAAACCACACAGGGAGACAATGACCCAAATGGAGCTCTGTCCTGTTTTCAGGAGGACTGGTGCTTGCCTTCCAAAACAGAACCCATTCCCACTCTCGCTTCCCAGGAGAAGGTTGCAAAACTATTTTCAGCGAAAAGTGGCCACGGTTAATTCCCTAGCCAAGATCAAAAATCCTTGAGGTCTTGTCTATAAATATTTTTCTAAAGATTACTTTATAATTTTTTCTTATTTTTTATTGTTCTTATGTTTTTATCATAGCAACAATAGGCATGATTGCTTACTAATCCTTTCCTAACTCCTTTCTTCATGTAATAATGGCTCTCATGAATAGCCCTTTCTTTTCTACCCTCCTCTCATCCTTCCAAGGTTCTAACTTCCAAGAATTCTCTCTGATAAAGAAACAAGAAAAGCAGTAAGCCCAGTGGTTAAAGACACAGTTTCATGATTCAGAAATACTTGATTGTTATCTCGGTCACTGTTTTAGTTGGGATAAGTCATGTTTTGCTGTAGTAACAAATAGCATTACATTTTTCACCTTTTTTAAAAAAAATTATCTATTTATTTATTTATTTACTTTGTGTACATGAGCACACTGCTGCTGTTTTTAAACACACCAGAAGGAGGCATCAGATCCCATTACAGATGGTTGTGAGCCACCATTTGGTTGCTGGGAATTGAACTCAAGACCTCTGGAAGAGCAGCCAATGCTCTTAACCTCTGAGCCATCTCTCTAGCTTCAATTTTTCACTTTTTAATCACAATAAAATTCACTTGGTTTTGCATCACATCAGTGAAAGTTCAACAACTATAAGGATGAAGCCCTCATGTAGTGGCTTAGCAATCCAATGGGTTCTTAATCCATGGCACCTCCATGTAACTTGTATTGTCACTATTATGTACAAGAATCAAGCACTAAACATCATATGTCAGTTTTTAAATGTGTCACCCCAAAATTACCTTATCTGTTGAAGTCATAATACATTGATCAAACTGGTCACAAAACACTAATTTCATGGAAAATGTAAAGAGAATTGAAAACGCTGGTGATCCCTGCTTGTGATTGCTGTGATTACAAGCTTTTGATCTTGGGCTGCTTAGTTCCTGTGTATAAAATGGGAAAATCAGTAGCATCTTCACGATAATTGAAATGAAATAAGACCAAGTACCCTGAGTACTTAGAATAGTACCTCACACACTGCAAGCACTCAAGAAGAAATAAGTGCCATTATCAAATACAGAATGATTTGCACACTTTTTGCTTGCTTAGAAAAATAGTGAGATGTGGATATTAGGGCTTAAAAGGAAAGGCAAAAGATCCATGCTTAAATCCATTATTTTAATCACCAGGCATCCACAAAGGGCTTGGTCCTAATAATCAGGTATGAGTAGCTATTCCTTTCTTTTTATTATTATTAACTTTTTATTGATTCTTTGTTTCACATCATGCACCCCAGTCCCACTCATCCCTCATCCCCTCATATCTGCCCTCTGTTCTGTCAACTCCCCCCGCAATAAACATATACACACACATACACACACACACACAAAGCAATAACAACAACAATCCCAAAGCATAGAAAACATCTCACCATAGAAGCTGTAGATGTCACAGTGTCTCCCACAGTATATCTCTCTGTCCACACATCTTCACTTGCAGATGTTTATTGCAATGAGTCACTGGTCTGGTTCAAGATCTCTGGCTTCTGTGACACCATCAATATTGGATGTTCATTGAGACTTCCAGCTATCCTGTTGTTGCCCTGTGCCATGGAGATCCTGCAGCTTGAGATCGGCAGGACTGGCCCTTTCATGTGTCCCAACTTTTTGCAGATGATATAGTTTTGGGGGTCAGCCAACTCAAAGCTCTGCTCCTGGGCCTTGGGGCATAGCTGGATTGGTCAGCCTGCTGGCTCTTCCTTATTTACACCACTAGGGCTTGTTCTCCAGCACTTCTCTGGCTAGGCCACCCAATACCACCATCATCAGGAGGCAGGATCAGCTCTCTCTTGCTTTCATGCCCTTGGGGACAACTTGCCCCACACCACACATCCAGGGAAAGCCCCACTGTGCTGCCCAGGTAAGGCATAGGCGCATACATGGCTATTCTTTAGACTCATGAAGTACTCGGTATGATCAATACACATTTTACCCTGACGTTACAATCTAGTATGAATGATTCTTTGTTTGTCGACTGTCTTTATATCATTCAATAAACTTAGAGAAGCCAGGTGACATTTGCAATAAGATACTTTCTAATGAAGTACTAATTACACATAGGTAGGTAGGGAAAAGAGAATTGATGGGAAATTTTGAGTCATCCAAAAAAAGGTACCACTAGACTATCTTTACACCCAGTGAAACCAAAGAAGAAAGTGCTGTCCTAGGGGAACTGTCCAGCAGAAGTATAAGTCATAGTGTCGAGCTTTTAGTTGTGCAGTCAAGTTGTTAGTGTGTGCTCTTTCCAGTTTCTTTTTGTAGGTACTTAGAGCTATGAGTTTTCCTCTTATCACTGCCTTCATGGAGTCCCACAAGTTTTGGTATGATGTGTCCTCATTTTCATTGAATTCTAAAAAGTCTTTTATTTCTTTCTTTATTTCTTCCTTGACCAAGTCATCATTGAGTAGAGAGTTGTTCAGTTTCCATATGCACGTGGGTTTTCCATTGGTTTTGTCATTATTAAAGACCAGTCTTAGTCCGTGGTGATCTGATAAGATGCAAGGGATTATTTCAATCTTTTTGTATCTGTATAGGGTTGTTTTGTGACCAATTATATGGTCTATTTTGGAGAAGGTACTATGAGGTGCTGAGAAAAAGGTATATTCTTTTGTTTTAGGATGAAATGTTCTATAGATGTCTGTTAAGTCCATTTGGTTCATAACTTCTGTTAATGTCAAAGCGTCTCGGTTTAGTTTCTTTTTCCATGATCTGTCCATTGCTGAGAGTGGGGTGTTGAAATCCCCCACTATTATTGTGTGAGGTGTAATGTATGTTTTGAGCTTTAGTAAAGTTTCTTTTATGTATGTAGGTGCCCTTGCATTTGGAGCATAGATGTTCAGAATTGAGAGTTCACCTTGGTAGATTTTTCCTTTGATGAGTATGAAGTGTCCTTCCTTATCTTTTTTGATTAATTTTGGATGAAAGTCGATTTTATTTGATATTAGAATGGCTACTCCAGCTTGTTTCTTGGGACCATTGGCTTGGAAAATTGTTTTCCACCCTTTTATTCTGAGGTAGTGTCTGTCTTTGTCACTGAGGTGCGTTTCTTGTATGCAGCAAAATTCTGGGTCTTGTTTGTGTATCCAGTCTGATAGTCTGCGTCTTTTTATTAGGGAATTGAGACCATTGATGTTAAGAGATATTAAGGAAAAATGATTGTGGCTTCCTGTTATTTTTGTTTTTAGAGGTAAAGTTATGTTTGTATAGTTATCTTCTTTTGGGGTTGTTGAAAGATTACTTCCTTGCTTTTTCTAGGTTGTAGTTTCCCTCCTTGTGTTGGCATTTTCCATCAATTATCCTTTGAAGTGCTGGGTTTGTGGGAAGATATTGTGCAAATTTGGTTTTGTCATGGAATATCTTGGTTTCACCATCTATAGTGATTGAGAGTTTTGCTGGGTATAGTAGTCTGGGCTGGCAATTGTGTTCTCTTAGGGTCTGTATGATGTCAGTCCAGGCTCTTCTGGCTTTTATAGTCTCTGGTGAGAAGTCTGGTGTAATTCTTATAGGTCTGCCTTTATATGTTACTTGACCTTTTTCCCTTACTGCTTTTAGTATTTTTTTCTTTGTTTTGTGCATCTGATGTTTTGATTATTATGTGACGGGAGGTATTTCTTTTCTGGTCTACAGTGCACGAGGACTCTGGGGGCTCTAGGTCATAGAGATTAACGTCCAAGCCAAAGAGGTCATCCAGATAGGGAACAAATAATACTTATTTGTTATTATTGGGAATAAATAAAAAATCTTGTATCCCATTTTCCCTCTTCTACCCTTCTTAGCTGCCTTCTCCCCTCTCTCCTCCTTTTCTGTTCCTGGTTTTTCTTCCCCTAGATTAGCAGAGCATCTCTGAAGGTATAAAGTACTGCCCAAATGGAGGAAGCAAGCATCATAGTAGGTTATCTTAGTTAGGGTTTTACTGCTGTGAATAGACACCATGACCAAGGCAAGTCTTATAAAGAACAGTGCTGCCGGGCGGTGGTGGCGCATGCCTTTAATCCCAGCACTTGGGAGGCAAAGACGGGCAGATTTTTGAGTTCGAGGCCAGCCTGGTCTACAGAGTGAGTTCCAGGACAGCCAGAACTACACAAAGAAACCCTGTCTCGAAAAACAAAACAAAACAAAACAAACAAACAAACAAACAAACAAAAAGAACAGTGTTTAATTGGCTTACAGGCTTAGAGTTTCAGTCTATAATTATCAAGGCAAGAACATGGAAGCATCCAGCAGGCATGGTGCAGGAGGAGCGGAGAGTTCTGCATCTTCATCTGAAGGCTGCTAGGAGAACACTGGGTTCTAGGCAGCTAGGATGAGGACATTAAAGCCCACACCCACGGTGACATACCTACTCCAACAGGGCCATGCCTTCTGATAGTGCCACTCCCTGGGCCAAGCATATACAAACCATCACATATGTTCACCTGCCCCATGGCATAAGTGCCTCACAGCTGCTAGCCTTGGGTGTTCCTGGAGAGTCACACTCACCTCCGACTAGTGCCCTGCTGCTCTGACTCCAAGTGCAAATAGCTGTTACACACTGACTCTATGAGAGGGCTGAGGTTGTCCTTTGCTGCCCAGTGGCTGTTATTGTTTGCTGTTCTTGTTTCTCTCTACAGTATTCACCCTTTCTTTGCTCTCAGCTCATGTGCTATGGGTAGAACTGACTCAGGCTTTGCATAGATGCAAAGTATATAACCTAGGCTTATACCAAACATTGTTAGCTCACTTGCCTGTACACGGTTAGTCCAGGGGTGGACATGTGACCAAAGCAACTACATTGGTGGATTTGATATCACAAAATATCATGAGATTTTGATAGAAATGGTAGTACGAGGACCAGTTTTCTCCTAGACTGGAAGAGATTGTGGCTGATAGACTCCCTATCAGCTATTTCCCCAGGTTACTAAGCCAGGACTTCTCAAACTTTGCACCACTGACATTTTTGACAAGGTAGTTCTTTGGAGTCCAGTTCAGGAGATGGGTTTTAAACTGTGGGATGATTAGCAACAACCCTGACATCTTCCAGCTAGATGCCAATAGCGTCCAGCTCTACTGAATTGTGAGAACAGAATTGACTCTTGCATTCTCAGATAGCCTCACTAGAGGAGCATCTTATTCCTGATAATAAACAAACAAACAAATAAAACAAGCTTGGTGGTGGTACACACTTTTAATCCTAGCACTCCGGAGGCAGTTCTATCAACTTGGGACCAAATGTTCAAATATATGAGACTATGGGGGTCATTCTCATTCACATAACCACACTGGGGCATACCTTTATTTTTCTAAACAAAGGAAAGAGATACTTTCACTTCTTTTCCTGCCCATCCCAGTGCTTGTATGTGACATCTGGAATTTAAGCTGCTATGGTATGACCTTAGGGAAGCCATGAAAGAAGTAACATTTGCAATGAAAGGCAGAACAGAACTCCTCACCTTGAAGACATGGTTGAGGCATCTAGTTTTCTATCTTGGCTCTCATTCCTTTCTGGGGTTAATATTTTGATATTGGGGGGACCCTTACTGTTCATATTACTTTCAGTCACATTTTTGTTATCTGCAGCTCAAATTTTTCCAACTGACACAGACTTTCACTGTGGATGCGCTTGACCCTAGAAGCCCCTCAAAGTTCTCTTTTACTCTCAAAAGACACATCTACCTAAGACTGGAGAAAACACAGGGGTTGCAGAGCCAAGGAGAGAGACAGATGGACCAAGCTGTTAGTATATGAAACAGTGCATGGTCTTTGCTGCCTTTAGTCCATCATGTAGTTGGGGGTTCAAAACAAATGAATCATGATCTGACTAATACAGACAGAAGAGAAACAGAGCCCCTGGCATGAGAAAACATCTCAGAGAAGACAAGAAGACAGTGAAAGACCTGTCTACTCAACTCAGTCTGAACATCTCAGCATCAGAGATGAATGATCCCTACCAGCCTTCATCTATACCAGCCAACAAAGTGGCTGATGCCTCATCTCTTTAACTGCCCTGCCCTTTCCCATGATAAAGCAGTGCAGCCCTGCTAGCTCCGGGCCACTTCATATTCCTGCTCTAAGTTCCCGCCCTAACCGCACCAGCTGATCAGGAGCTCCAGCCTAGAACTCACAAGATGTTGGCATGGCTGTTGCCTCCACCAGTCTACTCCATGGTGTCCACAGCTCTAAGTATGGCTCTTGGGCCAACTCTACCACCCTCATAGTGCTCGGCTCAACCAACAGACAATAACTGCCATCCTCGAAGTACCTGGTAGAAATGACTCTACGACTCTTAATTTTTAAGATTATCCAATGAATTTATATATTAGCAAACGCTCAATACACAAAATGCCCACACAATTAGAATTGTTAACCCAGTATCTAACCTTTTGACATGAATAACTACCCGAGACTGCTAGAGACATGTATGTCTGCCTCCATCTTGCTTCTCCTCCCTTTTCTCCTCCTTCTTCCTTTCTCCTTCCTCCTCCTCCCAACTCCTAGTTCCACCTACCTCTTCTACCTCTTCTACCAATCACAAAGCTCTACTGCAAATACAATGGACAGGAAAGGTCCCGCAATACATCCTATACTCTAAAGCCTCCATAAAGAGGTGAAGGAATTGTCCTAGTTTCCCAGAAGTTAACTATTTGAGAACTCAGATCTTACTAAGTATTAGTACCAAGGTGGATGCAAGCTTTGAATTCTTCCTGGAGTAGCTGCAACCCAGAGAGGTCCTGAGATGAGCAACACCACAACCCTTCTGGGACAGATGGCCAGACTAGAGAGACCGGTCCAGCAGCCAATTTTCTGTTAGGCTGAGTCCAACCAGTTGGATGCCAGAAGGGCAGAAAAGCCAGGGATGGTACAGGAAAAGAATGGGCCCTCCCACTGGCAAAAGACACAGAATCTTTTGTGCCACCAAAATTCAATCCAAATTTAAACTGACACATAGGTAGAGTGGTAGGGCTTCTGTGATCTGATGGGTTTTTCTGAGGCTCTGCCAACCTAAAAATATCTCCACTATCCACCTGCCTAGGACACCCTCCTTTCTAACCAGGCCTTCAATTCCTACCATTTGAGCTGCTAAGGTCTTAGATGACAAAGAATGGGGCATGTTTCCCAGCAGGTCACCATTAAAGGAGGTTTCCAGGGAGTGGAAGGGAGGCCCATGAGTGTGACTCTTTTAGCACAAAGAGCTAATTCTGCAAGAAGCTCAGAGCCAACAGGAGTGGCCTGCTTTACAATTTTGCTTCCTACTGAGACACCAGTCACTCAATTCATTCATGCCTCTATGACCAAAGCCTTGCAGAAATTAGGTAGCAGGCTTTAAAGAAAAATACCAGTTTTTGCCTCTTCTCTATAGTCAGTCATGTATAGGTATGACTCTTCTCTTCTGGGAATCTGGGTACAAGCAAAAGAGCTTTTCTGATGCATAGGACAGCATGGAGTCATAGTGATCCCAAAGCATGGCTGGCCACGTTAAGTGTTACTGTTTCCTCCCAGGATTTTCTATAGCTCCTCCTCTTGCTTCTTGGCAAATTACAGAAGGAAATACAAAAACCGATTTGTCAGGGTCTGGCATGTTACTTAGAAGTCTAGAGATTAAATATTGGGGGATGTGGGAGGGTAGCAGAGGAGAATCATAACCCTGTTGATTAGTTCTGAACCCCTCATTCCAACAGGTGTGAGCTTGTTTAGCTCTGTTGTCAGAGGCTGGAAAGGAGAGAGATGGACAGAGTGGGTCAGAGGGGAGCACTCTGTGACAGAAAGGTCCTGCCTGGCAGCAGAGTGATTGATGATTTCTGAGTACACATGGCCAGAGGAAGGGAGGATAGTGTTGATAGGGTTGGGAATTTGTGTTAAGAATTTATAAGCTTTGGCATGGAGGGGAAGCTGTCTGAATACTTAAGAAGATAGCTGGTTTCAGACTGTGTACTGGGATCAGGGTGAGCACCTTGATTTTGGCCAAGTTATTCATTCATTAATTATCAAGGTACACATGGATAAAATAGTAGGACCCAACTGAAGAGATTGATTAATGTCAAGCTGTTCTATGATTGTCTTATCTGAGCCAGACATACCTCAGTGGTAAGGGAGGGAGAAAAGCTTGCCCTTGAAGCAAATGGATGTTCTCATTGTCCATAGCTCTGACAAAAATTTAATTTAATGTTGGCTCTAAGGATGTAAAGAAGATATGTAGGTCATCTCTTCAGCTAACACCCCAAGGCCAAGAGAGGCCTGGGATATATCCAGCATGAGTGTACACTGAGGCAGCCTGGGGAGGAGGGCTATCCTTTGTCAAACAAAGGCAGGTTGGGAGCAATGAAAGGAATCTGATCCTAAGATTGAACCCAACCTGATGTGGAATGGCAGTTTTCATAATTCGTTATTTTCATATCTTTCTTCCATTAACCCAGATTAAAGAAAAACCTCCTTGTCAGTTTCAACTGGGCCACAGTGACACTGAAGGGGCCGAGGGAAGAGACCTACTTGGGACCGAGTAGCAGAGCAGTGAGCAGTGTCCCTTCCCTGGAGGCCATTGATGTAAAGTCAATAGCAATTATAGAGCAGCTGTACCTGGGAGCACGGCCCAAGGATTGATGGATGGAACAGTAGCTGGGAGATAAAGCAGAGTGAGATAACCTCGTAAGCATGTTTTCTAGACGCATGTGAGGCAGCGCTCTAGAAAGCTCTCTGAGATGATGGGAGAGCCTCAGAAGGCAAGGGTCTTAGGACACTGTGATTTGAGTTCACTTTTCCTGTGCATCAAACTCGTCAGGAGCAACCTGGCATTATGTTGAGCTTAGTGAGAGAGGTGATGAATTAGTCCTCATTCCTGATCCTATACAAATAGGATTCATAAAGTCCTATAAGTGACTTCACCCTATCCATTGGGTGTCTGAAACACTGCTTGCTGGATTCAGAGAGACTGCTTGCTTTCCTGGGCATTGTTGGTGTTGCCAAGTCCAGAGCTAGGTTTTGGGAACAAGAGTTTTGTAAGGCTCTAGACAATTTGATCAATATTCCAGTCTCATAGGTTCAGAGATTCTTGTGTGTCAGGATCTGGTTGGGAGGAGGGTGATCAGATGTGTCTCTTGGTAAAGGGAGAACTTCCTGAAAGTTGATATCAGAGCATCACCCACATTCAGAGGCTATTACACTTTGAGTCTAAGATAAAATCGTGGTGGCTTTGTTTCCAGAGGCTATTGAATAACGGGGGTTCTGACTTTATCAGTGTATTTAATCCACCGTTGGATGGGCTATTAGGAGGCAATGCCTCATTGGAAGAAGGAAGCTGCTAGACCATGCCTTTGAGCTGTATATATTTCTAGACCTTTCACACACATTGTCTCTGCTTTCTGACTGTCATGAGGTGAGCCACTTTGTTCTTTCACAGAGTTCCCCTCCATAACTGAAGTTCTACCTCACCACTCTTGAGCCCAGAAGCAATGGTGCCAAGTTTCATGAACTAAATCTCCCAAACTATTGAGCCAGAATAAGCCTTTCCTTCCTTAAGTTGGTTCTCTCAGGTATTCTGTCCCAGCAACAGGAAAGGTGACTGACAATATCTAAGAAAAGGAGAAAGTCCTGTGGCTAAGACTCAGGCACCAAACACCAAGACTCAAGCCCTGGTTCTAGCCCTGTGGCTACAGGCACATTACTGAACCTCTCTTAAGTTCCATTGTCTGGACTGGGGAATGAGGATGTTGATAGCACGTATTCACCAGGAGTCAGGGTTAAATTAAGAGAATCAGTATTGAAAACTTAACTCTACATATGGTGCATTTATAATGGTCAATAGATTGTAGAAAATGTTTTGTATTGTATAGATTCATCACCAGTTCCCCCCCCCCCCAAAAAAAAACCCCAATGGTCTATAGGAAAGCATAGAATAGAAGGCATGTTGTGACATCTGGTAGGCAGAAAGAATTCTGGGATAGAGCAAGTCACCATGGAAGATAAGAGGAGAAAAGATGGTTGGTACCTGAGCAAAGGAAACCAGCACATGGCAGAATGTGGGTTAGTATAGATGGGCTATTTTAAATTATTAGCTAGTCAGGGAACGAACCTAGCCTTGTGGTCTAGGTATTTGCATATATATCTTGAGTCCGAGTCATTATTCTGGGAGCTTGGGACTGGAAGGAAAACAGCACATTACAATGGATGACCATTAGAAGAAGAAAGCTTTCATTTCAAAATCTTTTAGAGTTAGGGTTGGTTTCCTTTCTCCACTGCCTCAAAATACACATCAGTTGCACACTCCATTGGATTCTTTTCTTTTCTTTCTCTCTTTTTCTTTTTTCTTTTTCTGTCTCATTTTGTAATTCTGGTTAACCTGGAACTCAAAAGAGATTCACCTTCCTCAGCCTCCAAGTGCTTGGATTAAAGACATTAGCCACTTTGCATGTCAGTTAACTCTAGTTGATGAGAAAATGCTGGTTCAAGTTCCCAGCGCTCCCATTTCTCTGACCTCTAGTGCCTTAACCCGCCTCTCAAAGCATAACATGATTCTGTTATGACAGTTGAGAAAAGAAGTAATGATCCAGCTTTATCGTCATGTAACAAACCACCCCTAAAATTTAACAGCTTAAGCTGACATCTGCAAATGTTCTATGGGTCATGGATTTGTCCAGGGCTCACCTGGCTGATCCTTCTGCTTTGCTTATGGTTGACAGAGGTTACTTGGTGATATTCACTTGACCAATAAACTGAGAGAGAATCTAAGGAGGTTTCACTCACATGTTTAATCCCTTGGTACAAACGGCTGAGATTCCAGGCTCAGCTGGATTATCAAGTGCTTACATCTGTCCAGCATGGTAGTTTAGGGTAGTCAGGCTGCTTACGTGGAGACTCAGAACTCCATAAGCCTGTACAATAAGAGTGTGACTTAGCTTCAGGATCCAGCACATCAACTACCATATTCCTCTAGTCAGTCACTAAAACCACACCAGTTATAAGGAAAAGAACATGAGACTATCAAAGAACGAGGAAGAATTTGAAGCTACTGATTAACCTGACAGTTGTAATGGGAACATACAGACCAACACTTTTGATATAAAGAGAGGAAATTACCTATGGGAGTGGGAGGATAGGGAAAGATTCATAATGTCTATACACTCCATGAATGCAGAAATGCCTTTTAAAAATAAACAAAGAAACTTGGAGCTGGAGAGATGGCTCAGAGGTTAAGACCACTGGTTGCTCTTCCAGAGGATCCTGGTTCAAATCCCAGCATCCACATAGTGGCTCGCAACCATCTGTAACTCCTTTTTTTAGGAGATCCAATGCCCTCACACAGGCATATATGCAAACAAGACACCAATGTACATAAAAAAGAAAAAGTATTCATGAAAAAATAAACTTTATTCGACTAGAGAGATGTCTCAGCAGTTAAGAACTCTTGATGCTCTTGCAGAGAACTGGGGTTCAGTTCCCAGCACCTACATGGTGGCTCACGAACATCTGTTAACTCTTATTCCAGGGAATTTGATTCCCTCTTCTGACATCTGCTGGTATCAGTCATGCATGTGATGCATATATATATATACACACACACACTCAGGCAAAACATTCATATACATAAAGTAAAAATAAAATAAATCTTTTAAAAATAAACATGTATACTTTATTATTAAAAACTTGCAAATAAAGATAAGTTCTTGAAAGAAACCAGAAAGGCAAATATCAATAAAGTTAATTTTTATCTCAAAAATCACTGTAAACAAATGAAGACAAAACAGTAGTAGTGGGCTTATCTACTGTACAAGACCCTGGGCTCATCCCCCATTACCTAAAATAGAAACAACAACAACATCAGCTTAAAGGGAAGGTCAGAGAGATGAGCTCTCCAAACAGAAATATATCCAGGGAGCAAATTACAGAAACATTTTATAATATATCATTAAAGGAAAAGTATGTAATATGATTTTATTTTTCGAGAAAAAGTACATATTTACTTTGGAGGAAACCTTGATGCCAGTCAAGTATCATTAATTATTTCAAGCATTCATTGCTAACTTGAAGGTAAATAAGTAAATCTGCTAATTATTTCAGTGTGGTTGTCACGGCTGAAGTGTGTGTGTCTGTCCAAAAGCAGATAAAGTCCAATGGCTTGTTTGGAAATAGGGTCTTTACAGATGATTGAGTGAAGAAGGGGTCATTAGAGTCGGGCCAGAGATAGGAGGACTGTCTTGTGAAGATGAAGACAGACACACGCAGATGGAGTGGAAGCGAAGTGTGATGCTTTATCTTATTTACTGATTATGAGTTCTAGAATCAGCTTGGAGATGAGCCTCTTGGAATGCCCATGGAGAATGATCTTGGCTAAGTTCATTGATGTGGAAACCCCACCCACTGTGGGTAGCACCATCCCCTAGGGTGTATGAGAAGCAGCAAGTGAGGTGAACACAAGCATTCATCAGTCTCTGCTTCTTGACTGTGAAGTACATTTGTTGTGTTTAGCTTCCTCAGGCTCCTGCTCCTGTGACTTCACCACTGTGATGGACAATAATCTCAAATTGTGAGCAAAATAACCCCTTTTCTCTTTAAGTTCCTTTTGTCAGGGTATTTTTATCATACCAACAGATACAGTAACTAAGACACTAAGGAATGCCAAAGATTGCTGGGAAGCTGCTAAAAGCTGGGACAGAGGTGCAAGCACACTGTTCTTCCATTCCCCGAGAGGAAACCAACCCTGCCTCGTATCTGCAGCCTCCAAACCATGAGACAATACATTTTCGTCGTTTGAACCGCACTTACATTCCTGCAATCTATGGTAGATCCAGCCCACTAATACAGATTTATGACTGATCACTAGACAAGGATGCCTGGCTCGTATAATCAATCTTCTTGGAACTGGGAAAGAAAAGACTAGACCAGCAAGATTGAAAAACCAAGGTGGTCCCCAGGCAGACATGAGCATACGTGAACTGAGAGAGTGGAGAAGGCAATCTACAGGGAAGGACTGGAGCAGAAGAAAAGAGGAAGCTGAGAAGAGGGAGATCCTAAGCCCCGAGCCAGAGAGAAGATTTAGACTTAGAGTCTGTTGGAGTTTAGCTTCCTGAATGCCCAGAGGCACTTTGTGCTTTACAGTTTTCCCTAGAGCCCACTGAAGCCTTTGATAAATACCCACTTTGTCTGGGTCAGCCAGAGTCATTTCCATCCCTTACAACTGAAAGGGAATTGATTAGGGCAGAGAAAGATGCAGGAACTAGCACTGGATCATTCCAGGTAACAGCACTTATCTCATGCTGAACCTTATCATAGTTCCTAGTATTTCCACAAGGAAACCAATAAGGTTTTCAATGGCTTAAGCTAACTAGACTAGTTCATAACCCTTCGTTTTGAAAGTAGTTATTGGGAGCTTTCTATACGCTAGGTGCTGTCCTAGACCCTAAGAAAGCAATGAAGAAAACATTTATGAACTTTGTTGTCCCTGGGGCAATGATAAGGAAGATGAACTGAAATGTATGTAATGTTAATCGAGGTGAAAGGTTGGGGAAAGAATAAAACAAGGGAGTGGATGGAATTTCCAGGTAAGGGAGACTGATGGCTTCCCGGTTAGAAGAGAGCTAATCAGGCAGGCTTTGCTAAGATGTAATTTGAACCAAGAAATGGAAAAGGTAAAGGCAGCAAGTCATTTGAATATATGGGAAAAGAGTGATCCAGGAAAGAGGCCCACGGCTGCAGAGCATCCAAGGCAAGGGCATGGCTAGCAAGTTCCAGAAGAAGCAGAGCGGTGAGGGTACAAGCACTCAAAATGTAGGCAGAGGAAGGTGACAAGCTAATCAATCATCTGGAGGTCATTCTGAGGACTTTGGTTTTTTAACCATTTATCTATTGGAATATAACAAAAAATTTCAGAACGTGGTGGATACTTATTAACCTCATGGTTTCAGTGGTTCAGAGCCTCTCAGGATAGTAACTAAGATATCAGCAGCGGCCTTCTTCACCTGAGACCTCTTGGCTACGGCCAGAGGACGTGCTTCCAAGATGGCTTTCTCACACCTCTGCCTGGCAAGCTGGTGCTGGCCATTGGCAGGAGCTTCAGCTTCTGCCACATGGCACTCCCAGCAGGTCTTAGAAGAGATTTCAGCAACAGAGGAAGCAGCTTCCACTTTAGTGAGTGATCCAAGAGAGAACAAGATGGGAGCCACAATACCTTTTGTGACCTTAGAAGCCATGTGTGACGCAGGATGTTTTGCAATATTTGACTGGTGATAGAAACCAGTCCTGCTCAGAAGTGAAATAGCAAGAAATAACGTAACTCCCAAGCAGCCAGAGTCATCAGGGGCCCCTTTGGAGCATGGCTCTCACAGCTGTTCTGGTTAACTGATGGGTGTCCCACAGTGGCTGTCTTTAGACTGTGCAGACCTGTTTCTGATGTATGATTCCCAGAGAAACTCTTACAACACACACAATTTTAGTTGGCCTGAGATCAAATAGATGGAATTGTCTAGAAGGTGTCTATGGTTTGTCGCAGAAACCACAGAAAAACTGTATTTATCTAACCTCAAGAAAGGCAGGAAACAGGTTGTCTCTAAATACCTCAGAGCCTGAAGCTCTTCTCTAGGTACCATTCCTGTGACTCCACTACCACTCCATCCCCATCCCACCATGTCTGTCCTCCTGCTGTGGTTTTAACAAGTTTGTCCCCCACTGGTTTGTATGCTGGGAGCAGGTCTCTGAGGTAATGGTATTGAAACGTGGTAGAACTTTGAAGGCGGACTTTCAAATCTAGTGAGAAGTGATTAGGTCACTGGGGGCACCACCTTTGAAAGGAATCTGGCTTCTCTCTAGGGAGGGAATTAGTATTCAAAGTATTGGATTGGTTGCCGAGGGAACCGATTATTATAAAGCAAGTTCTATTTTCTTGGTTTGCTCTCTTGCTTCCTCTCTTGTTATGTGGTACTGTCCTCCTCCTCTTCCTGTTTGTCTCTCGAACTGTGATGGTTAATCTTGATTGGCAGCTTAATAGGATTTAGAATCATCACAGAAACAAATTTCTGGACAAGTCTGTGTGGGGGTTATTTTGATTAGTTGAGGCAGGAACTCACCCTAAACATAGGAAATATCATTTTTATGGTCTGGAGTCTTGGCATTAGTAAAAAAGGAGAAATAGGACTGGGCTTAAGCATCCATCACTCTCCGTTTGTGACTGTGGATGCAGTGTGACCTTTTGCCTCCTCTTCTTGCAGTCATGCCTTCCCTTTCAAGAAGCCAGTGACCCCTGGAACTGAGTGCCAAAAGAAATCTTTCTTTTAAGGTTACTTTTATTGGGTGTTTTGTTATAGCGACAAGACAAGTAACCAATGCACCCTTAGCCCCAGTACATGATGCCAGTCACCCTGAGACCCTCGCCAGGAACCAAGGCTGGTGTGCTTTAAACTTCTATCAATTCTATTTTCACAAAACCCATAGCTGGGTGGTGGTGGTGCATACCTTTGATCCCTGCACACAGGAATCAGGCAGATCTATGAGTTCAAGGCCAGCCTGATCTACAGAGTAAATTCCAAAACAGCCAGGAGTACAGGGTTGAAACCCTGTCTTGGAAAAACAAAAATAAACAAATAAAACCCTTACTATTGGGTGCTTTGTGAAAGCAACAAAAGACACACCAAGACCCTGCCCATTATTCTTTTCAAAATGCCAACATTTTTTGTAACAGTATGTAATCAAGGCAGGACTCCACTTAGACGAATGATCTGTGGGTGGAGAGGAGCTGACCACAACTCTACTTTAAGGGCCATATTAGGGAAGTTCCCCGACAGAGGAGAATGGGGAATGCTGGGATGCCAGCCAAAAAAACAAAAAAAAACAAAAACAAAAAACAAAAAAAAACAAAACAACAACAAAAAACCCAAAACAACAACAAAAAACAAAACAACAACAACAACAACAAGTCTTCTATAAAGCTCATAGGTATGCTGTGCTTAAGTGGTACTGTTAAGCTTTACTTCGAAAGAGACTTGCTCTTTGTATTAACATGTACATGTGTGTATTTATTTTCACATAAAACTTTGATTGTCATGCTTAACATAAATGAACAAAACTACCGTACATCCATTATCCTTTCAAATTTAAGACTTCCCAATTATGTCGTACCATATTTTTAAATTCAACTGAGTTTAATTCGCATTTTCATGTGGAGCACAGGATCACTCCCTAGGAGGTATTTTGTTCCAAATGATGTATGGAGAACTCACTCTCAGCAAAAGATGGGACCCCAGATGCCTGGACCTTTAGCCATCTATGAGACAATCTTACAAATGATTTACTCCACGGGACTTTAAAAGGTACCATCAAGTTCTTGCAGAGGTGAAAAACTTACCATCACCTGAGCTTTAGAATATATCTTCATTTCTGGGAGGGTGAAATGGCTCAGAGGGTCAGGCACTCACTACACAAGCCTGACAACCAGAGCTTAACCCCTGGATCCCACATAAAGGTAGAAGGAGAGTACTGATCCTGCAAGGCTGTTCTCTGACCTCCATAGCATGCATGTGCCCATACACACACATCATACATTGCAAAGAACAACAATTAATGAAATTGTTTAAAAAAAGAATGTAAACATATGTAAACAGGGCTTTTTCATATGCACGCATCTGAGATATGCATATTCATACACATGTGAGCATGTGTGTATGGACGTGCATGTGTGTGTTTGCGTGTACATATTGGGGCAAGAAGCTGACATTGTATGTCTTCCTTTTTAGATTCTACTTTATTTTGTCCACTTTAGTTACTGAAGAAGATTCTTTAGCTGAGCTTGCTGATTTGGCTAATCTAGCTAAGCCAGTTTGCCCTAAGGATACCCTATTTCTGCCTTTCGAGCATTGGGGTTACAGGCAAGTTACCATGTCTGCCTGGCTCTTACATAAATTCTGGGGAGCCATTCTCTCATGTTCACATTCACATGGAAAGTACTTTAGCCACCGAGCCGTCACGACAGCCCCATAAGCAGAGCCTTTTAACGGTGACTCTTATTATACGCTAAGTCTATACGACTGGAAGTTCGAAGCACATTATTTCCTTTGGTTCTTTACCAGAGCTGTTCACTATTCTGGAAAAATCACATCCCTGACAGCTATGCTGTTCATGGTGATTGAGTCTCAATAAGCTTAGAGGAGCCTTTATTTCTGGCTTCTTCATGGTGACTTTGCTTTTAGGACATTGTGTCTGACTGTCATCCAGTGAGACCCTCCTAGGTTGCTACATATTTAAATGCATCCCAAAGTTGGGTCTCCTAGCCTTTTCCTAGTTTATATTCCTCTTATCTCTTTGCTTAATCATACCTAAAATTCTAGCTGCACTTCCCTTAACATCCTGACATCCGTATTTTTTTGGAATGAGCCAGAAGGTGACCATAAGTTTCCTGAGCCACCTGTATTTTTTTGGAATGAGCCAGAAGGTGACCATAAGTTTCCTGAGCCACCCTAACAGTCAGAGAAGGAGAATGAGGAATGTCCCTGTGGGTCACAGGAAAATGAAGCCCAGCTGGGTCTTACAGGGAGGAGATGTCTAGGGTCCTCACTCTGCTGTCACCACAGCGGTCACTGCTGCCACCATCATCCATAGCAAAGCTTCTCACCTGCAGCCTCCAGTTTCAATTGTTTCCTAAGTACCTCTGGGAGGCATCACAGAGCTTCCAGCTAGACACAAGCATCTCCATTTTACAGGTGTCAGAGCAATCTATGAGAAGGTTAGACACTAAGAGGTCTTTCCTAGAATCCCCGCTTTGCTCCCAGCAAAGGCTATGTGATTCTTTCCAAGTCCAGGCAGGCATCCTGTTTCTGCTCTGTGATTTTTTTTTTTTTTAATGCCTGTGAAGGCTTAGGAATGAAGGGGCCAGAAAGAGCTCTAGCCAGATGGCAGGGTAATAAACGGTTCTGATTTAACAATTTGTTGCTCTCTCCTTAATTAAAAGGCTTTTCCCTAAATGACTTGCTGATCACACACTGGGTGGGTGAGATCTAGAGGCCCAGGGAAATTTAGACTTGGGGGTCGGGGTGGAGGGAGAAGTTGGATAAAGAGGTGTCAGACGATAAGATGATGGCCACCTTGTACATGGCAGGCCCTTTGCACAACTGATAAGTTGGATCCTTGGGAAACTGACTCTTTTCTGGAGCCTGACTTTGTCTGGAAGCTCACTTAGCCACAGGCCTTTTTAATTCCGGAGATTCAGGTATCAACTTTATTATGGCTGTGCAGTCAATTCCTATAATGGCCCATATGACCTTTGGGAGTTTTCTGGTAGCCTTTGAACCATTTTGATTGTGTGATATAACACCCAATATATGGGGTGGTAGTGGGATTTGGGGTTAGGGAACTGTCGCTCCAAACATTGTGTTATCAATATCTACAGTTATAATCAAAGGACACTATTTGATAAGCTCTGTATTTCTTCTGAGCAGCAATTTATCAGCCCCTGTGACTAAAATCTACTTTGCAGACGCAATCATACCGAGGCATATTCTTTTTTTGGTTTTTTTTAAAATAATTTATTTATTTTTTTCAAATCGTAATTCATTCACACAAGGGTTATAAACACAGAAAGGCAGGACGTGGGGAAGGGGATGACACTGGAGGGCGGGTGTGTAGGGGGAATACAGATATCTTTCAGAACAGGGTATTGGTTGGGCTGAGGCATATTCTTAAAGCCTCAGGTATAACTAGGATACACTACTGATAAAGTGCTAGCTGGAGTTACATTCTGGGGTGGCTCCTGAGGAGCTGGCTGTGTTAATACGGAGGCTGGTGATCTCTCTTTCATTACACAGAGACACCTGACTCCATTGCATTTCATCAGGAGACTTGTCCAGCTCTTCTTTGACTTATACAGCCTTATTCATAGGATCCCAAAGTTCATGTCATATAGGAAAACATCCTGCCAGTCAATCAATTTCAGATAAAAGTAAGCTCTCAAATGAAAGGCGAAGCTCAGGGTAGAGTGCTTGCTTGGTATGCAGCTCTCAGTTTATCCTTAGTGCTATATAACAACTACAACAACAATAATAGTAATAATAATGTTTTATATATTATTTCATTCAATTAAGCAATTAATGTTTTCCTCTACATTTGTGCCTTTATCAGGTTGAATATTCTTGTATAGCCACCATTCTCCCTATTGATCTTGGATGTCAAATCCCTTCTTATCTTTCAAGGTCTAACTAAGATACTATTTCATCAGCTTAAACTGTGTACCCATGATCAGAGCTCCTTACTAAATCCCTAGAGCAATTTGTCCATCATTCTTTGTGAATTTTTTTGAGACAATACTTTTACTGATATACAAATAGCGGAGTGTGGATAGCCAGTTGGTGAGGGCACTGAGAAAAATGTGGAATGGCCTGTGTAAGTGGGAGGAGGCTAGTGGCATATGGGTGTTTACTTCCATAATCCTGAAATAGAGACTGGTGCCAGAAATCTAAAGGCCTTGGGTATTTTCTGGAAGATGTATCATTGTTATATGCATAGGGTTAAGAAAGAATAAGCCTACTTTTTTTTTTCCTGACGCCTACAGAAGAAAAATAAAATGAAAACTCAAATACTATCGAACTGATGGCTAAGAGGGGGCTGATTTCCTGGAAGCCAGTGCTAAGGACCAAGGAAGTGATCAGATGGGCGCTAACACTCTTTCCCAAATGGAGCTGAGAGCCGGTGGTTTCCTATTACTGCATCCAGGAGTGGGAGGTCCCTTCCTGTAAGCTACCTAGAAAGCATTTCTGCTCTTAACTGCTCTATTAGGATAATTTACATTCATGATGAATGGAACCATTCCTTCCCGAATTAGCCTGAGTGGCTCCATCAAGTGCAGATGTGAACAGTTCTGTTTGCTGCAGAAAGCTGAGTTACACCACTACCCCCCTGATGTCTGAGCCTGCAGCTTGTAGCTGCCCCTAATACCTTCCCTCAAGGATTTTTCTCTGGATAAAAATCTGAGCTTGCCCAGAATCTGGGGTGAACACTAAACAGAACCTTCTGACATGGAAAAATATGAAATGCTGGAGTTAGAAAAAAGGAGTCGGGGCTGGAGAGATGGCTCAGCGGTTAAGAGCACTGACTGCTCTTCCAGAGGTCCTGAGTTCAAATCCCAGCAACCACATGGTGGCTCACAACCATCCGCAATGAGATTTGATGCCCTCTTCTGGTGTGTCTTCAGACAGCTACAGTGTACTCATAAAGAAAAAAGGAGTCACCTTTTCCCCAAGATCCATGGAATCCTACATTTTGGGTGGTGCTTAGATGAGGTCAGAGTGGTTACAGGGTGCAGGTCCTGGGGCCTCCTAAATCTTCCTTTGCTCTTGAAATTCCTTAACATACTGATCTCTTGTTTATATCTGTTAAGAACTGAGCTCAAAGCCAGCAGGGTAGCCTAAGCCTTTAATCCCAGCAGGCAGGGCAGGCAGATTTCTATGAGTTCAAGACGTGCCTGGTTTACTTAGTGAGTTCCAGACCAGCCAGGTATACACAGTGATGCCTCATCTCAAACAGCAGCAAACGGAGTTGCGCTCAAAGCCAGGAGCAGATAATTTAAAATAAGCTTTAGCTTCTCAGTCTGTGAGTCACCACCCCTTTTGACAAATCTCTATCTCCAAAAATATTTACATTATGGTTTATAAAAGTAGCGAAATTCAGTTATGAAGTAGCAATGAAAATACTTTTATGGTCGGGAGTCACCACACTATGAGAAACTGTATTAAAGGGTCACAGCATTAGGAAGGGTGAGAGACATTGATCTATGCTATGAGCCGGTCAGATGTGGACGTAGATGAACAGAGAGGAAAAGAGGTCAATAAATGTAAATATAAAAATGTAAAATGAAACAAAGAACTTAGAAGAGAGGTACTCAGAGAAAAACTCTGGAGATGGGGAAGGGAAGGACCCAGGTGAGCATTCATGGCCTCTTATCTGCCCCCTTGTGGTCCTCAGGCACATTGTAATTGGCCAATGACTTTTAACGTTACATTTTCAACTCACATCAGATACAAACTAGGAAATTTCTTGTAGAAATAATAGATACAATCCTATCAAGTGCTGGTGGCTCACCCCTGTTGTAGCATCTACAGAGCAGCATACGAGGTCAGCAGAAAGAGCTGGGATATCTGTGATCTACTTTAGACCCCAGGATTCTCTCTATGCTAACAAGTTACTTGCCTTCGTAGTGTCTTCATTTTCCCTGAATAGCCATGAGAAAGCCATCATTTTTTTTTTCTGATTTACATTCTGTAAAGACCTACCAATTGTTAGGAAGAAGAACAATCTGTAAGAAAGTTCAGCATACCACCTTAACTTCTGAAGTCAGCTGAGTCTATCATCATCCCTGGGAGAGCTCCGTGCTTGGAGGACAGCGTTCTGCAGCAGGGGCCCACCACTGCAGGATCCAGGCATATGGTCAGACTTTCTGGAGTGGAACAGTGGTGCTTGAGTCTCCCATTCACTGCCCGCTATTAGATGTCAAGAGGTGCAGGACTGTTAAGAGGTGAATAGGGCTTCCCCTCCTGAGTGGATTCACCCATGCACAAGATTAATGGACTAACAGGTTACCTGGAAGACAGGTCTAGTGAAAAAGCTATTTGGTTTGAGTTTCTCTTGATCCCTTGCCTGTCTCCAGGGAGGAATTCTGCCCTCTAAGCACAGCCTACAGAGCTCTGCTCTCGGTCACCTCAGTACCTCAGCAAACAGAAGCCATCACTAGATGCAGCCCCTAGAACGCATGCCAGAACCACAAGCCCAAATAAACCTCTCCCTTGAAAACTTGGCTTTATATTAGCCTGTGATATCATGCTATGAGGAAAAGAAAACATGAAGTACATCACCTCAATCTTCCAATCTGGCCATCTAGCCCAATCCCTTTCATCTCTTCCCCAGACTTCTTTGTTAACTTCCCTCCAAGTCTTCCTGTGGACCCTTGTCTGCCTGAAGGACCTTCTTCACCCTGCAGAGAAAGCATCTCCCACAGACTCATATATCCCTGTATTCCAGTAGGGATCTTTTGGGTGGCTTCCCCTGTTCTCAGAACAAAAATCCCCACTCATACCCCTCCCACCCATGCCAGTCTCCTTACAGGTCTCTCAGACCTGCCTGGGTCCTTCTGCAGTGGGCCTGGACTGTGCAGTGCTATCCTCTGAGGACAGCAAGGCACTTACCATCTTTTTTTTTTTTTAAAGATTTATTTATTTATCTTATTTATGAGTACACTGTAGCTGTCTTCAGACACACCAGAAGAGGGCATCCAATCTCATTACGGATGGTTGTGAGCCACCATGTGGTTGCTGGGATTTGAACTCAGGACCTCTGGAAGAGCAGTCAGTGCTCTTAACCGCTGAGCCATCTCTCCAGCCCCGCACTTACCATCCTTACCAGAGCAGCCTGTGATTACCCATAAGAGACCCACACAGGCTCTGGTCTGTAGATGTTCTCTCATAGACGGGAGGGTCATTAGACTTGTACAGGAGACTTCAGCCACTCCTTCCTGCACCCCGATCCCAGCTGACTTTAACCCTGTCCCAGCTGCACTTGCTGCCTAGAGGGACTAGAACAGGTAGGAAGTAGAAGGCTAGGTGAAGGGAGGACTCCCCCTCTATTCAGGTTTGGGGAAGTCAGTCAGCCATTGTGGAGTAATTCGGTTAATTCAGATGCACAGATGCTTAGGGACCCCTGGAATTCCTGTAAGTAAGCCTCACTCTTTTGGTCTTTGCCCTGTTTTAAGTGAATACAGGTTTGTTCACATCTCCTCAGGAAAAGTAAGGCAGCAACACGACTGCTTCCGAGGCCTAGTGGCTTCCCACTCTCCTCCTTTGAGGCTCATGCCTCCTTTTCCAAGACCACTCGTGAACTGGTCCCCTCTGCCCTCTTTCTCTGACTTAAGATCCTTCATCATTTGAGGACTTTAGTCTCCTCTCCTTTCTTTCTGCCCTGGCTCCTTCACTAGACCTTGATTTGTATGAAGTGTCTGTTGGCTCTGACCTGAAGCTGCAGTCCGTACACCTTCACTCATTGTGTAGCCCTTGAGTTTCCTCAACTGAAGGAAGATAGGAATGAAAGGACTTAAAAAAAAAAAAAAAAAAAAAGGAGAGTGGCAATATTGGAGGAACAGAAGAAGGGACATTTTACAAGAAGAAATTTGGAGCAGAGTGTCAAGGGGGATGCTTTCGGCAAAAGATGTGCAACGTCGTCCCAGAAGAAAAATTGCCAGATTTGAGAAAGAGGACGGTGAAGTAATTCCAGCTAGGAAGCCAAACAGAGAGGTGAAGACACTAAGCGGGGTCTCACAGCAGCCCCTGGAACGAGTGCTGTACGGAACTTGAAGAAAGCAGGTCCTAACATTTTAGAGTTTGGGGGAGGGGTCTTGAGGAGGCAAACAGGAGCAGAACTGCCAGAGTCAGTAATTAAGTCCATCAGAACGGAACAACCGCTAAGGAAGGTGAATTTCTTGCCTTATAAACCTTCACAGTGCTCCTCTGTGCTTTGGATATGCAAATGCCTTCTCAGCCCGCAGCACACTGGGAAGGAGCAGCCTCCTTAAAGACCCAAAGCCTCGCATCTGCTCCCGGATCTCAGGGATCTCACCACAGAGCTCTCTCGCTCTCCTTGTAATTAACCTGAGTGGTGGTGTGCCCTTGAGGCAGCTGTCAAAAAATCCTCCCCAAAGACTGTCAAGCCCTGTTCTAGGGCATTGGAGAAGGACGGAGAGGGAAGCCCAGTGTTTACATCACCAGCAGGAAGCTCCCCAGAGAGACTTTAATCTGGTTTAGGTGTCCAGACACAGGCCATTAGGCAAGAGAAGACATGCAGTGACCATTTGTACATCTAATTAAGCCCTAGAAAGAGCCCTGCTAAGGCACCTGTCTCTGGCCTGGATAATCAGGTCCAGCTGACCTCTCCGGGCTTCTGTTTTTTTTATTCCTAAGGGAGGAGACGAATATCCTTCGAAGGTCCCTCCTGATTTCACTTTCTGGGTCAAGAAATGAAAACTACAGAGATTCTCTGGAAATATATCAGGAACACCTCTACTATGTTTTCAGGTCCCTGGAGTACACGGGGGGTGGGGGGAATTAATAGTTACCGGGTGGAAATAATGTGACTTAGGCACAGCCTTTGTCCTCTAGGGACAACGGAAGAGGATGTAGAATCCTAAAGGTCTTGGGTTAAGCTTCAGAATGACAAACTCATGCCTTTGGATCCCTTTGTGATTGATGCCACGTTGTACCTGTTTCTCATAGTGAGCACACAGTTAAGTAGTCAAAGGAGGGAAGAGAGAGAGGAAGAGAGAAAGGAATGACGGAACACTGGACAGAAGGAGGGAAGAAGGCTGACCTGAGAGGTAGGAGCCATTGATCTCTGGATATAAACACCAGGCTGAGTTTGGCTAATTTATGCCCCTCTCCTTCTGTAACGGTTAATCTTGATTGACAACTTGATGGGATTCAGAATCACCATGGAAACAAATCACAGGGCAAGTCTGTGGAGGAGTTTCTATATTCGGTTAAGTGAGGTGGGAAGACTCGCCCTAAATGTGGGCAGCACCGTTCTATGCACTGATCGCGGACTGAGTAAGAAAGAAGTGGCCTGGGCATCATCAGCGTTCACAGCTGTTTCCTGACTGCGGCTGCGGTGTGAGCCGCTGCCTCAAGCCCCTGCAAACCACGCTTTCCCACCGTGAGGGACCGCACCTCGACTGCCTGCTGCGAGACACAGCAAACCCTGCTTTCCTTAAGTCGCTTTTGCTAGGCATCTTGTCACAGCGGTGAAGGAAGTAATTAATAAATCTTGGCTCCAAAAGAAAGAACTGGAAAGCTAAGTGTAATTCATAAGGGAAGCAGAATCAAGAGTCGAGAGCACGAGAATGGGGAAGCTCAGTGGTAGTGTATTTATCTAGCGTTTATGAGGCCCTAGATTCAATTGCTGGCCTGCACTCTCCCAAACAGTCGCTGTTAGTTTTTTCTCAAGGCTCCGCCCAACAGTTACCTAGCAACAGCCAGGTAGAAGCCTGGCTCGCTTACAAAAAGGTCTCTCTCTCTCTCTCTCTCTCTCTCTCTCTCTCTCTCTCTCTCTC
>NW_021621338.1:2345542-2443035 GCF_004785775.1 Grammomys surdaster
TTTCCCTCCCCTTCTCTCTTTCCCTCCCCTTCTCTCTTTCCCTCCCCCTCTCTCTTTCCCTCCCCCTCTCTCTTTCCCTCCCCCTCTCTCTTTCCCTCTCCCTCTCTCCCACGTGTCCCTGTCAGCCTCTTCTTCCGCTCATTCTCTCCCTTCCCTCTCTTTCTCTGCCCCCCTTCCCTTCTCACAATAAACTTGCTTTTATGTTAGGCCTGTCCCATGGCTTCCCTTGGCTTGATTGTTCAGGGGTACACCTTGGCAGGATCTGCCTCGCTCCCCCCCACACACACACACAACCGATGTTTTATAAAACACAACAGTCGCCCTGCTTTTGAGTCATGGGGAACATCATACCCAGTAGAAACAACTTCAGGGAGGGCAGGTTTATTTTGGATAACAGCTTCAGGGGGTGGGAGGGAAGAGTGTGGCACAGCGGCTCAGTTCATGATGGCCAGAACTCCTAGTAGAGGATGCTTACATCACAGCAGACCAGGATGCAAAAGATCGTGACAGGGACCATATACAAAGAGCCTCCTATAAACTTCAAATGCCTCCCCTAGTGACCTGCTTCTGCCAGTCAGGCTCCACCTCCTTAAAGTTTCGTGGCTTCTCAGAATATTCAACATCAGTGAGCACTTGGAACATCAACCTGTGGGGGACATTTCAAAAACACAACAGCAAATTCAAGGCCATCATAAAGCTGTATGGCAGGAGCTAAGGAATAATCTACCTTTAAAGATGACACTGGGCTGAACAATTGTCCCAACACCTGCATTCTCTGTGCATCCCTCGTGATTCAACTCTTGGGCTGGAGAGATAGCATAGCGGGTTAGTGTGCATACTGCTGTGGCAGGGGACCCAAGTTCAGTTCCCAGAACTCACATAACCCTACACACACACACACACACACACACACACACACACACACACACACTATGGTGGTTTGAATAAAAATGGCCCCCTTAGGCCCATAGGGAGTAGCCCTATAGGTGTGGCTCTGTTGGAGGTATTCCACTAGAAAGTGGACTTTGAGTTCTCAGATGC
Source organism: Grammomys surdaster (assembly GCF_004785775.1). Classification (NCBI taxonomy): domain Eukaryota; kingdom Metazoa; phylum Chordata; class Mammalia; order Rodentia; family Muridae; genus Grammomys; species Grammomys surdaster. The sequence goes on from NW_021621338.1 coordinate 2,346,584, forward strand.
CCAAGCCTAGTTTGTGTGTCACAATCACTGTCTACCGCCTGTTGATCAAGATGCAGAACTCTCAGCTACCTCTCCAGCACCATGTCTGCCTGAATGCTGCCATGCTTCCCACCATGATGATAATGGACTACAATGAATTTTAGAGCTCTAGCACCTTCTAGCTCTAAAATTCAAGGTATACATTTCTCTATGGGTCAACTATTTACCAATGGCCATTTATTTGGTATGTAACTCAGTCCTAAAATAATGTTAACAGAGGAATGGGCTGATTTCATTGAAATGTATGACATGGTGCTAACTTTGAAATATGTGTGTGTGTGTGTGCACGTGCACACACACATGCACACATGCGTTTTAATTAAGATAGGGTTTCTCTGTGCAGTCTGGCTTCAAACTCACAGAAATCCATCTGGCCTGCCTCTGCCTCTGCCTCCCCAGTACTGGGATTAAAGATGTATGTATCCACCACTGCCCAGCCCTTATAGCCATTTTAATGAATGGGTTTTCACTGTTGTCTTAAGAACTTCTTAAAGTAGATAAACTGTTTAAAAAGTGGGTGTGTCAACGTATGCATGTAATCCCAACACTCTGGAGGCTTCGGTAAGAAGTTGTGGGGTTTGAGGCCAGTCTGGCAAGACAGACTTCCCAAATAAGTATTTAAACACTTTCCCTTCCCCCTAAAAACAAGCTTTATTTTATTATAGATTATGTTGTCGACAAAGCCAATGCTAGGAATATTGATTGAAATCTGATTGGTTTGCTTTTTGAAAACAAGTTTTAGACTAAACACTGACTTCAAGTTTAGCATGTTAGAGCTAGAAAGAGACCACATTTTTTAGTCCAATTCCAGACTTTCTACTCTGGAATTTCTAGGAGCAAGATACACGAATTGACAGGAATTCAGGGTTCTGAGATTAGAATGCACGGGCCCATGTGTCCTCTGCTTTATATCAAAGGACAGTATGTTGCTCTGTGGGTGAATCAGCTGGGCCTGGAGAGTGAAGTGACTGTCATGTGAATTGGTGACAGGCACAATGAAGGGCACAGCACTCGGTCTTAACAAATTAACTCTCTTTGCAGGGGACAGGAAGAGCAAGGCTAATTAGTAGCTATTCACACTGTGAAGCAGGAAATGGATCCTGAGTAGTCAGGAAGCCAAAGATATAAGATTTACCTCAGATACTAGCTGTAAGTGTTGCAGCTCCGAAGAAAAAGGCTTCTCCTACAGAAGTTCTCTAGCTTCCTGGAAAGTTTCCCCAACCCAGGTGTTACAACTCTGCTCCAGAAGGGATGCTTCCCCAGTCAAAGTGTTACAGCTCTGCTCTGGCAAAAATGTTCTAGCTCTGAGGGGAAAGGTATCCTGGCAGTTGGGAATACCACAAAGTCACATCACACAACAAATTTCACACAATAGATTTATTGGGAGGCGGAAACTCAAGAGGGTGGCTGCCTCTGTCTCTCTGCCTCTCTGCCTCTCTCTGCCTCTCTGCCTCTCTCTGCCTCTCTGCCTCTCCGCCTCTCCGCCTCTCCGCCTCTCCGCCTCTCCGCCTCTCCGCCTCTCCGCCTCTCCGCCTCTCCGCCTCTCCGCCTCTCCGCCTCTCCGCCTCTCCGCCTCTCCGCCTCTCTGCCTCTGCTCCAGTGGGAAGCAGCAAAGAACTGGGCAGAATGTAGGGTTTCTATAGAGTTTCTTGGGGGTAGGTGGGATTTCCAGGGTGGCCTGGGATTCAGCGATTGGTTGGATTTTTTTGTAGGGCGGGGCCTGAACACTCTCCAGACACACTGGTACAACCACGAGTGACTTCTGCAGGGCGGGACCTGGCCACTTGTGTGCCTTGAGGGTTTATAACATTTACAAAGTGTACCAAGTTTACAAAGGGAACGCCTTCCCTGCTCGAGTTGGCATAAAGAGCCAACACTAGCAACATTCCTCCTCCACCTGTTGTGGGCTGCTATTTTGACAGCTCCTGTGCTGGTGGATATCTTATTGAAGCCACCTCATCTCTTCTTATTTAAAAAATACATCACTTTTCCTTAAATGTCTGGTCATTTTCCCAACTCACTCTGTATTCAGAGATCTGTATACCTCTTAGTAATGAGCTCTATTTGAAAACAGAATTGTAACAACCTTCACATAGACGCTGATGACAGGAGAATAGTATACTCAACCATTGCAGGTTGGAAAGAATGCTGGTGCTCGGGAATGGACTCAACTAACCATGGCAGTATCTGACAGATACGAGGGCTTTGGAATCAGAATAACGAAGTAGCTGAATACAGCCTTGAGGAAATTGTGGACAAGTTCTGGTTCAGTTTTCTCATCTATAAAATGAGGATAATAGAGCTGGGTGTGTGGTGCACAACTTTAATCGCACTCCAGAGAAGGATCTCTGTCAAATTTAAGCCAATGATACATGGTAAGATCCTGTATTTAAAAAGAGAGAAAAAGATACAATAATCTTATGATGGTGCAAGTCTGTAGGACGTGGAGGCAGGAGAGTCATCCTCTGCTACAGAGCGAATTCTAGACAAGTCTGGGTACATGAGTTTCTGTCTATGCTTCATAGGTTGTAGTACGGATTAATTTAAGCTCATATTAATGATTAGCACGCTAACTGGAGGCTCTAACAATTCCAATTCCTCTTTGGTTTAGGAAAGCAGATACTTAGCAGCGGCTGGGGCTTATAAGGACACACCATTAGAAATGGGTGTGCCAAGAAAATCTTTATTTAAGTATCAAATCAATCTGGCTGTCTGACATGTCTGGAGACACCGCTGACACTAAATGTTCAGCATCACGGGCTGCCTTTACGGCTGATTAAACGGTTGGCTACAACTCCCAGGGTGCACCACACCTTGACACGCCTACAATGTGACGCCTCTCAAATTCACCAACCTCCAATGGGCAGGCTTTCGGACTCAAACTACAAACCCCAGAAGGCCCTACACCAAGTGTATTACTACCCACAATTTATGCCCGTGATCTGCAGCCGTATTGGCTGTTGGGAAAGGTAGTTCGACGGTGGCCGAGCCATTCAATGCCAGAGTCCCGCTCCAAGATGGGTGAAGTTGCAGCGCTTGAGTTTTAATTCCTCTAACAGTCCAGAAGCGAAAACTGCTTAGGCAAGGCTCTGAAAGACGCTCCTGGGCTAGGGCTGTTCTAAGAAGGTGCCTCACCTTACCGTAAGCCTCCCCAGGTAAGAAAGTGGGCTGCAAAAGAGGCAGCAGCTTTGGAGATGGACGAGACCAAATACGGCGGAAGGAGGGAACAGCAAGGATGGGAGGATCCAAGTAGAAATACTAGAGGCAAAGTGGGGAGGGGCGTCCTCTTTTTGCAAGCGCCCAGGATGTCCCAGCAAAGAGGGACGTCTATGCGGTGGGGTTCATTTGTGATTTGTGGTTTATTAGTTGGGCCTCTCATTCCATGGTCTCACCTCTCCGACTAGGTGGTCAGTCAGCATACCAGGCCGTCGCAGTTTAGGTAGATAATCCTGCTTGAGTACAAGGCTGAGAGTTTTAATTGCTGCTGGCTGGCTGGCTTTCGTGTAACATCTGTGAGAAGAGATGTTTTGGGGTCCTTTGTCTAAAGGGAGTCTTAGCAGGAAATAAAATTTAAACCCTCTGAAATCTAGATCTTCCTTTGACGACTGGCAATGCCACTGGAGTATTTCCTGTATTACAAGCATTATAATGTAAAAGTAACTTTTATTCTCCTGTTGTAATTGTTGTCTTCGAGACTTACTGCCTCCGTCTGCTAACCTAGGCCTAGTCCTGGAAGCTTCTAGTCTCTTTATATTCTTGTCTGGGCCTTGAGTGTTTTCAGCCTCTTGTGGCTTGCTGCTGAGTAAGCTCACCCTTTCTTCATTCTGAACTCTAGCTGGCTGGTTCATCTCAGCTGTTCTGACTCAGACTCCTCTCCCAGCTGACTTACTCAATCTGGCTTTTCTCTCTGCCTCTGAATTGCTCTGTTTGGTCTCAAACAAACTCTAGGGATCTGTCCTAATCTTCCAGCTCCTTCTCATTCTCTGGCTCATTCTATCTTTACCTGTGTTTAGCTTGTTCTCTCATCAATCTGTGTCTGTAAAATTCTTCCAGTAAAACTGCTCTTTCTCCCTCTCAATTCCACTGTGCTGCTCTCCACAAACTACTGTATTCCTGGACTGTACCCTCTTCCTCCTGTACTGTCTGTCTCTCCCTTAAGTAGCTTTCCTTTCCTCTCCTTGTGAGAGTTGGGCGTACCCTATTCTATCGAATCTTACTCTGATTCATCACATTTTCTGCCATTCAATTAGACATCACTTTCAAACGTGGGTGCTTCCTCCTACAAACTGACATTGTTTGAAATTAAAGGTGAGTACTAAGGGAACGTCTGTATTCCAGCCAGAGGGATTAAAGGTGTGTGCTAAGGGCCGAGCCAAACCCTAACTAGAAACGTGGGTTCAAATATCCTGTAATATTTTAAGGCAATGCTATTTGGATAAGGCTTAAGTCAGACCCAGCCAGAGCATTTGGTGTTCAGGCCCCTGCTTCTAGAACATTGTAGAATTGGTTCAGCCTATAGGAAAATGTCTAGGGTAAATGAAATCCACAGTACAAAATAAAATGTATAGGATGAACTTACTTTGTAATGAATATCTGTGTTTTCCAAATATATGGAAGACAAATTCAGAACTATGCTGTGCTCTGAGTAGTGGCAATGTGTGTTAGTTGAGATGACAGTTGAACCTTTATATCTTCTGTCCGAATTTGGTACAGTGACCCTTGTCCCCCATTCTCCTCTTTGTCCCCTTATTTTTCCAAGAGTCATTTTGCTCTTGCATGTTGGAAGTCAGGCTCTAGGCCCAGCTGTTCTGGCTTGCATTTGGCCACCTGCAGAGTCAACAGAAACGTAATGAAGATGGCAGGCAAGGGGAGAATTTAGTGTGCAGTCTCTATGAGGCTAATGCTCTTTCTCCTTCTTCCAGGTTGGGAACAGGCTATTGTAGCAAGCGCCGTAGCATGGTATGTAGCTGGTAGCTGGTCGGTCTATTTCTGTCTGATCCACTAACCTTTCTAGTTTAAAATGTAGTCTTTGTCTCTTCTAATGAAGTTAGCTTTCACTGTAAAGCTTTCTTGGGATCTGCTAACTCACTTTGGCCAGCGAGTGGGAAGGGGGAGAGTGCTCCAGTGAAGCACAGTCAGTTTCGGGTTTACTGTCTGCTTTTCATCTCGGTCATCATTTTAGAATATACTACTTACTGTCTGTGTGCGTGCGTGTGCGAGCGTGGGTGTGTGTGTGCTCGCGCACTTTCATTTTAATTATAAAAGAAATTTCAATTCTTCCTTTAGCTTTTTCTAACACGTTACCTGGAACAAAACCTTATTAGTCAAAGTAGCAACATGGTGGACTAAGTTTTATTCCTGTCTTTTTACCTTTTCCAGCTTTTACCAACTTCCCAATTAAAGAGTGACGTCGCTGCATGAACCTATCCTATTAAAAATGTCCTTGCCACTTACAGAGGAGCAGAGGAAAAAGATTGAAGAGAATCGGCAAAAGGCTTTGGCCCGTCGAGCTGAGAAGTTGTCAGCAGAACAGCCAGAGAGCACAGCTTCAGGCTCCTCTGCCGATGGCCCGTCCCAGTCCAGGCAGGGCTCGCTCCTGAATCTCCTAGCAGAGCCTTCAAGGCCAGCAGGCCATGCTGCCATTTTCAAGCAACAGAATCTCAATAGTTCATGTCCTAGTCCTCTAGAAGTCTCGAACCAACAGCCTTTGGGTTATAAATCCAGCGTTGGCCTTCCGCAGACAACCCAGGACACAGCAGCTTCCTCTTCTGGACCAGTTCCCACGGATCCCGAGTTAGAGGCCACAGCAGCGAGGCCTTCCACGTCTGGGCAGAGCATTTCAGACACTTTTTATGCCTTAGGGGGAAAAACACCTAGGACAGAAGAGAGACCCCCAAAGGCACTACAGACCTCACCCCAAAAAGCAAGCTGTCTACGGGGAACATGCGTGAGGACTGGGGATCGCTTCCGGGTAAAGATCGGCTACAACCAAGAGCTCATTGCTGTGTTTAAGTCTCTGCCCAGCAGACACTATGGTAATGAGGCTTTTTCTTTTTTCTATTTTTGGACTCTCTTCTGACAGTCCCTCATAAATATTAAGAAGGCACATTGGCACATTACATTTTTCTATTTTAGCTTGGCTTCTCCCTTTGTAATAGACACTGCCTCAAGCAGCTGTTAAACTTAGCTAGTACTCGGCCATAGAGAGAACTTTCCAGTGTTGATTGAGGAGCCTGCCAGTTCCTCTGCCAGGTGCTTTATATGTATTATATAACATTAGAGCCTAAAAACAGTAGTTTGAAATCCAAAGACTTTTTTTTTTCTTTTCTTTCAGTTTTAAAGTGCTGAGCCGGCTCAGTAACGATGAGCTTGGGTTAGTTGATCTGAAGGGAGTGCTGGGTGTGGCTAGTTTTGCTGGTCCTCAGAGCTGCTCACACCTTTGCCGGACTACAAGCAATTCAGAGGATTTGGGTTCCAGTCCTAGCTGCCTCAGCCCACTTAGTTAAATGACTTCTGTGGGCCTGCACTACCATTATGTGAAACAAAAGAATTACCGGTGTTGGCTATTTGTCTCCTGTAGAGATTTTTTTTTTTTAAGCCTGTGAGAATCTGCCAGTCAGTGCTTTGAATTTGGCCTCTGGTTGTCCAGGAAATAAGTTCTTAGAGAGTGTCAGACTACAAATGAAGACAAAACGTGATCAGCCTTCTGTTTATTTCAGATCCTTTTACGAAGACGTGGAACTTCAGCATGAGTGACTACAGAGCCTTGAGTAAGTGGACACATTCTTTCACCTGCAGCGAAAAGTTAGCATGAGCTGGTGCCTAGTGCCTACTGGGGATCTCTCTTAACTCATACAACAACTATTTTACGAATGGGGAAATGAAGTCTCAAATGAGTAACTAGTACAGAGACACACGGCTAATTAGTTATTCAAGTGCAATTCAAACCAGAGTGCCTGTTTCCCCTGGGCTGTGGCAGATCCAGCAGGGACTGATAGCTGTGTCAGGCCTTGCTTCCTAGGGAGATGGCTGTTTAACATCTGACCCTGGCTAGTGAACCCCCAAGTTCAGGGGGGCACATTGCTCAGTCAGGTGCATCCATCCAGTCCTTATCAGTACCCCATTGTCTGAGTCTGTCCTGTGTCAGTGTTTCTGTCCCCTTGTCCTGGTTGTGATCTTGTTTCCCTTTCTCCTGGCTTGTTCCCAGCCGCTGTGTCTACACCAGTTCTACTCCCTCCGCCCATTTCAGAGGGTGCATGCTCGGATCACTTCTCAGAGGATCTGACACATGATATAGAATTCTTTGGGTTCACCAGGACATTTTCTGGGGCATGATGGGCCAGTTTCTGCACACTTTACTTGTTCTTTCCTTGGTCTCGTCTTTGTAAATGTGTGACTAGGTGGTATCCTGCACATTGATAGGTTGCTGTGACACAAACTGGACCTTAAGCAACAGAAACGTATTTGCATAGTTCTAAAGGAAAGAAATCTGAGGCCAAGGTGTGTGCAGGCCTCGTTTCCCCTGTGGCCTTTGTCCTTGACTTGCTGGTAGTCATCCTCTGTCCATGTCAGGGTTCTCAACCTTCCTGACGCTGTGACCCTTTAACAGCTCCTCATGTGTGGTGACCCCTAACCATAGAATTACTTTCGTTTCTACTTCATAACTGTAATTTTGCTACTGTTATGGATCATGAATATCTGTTATTTCCAATAGTCTTAGGTGATTCTTGTGAAAGGATTGTTTGGGGATCATGACCTATAGATTGAGAACTTCTGGTTCATATCTTCATAGCCTCCCAGCATTCAAGTTTCATCTTGTCTGTATTTGCTTCTCTCTGTCTCTGTCTCTCTCTCCCCCAACCTCTCTCTCTCTCCCTCTGTTTTCTTCCCTCCCTCCATCCCTTACTCCCGTACTGTCTCTATCCCCACCTCCCTATCCCTCTACCCGCCCCTCCCTCCACCGGTCATTGTTAAGGATTGTTAAGGGCTACCCAAGTGATCTTATTTAACTTGAAAAGCTCTGTCTTGGGGTCTTATTCTGAGGTACTGGAACTTATGACTTTCAGACAGGACGTTGAGGGGGCCGTAGTTCAGCCCGTGACAGCTATGGTGGTGAGCTTTTCTTTAATGCAGTCATTGCATATTAGAAGAGGCTGTAAGTGCCAGGTTAAGATTCCAGGTTTGACACCTGACACATGGTATTGATTTCCACTGGGCAGTTTTGTTGGCTATGCTGTCTTTTGATCTTGTTTGTGACCGTGGTGCTTTGTGACTTGGATGACTTTTTTGAGTTTATGTAGGGTTTTTTGGCATGATTACTTTTTTTGTACTGCTGCACCTACTTGTGTTAAGCACAGCAGTTTCCATGTGACTTTTAAAATGAGGTTGACTGGAGTGTGGACCCTCGATATACCCTGAATTCCCCTGCAGCAACTTCAGATTTATAAATTGCTTTTCTGTTTTTAAGTTTCACACAGGTTTATCATTGTTTGTTTGTTTGTTTGTTTTTCGAGACAGGGTTTCTCTGTGTAGACCTGGCTGTCCTGGAACTCACTCTGAAGACCAGGCTGGCCTCGAACTCAGAAATCTGCCTGCCTCTGCCTCCCAAGTGCTGGGATTAAAGGCATGAGCCACCACTGACCAGCAGGTTTATCATTTTTGTGCCTTTTTATACTTTTTATCTTAGATTATGCTTTTGGGGGTTTTTGCTTGTGTTTTGGTTTTTTGAGACAGGGTTTCTCTGTGTGGCTGTCTTGAAACTCATTCTGTAGACCAGGCTGGTCTGGAGATCTGCCTCCATTGTGTCTGGAGTGGCCTGCAAGGATTAAAGGCATGTGCCACCACGATACCATGCCACCATACCATGCCACCACCATACCATGCCGCCACTGCTTGCCTTTTTTGTTTTTGCTTGTTTTTAAGTGTTGGGGATTAAACTCAAACTCTGTGCATGGTGAGCAGCTCCTTGATCACCAGCTGGCATCCTTTGGTCCTTGATAGCATCCTCTCGTATCACTGTTGTCCTGACAGTTCTGGCCTTAAATGTGTCTGGATTCTGTATTTCCCCCTCCTTTTCTTTTCCTACAGTGCTGGGACTGAATCGAGGACCTCAGGTGAGCTCGGTCAGCACTCCAGTCTGAGCTACATCCCTAACCTGGATTTTGGTTTTTTTAACCCTACCTTGCACTTAGCACGCAATTCACAGAGTGTATTAATGCCAAAAGAAGGGATATTAGATCCACAGTCTCTGGACTCAGCCACTGCAGGCACTTTGTCCCCTTCTTTTCTCTGTTACTAAGTAAAATAGTGTTACATTTATATATAATTTGCACCCTGCCTTTCTCATAAACATTCCTATTTCAGTGACAGCTAGCAGTTCTGTGTGATGAGTGTATGGGTGTCCTTCTCATAATGGATCATCATGAGCCTCAAGTATTTTGTATTATTGAATATAGTAAACTTTATACTGTCTTTTCCAAAATTTCTTACAGAAAAAATTAGTAATTGTATAACATTGTATTGTATGAATGTAGCAGAGTTGCCTAAGTCATTTTCTTGCTGTTTAATTTGCTTCCCATTTCCTAGTTTTGCATCCATAAGGAAGCTCCTCTATGCACAGGTTTATGTCTGTATTTTTAGTTCTGGGGAGTAGCATCATGATGATCACCTCTTAAAACTCATGCCTGTCTATCCAGTTTTCCAAAAAGGTCTTAGTCTCAGCTAGTACTGTGAATGTCTGTCTGGATTTTATTGTTTTGTTTTCTTTTTTTTAAATCTTGCAACATTAATATGTAAAAAAATGGCTTTTCATTCCTTTGGTTATTTGTAAAGTTGAATATTTCTGTTTTCTAGTCACTTTTTTTCCTGCCTCAGATTGGCTGCGTCTCCATCCTTTCGCTTTGTCTTCTTCCTGTGTAAGTTCTCTGTACGCATCTTGTCTTAGCAGTCTCTCCTTTCAAGTGCTAGTCGTTGTTTCTATCAGTTTAGTTGTATGTTGTCACGTCCGTGAGGCACTTCAGTGGTAGGTGGTAGTGACAGCCTGTTGGTTCTGTTTCTCATCTTGTGTCTAAGCAGTTGCTAGAGTATCTATGCATAGGGTCGCATGGGTGCTTTGTGGTGTGTTGACTTCAGCAGATTCTCAAGCAGAACAGAGATTACTTAAAACATGTAACCTTCATCACAAGCTACACCGTCCTGTTAATTTCTAATATCTGTTTTTCTAATTTAAAAAACTTAAGAAACAGAAAAATTGCTCACATGCTCTCTGTCTGTCTCTCTGTATGTCTTTGTCTCTCTGTCTCTCTTCCTCTTCCTCCCTCTCCCTCTCCAACTCCCCATCAAGGGTCTTGCTATGTTGCCCAGGCTAGCATCCAACTCCTGGGCCCTTTGGCCTTCTGAGTCCAGATCTATATTGCTGTGCCCAGGACACTTGATAAATATGAAAATGCTCAAAGCCTCAGTTAAAGGATGCTCATAAGACTTCCTAATCTACCTCATGGTCTTGAGTTCCCTGCCCTGCATTCTGTCTGGCCTTTCTGAATGTCCTGGCTCAGGTGAAAGTCGTCCAGTCTCATGCACCTTATCATGTCCATCCTTTTTTCCTCTTCACAGTGAAGGCAGTCGAGCGACTCTCCACGGTCTCCCTGCAGCCATTGGAAGATGTTGATGTCAGCGTCAGGGGACAGACCAGTCTTCCCTCAGCTCCATCCCTTACGTTTGTCTCAGGGAGATGCATGCTCATCTCCCGATCTCGCTTCGAGGTTGACATCAGCTATTCTGAGGTGCTGATTTCCCTGTTTAAACAGATGGAATCCAGGAATTACGGCAAGTGACTGATCTCTGTGCGGTCTGTGATGTCAGCATTATTTGTCTCCATCTTTGACTGTTCAGACTGACTTTCCTGATAGAGATATAGCTATGTCTACAGGACACTAACACCTCAGTTGTCACAGAGAGTGAATGAGTAGTAGCAGCTGCTTTATCTCTAAGCTTCCCAAAGAGAACATCCTACAGTGTTCTTAATCACCTGGTCAGCACTGTCTTGACAAATGCAGGTGCATTACTGCTTGGGCTTTAGAGATACTTTGCTTCTATTTTAGCCTTAGAAGAGCAGTAAAACAGAAGATGCCCTACAAAGTAATGCCTTTCTGTACCCCAAGACAGTGGTATCAAACTAGGGTGTTCAGAGGAGGCTGATTGTTAATGCTGTAGCTTTGAGATGGTGGGGACCAGGGAGATCTTGTGTTTCTAATAAGTTTCCTGGTGAGGGCTGTGGTACCAACCTCAGAACCACCACATCCATCATGAAAGCTTGCTAGAGGTTCATGAAGTTGGAACACAAATGAGCAAGCTTTTCTCTTCTCATTGCAGATATCAAGACCAGGAAGTGGAACTTTCTCTTGGAAGAGCACAATAAACTAAGTGAGAAGCTCACCTTTCTGCTTTCCTATCATGCTGTTACCTTGAGTAGTAGCTTTAGCTTTAAAATGACTCTGAAGAGAGGTTTCTCCTCTCTGCTTCGGTAATATTGGTACCCTCATGCTTGAGGGCAGAGCAGCTGAATGAACCTGTTCAAGCCTGCTAGTCCCAGCAGCTTTGTAAAAACCATTCAGACAGAGGGCTCTTCATCCATAAGGGCAGGGTGGTGCTGTTGTAATTCTCAGGGCCTGAAAGCCTTCCTGTCATCATAGACAGTTAAAGAGAAGGATATAGACTTGGTAAATCAGAGGAGTGTCAGGATCACACAACTGCAATGGAAGTTCCTTGAGATAGCCTCTCAGTTTATGTCCAGCACCAAGTGACCTAGAAAGTAGGAGAGTGTTCTGGTTGGAGGTTGCATCATGGGCTGCATCCTTCAAATGCAGAAGGCAAAACATGATAGGTGAAGAATTTTAACAGGACTTAGAGTCTGACCAAGGCTATGGATGTGTGCTCAGCTACCATGACCACAAAAGGGAGACACCTGGTTCACTTAGCTTATCATTTTTGGTCCTTGTACTCTTCTTAGGTGGACTAAAATTCTAAGTGCCCCTGAGAAAGGTGGTTGTGGTCATAGCTCAGCCTGCTTCGGAACACTACTCTCCTCTAATTTAAAGCAGTAGTGATTTTTTACAGTTGTGCTCCCCCTACCTAGTGCCCTGTAGACTTACTGGTCAGCCCAGGTCGTGGCAGGAGCTGTGTGTTGGTGCCCGTCACAGCAGGGAGCTGGCCAGCCTTGGGAGTGAGGAGCCAGTAGGTACTTGTCCATCAGGCTAGGGCTTTACGACAGAGCTGGGTTGCTTTCCATCCTGTGTCTTCTGACTTACTGTGCAATATCAGCTATTGGGTAGATAACTAACTGTTTGTGGCACACTTGTCCTTTTAGTAAGAAGGGTTGGTCGTCTTTGGGCTAGAGATGATAGGGTGTTTGTTTGCCTGGCATGCCTAAGGCCTGCATTTGATCCAGGGGTAAGGCGGGATGTGCCTGTTATCCTAATACTCAGGAGATGGAGGCAGGGGAACCAGAAGTTCAAGGTCATTCTTGGCTATCTAGCAAGTTTGAGGTCAGTTTGGGCTACCTAAGACCCTATTTAAATCTCTATCTGCCTCACTGGCAGAATTAAATACAAAGGAAAAGCTTTTTGTTCCTCAAGCAAGGCCTTGCTGTAAACTGTAAAGTTAAGTTGACTATGAGGTGGTGCTATTTGGTATCTTTTAAAAACTGGCTGAAGCAGGAAGACTGGCCAGTGTAGATTAGTTCTCTGGCTGCTGTTTTTCAAAGGGAACTGTTTGGCCTAACTTGAATTTTTGATGTGAGATGAGAATCAGTTCTTTCTTCTCACTGTAGTGCTGCCTTTCTTGACCAGGAGAGATAAATACATGAGCAATAAGAAGCTCTGCCTTTTGTGGACCAAGAATGCAGGATACATAGTATTAGCAGGTGTACACAATGCTGGGAAACCAGGAGTCCAGGCCCAGCCTTCCACGGTAATTCCTGGTTTCTTTTGGAGACTATAGACCTTAGTCTAGTGAGCACAGTGAGTTCTTCATGCAGAGAGATGCACACAGTAGGCATACTTATAGAGTCTGTAGGAGACGTTAGTAATTCCCTGGGTCCAGAGTCAGCAATTCTAGGTTTAGAATTTTTATAGACCTTTCCTGGTTACATTGTCTCAGCAAGGAAACCGTTGCTTTCCTTCCTGGGGACGTTTGGGGGCCACAGTGAAGTCAGTGGTGACAGAATACGATTTAAACCCCTGCTGCATCTGGAACCTGACCCATTAAGAAATTATGAAGCCAGCTCTAAGCACTGAGAGGCCAGAGAGTGCCCTGCTGAAGAGAGCCTGGTTCCCACCGTGGTTCAGACTCCACTAGTACCACAGACCTAGGGAATCTGCTCCTTTTTTTTGACCTGGAGGTCCCCTTCCTCATGTCTGAAGTCAGGTTATTGACCTCAAACCAGTTGAGCGCATGCGTCTAAAGCTACCTAAGAAATGGCAGTGAGGCCTGAACATGTCATCAAAGACGTGATAAGAGTCATCTCCTCTAGGAAAGAGCCTCTCAGGGATTTCTCTTCCCACATGACTGGAGGCCTTCTGCCCACAGTGAAATTGGCATGAGGCCTTTTGTTTTCCCTGGCTGTCACAGTCCAGAAGGGTTCTCCGTGATCCTGTCTTGTCAGCTGCTGTTTGAAAACACTAGCATCTCTCAGCTGTGGGGCTAGCGCATTCTGGCAGAGAGCTTTTTGTAGAAATGACTTCTGTATGACTCATGAAGCCAGACAGCACAAGCCTGTCATCTGCCAGTGCCAAGGAATGGACACTAGACAGCACTGAGGAGGAAGGGTGGGATTCTCAGAAGCACCCAGTGAGCTGAGCTGCCAACACAAGCCTTTGGAGACAGAGCTGCAGGAGACAGTGGCTTTGGGTTCTTCCCTTCAAGTGGTTGAGAGAGTGTGGTGCTTACAGAGGCCGCACTCCAGCTGCTTGCAGCTTCTTCCTCCAGGCGTGCCATTTCTGAAGATTGCTACAATTGTGAGGAGAATGGCTTCTGCCAAGTACACTGAGTGCTTAGTCTCCTGGAGCTTGTAGAAATTAGCAATTGAGATTTCATTTAAGATAGAAAGTGGATTTCTACTTCAGTATGGAACAGCCTACTTTAGTAAAGCCATCAGCCTTATCTATTTCCTGTTAATTTTGTTCATGGAAACTTTGCAGAAACATCGTGTGTGTGTGTGTGTGTGTGTGTGTGTGTGTGTGTGTGTGTACATATATACATGAGTGTATATATGTATGTATATTTGTATTATATGTATTGTGTGTTTTGGTGGAGAGGGCATAAACATACACATGTGCCATAGCACAGGACATACATGTGATCAGAGGACAAACTGGTTGTGAGTCAGACATTTCTGCCATGTGGGTTCCAGGGATTGGATACAGGTTTCCAGGCATGGTGGCCTGCACCTCTACCTGCTGATCCATCTCCCTAGCACCTGATACTCATATGTAGTGAAGGGCAAAAATGAATTTAAATAAACTGAAAATACCAGGCAGCAGAAGATAGCAGCAGATGGCACAACCATCTAGGGGCACGTCAGTGTGCACCCTGGTAGTCAACTGGGAGTGGTATTCCATAGCTTTTGGAATACCTTTTGAGTATTAAAGAACAGCTGATCGTGACTGCCTCAATGTTAAAGAGAACCATAATTTTACCAGTAAAAAAAAAAAAAAAGCAGTTATACTGGGCTAGATAATGCTTTAGACCTTTGGACCATGTAGCCCTAATCTGAGCTACTCTACACTGCCATTGTAGAAGAATAGCAGTGGACAATCCATAATCAATGACATGGGTATGTTGTTATTTAAAAAATTATATATATATATATATATACACACACACACACACACACACACACACACACCCAAAACACTAGAACAGAAAGCAAGCTGAGCAAGCCACAGGCCTTTACTCACTTACTCCTGCTGTATAGACTAGGTCATGAGCAGTCACCTTTGGAGTAATGGGTACTTTGTATTTTCTTTTATTTGTATATATGTACAGGCATGCAGGTGCCATGGCATGTGTGTGTAGGTCAGGGACAAACTTCAGGTGTCCCCATTTTCTGTCTTTGATATGGCGTCTCCTTGCGTTTTTCTGCTGCATACATAAAGGTCCGGGAGCTCCTGGAGATTCTCCTGTGTTTGCCTCCTGTCTCCCTGGAGGAGCTCTGGGATCACACACTTGTGCTATGTGGCTGGCTTTTAGAGAGGTTCTGAGTATTCAAGCTCTGGTTCCGACATTTGCACAGCAAGTTCTTTTACTCACTGAGCCTTCTCTTTGCTTGTGCAAGCATGCATGCACACACGCACACATGCACGCACGCACCTGTTCCCCGGGACAGATACTTTACCTGCTTCACTAGAAATGGCAGCTAAAACACCTTCTCAGGGGGAGATATTACTTTCATATGAAACAAGATTGGAAGTATGTGTTTTTCTTGGTCTATGACCTGTGTGTGGACTCTGCTTTCTGACCTGGCTTGTTGGTAGCACTACTGTCTACCAATCTAACTGGGAGCACCTAGGGAGTCCTCTGTGAAGAGCACGGTGTTTCTTCGGCCTGTCAACAGAAGGAGGTGACTTAAGAGTTCTCTCTTCCCCTAAACATTGAAGCCATCAGAATGAAACTAAGACTAGAATCATTGTTTTGAAGACTTGCTTTTTGGGGCTCTTTCTGAGCTGATTTTTAATCGTATGCTATTTTAATAGATATGGATATTTGAACTAAGTTATAATGAAAAAAAATTAGGTTGAAAAAAAATCTTTAGCATGGAACAGCTCTTTCCAGTCTTGTGTAGTCTGCCAAACCACTTTTCTGTTACTGAGTGCCCCTCATATCTGTAGGAATTAAGGACTAGAAAGAGGGAACACTGGCTCTTGTCTGTTGCACTACTCAGCTAGCAGAATGTTCTGCATTTAACCCCTTTAATAAGATCGCGTGTAGCAGAATGCCTCTTACTCTCTCCTTTTCCTCTCTCCTTTTCCAGGTCTTTTGGACTTGAGCGTTCTTGCTCATGCACCCCTGTTTTTTCTTTCCAGTTGCAAGGTCACGTGAACTCAAGCAAGTACAACTGGACCCACTGCCCAAGACAGTGACCCTGGCGTTTGCATCTCAACTGGAGAAAACATCTCTCAAACTGAAAGAAGACGTGCCAGAAGCTGACCTTTCCGGAGTGGATGCCAAGCTTGTGTCTAACCTCATGCCCTTTCAGAGGGAGGGAGTTAGGTAGATTCCTGATCTTCCTCTTGTTCTCTCTCACTTGACCTCTCTTAGCACAGCTGGAGTTTGAATGGTCTATGAATACCTTGCATGCATGTCTGAAACATGTAGGCATTAGCAGCCAGATGTGTTGTCACCAAAGCCCATTGTTACCATGGATGTCAGAGTCCATGAGTTAGCCAGGACTTCAGCTTGCATGGATACAGAAATCCAGTTCACATCAGCTGAAGGAAAGAGGTTTCTGAGTTTAGGAATAGAAGACCCAGCGTTTCCCAATAAACCCTCTGCTTTCTTCTTAGCTTACACCTCAGCTCATCTCAGGTGCTCTGTTCAGGGGCTTGTGGCTGGTGTCCCATGGTTTGGCAACACAGACTAAGTGCTGTTTTTGTGCTGTAGAAAGGGGAGCTGCTTCTTGTGGCTGCTGAGAGGACAAGGCTACCCATTGGCCCATGGGCTGCTGGTCCTTGGTGTGCTGGCCTCTGGTCCCCAGGGAGCTGCTTACTTGGTGCATCTTGGGAAATCGTTACCAGAAAGGCCAGGGGCAGCTGAAGTCCTTATAGAACCCCTAAGAAGATTGCTCTCTTCCTTTTTTGCTGTCTAAGAAGGACAGAAAAAGAACTATTCACCAGCTCATCACTAGGTTTCTGAGCCAGCAACAGCTTTCCACAAATTAGAGAGGACTGGGGTTTGGAGCAGGGGCCCAGATGTCTGGTGCGCAGTCTTCGTAGTTTCTCAGCTCTTCTCCACTGCCTCTGCTCTCGTTACTTCCCTCCCTTTGGTGAGATGATGGTCATACAGTTTAGAAGATTGAAGTGCTTTGTCTCCTGCTTCTCCCATTCTCCGGGGCAGGTAACATTTACTCCAGCCTCACAGTCTCACTTGGGGGTGCGTCAGAAGGCAAAGCTCCTGAATGGGAGTTGAGATTCCAATCCAGGCCTATCTGGCTCCAAAGCAGTAGACTTCACCTTTATCTACAGACTACTAGCAAGGCCCAGTACACTTAAGTGCTTCAGGTGTGCGTAGGCTGCCAGACTTTGCTAAAACAAAGCCAAATTCTCATTCTCTCCCCATTCATCCTTTTTGCCAGTAGTTTCAGTCACTGCTGGCTCCGCCCTGCTCCTTAGCATGTAGCGTGGTCTTCAGATGCCGTGTTTCTAACTCCACAGACTCTTCTGTCCGTCCTGGGCACGTTTCTCAGTGGAGATGAAACCCTTGGATGTGCCTGTTGCATCATGGGCTCCCTGCTCCCGTGTGCTCCTGTGCTCGGGTCAGGCTGAGTTTTCCCACTGCAGTTTCACTCTTGTGTCTGTTGTCCTCCCCATCCTCCACCAGTGGACTTCACTCTGCATTGTTCCTGTCCACCTCCCTTCCCCTCTAACTCTGTTCCCTAAAGGACTCCTGCCCTATCCTTTCTGGGAAAAGTCTTGCTGTGAGCAGGACCCATTCTGGGCAGTGTTACAGCCAGCATAGAGGGGTTCCTCAGCTCTAAGGGGTGGCAGGTTAACTAAGATGGACAGGATGGCCCTGTGCAGTGTGGTACCCACCTTACCCTGTCTATCTGTCTGCAGCTATGCCATATCAAAAAGAGGCCGGCTGCTGCTTGCCGATGACATGGGCCTAGGGAAGACCATCCAAGCCATCTGCATAGCAGCTTTTTATCGAAAGGAATGGCCACTGCTGGTGGTCGTGCCTTCCTCTGTGCGCTTCACCTGGGAGCAGGTTAGTTCTCTTTGCACCAGAATCATTGGGAAAGGGCTTCCTTAGGGTTAGAGGATCAAAACAATAATGTCAAGGCAAACCCTGGGATCTTTAAAAGTTTAGATGTGGGTCAAAGACCCGCAGAAAAATAAGCTGGTCCCTGAGGACAGGAAATCATGTTATCCCCACAGGGAGAAAAGCCAAGCAGTTGCTAGCTTAGGGACCTCTTGCCAGTCCCTCAGCAGATACCGTACCACTGCGCTGTTGTAAATAAGACCTTCTATCTACCCTGCACCAGATTTCTACAATGTCTCTATTTCCTTTGTCTCTCCAAATTCTGTGACACAATGACCCACTTTTCAGATAAATAAATGCAAGTTTCAAGGTCAAGAGCTTTGCCTCCTAAGGAGACAGCTTCCTGACTTCTGCTCAGTGTTTTGTTTGCCCCAGGGTGGTGTGCATAGTATGTTTGGACTACCTAATAGATGGAGGCCTGATGTGAACGTTGAAGAATTAAATCCCTTTAAGCAAATCCAGTGAAGGAAGGCCCAGCTAGCTCATTTCCAAAGCTTACGGCTTTATGCTGCTGGTGTGGTGCTAGGTTCTTCACAGACTGAGCTCTTCCTAAGCTACCAGAGTCACAGTGCAGAACATGCACCTCAGCCTGCTGCTGGCGAGGTCTGGATCCTGCCACTACGTGTAGAAAGTGTCATTATGTATCTGTAGGGGCCAGATTCCCTCAGCAAGTCCAGAAAGAGTCAGGTTGCAGCTTATGACAAGAGAAGTGATGTCAGGACATAGCAAGTCAAGCAATGGGGGCTGGGGGGCCACCTAAGTGCTGGGGCTTCCGTGTGGAGACCCAGTGGCCTTCCTAGGGCTCCTGGATACCTGGTTTATCTAATGATCCACTGTGGGGGACAGCGAGTGGCTTTGAAGAAAACATTGACATAAATGTTTTCATTGTGCTCAGTAAACCCAAGTTTTCTTGAAAGGACTACATTCTTCCCCAACTAGAACATTTAGAGATCACAGAGTGGAAACCACAGGCGTGGGAAGTATCTGCTCCTGGGAGAGAGTCCTGTCAGTGTCTAGGTGGGCTAGAGGCAGGTAGAGGAAACCAGAGTGTGCCAGATGCAGGAGGATGTGGAAAGGGACGTGTCTTCAGGGAATGTTAAACTTGCCCAGATCCCAACCCCCAGTACTGTTGATGTGTTGACTGGAATCACTGCTTTGTTTAACTATACTGTCCACTCCCCTGCAGGCCTTTCTTCGGTGGCTTCCATCTCTTAGCCCAGAGAATATCAACGTGGTGCTGACTGGGAAGGGCCGCCTAACAGCTGGTTTGGTCAACATTGTTAGTTTTGACCTTCTTTGCAAGTTGGAGAGGCAGCTAAAAACCCCTTTCAAAGTCGTCATTATTGTAAGTAATGGCAGAGCCCTGAAGTACTCTAAAGAGCTCCACAAATTTGGGAATTTGTGGCCTCCTTGATCCTCTCTGGGTTTTGGGGAAAAAGGGTGTTAGAAATTCCTGCCCTCCTTTTATAGAGAATGATTTTTTCATACCCTTCCTGAAGCAGCTCTTATGCCTATATACCAGAGTTTCCTGAGATGCATTTTAAACAGGTGGGACAAGTCTGTTCAAAGGTTTCTAATCCACCCCTCCTGTATTAGGAGGCTGGGGTGGAGGCTAGCATGTGTACACCAGGCCATTCTGGGTCCCAGGGACTAGAGCTGTGTCAGGAACAGTGTGTGCCTGCGTTGGTAACGCCTTGTCAATGCGGCTGAACCATACCAGTCAGCAGTCAGTGATTCTCTTCCAGCTGGTGTGAAGGCTCGTCCCATCCCTGCTAAAAGGAAATCAGTTTTTACTTGAGTTCTTCTTAAAGATGATGTCACCTGCCTCCAGATCTGAAGGTGCTGCTTTTCACTGGCTTTCCTTTGCATCTTCACACACTTCATGAGCATCTGGGGAGACATGGTGGACAGCCAGCTGTCAGTGCAGAATACATAGACATGGTTCCAAATACAAACGCGGCAGGAGCTCGGAACAGGGAAGGAGAAAACATTGTTGTATTCCCCAGGAAATGTTTAGTGTGTTCTGGACATGAGGACCACCCTGTGTTCTTAGTGTGTGCAAACGAGAACACATAATTTATCAAAGCTATTTTGGTAATCTGAGTCTGTGAGGAAGTCATGTTGGGCTGGCACAAATTCAAGTATGGTTTTGAAAGTATGCCAACATTCCAGTGAAATGAAATAGTAAAAGAAGTACCCCAGGATGATCATGATGGCTCTGGGATGTGGGGACAGTGATGGCTGCCTTTCCTGACCAGGCCCTTGTATTAGGTGTTCCACATATAGCCACTACTCTAACCTTTGTTCCCAAGCAGCACTGCCTTTAATTCACTTGAACTGACAGTGTAGGCACATCCATCCACAGTCACAGAGCAAGCACAGTGGAGAACCACTGGCTGAAACTTTGTGGCCTCAGAATTTATATGTTTCTGTTCCTGGCTCATCACTAAAGAAGCCTTGTGATTGAGGGCAAGTTGCTTGCCACTAGTGTTGTTTTGTCCTCAGATGAAGCAAACAAACCACCTGCCATCTTCTGGCTTCACTGCAGCAAGGGACAAAGGGACAGCTCTGAGAAGCACATGCTTTGGATGAGGCTTCTTGTCTTCAGCCTCTCTTGTGGTTTGTTCTGACAGCGGTACCTTTTACCCGTGCTTAAAAGGGCCAATTCCCTTTCATGCCTGACACATTTTCTGCAATTTCTTTCTATAAATGGCTTTCTCATGACTTTCATGAAGATTTATCGTGAATCAGGATCATGAATGTAGTATCCTAGGCATCTGGGAGATGCCATCTTGACAGCTGGGGGCAGGTCACCTCACACTCTGTCCATTGTGTCGTTGAAGCCTCCCCCAACCCCCCGCCACTTTTTAATCATAGCTGAAGTGGAGCAAGTTGGAAGCTTGTAGATTCTTCCAGGGACAGAGGTAAGATGACTAGTAGCCCCTGGTACAGGGAATATGCATTAGGTGGCAGGAGAGCTTTGAGGGCTGCCCCTGTGTTAGCTTATTTCAGACACAGCAAGCTGATATATCCATTCTTTCTGATAGCATTGTATCTGTTTTATAGGTAGAGAAGCTGGTATCATAGAGAGGTCAGTTAGTGGCTCAGAGTCAATAGCAACCATTTGGAGTGTACCAACCTAAGATTTTTCCCTCCTGGGAAGGTATATGTTCATGGTTCCTTTGTCTTTGGAAAATATGGCAAATTTTGTGTTTGTTTGTTTGTTTATATAATGTACAACTATAAATCCATCAAATGCTATATTTTCAGCACAACAGTCCCCCAGAGGACAGGAGTTGGTCAGTTTTTCATTTCTCAGTTCCCACAGTGCTTTGTGTGCCTTGCTGTGGTGGCATAACTGTCTGGTCTGCTGCCAGTGTGTCTGCTGCCAGTGTGTCTGCAAAAGTGGAGGGCAGTGCAGACCTCAGAACTTGACACCAGTTGAGAGCATGTCGAGGGTCTTCAACACACCTGACTAATGCCAGGCAGTTGTGAGGTGTGTCCCACATGGTGGCAAGTCACCTCTCAGGGTTCTGTCCACCTACATACCCAGTGGGCAGATTGGGGCAAATATTCACTAACCCCCTTTCCAGGTGGAAAACTGCCCTAGAGAAAGAGACAGTATCTTACCAGTGTATAATAAAGAAGCTGCCCAAGTCTGGGTCCTTCCCTAGTGTACTACTGCTTCATCTCCTTAAATGGCAATGGTTCAAGTGAGGCGTTCTCATGGCAAATATCAAGCTAGACTCAAGTCAGGTGGGTTGTCGTGGATCAAGGACTGCCTCTGTTCACCCACATGGTTATTTGTTGCAGGATGAATCACACTTCCTCAAAAACATTAAGACTGCCCGCTGCCGAGCAGCTGTGCCTATACTAAAGGTAAGTGTGGCCGAGAGGAGAGTTAGCACCTTAACATACTTGGTCAGGCACGGGGGGTATGCAGGCCAAACAGATGCAGCCAGGCCACTGGGCTATGGGTGGGATGCAGTGTTGACACTGGATCTCTCCTATTGAGGGTCCCAGACTCAGATGGGAAGAGACCCCGAGTCTTCTCCTTGGCTTCCTGCCAGCACAAGAAGCTTGTGACAGTGTGTCACTAAATAGCTCAGGAGAAACTGCATCTCTTGCAGTGGCAAAGCTGTCAAGACGTGATGTGTTATCTAAGGGCAGAACCAGGCCAGGGCTATGGGTGTCAGAGAATAACCTCAGGCAAAGCCGAGGCTTGCCTGGTAAGCTGATTGATCCTTTTTACACTGGCCAGGACCTGTGGTTAACTAGAAGGCCAGCTGTGTACTCTTCCATCATGTTGTCAGGTCTGTACCTGCCCTGAACACATGGGCTGCCATGTGTTCACCTGCAAAGCAGGTGGCTGTGGGACTGCAGAGCAGGGTCAAGTCTTTCTCCGTACACTTTCTGATGCAGTTCTGTCCTTGTCTTGTCCTGTGTTCTGTACCTCACTCTTCAGAGATAAGTCCCAAAGGTTAGGAAGTAGGGGAGTACCCACATAACACCTTCTACTGGCAAGTGAGAAGCCACTCACAGATGACATGACGTGGACTGTGAAACAGAGCATTCTGTTTAAACAATCTGTGAGCTTTGAAAACCACAGGGTTCACTGGGGCACGGTGGTGCGTGCCTTCACTATCAGCACTGGGAGGCAAATGCCAGGCAGATCCACATAGTCCCAGGACACCCAGGGCAACGTAGAGATCCTGTCTTAAATACGTAAACAAACAAGCAAATAAAAATAAAATCACAGCATTTACTGTTTAAAACCACCCTTTGTTCTTTAGTGAACTAAGAAGAGCAGATGCACTAAATGCTAGCCAAGTTCACCGTCTGAAAATTAATTTTCCTGCCTCTTTACAAACTGTCTAAAAAGTAATTTCAAGCTCTAATTTTTTAAAATAACAGTAAGTCAAGGTTATGTCATATGTTCCAGATCAAAAATGTAAGTCTTTAACTTAAGCTTGACACCATTGTAAACTTTTCTATATAGTATCTGCTTCTGTGCATACCTAAATGAAATGTCATCTCAGGGTGGTGACCTGTTTAGGGGAAAACTTTAATATGCTTTCCTTAGAAAAATGTTAATACATCTTGATACTGTGGTTCCAATATTAATTTTATTTTATCAGTAAAATTAAATATTTTAATTTTAATCAAATATTTTAATTAAATCAATATTTTTATTATCTTTATCAGTAAAATTAAATCTCTACCTCTGATTGTCGACAAAAGAAACTGCATGGTAGAATAATTATATATTTAAGTTCTGATATGATATCCTGTTAGCAACCGGTTTGGTGTTGCTGCCTGGGTGGGCACATGGGGCCTCACAGTGGGATCTGAAACGAGTGCTTATGGCTAGACTTCCAGAGACAGCATGCACGTCTTTAATATCCTGGGTATATTTCAAAGTGATGTTTTAAAATGACCATTAAACGGCTGGCTACTATATGGTACTTTGCATTTGCAGAGTAGGACTGAGTGAGGATGGCTGCTGTTCATGAAGGTGTCTTGAGCTCTTCTGAAGCACTGACTCTCCCTAATGCTTAGTAGTGAAAACGGGGGAAGGGGGAGGACTTCCTGTGCTGGTCTGTTAGCTCCTATCTCTTCTCTGCTGTATTTTCAAATCCAGCCCTGCTAACCCATGCTATGGGGCTGAGGTGTGCATGGTGGGATATTTAGCTGCATTCTTGGCCTCTACCAGCTTGTTACTCCCAGAACAAGTCACTCCTCACCTGCATCCTTGCCCCTTAACCACCATGAAGAAGCACTGATCTCAGATACCCTAAGAACTGAATCTGGATGCTTCTGAAATAAGATGTTGCCCTTGATTTTTCCTTAGATGTATACAGGGTCTTGGGAATATATTCTTGGCATGAATTCAGTCCTCAATACCAGACAGACAGACAGACAGACAGACAGGCAGGCAGGCAGGCAGACCAACAAGCAAAACCTTATATTTTCATAATATAGCAAGATATTTTCAGCAAACGTGTCAAGAGGCGATTAGATTTTAGCATGCAAACAGATAGTGGAGTAAGATCAAGTGCAGAGAATTAGGGGGTTTTTGGTTGTTTGATTGACTGAAACAGAATCACAGGCTGACCTTCAACAATATATGGACTGAGAGTGACCTTGTGTTCTTGACCCCTCTGCCTCCACCTCTCAAGTGCTGAAACAGGCAAGTTCCTACCACAACCAGCTATTTGTTTTTCAATCTAAATTGGCTTCGATTGGCTTTGTATAACTTGCTATACAGTTGAGACTGGCCTTGAACTTTTGATCCTCCAGCCTCTGCCTCCTGAGTTCTAGTATTTCAGATGTATGCCACAATACCTGTTTGTTTTGATGTAGTTAGGGTTGAATGCAGGGTTGTATGTATGCATGCATGTATGTATGAATGAATGTATATGTATATTATGCATATATGCATGTATATGTATATATGTATATATGTAGGTATGTTAGACTAGCACCAACTGAGCTACATCCTTGGCCTAAACACAGGTTTTGTACATGGTGACGGTAGTCATTGTCATAAGAAACTGGTATCATTGTCCCCAGGAAAATAAGAATTCTTTCTTCCTCATAGCACTGCTTGCCTATGCTACTATTACCAAAGAAGATGATTCTATTTTTATATATATAACTGTGTAAAAATTGGCAAGATAGAAAACAATTAAGGAGCAAAGTTAAAATTTCCGACTGTTTTTCTAACAAGTCAGTAATGGGGCAAGTTCATCTTTAATGATTAACCTCCATTGGCAGGCACTTGGCTGTTACAAATAATTCTTTTTTTTTTTTTTTTGGTTTTTTTTGAGACAGGGTTTCTCTGTGTAGCCCTGGCTATCCTGGAACTCACTCTGTAGACCAGGCTGGCCTCGAACTCAGAAATCTACCTGTCTCTGCGTCCCAAGTGCTGGGATTAAAGGCGTGCGCCACCACCGCCCGTCACAAATAATTCTTAATATAAATGGACATCCATTTATAATGTGTTCTTGTTGGACTGGTTCCTACAAGCAGAACTGCTGGGTCCGTTACCTTCACGGGAGGACTCTGAAGTTCCATCTGACCAAGTGTCACCATTCACTCATGTCTTGTCTAAGTGGTAGCTCTTTTCATCCGAACAGTGAGTATCCTTCCTCGGCAACATTTAGAGTGGGGTTTTGTCTAATTGGTTTGTTTACACAAAATTTTTAGATGTTGAGTCAAATAGCAAAAGTAATTTAGTTTTAAATTGTATTTCGTGTGTATGGATGTTGTGCCTGCACGTGTGGCTCTGCACCACTTGCTTGCTTGGTGCCCATGGAGGCCAGAAGAGGGCATCAGATTCCCCTGAACTAGGTTGAGAGCTGCCATGTGGGTGCTGGGAATCAAACTGAGCCATCTCTCCAGCTCCAAAATTAATTTTTAAGGAGAAAAGTCACCAGCATCCCACTGTTTTTTTCCTGATGGATGTTTCTGCGAGTGTAGTTTTGTTGTTGTTTGTTTCCTTTTGTCTTTCACACAGTCTTGTGTATCATAGGGTGCCCAGGGATGGCCTTGAACTTCTGATCCTCCTGCCTACATCTTCTAAGCACAGGCATTTGATGACACTAGGCCCTGTTCTAGTCCCTAGTTCCAATAATTGGCTAAATAAGAAGTCAGCTAAATATCTGGGGCTTTGGGTTTTTTGTTTTGTTTTTTCTTTTTAAATAATTAGATAAATTTATAAAAAAAATACACTATAGTAAAAACCTTGTCTTTTTCTCCCATCTTTGGATCTTTCATCTTTCCTGTCCCTCAGAGATTGCTATCACCATCATGATTCATACTTTACTTCCATAAGAAAAGCCTAATTCTAAGTGTGTGTTTTCTTCTTTGCAGAGTATTTAACAGCTCCTGCTTTGTCGTTTCTTCCTTTTTGAGACAGGCCATTGTATAGCCCAGGCTAGTCTTGAACTCCTCATCTTTTCGCTTCTGCCTCTTGAGTGCTGAGATCACAGAAACAGAGGGGCTGCTTTTCTAACCCTGCACCCCTTCTGTGTCCCTGGAAAAGATAAGTCACTGCAGTGTTGTACGTAAAAGCTTCTGTTTCGGTCCAAATCCAAAGAGAACAGAAGATACCCATTTTGATAGACTTTTACAATGTATAAGAATGAGGTGGTCATTTGGAATGACATGGGATGATTTCCAGGACGCACAGTCCACGGAAATTAATAGGTATAAAGCAGTGGTTGTTATAAAACTGGGTGTGGGAACGGATGAAGTCCTGAGTAACCGTGCTTTGTAGACATGAGCATGGCCATGTCAAGGATCGCAGTGTCACACACACCAACAGCAAAGCCTTCCCTGGTTTAGGCTCAGGGAAATGGCAGAGCTGTCCCCTTGTCCAAGTACTGAAGTTAAGAATATTGGCCTTTAACTAAAACCAGTGTAGCAGAAACTATTAATCACTGCTGCTTTCTCCAGATGACTGCAATCTAAGAATGCTCCCCTACAGAGACTTCCTATCAAGATGAGCTAGCCACCCTACTCCTCCAGCCGCATATGAAGACACCTGCTTCCTAATTCAGTGGTATATAATAAACGCACGGAGTTTGTGGGTTACTAGTGTGCACCCGCCCAATTAGAGCTTTTCAGTAGGAATGTCTGCTTGCCTTCTCTCTTATCAAGGGGGCAGGTCAACTCCAAAGCTGGACAGGTAGGAGCAGCTAGATATGGTGGCACAAACCTGTGCCTTTCTCAGGCCACAGGGGAGAAGGGTGTCCAGTGGTAGATCTCATACCCCTGGGGATGACAAAGCTACAAAAAGAGGTCCCTGTGTCAAGCCATCCTGTTTTTCTCAAGTTCATTACAGAATCAGGATTCAAAGAGAAATTATTGGAGTCTAATATTCAGGGGGAAATGGACTATTCTTCCAAGAAAAGAAAACCCCGCAGTACTTAATTTTATTACATATGCTATTTTAATAATACCTATAAAAAAGCCTTAAAGATCAGATTATATTCCTCATTGTATTCTCATTATAGGATCTTGGAATGTTTAATCCATATACCTGTAGTCACAGTCGTCATTCTGACTGATCTTAGCCAAGAAGTATGACATCCAAGTTATACTAACAGAGAGCAGTGATACTGACTTAGTGTAGAAGCACCGTGTTGGCCAGGAGAGGTGACTCAGCAGTTAAGAGCACCGGTCGGTCTTGCAGAGGGCCTGGGTTCTGTTTTCAGCACCCACATGGTAGCTTCAAACTTTCTGTAACTCCAGTTCTAGGAGGTCCAATGCTGGCCTCTGGCAGGCATTTGGTGCAGATGTACAAGCAGGCACAGAGAAAACAAAATGAAATACAAGAACATTGCACTGTAGATCCGAGTGGTAAGATTGCTACTCTTTAGCATCTTTGGAATATGGCAGGAACATCTCCCATTCACCCACTGGGAATCAATCTCGCTTCCTCCTGGGGAGGGTTTGTGAGCCTACTTTTGGTTGTGATACAAGTATTTTTGGTCACTTGACTCCTAGCTAGGGTTGCCATTATTTGAAGATTATTGGTTCCAAACATTATTTCTGAAGGTTCTAGAGTGATTTGTGAACTAGTTAAAACTCAAGAGCTCACAGTGTCCTGTGGCATCAGGGTTCGGAGAGTTGGAACTTGGGAAAACTTGACCTTTTCTTTAATGTCACCTGCTTCTGCACAACCTACTCCTAACATTTCTTCAAGTACTGGAGAAAATGCTGGCTATAAAAGTGGGACTCCGTAGGTGCATGTCTTTAATCCCAGGATTAAAGGGATACAGAGGCAGGTGGATCTCTGAGTCTGAGGCCAGCCTGGTCTACAGGGCTACACAGAGAACCCATCTGAAAAAGCCAAAGGGCAGGAAGGGGGGGGTGCCTCAACTTTGAGGAACATAATTCTATTTCCTTGTTATGGAAATGTTATAACCAATCAAAATAGCTCAGCACAACTGGTTATTGGCTTAATTGTGGTAGGGGGTATGAATGGAAAGTGGTAACTTCTTGGCTGTTTGTTAGGTGGACTTGAAACAACCCCAGCTCTTTGCTCTGAGCACCCCTGGGCTCACACTTTAGAATCTACGTGTAGCTTACCTGCTTTGGCTGACTGTATAGCATTCTCCTTGGTGCATTACATAATGCTAGCTTGCCCTGCCTCTGACTCTCCTGCAGAGCTTCTGACCTTCCACTCTGAGGAGACAACTTAGAAGGCCAGCTGCCCCCCCAGTGTCTGCTTGTGAACTGCATTACCTTCCCAACAGCACACAGGAGTTCTTTAATGCCACCACACTGTGGTTTTCTTAGGTGCTGCTGTCTCCTTAGCCAGGGGAGTTGGCTATACAATGTTTATTGTAGCTTCGGTTTATGTCATTTTACACATTTTTATGTTCCTAGATGTGGCTTCCTCAGATAGACCAAGCATAGCAACTGTTTTCAGGTAGGCACAAATAAAGGCCTACTACATGATTGACCACAGCATTGGGTCTGAGCACAGAACAGCTTACATCATTCCAGGACAAATGAGATGCTCTTCTGGTTTCTTCTCAAAGCCAGCCTTTCCCTTTTCTGCAATAAGCCTTGCTTGTCAGCACCCATACCCCTCCTTTATCCTTCTCCCACTGAGCCAGCCTAGGGAGTGTATGAGAGAGCTCACTATCAATTCAGCCTGTGGTGAGTTTTTACCACCTGGCTGGGAGCTGGCTCAGCCCAGGCTCCATCCCAGGCAGACACAGCAGCTTGGGGAATGGGTTCAGGATGATGTGCAGATTTCTCCTGTTGATGAAGCTTTTTGTTTACACTCTTTTTTGTCTGCTGCTACTTTCCTGAAGTAGGCTAAAGCCACAAACAGAGATGCTATAGACATTATTCAGGATGCCCATTGTTATATCAATGAGCCTGAGTTAAACTGTGCAGGAAATTATAGGCTTCAGTAATTGAACTGTGGAAAATCATAGCTGGAGAAATTCATGGCTCTGTCATCAGAATGGGATTAGAGATGGGCTGTGGCCGAGAGGGCAGAAGTGCATTTTGAAAATTATATGTATTGCATATTTATGAGGAAACTTCTTTCTTCTCATGGTTACACCTTTATTTATTATTTTTATGAGTCAGCATATCCATTTTAAGACTTACTTTCTTCCCTTTGGAGATTTGGTTCATGTGGTTGCCCTGTATTACTGTCGTTAACTCAAGGTTACCGTGGTTAACAAGCGGTTTCCATGCAGCTGAGCTCCATGATGGAGTCTCTTCCAAAGCTGTGTGAATTTTACCTCACAGCAGCAACTTGATGCTACAGTCTCCTCTTGATCTCACTCTTTCCCATCTGTCTAAGAGTATATGATCTAGGTGTGATCGCCTCGGCTCAGGCCTGAGTCAGGAAAGTGAAGAACTGGGAGTCCTCATTGGTTCAGCCAGCTGTTTATCTCCCTCCTGCCCACTGCTGAGCAGGCTGCTGCAGACCTAGGCTGAGCTTGGTCAATGGATCTGGGTCTCATCATTTAAAGTTCTTAGTAATTAATTATAAAGTGAGCTTGAGTCTTGAAATAAAGTAAGTTAATAAAGACCCTTTTCCTTAAAAACAAAACGAAACAAAACACTGAGTCAAATGCCTGCTGGCCAGCATGGAAACTTGAGTCTGGTTGCCTGGCTGGGTGTGAGGAGTCAGGCAGGTCCTAGAGCTCATTGGCCAGCCAGCTTAGCCAGATGGAGAAAAGACCATGTCTCCAAAAACAAGGTGCAGTGATCACAAAGACACATGGTGTGGACCTCGTCCCCCCTTCCACATCACACATGTGCACACCTGCATACACATGAACATGCACGTACAATACACACACAAAATTTTAAAACACTAGATGGAAGATTCTACAGACTCTGTCATTTCCTCTTGGTGCTCACAGGATCTTTATGGTAAATTTAACTTGAATTTCAGAAACCTGTTCTGTTAGAAATTCAGGCCTATTGACCTCTCTTCTGCTGTGCTCCAAAGCTCGTGTTTACTTCATGTTCCCTCAACACTAATTAGCTTTGCTCTGAATTTTTCTCAGCATGTAGTGTACATTGATTACCTACTCTGTGCCAGATGCAAAGTGCTACAGCAAGTAAGTAGGAACACAACCCCACCTTAATCTCTGTATCATCCAGGGCTCTCTAGGAGAGTGTGGGAAAAAATAGAGGGTGCAGCTGTGGAGTCCCCAGGGGTTTCCACACTGTGGTGGTCCCACATGCAGGAGGAGGTCTTAGGTTCCAGCCGCCTGGAGGCTTTGGCAGCGGCAGGCCCCAATGACACGAGGAAGTCCTTGGTTCCAAAAGGGTTTATTGTCATGGTGGATGGTGGATGGATCTGGGTGTACCCCGGTAAAACTCAGGCCAGTCCTGAGTTAAATAGGGAGGGAGAAAGGGGGAGGATTGGGGGGAGGATCTGGGGAGGCATGCTTAATTTGCTCCGCCCTCTGGCCTTCATTAGTATGTAAATCCCTAGGCCCTGAGGCCTCTAGTCACACCCTCTACCTGTGCACTTTGGGAGGGGCTGTCTGGCCTACGTGACTGAACAATGTAATTCTATGGAGACTAGACTGCTTTTCAGGACCCTGGGTTCTGGGGGCACACTGAACTCCTGCTGGCTCTCACGCAGAGTCTCGGGGTTCTAGGCAACTGCCCAGCCATGACCCAGAATACCTTTATGCAGTCCCACAGGGGAGCAGAACTTTAAGAGTGAAACTGTGTGTGTGTGTGTGTGTGTGTGTGTGTGTGTGTGTGTGTGTGTGTGTTGTGTGTATGTATGTATTTATGGGATTTATTAGAGTGAGTTACAGGCTGTGGTCCGGCTGTTCCAGCAGTGGCTGTCTACCAATAGAAAATCCAAGAATTCAGTACTTATTTAGTCCATGAGGTTGGATGTCTCAGCTGTTGTTCAGTATACTCCAGAGTCCTGAAAAAGTAAGCTATAATGCCACTAAAGGAATGGACTTGCTAGAGGGTGAGGACAAGCAGGCAAAGAGGGAGCAAGCTTCCTTTTTCCATGTTCTTTATGTAGGCTAGCAGCAGAAAATGTGATCCAGATTAATAGATCTCAGAGATCTGGATTAAAAGTGGGTTCTCCTACTTCAAATGATTTATTTAAGAAAAAAATCCCTCAAAGGTATGCCCAGCCATTTGGGTTTTAGTTAATTCCAGATGTACTCACATCAACAGCCAGGACAGCCTTCACAATCTCAAGAACTAACAAGAGCTAGTCCAGGGAGCTCAGGAAGAGGATGTGCTGTGACAGCAGCTAGGTGGACTGTGAATGGCAGTTGACACCTAACTCCTCCCATCAGCAGACTGTTTGGTTTTTGCAAGGCATATGGAGGGGTTTTTTTTGTTTGTTTGTTTTTTGTTTTTTTTGGCTAGAGTACCTTGATTTAGAGACCACACAGTTCTGGTGTGAGGCTTGTCTTCGCCATCTTTGGTAAAGGAAAGATCTGACATATTTAAAAGTGGGAATGGGCTGGAGCCATGGAGCAGTGGAGGAGAGTGCTTGCTGCTGTTCCCAAAGGAGTGAATCTGTTTCCTAGCACCCAGCTTGTCTGTTCACAATTATCTATAACTCCAGCTGCAGCGAATCCAGTGGCCTTCTGGCCTCCACTGGCATGTTCTTGTGCGTGTACTCAGAAAAATAAATATGTCAAGTCAAGAACAGCCAGGCAGCAGTGAGAGCCCGGGCTGTGGAAGACAGACCTGCTGCAGCCTTCAGGATTCTGCTGTTCCTGGGTGGGGGATGGACCATCCAGCTCCCGCCTCGTGGCACTTTTGATATTTTGTATTAGGGGATCCCTCATAGGAATAGCAGTCCCTTCCTCCCAACTGTGTTGAGAACATCTTTGGCTGTTTTGCCTTTAGGTTGCCAAGAGGGTGATCCTACTGTCGGGCACACCCGCCATGTCTCGGCCTGCAGAGCTCTACACACAGATCATTGCTGTCAAGCCAACCTTCTTCCCTCAGTTTCATGCCTTTGGACTTCGCTACTGTGACGCCAAGCGGGTACTCATCCTCTTATCTCCATGCCCCACCTTTACCCTCATGTTGACACTTTTCTTTCTGCTCCTTGGGATGAACCAAGAAATGGGCCAGAAAAACCAGATAGTATTTTCTAGGAGAAGTTCCAGCAGTTACTCTACAGATGTGAAGGGCTCTGCGTGGTGAGCCACCCATCTGGATGTGACTCCAAACCTGCTGTCTGCACAGTTCTGTGAATTCACAATTGTTTGCCATATTTTAAATCTACTTTTAAAATAGAAATCCTTCAGATATTAAAAAACACTTCCATTTACTCACAAAGTACATATAATGTAAATTACAGTGCTTTGCAAGGTTCATGGCAGACTGTTTTGTTAGGTGGTTGTTGAGGTGGCGCTCGGTTGTTGAATGTGTTTAAAAGCCGTATATTTTTATTAACACAGTCAGCAGCTTACTCGCCACACGATTGTTTCCAGAGTAGATTGTTTTTTCATTTTTGAGTGATGCTTACCTCAGTCCTGTTTGCAAATGATCTGCTTCCTGAACTGGATTCCTCCCTCAACTAGCTAGTCTGTAGGTGAGCAAGAAGGACCAAAGATCGAGTTAATTATTCTGACTCTGATTGTCCCATCCTCTGTCCCCAGTGTGTGACACTCTGAGGCACCATGCTCAAGTCCTGCTTAGTCTCCTTCCCGCTTGACTTTGCCCACCTCAGTCATTGACAGTGTCTGTGTCTTCTTTATATCCTCCTCTCCACCCAGCCCACTGCTTGAGACATCCTTAGAAAGTGATTATTCCAGGTTAAAATGTTTGGTATTATTCAATGTTAACCTACAAGGTTAAGAGGTAAGAATATTAAACTTTGGGAAAAGATATCCAAACTAATTATGATATATGCACACCTTCCCAAGATTGTTATAAAGTACATCCCAGAGGCAAGCTGTTTCCCTTACCTCCTAGACTTATGCACTATGAGCCCTCACTAGAGAAAGCAGCCTGTGCCAAACTCATCTAATATCCAGTGGCTGTCTAGAGGCATTTGCTAAGACCTTCCCTTGAATTTGCCTTTAAAGGAAGGAAGGAAGGAAGGGAGGGAGGGAGGGAGGGAGGAAGGAAGGAAGGAAGGACGGAAGGAAGGAAGGAAGGAAGGAAGGAAGGAAGGAAGGAAGGAGAAACGGAGGGCAAGCACTGGACCAGTTTATCTCTCCACCCTTGACATCTCAGTCTCTCTGTCTAGCAGACACTTACCCTGTCTCCAGCATGCGCTCCGCCCTTTGACTCCTCTAAAGTGAGCAGCAGGCCCAGCTCCCCACCAGGCGGCTCATGGTCCAGGGGAAGGTGAGGTAGGAAGACATTGAGCTGTGACTGTGCAGAGCAGAGGAGGCCCGGTGCTCCCTGGTGTTCTATGTAGAAATCATCTTATTTCTAGGAAGATTACCAGGGAAGAATAGGATGTGATTGATTAATTGATGTTTGATTGAAGATTGATTGCTGTGATGGGTTCAAACCCAAGGCCTTATGATGCCAGGTTGAATGTTGTACTGCCATTCACGTACACTCACCCAGGGCCTTTATTTTAGTTTCTAATGCTTTCTCCAGCTATACGAGAGAGAAAAGGACCTGAACCCTCAGCCTCCCAGCAGCTCCCAATCAAGGGGACCATGATTTGAGGGATAGCCTAGGCACTCCAAAACTTTGCTCTAGTTTCATCTAGACCAGCACAAACCTGTTTTGGCCTCTTCAAACTGAAACATCAGTCATTTAAGCTACTAGAAATGTTAGTATCAAATTGTGAGCTGCCGTGACAGGAGTTTTTGGTTTATCTCATGCCTGGCTTTTCCTACCTCCTTTCTGCCCGCATCTGTCTCGGCTGGGCTTCATTCAGTTTTGTAAAGCCTCTTGGAACTCTCCAATAACGGTCACAGTGGGGTGATAGGAAGACAGAGTGCTGTGTCTGGAGCTCCTAGACTAACAGTTGTCCCCTCTCTCTCTTCAGCTCCCTTGGGGCTGGGACTACTCGGGCTCCTCCAACCTGGGTGAGCTGAAGCTGCTGCTGGAGGAGGTAATCATGCTTCGGCGGCTCAAATCTGACGTGCTCTCCCAGCTTCCAGCCAAGCAGCGCAAGATGGTGGTGGTCAACCCTGGTCGGATCAGCACCAGAGCTAGGGCAGCCCTAGATGCAGCAGCCAAAGAAATGACCAAGGACAAAACTGTGAGTGTGGATTGTGAGCGGGCGCATTCATGGTCCTACTGAAAGCTGTTCTGTGCGTGTGTTGGGGAGTTCTCTAAACCTGACTTTCTGCTGTCTCTTCTGCCTTCTTGAGCAAGAAGAGCCAACCATGTGACTCCTCACCTGACCTATTTTGTGTGTGTAGGGAGCATGTGAGAGTGCTGTTGTTGGTCTGTGCTGTGTATCCTGGGTTGTTGGAAGCTGGGATTGGTATTGAGAGAGTGAAAGGCTCACAGCGCTGAGCTTAGATGCAGTCTCCTGCTTTTTACCTTAGAGCTGCATACAGGATGCTCTGCTGGCTGCTTTTATTCCATACGCTTACTCAGTGTCAGCTGCCCAAAGTGCTGTGAAGAACTCTGTATCCGCTCTATTTCTGTCTTTTGTGATAAAGCCTTATAATTTTAACTACCAAGAAAATACACAGCCATTTATAATTTTTTACATTTGGGGTCCAACAGTCCCCCAAACAAAGGCAGTCAGACACTGCTGAGATCCCAGCCTCTCTGATGTGACAGAACACACAAAAATGACCAGAGATCAAACAAGAGATGCTTTTAGTGTTGCTTACATAAGAGAAGCAAGATTAGCCAGGAACTTTTAAGAAATTAGGCAGAAAGAAGAAGCCCTGATAGATTGCTGCCCCGGCCCACAGAGAAGGAGGCGAAAGAATGAAGGGACAAGAGACACAAAGAAGAAGCACTAGTCTGAATGTCTGATCAAGTGCTTCAACTTTTTTGTTCAGGCTGCCATTATAAAGACAAGCAGGCAGGAAGGTTATCTAGCAGTCAGGGTCCAGGGCCATCCCATAATTGCAAAGTTCTCTACGCCCATTCCTTAGCCCATACCACTTATCTAAATATTTCCTCACAAGCAAGAGGGCAATAAAACATTTCTTGGCTCACGTTGCTTAATCTGGTTAATATTTTCTCTCAGGCAGGAGGGCAATAAAGTATTCCTTACTTCAGGCTGTTTACCTAACTGGCATTTGCCCTCAGGCGGGAGGGCAATAAAGTCTTGGCTCCCGGCAGATTGTCATACCATATTTAGTGTGTGCTGAATTGTACATAATACCCTGAATACCCCAGAGAAAGGGAGGGATATTCCCTGTGTACAGTTTTCCATTGATGTGGACACAGTGGATCATGTTCTTTTGTTGTGATAGTGATTTGGTTTTTCTTTTGAGACAAGGTCTTGCTTGTAGCCCAGGCTAGTTCCCAACTTATAGCCTTCCTGCTTCTGTCTCTTGGCGGTTAAGGTTGCAGGTTTTTGCTACCATGCCTAGTTAGAATAGTAAGTTCTTTTAAGTTATAGTTTGGTATCACAAGGTTCTCTGTCACTAAAAATTAGTCCTGGTGGTCTTGCTCTGATTACTACAAATACAATTTAGTAAATAGAAACATTATAAATTTTAAGTATATCTTCCCCTTTTTTGTTGTTGTTGTGGGGGAGGGTGCTTTGGATCCAACCCAGAGCCTTGCTCATCCTGAACATTGCTTTACCACTGAGCTCACCTCAGCCCAGAGCTTGCTTTAGGACAGGGTCTCACTATGTACATCTGGCTGGCCTGGAACTCACAGGGATCACCTACTTCCACCCCTTAGGTGCTAGGATTAAAGAAGGATTAATGTCTGACATGGATGGCAAATATTATGTGAACCAGGAGAATTCAGGCATGCATGTTTTTAGATCCAATGGTACAATTTTGTTTTTGCTAGAATGGTGGTTTGTTGTATGTGTGATTGGAGTAAGGTCATGAGTATTCCTTTCTTGTACCTGGGCTGCCTTTGGAACTAGCTTGAGAGCATCTGATATAGAAACAAAGAAAATAGAAAGAGAGCATCTGATATAGAAACAAAGAAAATAGAAAGAACGAGAAGGGGGAGGGAGGGAGGGAGGGAGGGAGGGAGGGAGGGAGGGAAGAGAGAGAGAAAGAGAGAGAGAGAGAGAGAGAGAGAGAGAGAGAGAGAGAGAGAGAGAGAGAGATCGATCGATCGAGCAGCCTGGTGGTGGTGGATGCCTTTAATCCTAGCACTCAGCAGGCAAATCTCTGTAAGTTCAAGGCCAGCCAAGTCTACAGAGCTAGTTCTAAGACATCCAGGGCTACAGGAAAAAACCCTGTTCAAAAATCAGAGAGTGGGCTGGAGAGATGGCTCAGCGGTTAAGAGCACTGACTACACTTCCAGAGGTCCTGAGTTCAAATCCCAGCAACCACATGGTGGCTCACAACCATCCGTAATGAGATTGGATGCCCTCTTCTGGTGTGTCTGAAGACAGCTACAGTGTACTCATCAATAAAAAAAAATAAATAAACAAAAATCAGAGAGTGGGGGTGTGGGAGGTGGTGGGGGGGAGGGAAAGAGGGGAGAGAGAGAGAGAGAGAGAGAGAGAATATGAATTAGCATTTGAATTGAGAAAGAAAATCACATTACTGGGCAGGACAGTCTAGAGGAAAAAGAATGAAAAGAAGTGCTGGGGACTGTACTTGTTCAGAGTTACGTGAGCAGCTGAAACCTGCACTGGTGTGCATAGCTCTTTAAGTGTGGTGCATAACCTCACATGCTATTTCTCGTGAAGCCTAAGAGTTTGACTTCATACCAAACTAATATTTTATTAGTGGAATTTCACATAAGCCATGAGGGTTAGAAATGTTGGCTTTTAAGCAGCTGTACAAATCCCTTCTCTTTGAGGGGATATTTTAATGCTTCCACGTGTAGGACAGGATGCTGGAGGTGCAGAAGGTCAGGGTCTGTTGCCTCCAGTTCTGCCTGCTGGTGACAGTCACCTTGCCTCAGACACGATGGAGTTCTCCCTTTTAGAAATGATGAAAGGGAAGTCTAAGCTGTGGTCAAGTTCTTGGAGCATCCAGCTGAGAGCCCAGAGCCCTTCTCAGTCCACCTGATATCTGCTGTCCATCCCCTGAAGTCCTCATGGAAATCCAGTGTTTAACTTCATTCAGAAAGGGGAAGCAGCAGTGGCTGCCAGTGGACTGGGTGATCACAGACAAAACCCTACCAGTTGCAAAAACCCTTAGTCCATGAAGTAGCCATGTTTGCACGGTTAGTCAGGTAAGGAGACTTGTGGCTTTGCAGGAAGTCCCCTTGTGACTGTTACATTCAGCCCCAGGTACCTGGGCTCTCAGCCTACGTCATGGTTGCCTCATCAGGCCCTACTGGCCTGCCTGTCAAGGGCTGGCTCTTTGTTCTTTAACACCTTTCCATCTAGAAGACGTTATTATAACCTTTATATATAAAATCAAAGGCAGAAGAGCCGTTTATTAAAATCTGTTGTAATGAAAGCTGTTTTCATTGAGGAAAGCTACTTATAACGGTCCTTTGTCTAAAGCTGCTTTCTGATCATCAAAAGAAGCAAGAAGAGGAAACAGGGATGCAGAGTTCCAGGGACAGCTGTTCCAGTTTCTGTGCACCATGTCACTTGGCCATGCATTCAAATGTCCAACATAGAATAGAAATCTAAAAGCCCCAGTGTATCTATTTTAATAAGAGTCCAGAACTCAGGATCAAAGAATGCAAGTTGTTTAAAAATCCCTTGCCCATAGCTAAAAATGAGTAGAGACCATTAATGGATACTATGATTTCTACTTGATTTGGGAAAGTTTCTCTTTTTAAAGATAAACCTATTGATTTCTCCTACATTGAAATGCACTAAAGCTGAGGATGTAGGTCAGTGCTGAAGTACTTGGTTAGCATGGGCAGGTCCCTGGGTTTGACCCCCAGCATTGCAAAAAGAGAAAATACAGTAGTGTCAACAATACAATAGACATGTGCTGTGTAGAATAAAGGAAAGCACTTGTACAAGTGGCACTTAATGAACACTGTGACTTCTGGGCGTGGTGCTTTCTTTATGTGTGTTGGCTACTGCATCCCACCCTCAGGTTCCAAGCCCAGAGACTTCTCCTGAGAAACACTGTTTCTATTTCTGCTATTCAGTAGAAGTGCAACAACTAAGTCACCTCAGCCCTCACTTTACCCTCCTCATCTGTGCAGTGAGAGCTTCCGAAAACATAGCAATCTTCACTTCTGAATTGCTACATGTGTATTTCTTATGATACTGCATGGCTATAATAAGTAGTGGTAGTTTTTATCCTCCTGTTAAAATAATTATTTTTGATTTCATATATTTTTGCATGTAACATTTATATATTAAGATAGTATCATGCAGCCAGGCAGTGGTGGCACACACCTTTAGTCCCAGCACTTGGGAGGCAGAGACAGGCGGATTTCTGAGTTCGAGGCCAGCCTGGTCTACAGAGTGAGTTCCAGGACAGCCAGGGCTACACAGAGAAACCCTGTCTCGAAAAAGCAAAACAAGACAAAAAGATATTATCATGCATGTATACATGCTACAGCACACAAGTGCAAGTCAAAGGACACCTCTATACATGGGCATTCTATATAAAATATATTTTATATGCCAATATATAACTTTCTGTATAAAATATATTGTATAGCCGGGCAGTGGTGGTGCACACCTTTAATCCCAGCACTTGGGAGGCAGAGGCAGGTGGATTTCTGAGTTGCAGGCCAGCCTGGTCTACATAGTGAGTTCCAAGACAGCCCGGGCTACACAGAGAAACCCTATCTCAAAAAACCTAAAAAAAAAAAAAAAAATTAAATTAAATTAAATTTAAAAATATATATATATTTTACAAAATAAAATATAAAGTATAACTAGATATAAACGTATAATCTATATAATAAGCAAATGAGCTTTTAAAGTTTATTAGATTTACTCATACTTTTTATGCATGAGTGTTTTGTGTATATGTGTTTCTGTGCACCATGTACAGACTTGATGCCCAAAGAGATGAGAATACTGGATACACTGTAACTTGAGTTACGGATGGCTTTGATCCACGATGTGGATGCTGAGAATCAAACTGGGGTCCTGTGCATGCACAACAAGTACTCTGAACTCTGAGTCAGCACTCCATCCTCGCCTCCCCTCATTACTTTATTTTATATGCATGGGTGATTTGTCTGCATGTATACCTGTGTACTCCCTGTGAGCCTGGTGCCTTTGGAGGCTAGAAGAGGGTGTCAGATTTCCTGAGACTGGAGGTACAGAAGCCTCTGAACCACCACCTGAGTGCTGGGAATTGAACCCTGCTCTATAGAAGAGCAGCCAGTGTTCTTAAGTGTTGAGCCATCTCTCCAGCCTAATATGTATATAAAACAAGATTTGGAATTGTTAAAAAGAATTGGAAACTATTACATGAGTAATAGTTCTGAAATGTACTGGAATAGAGAAGTCGCTTAGATGGAGGACGTTCAGGGTATCTCCAGTTGGGACAGCTTATTCTGGAGCACTGAGAGTGGGCTGTTAAACTCTCATTCTCTCTCCACAGAAACAGCAGCAGAAAGAAGCTCTCCTTGTCTTCTTCAATAGAACGGCAGAAGCTAAAATCCCATGTGTCATGTAAGTAGTCACCAAGGTTCACCTTTTGCTATGGCGTGTGTTTAAAAGCAGTGGTTTTGGGATGGATACAGGGATGGCTCAGTGAGTGCCGTGCTTGTCACACAAGCATGAGGACCTAATTTGGATCCCCAGCACATACACAGAGAACCAGAGCCATGACACAGATCTGCAGTCCCAGCTGTGAGGAGACACAGATGGACTGATGCCTGCAGCTGGCTGGCCCTGGTCAGTGATCTCTAGGTTCAGTAAGAGACCTTTGACTGAGGTCGTTAAGAAGATTGAGGAAGATGCCTGATATTGCCCTCTGGCCTCCATACACGCAGGCACACACATGCACAACTTCAATGTCATTAAAACTTGAGGCAATCCTGACAATGTGCACTTTGCCTGAGTTTTTAATTGCTTGCACTCATGATGTGTGGTGGGATAATGGATCATATGGTTCATTCACAATGAAAGCATATTTCATGTGAGCGAGTGGTACCACACTGGCTCTGGGATGGAGATCTGTGAATAAAAAGAGGAAGTAGCTTGCTTGGTCCTTTCACTCACCCCCCGCCCCCCAGATCTCCTGGCCAACCCACTGTCTCTGATTGACCCTGCCGACCCATTTTTTTATATTTTGCTGCATATCAGATGACAAGGGGACAGTCCTTTGCCCCGGTCCCTCCAGAGTCTGTGGGATGCCTCACTTCAGTTATTAGGTCCACAGACATCCATTTCCCTTAGTATTGTAAATATAACCATTAAACAAATTCTCATGTGTTGATTGGCTTGAGTTTGTTCTTTGCACTGTCAGAGCCCATACCTTGTACAGAGCAAGCACAGTGCATGGAGCCATATCCCGAGCTTCAAACTGTCCTGCTGCCTCTTAAGCCCGGGCCATTCCTGACAAATGCCTTAAATCCCACCATAAAAGTGCAGCACTGTACTGCTTCTAAACAATTTTTACCTCAATGTATTTCACACCTGGAGCCTCTTCGTGAAATTAGGGAGTCACTACATTAGCCCCATTTTTAAGTGTTGATACTGAGTACGTCTCATGTGAGTCTCTAGACCTCCGAGTCACCGAAGGAACAGAAATTAGATTGTGGATCGTAAAAACCCGATTTCCTCTGCTGTCTGCTGCTTCTCGTCCCCATTTTTTTTTTCTTTTTTGCTGCTGCTGCATGTTTTCTTTTTAATGTGCATCCTTCAGTGAAACAGACAGCTACATTGTAGTAGGCAAACATGTCCATTCTGTTAATGACAAGAGAAACTTGAAATGAGCAGAGCAGTTAGCTGTGTCGGGTATGGAGAGGAAAGGGTCATTAGGAAAATTGAGGCCAGAGGTCTTTATGAGCTGACCAAGCTGGTTTTGTGACCTTGTAGTTTTTCAATGCTGTGGCAATAAACTTTCACTTATATCATGACAAATTTTATGTCTCTCAGAATAATTAGATCCTGTTAAATACACTAGTTACAATTGAAGTCTAATTTGATACTTTGGTCAGATGTAATTTTGTTTGAAAATAATTCTTAGGTGTTTATAGAACAGTCCACTGCCTATATCATAGAAATCTGTTGAGGTCTGTCCTTCCCAAGGAGAGAGCCTTATCTACTCTGTCTAGATGAATGAGCCCCTTTCCCTAGAAAGGAGGACCATGGCCTGGGTGAGGGCTCTGGTGTCCCAAGAAGTGAGCAATAGTTACCTGTGCAGATCAACTCTTCTTTGAGATTGTGTGCTAATCCAAGGGGAATAGAGCTGACTGAGAGACTCCTTACCCTACAAGTTCCCAGCAATGGCCCTCTGCCTTTAAGACTCAAGGTTTGTAGATAAACAAACAAACAAACAAACAAACAATACAAAGTTAGGAAAAACACAGTTGGGGCTGGAGAGGTGAGGGCGCAGTGATTAAGAGCACTCACTGTGCTTGTAGAGGACTCAGATTTGTTCCCATACCCATGGGACTCCTCATGGTTGTCTGTAACCCCATTTCCAGGGGATCTGACACCCTCTTCTGGCCTTTGTGGGCAGTGCACACATGTGTACACATACACACATGTAAGCAAACCTCATACAAATTAAATTAATAAACCATTAAAAACAAACAAACATACATAGTAGAAAGAGAATTAAATTAATGGGTGACTAAGCAAGTGGATCCTCCCACCATGTTCCCTTGTCTGGGAAAAAACCTCCATTAGCACTGATGTAACCGTGGGCTCTGTCAGCTGTGGTCTCAGTAGAAGGGGAGAGGAGAGTCACCCCTAAATGTCTTTTCTCAGTTATTACTTATTTCTCAACATTGAGCTTGAATTTGTGTAGAGAATTTTTTATCTAATCTTTCAGGTTTGAGCTAAAACCAAATTAAATTGGTAATATCAACTAACATGAAAGCTGATTATGGTTTCAGTAATCTACATAACATGACTCCCACATAGTAACACACCAGTGACATATAGAACTCTTGCCTACGGGGAATCCACTTTGTGTGTGTAAGATGACTAGAGTAGAAAACTCCTTCTAAACATGTCAGAAGATGGTTTACCTCCTTTTCCTCTGTCATGACCTGGTGTGAGTAAAGGCGGGAAGATAAGTCTCAGAAGAGGGAGGGGATGGGCAGGTACCTTGTAGGTTCTTAATGTCACTCTGTGGGAACTAACTGCACCATTGCAAATATAGTGAATATATCCTGGACCTGCTCGACAGCGGACGAGAGAAGTTTCTAGTGTTTGCACACCATAAGGTGGTTCTGGATGCAGTTGGTAAGGAACTTGAGAGGAAGGTAAGCCCCCTCTGAAGTCTGGGAGGTCTTGACTTCTACCATCTGTGTGTCAGGCTGTTCTGCACAGCATTGGGTCAGGACTATGCAAAGAAGTGAGGCCATGGTTTCTAGAAACCTTGCTGAAGGCCTTCTGAGCAGTCGGTACACAGGGAGGTCAAGTGTCCTCACACTGGGCACTCCGTCATCCTCCTACTGTAAACAGGAGTCTTGCTTTAAGTCTCCAGGGACTCTTCCATTCTCTGCATTCATAACAGAATGAACCTCACTATTACCCAGAAGCCTTTGTAAGTTGCACATGGTAGTGTCTGGCTTTTCAGTGCCATTTGATGGATCTTGATAAAGTGAGCAAAAGCAATCCGGAAGGAACTCCGAGGTAGAGGAAGCTCCGAGGACATTCACTAAAATGCGACACACTGCATTTTCACTCCCTCTTGACCTTTGCTTTAGTTTAGGATCATAAATTCCCTTCCTCGTTACTTGTACTTCTACAGTGTTTAAGGAATACAGAGTAAAATCCAACACCTGTGAATCTCTCACAGGCTGAATAAGGAAAAAAATCACAGTACTTATGTCAAGACAGGGTTTTTTTTTTCTCATTCGTTCATCCATTCTTCCTCCTCTTCCTGCTCCTCCTTCTTTTTAAGATTTGTTTAATCTTTGTGGTACTTAAAGATTGAATCCAGGATCTCTTGGATACTGTGCATCTGATATACCACTAAACTACATTTCCAAGCCTCTATAAATTTTTTTTTTTAAGACAAGGTCTTGCTAAGTTATTGAGATTAATTTGAACTCATGCTATATATAGCTCAGACAGGCCTTGAACTAATGACCTTGGACTCCTTGTTACTTGTGATGACAGGCTATGTCACCAGTCCTGGGTGGTTTATTCAATTTTTTTAAATTAATTTATTTTTTATGTATATGAGTACACTGCAACTGTCTTCAGACACACTAGAAGAGTGCATTGGATCCCATTATAGATGGTTGTGAGCCACCATGTGGTTGCTGGGAATTGAACTCAGGACCTCTGGCAGAGCAGTCAGTGCTCTTAACCACTGAGCCATCTCTCCAGCCCCAGTTTATTTAATTTTTAATTACATTTATGTGGAGCCTAGAATTTTGAGCAATTGTGAGCCACCAAGTGTGGGAGCTCACACTGCAGGAGCAGTAACATGCTCTTAACCAC
Source organism: Grammomys surdaster (assembly GCF_004785775.1). Lineage (NCBI taxonomy): Eukaryota > Metazoa > Chordata > Mammalia > Rodentia > Muridae > Grammomys > Grammomys surdaster. Next base: position 2,390,280 of record NW_021621338.1, read on the forward strand.
TGTGTCATCCTACCAGCACCTGGTTTTTAAGTAATAAAACACTTGGGCCCCAGTTAGTAATCTAATTTCATTCCCTTCCTTCAGTCCCCAGAGGTCCTGTCTTGAATTTAGTGCATGTCTGTATTAGTCAGGGTTCTTTAGAGTAACAGAACCTATAAAATGATTCTTTCATATATAGAAAGAGGATTTATTAGAATGACTTACAGGCTGTGGTTCAGCTAATCAAACAATGTTTACCTATACACAGAAGGTCCAAGAACCCAGTAGTTATTCAGTCCACAAGGCTGGTTGTCTTAGCTGGTCTTCAGTACATGACAGACTCCCACAGAAGTAGATTAATGCCAATGAGGGAATGGACTTGCTAGTGAAAGCAAGCCAGCAAAGGGAGACTTTTCTTCTTCCATATCCTTTATATAGCAAAGGGTATAGTCTAGATTAAAGCTGGATCTTCCCACCTCGAAGATCCAGACTAGAAGTGGGTCTTGCCACTTCAAATGATTCAATTAAGCAAAAATCCCTCACAGGTGTGCCCAATCACTTGGGTTTTAGTTAACTCCAGAAGTTGACAACCAATAACAGCCATCAGGATGTGCTCCCTCTCCTAAATCTGGTCTCTTTAGTAACGAATTTGCATCAGTAGGAGGGTAGTGTAACTGCCATTGCTGTTTTGCCCACCATTGCTTCTGAGATTTCTTTACAAGGTGTAACATGTAGTTGGGTGTGTAGTGCATATACTGCTGTAGAGAGTGTCAAGAGTGCCTCTGTGTGTCCTCATAGGATAGACTTATTTTCAGTTTTATTGGATTGCAGTTAAAGGTAGCTGCTCAGATTTATTATCCTGCCAAAGCCTTGTAGCCCTGAATTTTCCTGCACACTTCATGTTGCTACATGTTTAACCCTTGCAGCCCTGAGTTCTTGTGCTCAGTTCATGTTACTACATGTTTAACCCTTGCAGGCCTCATTAACTTTATTTTAAGTAAAAGATTTATCATTTTAGTTACATGTCAAGTTAATCCATGTTTTGTTTTGTAGCTTATGTTTTTATGACTAAGCAAGGCTATGAAGTTTTCTCTTGGAGTTTTTATCTGGGATTGTATAGTGGATCTTCAACCTTTTTGGGTTTGATTCTTGCATACAAAATGGTTTAGGAGCAGGCTGAAATAGTTAAATCTGTAACCTCTAGAAGACCTTCTGGGTTTTCAAGAAACCCAAGACAATTAATTACAAAACGATTAGAACGTATAACAGTTTAGTACGATACTTAGATTTCAAATAAGTATACTAAAATGAGTTATTTTAAAACATCTACCAGCCATGGCTGAATGGCTAGTTCTGCAGTTAAGAGTGTCCTACCGCTGAGCTATATTCCTAAACCCTTTTTTAATTTTTAAAAATTTGATACTGTATCTGAGTGAGTTGGCCAGACAGGACTTTGAACTTGTGTCCTCCCATGTCAACCTCCCAAATGGCTGGATTAGAGACCTGCACAGCTCAGCAGAGCTCAGTTAAATCTGGTTTTTAAAAGGAACCTTAGCTGTTATCCTAAGGGACATCTCAGAAAATAAGCAGGAGAGGTCTGAGAAAGGACAGCAGTGTTGGAGACATAATCCTGAACGGACTGTGCATGTCACAAGCACCGAGTCATGGCATCCAACAGCTAGGAAACGTGAACCAAGGAGTTGTTTAGTTTATTCAGCAAATAACTGTCGGGAAGCTTTCTGGGTAACTGAGACAGGGAGAGGAGTTCAATAAATCTTTACCTTACTGTTTACTGTATTAAACTTGTGGGCGCTGGGGCTCCCTTTCTCCTGGGCTCAAATTCAGGTTGTCAGACTTGGCAGGACGCAGCTGTACCCACTGAATCATCTAATCTGGAGAGCTAAGATATTTCTAAATACAAAGTAAAAGAGGATTTGGAAGAACACTGACTGTCCAGGGAGACTGGCAGCGAGCAGTATGAGGTAGACACAATGGCAGCATACGACACAAAATCTGGTCCGTGACTGAGTGAGTGAAACAGAGCACGAACCCTTTCTTTTATTTTTTTGAGACAGAATCTTGCCCAGTGTAGCCCAGGCTAGCCTCACATCTGCAATCCTCCCGCCTACATCCTCTGAATGCTGGAATTACAGGTGTGCACCACCACACTCAGCAAAGGTTTGTTTTCCTTCGGACCCTCAGAGTTTTGCGTGTGTGCTGCCACCTGACGTGGCTTTGTCTCATCTGTCACGAAGCAGCCTGGCAATGATGAATTTTCCTTTTTTTTTTTTTCCTTTTACTATAGTATTTGAATTTTGTAACCTAAGGAAATCATTGCTGTGTGATATACTACACATAAAGTGTGCCGTTTGATGAGAGTGAGCATGACGATGAACATGGCCATTACCCTCCGCCCCCGTCTGCCCCGGCTCTCTGTCCTCATCCCGTCTTGCCCCTTCCTGCCCCTCTCTCTGGGCTGAGTTGAGCTGCTCTCACTTGACTGGTTTGCATTTTTTGGAGTTTGTCACAAGTGTGGAATCATTCAATATGCACTCTATTTTTAGTTTTTGTTTGTGTGATTGTTTTTTGTCTTTTGTTCATATACTTGGATTCATCAATGTTTTATCAACAGTTTTTTTTTTTTTTAGTGCTAAGTAAAACCTCACTGTATAGATACACTACAGGGATTTTTTTTAACTTATTTTATTTTTAACTTTATTGATGAATAAATACCTACCAACTCTTCTGTTTTAGAAAAGAAAAAATCAGATAACTCCTAAATCTGTAGAGATAAAAAGATAGGCTGGATAGTGGTGGTGGTGTACACCTTTAATCCCAGCACTGGGAAGACAGAGGCTGAAGGATCTCTGAGTTCAAGGCCAGCCTGCTCTACAAAGGACAACCCGTATTACACAGAGAAAGCCTGTCTTGGGGTGGGAGGAGAAAGAAAGATTGAAAGAAAAGGAAGGAAGAAAGGAAGGGAAAGAAAGAAAGAAGAAAATGGTTAAATTATTTATTGTCACATAAATTTAAAAATATTTTAGCAGTTTACAGTATGATTTGGGTGAAGAATAAAATACAGTTTTTCTTTGAAAGATATGTAATATTCAATGAAAAAAGAGTAATATTTTAAATGCCTCTTAAAACAGCCAGATTAAACATGCAATTACTGTACAATCCAGAAGTTGGCTCCAGGACAACCTCAAAGAAACAAAAACTTAAGTTCACACTGAATAGCCTGTTCACAAACCTTCCTACCAGCCTTACTGGCAGTAACCCCCAGTTCTGCCCAGATGCCCTTCTGTGTGTACATGGGATCGTGGGCATGTGCCATGATGTGGATACCGCTCCACAGAACCATGAGCAGATTACTGAGGTAAACAACACTTGACAACTCTACGGTGAATGTCACTGAGGGAAAAGCTCAGCTCCAAGGCATCATGTTGATCACATTTGTGTAACGATTACAGATTAAACACCTCAGAATTCAGGGTATGCAGGTACTACATGGTGGGGGCCGTTAGGAAGGCCCACTGGGGAAGAAAGAGGTGGGGAAGTCCATTCTCAGATGCCTTCAGAAGGACCCTGTGATCAAGGAACCAATCACCACCATTATAGAGATGAATACATAAAAACCCTGCTGATAAAAATGAGGAATGAGTATACATGTAAAGACATGAGCACATGCATACAGCCTCCCACCCCCTCCCCACATTCATGTGCATGCACACACATGTACACAGGTAGCATGGGAAATCTGAGGATCTCTGAGTTGTATCAAAGTTGGCATCCTGGTGGTAATACTATTTTATACTTCTACAAAAGGCTGCTGCATGGGCAATAGCCCCATGCACAGAGGCCTGTTTGTTTTGTTTCCTTTGACCATATGTGCTTGTATGATTGTGTCAGTCCAACCTTCAGTTTTGTAAAAGAGACAGCCCTGAAGTTAGAGGGTGGAGTAGCAGAGCAGTGTGGGCCCTACCTAGATGAGCTGGCTGGGCAGCCCCTGGATACTGTCAAAGTTTACCTCCGTTCCACCTTTGTCACACAGAATGTTCAGCACATGAGGATTGATGGCTCCACCCCCTCAGCAGACCGGGAGGCTATGTGCCAGCAGTTCCAACAGTCCAAAGGGCATACAGTGGCGGTGTTGTCCATCACAGCTGCCAACATGGGCCTTACCTTCTCCTCAGCTGATCTGGTGGTGTTTGCTGAGCTGTTTTGGAACCCAGGGGTAAGGAATGTAGTTGACTAGAATCCCCTTGGGCATGCTCAGGGCTGAGAAATACAAGATCTGTAAACGAATGTCGGAAGACATGTTCTTGGGCTGGGGAGATGGCTCAGCAGTTAAGAACACTGGCTCCTCTTACAGAGGACCTGGGTTCAATTCCCAGCACCCATATGGTGGCTCACAACCATCTCTAACTTCAGTCCCTGTCTGTTCAGACTTCTGTGAGTACCAGGTACACATGTAGTGCACATGCGTGCAGGCATAACGTTCATCCACATGAAAATAAATAATTTTTTTTAAAAAAAGATTGCATGTTCTGCAAGCGTTCCCTCAAGCTCAGCCCTGCCTGTTGCTGTTCACTCTTGTGTTTGTTTTTGTTGCTGTTCACTTGTTTCCAGCACTGCGAGTCTTCACAGCAGCCTGCAGGATTGTTGGCTCTGTCTTACTGGTGGAGAAATCCTGCTGTAGAGTTAGGAAAGTCCTAGCCTTCATCTCCCCTGAGAGGAAAGTGGGCACAGAAAGCCCAAGTGGAGATCCAGGACTGTATAGCTAAGTCTTTAGAGGCCCTTTGTTAATTGTCCCTTTGAGCTATTTGCCAGTGGGGGCCTCAGAACAAGTGACAGCACCACGTGTTGCTTGGTGCCGTGACTGATAGCCAGGGGCTGTGATGGCAGGTCTAAGACATTTATTTGAATTCATAAACATTTCTTGGAGTCTCAGAAAAAAAGTTATTTTCCCTCTCATTTTCCGACATGTCACTTTTACAGGGTACATATCAGCTATTGCTTTAATGATGGGTAGGCTCTAAGGTTGAGGCTATTCATAAACCGGTGTCCTGGTTCCGGTTACTAAGGGGCTTACCAGCACATGAAAACAACATCCACCCCTAATCATCATGCAGGATCCCTTTTGTGATATATCTAGATATTTGGAAGATAAACTTTAAAAATTTAGATATATTTTTTGTTTTATGTGTATCATTATTTTGCTTACATATATGTCAATGTACTACTTGCATGTCTAGTGCCTCTTGAAAGTCAGAAGTCCACATCCCCTGGAAGTGAATTGTATATGGTTGTGAGCCACCAGGTCCTCTGCAGGAACAAGTCCTCTCAACCGCTGAGCCCCCTCTGCAGTCCCTGGAAGATAACTTCCAATTTTCGAGAGATTAGAAAGGAAAGTGTGCCTATTTGTATCATTTCTCCCCAGCACACAGACTGGAGGCAGAGCCTATACCCATGCTTTACCCACAAGCCCTAGCACAGTGCCCAAGTGTGGTTTCTGCTAGATACCAGGTCCTGAGGTTTGTTAGTGTCTCTCAGTTCTATAAGAGATAGGGGAAATGTTTGATAGAGGCATCTTGTTGGGTTATAGTGTGCATGGGTTGTTGTGGGGGTCCTGCATCTGCCTCCCCCCCCAACAGGACTAGGGCTGCACATGGAGGACAGAGGCAGGACTCTTGCCTTTGCTCACTCCACACAGCACCAGGTGGACATCAGGCTATTGTGAAGCTGCAGGACTCCACTCGGGGTGGGGGAGCAGTCTGAGGTCCAGTGGGGAGGGGAGTTCTGTCAGGAGGACTTGCTTGGCTGGATCATGGCTGGCTCGGCTTACTTGCTTGGGTGGCTAGATCTCTGTGGCTGAGATCGCAGAGAATTCTTTTAGGGGAGATTAGACAGCAGCTCTGTGGATGAAGACCTGCTCTACTCTTCCCTACTGTCCCAAGGAAGAGAAATAGTCTATGGTCTTGATATTTATTGTCATGGAAAAAAATAGATGAAAACTAAACCCCGGTATTTTCAGGGCAGGCCTGAGGTTAAATATCTTTGTAAGGAGGAGGGCCTGGGAAGGAATGTTTAATTGGCTACACCCCTCTGGCCTTTAGGTATCTCATTAATATGGAAAACTATCTTGAGGCGCCACAGCCTGTAGTCATGCCCCCTACCTGTGAAGGGGCTAGTGGTTGTTGTCCTATGTTATTGGAAGGCTGGAATCAATGGAGGTCTGTGGCCTCCTGTCAGGAGCCTGGAGTCTGGTAGTGTGGTGAAATGCATGCTGTCCCTTAAGATCACTTGGGATCTCAATTTCTAGCCAGTCCTCAGTCAGAAACCATGCTGTCCTTTCACAGCATGCTTAGTGGGGCTTAATGGATAGATACCCCTCACTGTGATGGGATGGACTTACTTAGGCCTTTAACTGTCTTGTTCCCTGACCACACAGGTGCTGATCCAGGCTGAGGACCGTGTGCACCGCATTGGACAGACAAAGTCTGTAGGCATCCACTACTTGGTGGCAAAAGGCACAGCAGATGACTACCTTTGGTATGCATAGGCGGGTGCCTTGAATGTGCTGAGCGGTTGAGGATCACAGGGCGTGGTTTCTTTGTTCCTTCAGTACTTAAGCTTTTGTTGAGACCTGTTAGTGATGGCTTCCTGCTTCCGATTCTTGGCCCTCATCACTAGTGTTCCTTGGAGACTTGCGGGGTGCAGGGTTAAATCAGTTATAATAAAGGCAAATGACTCTTCCCACTGGTCCAAGAGGGAGAAGAACTTAGATATTAGATAGAGTTCACTTAAGACCACTCAGTTCTCAGCTGCAGCATGTTTTAGGATGGGGTCAGTGTTCTTTTCTCTTTTGTGATATGTGATATGGTCACCTCTGTCAGGGCTAGGCATGGAGAAAGTGCTTATTCTTAACCATGCAGTGCTTCATGGCAGGGCTGCAGTCAGTGTGTGTGTGTGTGTGTGTGTGTGTGTGTGTGTGTGTGTGTGTGTGTGTGTATGTCTATTCTATGTGTTACAGAAGATTGAGCATAGGGCCTGCATATGCTAAGCAAGTTCCCCACCTCTAAGCTTTACTATACAATCCTCATTTTTCATTTTGAGATAGAGTCTCATTAAGTTTGCCCTGTGCTGGCCTTAAGTCTCTGTAGTCCAGGGGGCCTTGAACTTTTGATCCTTCCGCCTCAGTCTCTTTTGGTGCTGAGGGTCACATTTCAACCCTTGAAGCTTGTGTCTGTCATCTAAGTTATAGTCCTTCAGGGTCTTTCTCAATCCCTTTCCCTCTTCCTGATGTGAAGTTCCTTAGTTATCCCATTAGTACTCGCTCTCTGAACCATTGTTCAGCTGGTGGCTAGGGTACCTGACCTCTGCAGCGCAGCCAGATCACCCTACTTCGTCCCTTTGTAAATGGATTTGCTCATGGGGCAGCTTCTTACAGCAAACTCAGATTTTTATTGTAATGAGGTAGAATTTATTTCCTAGACATCTTGTGCTAGAGGGTATTTTGTACCTGGTATTGTGAACAGAGAGTGGACTGTTTCCAGTTGAGGCAGGGCAAGTATTTCAGAAAGGCCTGAGAGATACAGAGATGAGCTCCAGTTACCTCCTCACAGGCCTGAAGGAACAAAGGGGCCTCATTCAGTCAGCCTTCCAGTCCTGGGCAGGTGTGTTCACTACAGCTCATTTCTCCCCACAGGCCTCTGATTCAAGAAAAGATTAAAGTTCTGGGGGAAGCTGGCCTTTCTGAGTCCAATTTCTCGGAAATGACGGAAGCTACGGACTACCTCTACAAGGTAACGCCAGCACATGACTCCTCATCCTATATAAAGCAAGGCAGTGAGTGAGCTGTCTGCCAAGCTCATGGGTACTGAGGGGGGAGGTGTCAGTCACTTCCCAGGGTGGACAGGTGGGCCTACAGTCATTCTGTTTGTGTGATCCCTTATGAGGAGGGGGTTGCTAGTGATTGCTGCTGTTTCTCATGTGCCCTAAAGACTCTCCAAACCAAAGCTGACCTGCTGTCTCTTTCATGAGGACATGAGAAAAAGATCCCCATGGCAACTGTTAGTTGTCCCCATAAGTAAGACAGCAATACCAGCCATACAGCAGGGCCACCACCAAACTGTCCAGCATAGCCATATGACATCTGAAACCAGCCTGAGATAGAAGTCTTTCCACCTCAGCTCTTCCTTCTGTAACAACAGCTCTTGCTGTACAGTGTAAGAGGCCAGAGAACATCCTCCCATGACGGATATATGCTAACAGGTGCCAAAGAGAGGTTTCTTGGCCCCAGAAGGGATGGAGCCGTGGCACATCATACATAGCTTGGGCCTGGAAACTTAACTGGGGTGACTAGGAAATAGAGAAAGGATAGACACACGTACAGAAAAGCTGGGATCAGGTGGACTAGGCTCACTCTGCTAAGAGCAGCAGATACTACAAATCAAGCTAAAAGCTCATCATGTTTACTGTGCGTAGCATTGAGAAGAAGTTAGCCAGCACCGGTAGGGGCTTATGTGAGAACCAGTCCCAGATTTCAGTCATCTGGGAGGAGGAAGCTGGTCATTTGTTTGTAAATACTTGTACTTGCACACACTGTCAGCATTCACACGTGGACCAGAGGCAGCTTTGCAACTTGCATGGGTCTGAGGCTGTGGGTCCTTGACATGGCAGTCTACCCTGCACGATCGAATACTCAGGGCTTCCTCCACTCTTTTCACATTCACTCCGTGCTTCTGCAGCACTGTTTGTATGAAGAGCAGGTGCCTACAACTTAAAAAGTGTGTGTGTGTGTGTGTGTGTGTGTGTGTGTGTGTGTGTGTGTGTGTGTGTAATTATTGGAATAATTGCCTTTTTGAGTTAGGCTGTCCTATCACCCAGGCAGGTCTTGAACTCAAGGTCCTCCTGTTCAGCATTCTGAATGCTTATGGATTATAGGCCTGAGATACCACATTCAACAGACACCATATTTTTGAATGTTGACTATATGTCTTAGAGTTTTATTGCTGTCAAGAAACACTATGCCCAAGGCAATTCTTATAAAGGAAAACATTTAATGAAGGCTAATTAATTAATAGACTAAACCAGAGGTTTAGTCCATTATCATGGCAAGAAGCATGGTGGAATGCAGGCAGACATGGTGCTGAAGAAGGAGATGAAAATTCTGCATCTGGATCCACAGGTAGCAGGAAGAGAACTGGCTTGAGCTTCTGAGACCTCAAAGCCCACCCCCTAGTGACACACTTCCTTCATCAAGGCCACACCTCCTAATAGTGCCACTCCCTATGGACCAAGTATTCAAACACATGAGCCTATGGGGGCATTCCTATTCAAGTCACCACATCATAACTTACCCTTTTAGACAAAAACAGGAACTAAGACACCAGTAAAATGACCTTACATGGAAGTTTTGCTGGCACTCTGACATGTGGTTGGTGACTATGCTAAGGACATCTAAGTTACTAATGCCCTTTGAAAAGAAAGGTTTATTCTGAAGGATTGTCTTCAACCTTTCTCATCCTGGCCTTACCCTCAGAAACTTTGAACCTGTGTGAGACTTATTGGTGTTTATTTTGATTAAAGCTTACCTGCTTCTACTAAGATAGGGCTGAGAACTTCATTAGTAACTAGAAAAAGAAAATGCTTCCTCTTTCATGGAGAAAAAGCAAACAGAGTCATGTTCAAACAGCCTTCCTTCCAAGAGGGGAAATAAAGAATTATCTGATCTTGGAACTCATTCCCAGTCAACTATGCATACTCCAGGTCTGTGAATAGTGTTGTCTCTCTCTTCATCAAAAAGGCACGGGCAGGCACCTGCTGGACCAGGCTGCCTCACATCGAAACATTTCCTTGACTTTGCACTTTGCTCACAAAGGGGCCACTGAGTGCATTCTTTGGGAGCACATGAAGCACATACTCTTAATAGTCTTTAAAATCACTTCCTATTTTGAAAGGCTGGGATCCTGGGGCATGGGCTAATGAAATAATCTGGAATTCTTATGTGACATGCTCTCCTGATGGTTTTCAAGGGTGTCCTTCAGTGTTGAGGAATTCTGTTAAGAAACAGGGACTAGTTAGGTTGAGACCTAGTTGCAGAACCAGAAAGCCGGGGAAGCTACCTCAGACTTGAGGTGGACATAAGAGAGCCCATGACTCAACAACAGGAATCGTGCTAAAGGACTGCCTAGGAGTAAAATCAGGCGGCTGCTGGTAAGGAGCCCTAAGGCAGAGATGCAAATGAGCTGTGGTCTTCTTAGCATATATTAAGGGATGTGGCTAGAGTTACCGGTAACTTGGGCTGAAGAGGTGGCTCAGTGATTAAGAGTGCTCACTGCTCCTCCAGGAGACCAGGGTTCAGATCCAGTCATCCACACTGGATAGCTCACAGCTGCCTATTATTCTGTAACTTCCTATAACTTCAGGAATCTGATGCCTTCCTTTGGCCTCCTTAGGTACCCACATACATGGCACATATACACAAGACATTAAAAAAAAAACTTCTTTTTTTAAAAGCAACTTGCTAAGAAAAAGTGTTGACAGGAATAAGCCTTTTGAGTCAAAGAACATACTGGCAATTTCAAGCAGAAGGATTACGAAAACACTGGTGGATTTGTAAAGTGAGGAGAGAAGCTGTGTTGGGCATATAGCACCAAGTGTTTTTACTCACTGAGCCTTCTCAGCATTTGATTTTAAACAGCTTTATGGATCTGTGGATTGCCACAATGATGCTAAAAATGTATCCATGGACCATGAGATAGTCAGCATTAAGAGTTTTGATTCAGCCTGCCATGTGTCATGGTTGTCACTGCTAGGCGTGGCATTAACACTGCCAATAGTGGTCAGATGTATGTGGTGTGCATTCTGATCATCTGTATCTTTAACATCAGACACAAGGATGGATCCACTCAGAAAGTGAGGCAGGATGTCTTGTGAAGACAAATTCCAGCTTAACTAACTTCCATTTAGAAAGACCCGGGTTTAGGAAGAAGTGGATTACTGCAGATATTGTAATATGGAAGTGCAGATATAGAAAATTAAAAAGGAAGGAAAAAGAACATTCCCATCATAAAGCTTACTGTGAGAGCAGCACCTGTCTTTCCTGTTTATCTCTAGCCAGTGAAGAGCAGAGAAGACGCAAGGAAGGTGACCATCTCTGCAGGTCATTGGTTACTGCCAGTCTCACGTCACTGTAGGTCCCCTGGCTGAATACTATGCACCATCTCTCTCACTTAGAGCAGTCCTGGGGTCAGTATCAGGACTAGCTTCTTCCATTTACACTTTCTCTTTCTCTAATAAAGGACCCAAAGCAGAAGACTATCTATGACCTGTTCCAGCAGTCCTTTGAAGACGATGGAAATGACATGGAATTCTTAGAAGCAGCAGAGTCCTTTGAACTAGCAAGTACTTCAGGAATCTCTGGAAATAGTTCCCAGGATCTGGGAGATATCTTAGATGATGAAACCACAGACAGTCCACCAAATAAAAGGAGATCTGAATTATTTGATAATTGGGACAGCTTTAGCTCTCCCTTTTGAAAGGGTCAAAGAAAGAAAAGAAATGAAAGACCATTCAAAAATCATGGAACTCATTGAAATAAAAGTATTTTGTTCAAAAGCCTGTATTCCTTTTGTCATGCAGCAGACGAGTACAAGGCCGGTGGGTACCAGCATTTCCTTTCCTGTGTTCCTAGACGGGCCTGCTTGAAGGCTTAATTATTTTTAGCTTTTTTAGATTAAAATATACCATGGCTTAGAGTAGTCATAATTTACATTCTTAATAAAGTGCTTCCTATGCAACCCCCCAATGCCTAAAAATTTCAACTAGTACATTTATTAAGTACCTCACAGTACAGGCACTGCCCAAGGTAGTAACCTTCTAAAGACAAAGCCTTTGTGGAATTTATGCAACCGGAAAAGCAGCAGTGATGGCCAGTCCTCTTTCCTAATACACAACAGTTCTATTTATGGACACAAAATGTAAAATTTGATTTTCCCATCATGAATTTGATTTTTGACTTTTAAAACCATCACAAGTGTGAAAAAACATTCTGAGGTCACAAACTTAGATGCAAGCAGTGGGCAGATAGTGTGCATGGTCCATAGTTTGCCAGCCTCTGACTGAAGCAATATAGTCCATAGTGATATAATACAGACCACACAGTGTGATTTTAACTTTTCTAACATTTACATTTAGAGGCAAAAGCAATGTGTTTCTCTTACTATAGTCAACATACTGACATAAAAACTTGAAGTTTTTGAGACAGGCTTCCTTTCACATATCCCAAGTTGGTCTCAATCTTGCTTATGTATCAAAGGATAATCTTGAACTGCTGATCCTCTTGTTTCTACCTCCCTGGTGCTGGAGGTATACACCCCCTCCCTACCCACCTAGCTCATTAATGGAGACAGCAATCACACCATTAGGGAACAGATTCTTTGGAATGAGTTAAGAACCAGAACGTGAAAGGGTTTTGTTTGTTTTGAGAAAATCAGAAAGGAACACTTGACACCCACTTCTACACCTATCTGCATCTATGCTGTCTGTTTGATGTTACATGCCTTGAGAAACATCAGGAAGTTCTCCCCCATGACCTGAGGCTGTCTTCAGGGACCTAAGACCCCAAAGCAAACCAAACACTGTAAAAGTTGGTGTTTTTCCTCCTGCCCCCAAGCTTCTAGAATAATGACTGAGACTCAAATATATTTACAAATACCTTTGGCTGTTTCCCTGTTTAGATCATGACTTAATATCCCATTTATTTGAAGTTCTGCCACATAGCTGGTTAGCTCTGCCCAACTCCCATGCTTCTGACCTCCATGTTCCCAGGCAAGTCCTCTCGAGCTTGGCTGTATCCCAGAATTCAATCTCCCAACTGGATGTCCCACCTTCTATTTGCTACCTAAACTTACAAGCTAATCAACATTTTATTGACAGATGTTGCATTCAAGACTGCTCCTTATTTTGCAAAAATGGATACATCAAGCCTGATTATTTAACCCCTTCCTTCCACTTCCCACTAAGTCAGTCCAGGAATATCATTAGAAGGGGTTAATTAGAGCAGTCTCAAATACCTGTTTGATTTTGTTTTCCTATAGGGTCTCAGTGAGGGAAACATTCCTAACCTCAACAAATGGCACTAAGCCTGTTAGTCTTTGGGGTACCATGGCAGCTGCCAGTCACTCAGTCTCTGCCCACGATTCCCTTCTCACATTCAATGGATTTTATTATCAGTCACTCTTCCAACCCTTTTGTTCTGAGGGTGAAATATGCAAAACATTCATAAGTTTGCAGCTTAACTGAAATAGGCAGTTGAGTAGGCACAAGTCCAGTCTTCTAAAGATACTATCTAGAACCAGTGCTACTTTGCCTTAACGTTTAGTCGTCTGAGATAAGATAGGTCAGGGTTAATTTTTCCCGATGACAAAGCAGTTAATCTCTGCACCACATATTAAAAGGCTGTCCTTTCAGCTGTCAGTCTGTGGGGACATTTATCCCCTACTATATATTTGATGTAAAATTATTCTAGAAATGTATATTATAAGAAAAAAAAATGAAGGTCCTACATTCTCCCTCTCACCCCAGCCTACTATTTCCTAGAGGTGATAACAAATATAATTTGAGATGGGGCCATTTGTAATTCTATATATACCTAAAAGTTGTTTTACAAAAATTGTACTGACCTTATTGGACTGCTGTGGTCCATTTCCCATGATACACTTGCCTACTGTTTCAGATTGGTCTACTCTGTCTCCCTGTAATTGACCTGTGATCCTGCCAGATGCCTCCTTGGTATTGGCCCTTTAACAAAAACTGTGTGATTTTCTTAAATTTGAGGAGCTACAGAAGAAAGAAAAGGACGTATGTGTGTGGATCTATTTTGGACATGTTGATCTCTGTGTCCAGAACTAGCTACAGAGGCATCAACAGGATGCTGGGCATTGCTGTGACTCTGGGATAAAGCTTTATGTCTGTGTCATGATACAAACCTGTGCCCCAGATGGCTTTTAAGAATAAAATGTTGCATATGCCCCAAGAGAACTGGTTGGCTCAGCGGCTGAAAGGATCTCTCTCTGGAAGTGACTTTTAGTTGATGATCTTAGAGATGAAAGGTGAACTTTGAGTGCTTCTGAAGAACAAGGTGATTATTCAGAAAAAAGTTTTACTGAGACGTGGGAGCATGATGTGGTGAGCATCTATAATGTATGGTCCTCTAATGGCATAAAAATCTGCCCATAAATCAGATGAATTGAGAATTTATGAGAGGCACAATTTTCTGCAGTCACTTAGAGCTGATTTCATGAGAGCTATTTGTATCTCCTTGAGCTTGCTATTTAGAGAGAATTGTTCAGTTTGACGAAATTGCTGTGAGCATGAACAATTTCCTTCTATCATGAAGTATCTTATTTCCAGCTGCTCTGCCACATCTCACCCATGCAGTCTCTCCTCATCCCTGACCCCGGGAGGCCAGAGGCCATGCCAGGTGAGATGGTTCATTTGCTAAATGGTGACCCTATAGAACCAGGGTAGAGTTCACTTGGCATGGCCTAATCTGCTTTAACACAAACCCAGTGTTGGAGGATGCTTTTGTGCACATGTATTCATATGTGATTGGAGTAAGGCCACTACTGTTTCTTGCTTGTACCTGGCCTGCTTGAGAATATCTGGTATAGAAAACAGAAAAACCAAGGGGTGGGGTATGTGTGAGGTGGGGACCAGAGAGTCCCATCTGGACATGAAGGAGTTGCCAGGCTGAGATTAAGATGTCAGGTGACAGGTCACATGGTGGAATGTAGGCCAGGTCAGTATTGCTAGGTTAGAATAGCCAGAGTCTGCCCAGCTATAGTGCCTAAAGCTTATAATAAATAAACATAAATCTCCATGTCATTATTCAGAGCAAGGGCAGGCACAGAAAGTCAAACTTCTATACCACAGTACCTACCCACACAGCCACTGATAGGGGCCCAGATTGACAGGAAGGCCATGACAAATACTTTCTCCACACTGCAACCACAAACTTCAATCCCATTTGTCTGAACACAAATGGGTTTTTGCTGTGCAGTTTCTGTAAGCAGGCACAGTTTACATGGAGAGTTTTCCATTGTTACCCTTGTTCCCTTCTGGGAAAAAAAATGGCTGTTCTCATTGTTTCTGCCATTCTTCTACCCTAAGTGGGGAAAGGGAGGCTAAGCCTGGCATAGAATAGAGATATGTTATGCCTGCTCCTGTAAAGGTGTCAGGTGGCAGTCACTGTGTGGTTGTCTTATTGTGCCCAGGCTAAAGAAATTAAGGAGAACTTCAAGAGAACAGAAAGCAGATCTGTTGTAGTCCCTGGGGCATGGCAGAGAGAAGACAGGACTGAAAGGCACTGAAAGCATCTCCACCAGATAACCACCACCATGGGCAGACTATACCTACTGGACACTCAAGCTTACTTTATCCTCCCAAGACCTTAGAGTATGTGGTATTCTGTACAGCAGAGGAAACAAACCCAATGACTTGAGGTTTTGGGGTTTTTTTGTTTTGTTTTGTTTTGTTTTTTCGAGACAGGGTTTCTCTGTGTAGTCCTGGCTGTCCTGAAACTCACTCTGTAGACCAGACTGGCCTCAAACTCAGAAATCTGCCTGCCTCTGCCTCCCAAGTGCTGGGATTAAAGGCATGCGCCACCACCACCCAGCCTTTGAGTTTTCAAATACAGAAGAAAGAACACAAGTCTAGAAGTCACTTACTGGCTGCATGGCCTCAGACAAATCACGTGATCTCTCTGAACTCTAATTTCTAATTTATCTAGAAAACCTCCCAAGCAGACCAATTCTAGCATAAGCAGACTGACCTTGGAAGGTAAGTTCCCGATCAGCAAATATTCACCCTTAGCATGCCAGGCTTAATGTTAGTGCACTGGGATGGAAGACCAGCATGGCTGTGCCTTGCTAGTTATGGAGCCCCTGAGTGCTGGTTTCAGATAGACTTGGTGCCTAGAACAGTTTTGGATTCATAGAAAACTAATGAAATGGTGCAGATATTTTGTATATCTTTTCACCCAATTAATGAACCTATATTAATAGTGTTTTTAATTCCCTAGTTTATTCAGATCTTGTTTTTTACACTATCTTTTGTTCTGTCCCATGGTTTCTGTTGTAGTCTAACTTCCCACCCCAGAATAGCTGTAGCAGGATCATGCTGACCACAGCCCCTGTTATGTTCTGAGGTTTGTTAATCTTAAGAAATTCCACAAAGCTTTACATAGGACCCATCAAATCAAAGGCCATATATGGACTGATGTATCTAAAATAGCTTGACTTAAGAGCTGATCACTGGTCAGCACTTCCTGCACCTGCTTATGAGCTCATTGTGAGTTTTGTGGGGTTTTTCCTTTATAAGCTGACAGAGAAAGATGTCTGTTGTCAGTTTCAGACCCAGTTCTGAACTATGTCCCTGATCTGGCCAGTATTAAGGTGTGGGTTCATTGAACTATTCTTAACTGAGGTCAGTATTCATATGGTTTGTGTGGTGATTGCTGAACCCTAACAGTTCTTAGGTACATTGAGTCATCATGTCACCTCAGGCTTCTTTGAGTTTTTGATGATCTTTACAATTTTGAGAAGTTCTGGTAAGGACTTTTGTAGAAGCCCATTAAAGTTTATCATTTTTCTCATGGTTAGAACAGGGTGATGAGGCTATAGGGAGGATTCAGTAGATAAACACTTGCCATTCAGGTGTGATGACAACAGTTGGGATTTTTAGAACCTACTTAAATGCTGGGTTGTAAGAGCATCTTTTATTTGCCTGATAGAATTGTCTGGAGGCTTAATGCCTCTGTCTGTTGACTGCCTCTTTCTGCTAACCTAGGCCTAAAATGTTTTCAGTCTCAGACTTACTGAATAAGCTCACCCTTTCTGAGTTCAACTCAGCTGTTTGGGCTCAAAACTCCTCTCCAAGCTGACTGATCCAAACTGGCTTATTTCTGTTTCTCATTGAATTGTTCTGCTTGGCCTCAAACTAACTCTGGCAATCTGTTCTAATCTTCTGGCTCTTTTCTTTTTTTTTTGTTTTTTCTTTTTTTTCTTTTTTTGGATGTTTGTTTGGCTTTTTAGATTTATTTTTTTATATATTTGAGTATATGTATTTATTTATGTTTATGAGTACACTGTAGCTGTTTTCAGACACACCAGAAGAGGGCATCAAATCCCACTACAGATGGTTGTTAGCCACCATGTGGTTGCTGGGAATTGAACTCAGGACCTCTGGAAGAGTAGTCAGTGCTCTTAACCACTGAGCCATCTCTCCAGCCCTTCTGGCTCTTTTCATTCTCTGGTTTCTTCTGCCTTCACCCATGTCTAGTTTGTTCTATCTTCAGCTTCTCTGTGTAAAAACACTCGGTAAAACTGCCCCTAAATTCCATGAACTGACCTGCCATGAACTCAGTTCCACAGCACTGCACTGCCTGCCAACTCACTGACTCAACAGAACTAACACTCAGAGATCTGAATGCTTCAGATCTCAGAATGTCTTCTGAGTGCTAGGATTAAAGGTGTATACTGGGGCTGGAGAGATGGCTCATCGGTTAAGAATACTGACTGCTCTTCCAGAGGTCTTGGGTTCAATTCCCAGCAACCACATGGTGGCTCACAACCATCTGTAATGGGATCTGATACATGTATCTGAAGACAGTGACACTGTACTCACATACATTAAATAATCTTTAAAAAAAAAAAAAGGTATATACCACCATGCCCGGACTTAAGCTTTTCTTTTGTCAAAACTTACTCTTTACCAAGTTGGCCTTGAACTCAGAGATCTGCTTGCCTCTGTCTCCTGGGATTAAAGGTGTGTCTGTATTCCAGCTGGATCACACAGACCAAGAAGGTCTTTGGATGTGATCTCTTGCCAGGGCATCCATGTTCAGAATTAAAATCCTCAACACTGGGTGGATACAGTAGCACACTTGTAATTCCAGCACTAGGAAGACAAGGGATCCTGAAATAAGCTGGTTACCCTGAATAGCTGGGCTTACATGCTTTTGTGGTCCATTAAGAGACTCTGCCTTACTGAATAAAGGGGAGAATGATCAGGATGTCTTTTAGGCGTTCACATGCACACCACACCTATGGAGTATGTGTGTAAGGATAGGGTAAAGTCCTGAGTGAATGTGTACTCCTGACAGAAACTATTACCCCAGACCCATGGGAATGGACAAAGCTTTCCTTTGGTCAGGATCAGAGAGCCAGCAAATCATTCCTCAGATCTGTGTGGGAATATTGACAGTGTAGAAAAGGCTTCCTTCTCCTGGATGCTTACAGCCTGAGACTGCTTCCCCACAGAGGCCTCCCACACAGACTAGTTAGCCTCTCTCCTTCCACTGTACATAGTGCCCTGAGGTTCCTGGTTGTTGTGTAATTTGTCTGACTCCATCAGCATGGACGTATCCCACCTGGTCCCAGCTTTCCTGTATGAGTGCCTGGTGTATTTGTCCTTTCTTTCTCCTGTCACCCAGGTCAGGTTTTCAGAACCATGCTGTGCTAGAAAACATGGCAAGCACAAAGGTAAAGTATCACATCACAGCAAGAGCACAGGTCACCAATATGACATCATAACCTTGATCACCTGGTCAAGGTGGTGCTTTCGAGGCCTCTCTACTGGAAAGTCCTTTTCCTTGTCTTGCCATCATTTAAAGAAAGTTTTGTAGCCCATGCTGAAAGAGTGGCACTTATGCTCCTGCTTAATGGGAGTAATGTATCCACAGAAATTACTTTTTTTTTTTTGAGACAGGGTTTCTCTCAGTAGCCCTGGCCATCCTAAAACTTGCTCTGTAGACCAGACTGACCTCAAACTCAGAGATCTGCCTGGCTCTGCCTCCTGGGTGCTGGGATTAAAGGCGTGCGCCACCACCTCCCTGCTCATATAAATCACTTGGATTGATATATGAGGTTTTTAAAAAATTACTTATGTCCACCTAATGTGCATTGGTGTTTTTGCCTGCTTGTCTGTGTGAAGGTGTCAGATCTTGGAGTAACAGTTGCAAGCTGCCATGTGGGTACTAGGATATGAACCTGGGTCCTCTGGAAAAGCAGTCAGTACCCTCAACTGTTGAGGCATCTCTCCAGCCCAATTTTTCTTATCATGTACTTATTCAATTATTTCTACGAGCTCATGGATATTAATTCTAAAGCTACACCATTTCATGTTTTCTTCTCAATTTTCTGTGTCTACCAGGAGCTCTCTCATTGTCTCCCGTGTCTCTGACTTTCCTCCATTATTATAGGATTTTCTGCATTTGAGGACATTTCCTTATTTTCTGGCTCCAGGCTCATCTTACACATTTCTTGCACAGTGCTAGAGTCAGCTGCTTTTCTGGGAAACCTTAGTTTTGCTTTATGGTTTTTCTGGGGTGGAGGATATTAGCAACCAAGATCTGAGTGTCCTTATGGCCACTGGAGTTGTTGGAGTTAATAAAAAACTGAGATAGGGTCTAAAGTAGCTCAGGTTAGCCTTGAACCCACTACATAGCTAAAGATGACCTTGAACTATCTGCCTCTTCTTCCCAAGTGCTCGGACTGCAGTATGGGCACCATGTCCACCTTTGCTGGGATTATTTTCAAGTGGTGTTTTCTTCAGATTATGAAGTGGGGAAATGGTACTTTATACAAGGGACTGAGTTTCCCAAAGTCACTCCATAAGGTACTTACAGAGTCTGGCCTGTACCCTGCCTGATTTCTGTTTTGTTTTGTCAGTTGTTACTATGACACAGGTTAGTGTCTTCTAACATTAAAGAGAGATGAGTTTGGGATCAGTCAGCCTAAGACTGTACTCTAGTTCCACGCCTACACTGCTGGGGGACACTGGGCAAAGTTCTTACATTCTGAGCCTTCAATTCTTCATCCAGACAGTGATATTTACAGCTGTGTGGAGCTTGCTATGTCTCGGCACTGTAAGGAACACTGAAAGCAGTCAGCTCGTTGCCTTTTCACAACTTTATGAAGGACATGTTATGCTTATACAGATTTTATAGTTGAGAAACCAAAACAGTGAGAAAGGAGAGAACCTATCAAAAGTCTCATAACTGGTAAGAGAGGGAAGCCCTAATTCTCCATTTACAGAGCTTGTGTTCCTAAACAACACATGGAATTGTTATATTAAAAATGTGGATTAAAATTGTTCCAACTACAAATGATCATAATTGTTATGATCTGACACCCCTCCCCCAGGATAGGTTTAGCAGTTTTGTTCCATGCCTCCCAGCTAATTTCATATTTCATATTGCTGCTGTAACAGGCCTGTAAGTCACTGACACAGAGAAGTGACTTGGCTGAGAGCAAGGACATCCTTTCTGTATGACTGTTCTGTATGAGGTTTGCTAATCTTATATTTTTGGTTGTGAGCCTAGCCTTTAACGGCTGAGCCATCTCTCCAGCCCGAGGTTTGCTAATCTTAAGAAATTCCACAAAGCTTTCTGTAGCTTTGTGGAATCAAAGGTCAATATGACCACCAGGCAGTCCTTTCTGCACCTACATATGAGCTCACTGTGGTTTTCGTGGCTGACGCTGGAGAATGCTACTAATAAGCCAAAAAGTTATGATTATAATGCTCATGCTCTGTTATGTCAATGTTCTGAAATTCTCCTGTTCACCACCCATCCCCCCCCCTTACCTTACTCAGGACCAATCAGCTTAAAGGTTAGCTGATAATAAGCCAATCATTCCCCTTCTCGCCTTTAAACGTTTGAACCTGGTTTCCCCTACAAAAAGCCTGCCCTGAGAGCAGACTGGCACCGCAATTAGGCATCCGAGTCCGCTTTGCATTTCTGGACCTTCAATAATAAGGTGTGCATTCAATAACTGTTCTTGCTTAACTGAGATCTGTGCTTGTATGGTTTAAGTGGCAATTCCTGAACTCCAACAATAACAAAAATGAAACGGAACACACACTGAAGCAGACTGTTGCCACGACACATCACCTTTCAGACAGTGCCATCTGGAGTCATGATTGATTGCTGTATCTGCTGCTGTTGAGTACCTGTGATCCTCAGCCCAGTCCTCAGCTCCTGAAGGGACTCAAGGTTTGATTCAGCCACTTCTCCACAGAAGTGAATATATGAAACGCAAGCCTGCCTGCAAGCTTCTTTCAATATAATTGTGAAGAAACACAAACACACAAGAAATCATTTCAGGTAGTTAATATTCAGTTGTGTGAAATGAAACTACTCATTACTCGAGTTCTGACTGAGAGCATGGTGAGCTAAGGCCACAATGCCTACTGGTATTCATGGTATTTCTCTCTTGCACTCTGATTCCATCGCTATCTGAGTTTTGTTTCTCCTGGCCAGCTCATGAAAAAAAGGCAGCAAAAAACAAAACAAACAAAACAAAAACAAACAAACAAAAAAACCCAGGGTTTCTGTTTAGCCTTGTCTGTCCTAGAAACTCACTCTCTAGACCATAATGACCTTGAACTCACAGAGATCCACTTGCCTCTTCCTCCTGGGTGCTCGAATCAAAGGCTTTACAGTTACCACCCAAAACAATATTATTTCTTCATGTAGAACACACTTTAAAAAGTTTTATGCCACTGGGCGGTGGTGGCGCACGCCTTTAATCCCAGCACTTGGGAGGCAGAGGCAGAGGCAGGCGGATTTCTGAGTTCGAGGCCGGTCTGGTCTACAGAGTGAGTTCCAGGACAGCCAGGGTTACACAGAGAAACCCTATCTCAAAAAAAAAAAAAAAAAAAAAAGTGTTATGCCACATGGGGTCTCCAAGATGGCCAAAGATACACAGAAAAACCCTGGCTCAAAAAAACCTAAACCAACAACAACAATAAAACAACAAAAAAAAAAACACATTTGTTTACTTCCTTCCTGTCCTGAATGAGAAAAGGGACTTCCTTACTCATCCCTTGGAGAGACCTCAGAGAAAGATAAAAGTTGGGGGTCAGAGTGTTGGAATTTAAGGTTTCAATGCTTGGTCCAAGAATCTGACTACTGAGCCAGAGAATGGTTTCAGAAAGGACTGAGGGGCCAAACTAAAGGCAAAACTGGAGTGACTGTTAACTCATCCCACCCTTGCAGTTACAATTTTTTTTCTTTTGAACAATTTTTATTTCATTCTTTTGTGTGTAGTGTACTGCCTGCACATAAGGACTGTTCGCCATGTGCGTGTCTGGTGCTCAGAAAGTGAGCTGCATGTGGGGTTTAGAATCTAACCCTAGGGCTCCTAACTGCTGAACCATCTCCAACCCAACAACATTTTTCTTCAAATTCCAGATCTCAAGGTTCCTAATGCTCTGACCTGCTTGCTAATACAGTTCATGTTGTAGTTATCCCCCGCCAACCATGTAAGTATTTTCCTTTCTACTTCATAACTAATTTTGCTACTTTTATTAATTGTAAATATCTGTGTTTGCTTACGTGATTCCCTGTGAAAGGGTGGCTCGATCAGAAAGGGGTTGAGAACCACCGCTCTAGGGTCTTGGGTTCAGGTAGACCCTTTTCCTTACCTTATCCCCATTACTCTGATCAGCAACATTTCGTAACTCTTAATTGTGACGAATATGACTGTCTCCCAGCCGAACTGAAATTTGGCCTGGGACCGGATCCTCAGCTTTTACTATGGCCAGCATCTGGCACCCGGCCTGACAATTTATATAAGTATAATGTAGTGGGAAGGTAATGAGACTCAGCCACAAACGTTATGCTTTAAACACTTAAAGGCAAGTTACCTAAAACCGGTTTCCTCGTGAACAGAACGGAAGAAATCACACCTGTTCTGTAGAACTTTGGTGTATGTGTAAACTAAGAAGGGTCCAGCTTGTGATCGACTTCCGCGTATCTAAATATTTCCCAGCGTCCCGCCAGGAGACAACGAATAAAACTCCAGAACACCGAGGTCCCTTCCTAGAGAGAATGCTTACGTCACTTCCGCTCGCCGGGCTAAAACCGCGCATGCGCATTTCCTCCTCTTCCTCTTCGGGCTTGGGCTTCGGTTCCGGCGACATGGTGAGTTACTGCGTAACTGCTTTAGAAGTCGCTATCCATCTGCATCTGCCGTTCTTTTCTGTTTCCCGCCCTCACTCACCTCGGGTAGTCTGTGCTATCCCGTGTCCTGTCTGCTGTCGGGATCTTCGCGGTGTCTGGAGTTCCGTACGCCGCCGGAGGCCGCTCGGCGGGGCTTGGCTCGGCGCGGTGGCTCCGGAGCCTTGTACGCCCCGTGGGCGCTTTTCTTGGCGGCTGAGCTTGAGGGAAATTAGCCCCAGCTGAGTTTGGGTACAGCGTTCTGTTGGCCTGCACAAACTGGCCTCCCGTCTCTGGTCCACTTATTTCCTCTGTCCACAGGCTAAACGCACCAAGAAGGTTGGGATCGTCGGGAAATACGGGACCCGCTATGGGGCCTCCCTCCGGAAAATGGTGAAGAAAATTGAAATTAGCCAGCACGCTAAGTATACTTGCTCCTTCTGCGGCAAGGTAAGTCGGCCTCGGGTTGGGGAGGAGGGTACGACTGCTCGTGAGCTAAGGCTGTTTGGAAGCTGCGGGCCCTGTGTAAGATAACGAGAGTTTGGGGTCGATTTTTGTGGAGCATTCCTCGTTTACAAGGAATTCCTAAGGAACTGAAGGATGAATGATTTGGAGAAGGAAATGGCAGAATCCTGGACTAGTGGGAAAAGAAGCTATCTGTACCAGTTCTCAAGAGCCCATAATATAGGCTAGCCTGTAAATAATACCCTCCTTGGGTTACTAGAATTTAACTGCTTACCATATGGTTACGCTGGGGCTTTGCATAGTTTACACTCCAGAAGCCACAGGGATTTATGTTTTTATATATTTCATAACAAGACGTTATACTTACAGACGAAGATGAAGAGACGAGCTGTTGGTATCTGGCACTGTGGTTCCTGCATGAAAACGGTGGCTGGTGGGGCCTGGACCTACAAGTGAGTGCTTTTCTTTGTGGTATGGGAAAGTCTATGGACTCCACTGCCAGGCCTGGGGCATGTTTGACTACTTTTAGTTTTTATTACTAGCAAAGCAAATATACCCTTGGGTTTCTTAAAAGTTAACATGTTTCAGTCGGGGCTACAACGTGAAACCCTGTCTCACTGTCTCACAAAATTTCCTGGCTGACCTGGAAAATTTTGAAATAAAAGTTCGGAGTTTGACTCTCATAGTCCTTTGAATTGTACGATCACTGGGTCTTTGGAAAACTATGGTTGATCTAGCTCCATTGACTTTTGTGCCAAACTAGACTTCAAGTTATTTCTATAAAATTTCTATTTAATGAGGTTGGTTGACTTAGGATTGTTTGGGAAATTTTGAGGCTACTTACATATATGTAATGCTGTGACCCTAACAGAGCCAAGTGGTGTTGCTTAGATGAAGCCTCCTGTCACTGTTTGCTTTGTTCTTAAGAGCTTTAGCTTCTCAAAACCAACAGCTGCCCTGCCACCCCCAAGTTTGCTGGCCAGAAAAGTCCTCTGGTGTCTGAGGAGTGCTTGGTAGTGTGCTTCCAGCATGCTGTTCCTCTGAGTGGCTAGTTGGTGAGGAATTGAACATGTGGGTTACAGCTTTTACTGCAGTCTTGGTATTGAAGAAACTGTGGATATGTTTAAGATCACCTTGAGTGCACAGGAAGAATGGAAGCAAGAGTGCTCTGTCTTCTAGGTGACCATGAATACAGCCTGTGATCTGGCTGTTTGGTTTTGGGGTGTAGGCTTAAAACTGATGTCCTATCTACAAAGAAGTGCACCTTAAGATCTTGTGGAGTCTCGCTCTACCTCTTGTCCTCAATATTTAAGAAGTCAGATGCATGAGCCCCTTAAAATAGTTAAAGTGCCCCAAGTCATGACTTTTAAAGGGTGCCATCATGCCAGTGTGACATCAGAGCACTGGTTAGGTAAGATTCACTGCAGCATGGTGCTGGTGAAGGAGACTATCCGTATCATTCTTTCCAGGAGAAAATCCAAGAGATTTAACAAACTGTAAAACAGATTTGCTTGGGTTAACGTACAGTTATGTTGGAAATGTTTTTTCTTAACAGCACCACCTCTGCAGTCACAGTGAAGTCTGCCATCAGAAGATTGAAGGAACTGAAAGACCAGTAGAAGCCCTACCGCCTGAGACTCGCCTGCCCTGCAATAAACGGGTTAATTTACAGAACATTTTTTGGCTTGTTTGTGGTTAATTAAAACATTGATGTATGTTTGTATTTTTTACATTCAAAAGAAGTTTTTGTCTTTTGACATACTGTGTGACCCTGGCTGGCCTTGAATGGTTCTCCTTCCAAGTGTAGCAACATACTGTTATATCTGGCTTGAGATTTTAGTTTTTCAGAAATAATATACTTAGTAAAATGTTGCTAAGGTTGTAAAACATACTAGGCATTTACAGTTTGCTATACATCATCAGCAAACTGAAACTAGAATGTTTAGTTTATACAAAGATTCATAAGCTTAAATTGAATGTAGTGTATGTACTCAGTGGGAAACAAGTGATAGTACGTGGGTGAGTAACAAAAATGAGGGTCTCCTGACAAATTTAGGGTTTAATAAACTTAGGATTAGTTATGGCTATCCCTTCTAAAACTTTATACTGCCAGATTTGCCTGTTGTGCTTTGGTCAGCCATGTCTAAGCTACTGGACTCCTTGGGAGCCACTAAACTGTTTTCAGTCTTGTACATCCCAGATCTAGAGCGCTTATTTAAAGTTGCTGATGTAATTCTCCTTAAGGTAAAGGCTGGCCTTTTGTGGGCCCATCCCTGTCTTGCCTAGCAGACACTTAACTAAGGTTTACGCGGTTCCTGTTAACTGCTCCAGTTCTGCCTGGACACATCCTCAGCAATGCTCATGTGGGTTCAGCTCCTACTAGATCTTAGATAGCAGTAACAGCTTGGGATTTCAAGTAAGCAGTGAATATGTATGTGGATGAGAAGTGTGGGGTTGTTTTTTTTTTTTTTTAATAAGGATTTTTGTGTGTGTGTCTGCTGTATGCCTGGTGTCTGAAGAGGACACCAGATCCCCTGGAACTGGAGTGACAGTTGTGTGCTACTATGGTGCTAGAAATCAAACCCGTATCCTGTGGAAAAGAATAGACAACATTAGTTAAGCCATTTCTCCAGCCCCAAAGAAATAGATGTAATTTATAAGTGATGGAGATTGGTTTGAATTTTGGTCTTAGACCCAGAGCCAAGATTCATAGCTATTTTATATTTTGTGGCAGTCCAGTGGAAGGAGTCAGAAGTAGAAAAGTGGAGGAGATAGCTGGGAGTTCCTGCCTTTTGAGTTTTATTGGGTTAACTTATACCCTGCTCTTTCCTGTGCTGAGCATTTCCACTTGACATTACACGGTTTTCAGAGGCTTTGTTGCTGTACAAAGGCAGGTATTTAGAAGAGAGCTTATTTTCCAATCATCGCTGTGTGGTTTTTTTTTTGTTTGTTTTTGGCCAGGGAATTTTCATGTGGCTCTAGGTATGTCAGACTATGAAGAAGGCATGCAAATCATTTACTGATAATTGTAATTTTATCATTTACGAAAAAACAAAAGCAAATCAGATGTTTATTTTCACATAAAGAATTAAGTCTTAGGCCAGATGAGACAGCTCTGAGTAGAAGCCTGAGACCCTCTCTCCTCCTTGGGAATTGACCACTCATAGAAGTTAAGCTGACCTCTTTGTACATATGAACACATAAGTATGTGTAAAATTGTGGTTGGGTATTTGATGCCATTGGATACAGAACAACTTAAAAATTGTTTTAACTAATTGGTGGTATTGAGAATGAAATGCCAATGGTAAAAAGAAACAGTTGGAGAAATGTCTGTCTGGGAAATTGTCCTAATTATAACCAAAAGGTCATTTAATTTTTAAAAATGAAACTTAAGATTTTTTTAACTAATTTAACAGTTTTTAAACTCAAAACTTATTTTTTAGATTTTTCGAGACAGGGTTTCTCTGTGTAGTCCTGCCTGTCCTGGAACTCTCTGTAGACCAGGCTGGCCTCGAACTCAGAAATCCGCCTGCCTCTGCCTCCCAAGTGCTGGGATTAAAGGCGTGCGCCACCACTGTCTAAACTCAAACATTCTAATACAATATAATCAACCTAAAGATAATTTGGTAGGTGTTAAGGAATGTTAGATAAAAGCTTTTGTTTCTGTGATTGAAACATGCTTCTATAAGAGTAGTATACTTTTATGAACAGTAAATATTGTAGTTCATAACCTTGAGCCTGAGCTCTGGGGCTGTACAGAGGGTTCAGTAAATGAGGATGTGGCAGTAGACTCTAGCAGAGGAAAATGTAAACCATATCTGCTTCTGGAGTAGCTGCTCTTAAGTCTACAGTTCCCACCAGATGGTGTCTCCCAAGTCAGTGGTGATGAACCTACTGGGAAGCCAGAGGACAATCCACCCACGGCTGACCTGAAACTTGCTGTGTAGATTAGGCTAGTCTCCAACTCAGGACTGCCTGCTCTGCCTTGAGAATGCTGGGATTAAAAACATGTACCACCACACATGGCTAAATGATGATGTAAGCTACAGATTCACAAAACCCTGTAAACAAGACAGCACTGGATACTAACTACATAACAAAAGCAGCAAGTTAACACCTCTGATTAATGATTTCTTGATGGATTCTGAATGCCTATAGCCTATAATCTCTGCATTTGGGAGGTGGAGGTCGAGGTGGGAAAATCAGAAGTTCAAAATCACTGGCTACATATTAGACCCTGTGTAAAAAAACCAATAATGGATAGGTATAGAGATGCATGCCTTAATGTCTATACTCAGGAGACAGAGTCAGATCTCAGAGTTTTAGGCCACCCTAGTCTATTCGCCAACTCTAGAATAGCCTGGCCTACACAGACTGTCCAAAACAACCTAATGGCTTATAGAAGACCTATAGTTGTACTTTTTTTTTTTTTTAAGATTTATTTATTTTATGTATATGAGTACAGTGTAGCTGTCTTCAGACACACCAGAAGAAGGCATCAGATCCCATTACAGATGGTTGTGAGCCATCACTTGATTGCTGGGAATTGAACTCAGGACCTCTGAAAGAGCAATCAGTGCTCTTAACCACTGAGCCATCTCTCCAGGCCCAATATAGTTGTATTTTCAAAGTGCTTCAAATTCTGTGTTTAGCAATCATTGTTAGAATAAGAAATAGTTTCCAACATCAAAATAGACACATTTACATAGCTCACAGGAAATAGTTCAGGAGGCCCTGGAGGATGCAGTTAGTAATGGAAGTCAGCCAAGAAATAAACAAGTGAACATTGAGTAAGAATGGGGCCAGGGAAATGCCTTACTGAGTAAAGATAGTTGTGTGAACCTTGATGGACCTGGTTTTGATCTCTGGAACCCACGTAGGTTATTAAAAGAACAGACCCCTCTAAGATGTCTTCTGCCTTATACATGCCATGGCACTTAACAGTTCTCTTTCCCACTGAATAAGTCTAAAAATAGGCTGGGCATAGTGGCAGTCAGCTATTGGGAGGCAGATGCAGGTGGGTCTCTTGTCAAGGCCAACCTTGTTCATAGAGTTCTGATATAGCTAGGGTTACACAGATCCTTGCTCAAAATAATAGCAATAACCTTGGAGGGTTAACAGGATGCATTGAGATGACAGCATGTAGGTTTGGAAAGGGTAAATGTTAAAATGTCCTAAGGTTCTTGTATTCAGGAAGGGGTCTAATTGCAAATCAAAGGTCATAATCTCTAGTAATCATTACTAGAACAATGGAAGTAGGATTAGTTCTCAGTCACAAGATGGGGAAGGGGGCTGACATGCAGCAGCTCAGTGTTAGAGTGCCTGGCATGGGCACAGTCTTGGGTTCAAATCCCAGCATTCCCCTCAGGTGAAAGAGGAGCTGCTGGGCCAAGTAGGACACAGAAAAGGTGGGTATTGTGCATACCTACGTGCATATTAATGTATAGCATACATAGAGTAAATAAGCATTAAGAGAGGTGAGCTGAGTTACGTAAAGTATGAACTGAATAAAGAATTGGATGTAAATGATGGACCGTAAGGACACCTTGAGCCATAGATACAGGGAAGTAGAAAGTTGGGCTGCTCCCAGTTTGAGACAACACACCAGTAGCGATAAGGAAGGAGCACAGCAGGAGAAAGCACCTACATGATTTTCCGTATTTCTGGGATACAGATAAGACCTGAAACACTGAGGAAATCGCTCCTGGGAACAGATTAAAGACCCAAAGAACCCAGGGCAATGCTCGCTACAGGGGACTGGCTGACACCAAGAACAAGGCCAGCCAGCAAACTGGGAGGCAGAGTTTCTTGGCCAGGCTGTTCTTAAACTCAGAGATCTGCTTGCCTCTGCTTCCTGAGTGCTGGTATTAAATGTCTCTGCCAACATGCTCGGCTTGGGAGCTGATTTCTAAACTATGTTTGCCAAGCAAAAGCAAAATCCCAAGACTGTTTTAACATTTGCAAGGTGGCCATCACAAGGACTCACCACGGAAACCTTTTTTCCATGGTAGAGTGGAGTGACCCCCCCAGCTTTGTGACTTTCCACTTTATTTTGTTTCATATGTTGGTATTAGATGTTGAGGCATGCCTAAACTGTTAACAGGGAAAGACAATAATTACTGCTTGTGTATCAGTGTGTCCATAATTTATTTTATAAACTGGCTTTAGAGATTACCCTCTTAGCGTGTCATGGTACAGTTGGAAATACCGTTATATGGTACACTTTGACCTTGGAATCTAGAAATTTTATACAAATAATTTGGGAGTCTATCTTTAGTCACAGAAATATTTAACCACAGATGTTACTCCCTTGAAAACGTCATGTGTTGACTGCAAGAATCATATAGAACACTAGAGGGTGCTACAGAGAAGCAGGAAAGGAGGGTAGCATTCTAGAATTCAGAGATGAGGTTAGAGAATCCTTATAAATGCATGCTCAAAATGGTTAGCATATGTAGAGTTACAGGTTAGTAAGTGGTAAATTTTAAATTTTCATAATGTTGGAATGTAACCAAGCTGACTGTGGTAAAGTATTAAACCTAAAGGAGTTAATAGTCTTAGGCTTTCTGAGACAAATGCCTTCACCAATACACAATTAAGATAAACTTGAGTGTTTTCTAGAGCTGCTAGTTAGAAGAAAAAAAACTTCATTCAAAGAATTTAAAAATTGTAGAAACTTTTGCAGTGAAAATGCACCATAAAATTAAAAATGGACCAAGATTGTGTCAGTAGTTTCTCAAATCAAGGTGTCCATGTCTCTGACTATGTGGTTAAGATCATCAGAATTTTTTTTTTCTTTGAAAACATTAGTACAGAAGGGGCGTTTTAACTACTCTGTGATACTCTGGGTTTTGTAGCTAGAGTATTGAAGACAAAGGCAGGGTGGGACAGCTAAGCAAAATCCTGGCCCAAAAAGGTTGCTAAGAGGTTACAGTGATGCTGGGAGATCCCTGTTTCTGGATAGAGTTAGTGGTAGGCTCTGTGGAAGTGTAGCTTGAAGGACACCCATGGTGATAGACTGTTTCTGCTCTGAGTTTGTACACCCATGTGCACATGTGAAATTATCCATTTGTTAAGGCCAGTACTTACTGATTTGTTGGAGTTACATGTGAGTCTTTTTTTTTTTTTGATGTTCTAAGTTTTGAAGGCTTGTCTTGTCATTTACTTGAGTATGTTTGTATACTTGTTAGGATCATAGTGGTGGTAGTTACATAGGGTCTCCATCTGTAGTCCAGACTGGCCTGGGACTTTTGATCTTCCTGCCTCTCTTGAATGCTGAGTTATGAGCAAACTCTGCTACACCCTGCTCTTTAAGTGATTTATATCTCTCCTCCTCCCACAGAGCAACTATGCTTTCAACTTATAATCCTGTTCTGCTTGTATACTGCCATGTTTCATTCTCTATGTCCCAGTTAGCTTTGGGGGCAGGGCTTAGACATACCTAACATATCCATCTAGCATGATCAGGCTATGTTCCAAGGGTTTGAGTTAGATACATCTGTTTAATACTCACAACTTCCCAGCCTGGGGTCACTGCAAAGGCACACTTACAGGGTTCCTTGTGCCATGAGTCCTGCATGTCTAGCCAGCCCATCTTCCGTCACACCCTATTTACTTCCTAAGCATCAGCCGTGCTGGAGCCACATGCCCCATGCTTCGTTGTATTGTAGCTAGTATAAGGCCTTTCTGTCATCAAGTTTCCTTTTCTCCAGCACCTTTTCCTCTTTTCCTTGCTCCAAACTCAAGAACCTGATGGGATTCTTTCCCCATTTTATAGATAATAAGAACTCTTTATAAGATTTTTCCACTTGAAGAGGGAGTCACTGAATGGGGAAAGACTGAACTTCATCCAGGAGTATGTGTTTCAACTTCACCTAGCTTGGGAAACAGAAAAGCTTTGTTCTCTACTGATGAAGAGACCAAGGTGCAGAGTGTTATCTGTGAGGGATCATGATGGTTGGAGGCCAATCTAAGCAAGTGGTGAGGATATAACATGGAAAGCCTACTACTACAGGGTGGAGAGAAAGTGCCACTACTGCCACCAGGATTCTGCTGATTAACCCAGGGATCAAGCTAAGGGCAGAGCGAAAAAAGCATAGGTGGTGAACAGCAGGGGGAGCCCTTGCTGAGTCTTAGGGGACTTGAAAGAATGAGTGTGCTTTTCTCCTGGGGATCCTTGAGGTCAGCTTTCTCCCTACTCTTAACTTTGCTCAGTGCACAGGTATTATTTCCCTGATGAGAGTGATGACAGCACACCAACACCCCTGCTTCCTCCCAAAGGCCAGGGAGGTTGTTGCCCTTTCTCCTCATGAGCCAAGGACTGAGCAACGACAATCAGCTGTGCAGGTGGTAAGTGGTGTAAGGATTCTAATCTCTAGGGCTTTAGGATTTTAAATACAGCCTTCCTCATGCCGGGTCCCGTTACTGTCATCCCTTATGATCCTTTGCCTGTTCTGTGTGTACAAGTAGAGTTTAAAAACTACTTTCTTGGACTTCAAAGATGGCTTGGAGATTAACAGCATTGGCTGTCCTTCAAAGGACCTAGATTCAATTCCCAACACCACATGGTGGTTCATAATGGCCTGTAATTCTAACTCTGGGACATCCAATGAGAATATAAAATTAAAAGACTATATGACAGGATTATGGTACATTGCACACATGTAATGTACTTAAAGGTACAAGCAAAACTCTTACACACATAAAAAGTAAATTTTTAGAAAACATTGCTTGGGCTAGAAAGATGGCTCAATGGTTAAGTGACTGCTCTTCCAGAGGTCCTGAGTTCAATTCCCAGCATCCACATGGTGGCTCACAACCATCTGTAATAGGATACAATGCCCTCTTCTGGTGTGTCTGAAGACAACTTCAGTGTACTCATATACATAAATACATCTGTTTTTAAAAAATATTGTTCTGGGACTGGAGAGATGGCTCTGTAGTTAAGAGCACTGGCTGCTCTTCCAGAGGTCCTGAGTTCAATTTCCAGCAAGTACATGGTGCCTCACAACCATCTGTCCTGAGATCTGATGCTATCTTCTGGGTGCAGGTGTACATCCAGGTAGAGCACTCATATACATAAAATAAGTAATCTTTTTGCTCATAGTAATATAGCAGTTCATTGTGGTAGGGATATGTAGAAACACAGTGCTTTGACTCAAAAGGCAGTGTCCTGTACCCATCAGGCTTGGGAGGAACATGGAGGCTAATAAGGATTTGGAGCTTTATTTATTTTTGTTTTTTGTTTTTCGAGACAGATTTGGAGCTT
Organism: Grammomys surdaster; assembly: GCF_004785775.1. Classification (NCBI taxonomy): domain Eukaryota; kingdom Metazoa; phylum Chordata; class Mammalia; order Rodentia; family Muridae; genus Grammomys; species Grammomys surdaster. The sequence continues at coordinate 2,423,000 of NW_021621338.1, forward strand.
TAAGATCACCAGTTTCCGTTCATCCCTTGCCCATCTCTATAAACAGCTAACATGGCCTTGTGCCCAAAGCTCTGGAAGTGCAGCTTCAAGACCCTCCTTGGGTGCTGCCTTCTCACTTCCTCTACACACATGCCATGGTAAAGCTGGCTTTTCCTTTCAACATGTGACCTCCACCTCTGTGTGACAGTGGGCAAGGTGACACTGTGCTTTGTAGTCTCCAAATAGAGGGAGCCCAAGCCTAAGCTCCTGAACTGCTGTAGAACAAAATGAAGGTTCCTGTCTTCTTTCCCTTTCTCTGGACCCCCATTGTGCAACTCGGCATGGGACCAAGTCTTCAGGGGCCTCAGCAAAGACTTGGTGACAAGCTGATTGATGGACTCCCTGCCTCTGGCCTGCCTTCTTGCCCACTCCTGCAGGCTCTGGCCCTGGTCCACTGTCCAGCTGCCTGAGGGGTCTGCTTTTCTTTGTTGAGTCAGCACCAATGAGTCAAGGCCAAGATCAGCTGGGAGGTGGGTTAGGATGGAGGGGGTGGAAGACTGGAGAGGGCGTAAGGTCCTTGTGGCTCAAAGGCCGGCATGGTGGGGAGCCACAAATGGAGGGCACTGGAGTGTATAGTCAGACAGCATGGGCAGAGGACTGTAGTGGTCATTATCACTACAGTCCTTTCTTATAGGAAAACACAGGTGTTTATTCAACTCATGTTAAGAATCCTAAAAATTCTCAGTCATGTCTCATGCTTCTACTCTACTCTGTGAAAGATGACACAGTGTAAGAAGATCTCTATGAGCCCTGCAATGGGAGGCTTGGAGAAGGTGTATGAGTACAATTTTCAGATCCCCACAAACACAGGGCAGCCATGCCACCTTTCCAGGACTGCTAAGAGTCAAAGCAGAGTGTCCGGTAGCACTCACTGCCTCCTCTGCACTCCTTAGACACTTGAGTCATGGAGAAAGGAAGAGACTTGTGTGTGGCTGGAAGGTAGATAGAGGGACATAACTTTTCTTGTTTCTTTTGAGATAGGGTTTCTCTGTAGCCCTGGCTGCCTTAAAACTTGCTCTGCAGACTAGGCTGACCTTGAACTCCCAGGTGCTGGGATTAAAGACATGCATGACCACTGCCTGAGAGACAACTTAAGAGAAGTTAGCCCACCCAGTAATGTGTAGGACAGATGAGAACAGATTATGCAGCTCTGTCCCCAGAATCATAGGCTACCTGGCCCCTGGGATCAGAGTGCTCTCATCTAGCTTTGTCCTCTGTGTGTGTGTGTGTGTGTGTGTGTGTGTGTGTGTATGTATGTGTCTGTGTGTCTGTCTGTCTGTCTGTCTGTCTGTCTGTTCATGCCAAATGATGCATGTGGAGGTCAGAGATGAGTCTTGGAAGTCAGTTCTCTTTCTACTATGTAAACTCTAGCATTAAACTCAGCAGGCATATAGCAAGCATCTTTACCCCGAGCCGTTGTGCCAGCCTCAGCTCTAGCTTTTCATTCATCCATTCACTCTATCATCTATCTATCTATCTATCTATCTATCTATCTATCTATCTATCTATCTGTAGACTTTAACTGTAACCATGGTTAGCTTATAGCTCTCTATATAGACCAGGCTGACCTCAAACTCAGAGATTTGCTGGCCTCTGCCTCCCTAGTGCTGAGATTAAAGCTATGTGCCATCACTCTTAGTGATTAGCTCTGTCATATTAAAGTGGAGATGTAGTGCTGGCACATAAAGTGACTTTCCCACAGTCAGACAAGATGATGATGACAGGGCTTCTACCTTAAGGTTTCTCTATGATCAAATGCAGGGCCAGAGCTCAGGAGAGTTCAGGGCTGCTATGGGCAAAATGGAGGATGAGGGGCTATCAGTGCCCAGAACCTTCCTTGGTTTGACATTTCTTTTCCTCTTGAGGACCTAACACCTTCTTGGGACAGGAGGACTTGAATCTATTTCATTCCAAAAAGATTGACTGGGGGGCATGGGGAGAGCACAAGAGCCAGCACAAATGGTCCCTCACACTTTGGTTCCTGACTGGCAGAACAGGGAGCTGGCATGAAAGGACCTAACTAGGCAATAGGACATGAGAAGGCTGTGTGTCCTGCTTATACTGTACTATGGAAGTAGCAGACATCCATCATGGGCAGTTCTTGTCCCTTGCTTCTTCCTCTGTCCCTTCTGTGAGGGTTAAGGGGATAAAGTGAACAGAATTATTTAGGCCCATAAACTGGAAATAAAGAAACACACTACCTCCAGCCCCAGTCTTCCCCAATTTTTAGGTAGCTGATTGTCACACTCCTGGCAAGAGTGGGCAGGCTTTCTGCTTTGGCTGCACATTTCTCGCACAGCGAGAGGAGATGCAGCTTTGGAGAGGAATGTAACTGGAGTGGGTTTCTGGCTCAGCAGGGAAGCCCATCCTCCACTGGGTACTGGGCAGCCCCTCCATTTCTCTAGGGCCTTCCTCTGCATTCAGAGTTTAGCATACTTGGTTTTCTGTACCCTGCAAGACCAGGGCAATGGTAAAAATGGGTCTTGCTTTGAAAATTGAAGACAAGTGGCCACGCTGTGGCCTCATGGCAGCATCACAGGATCTTTGCATACTCAAGGTCTCAGAGATCCCTGGTGAATTGCAGATGTCAAGAGAGGGGACTGCCATGGCAAAGCCACTCACTTTCCATCAGTAATTCTCAGCATCTTAAATTATTTTCAGATACTACAGTTAAATTATTGTAATATCCTTGGGCGAGTGTCCTAACCAATCCATGTCTATTCCCTGAATTATAGCTTAATACTAATACTCCTCTAAGTTGCTTTTTATAAAAGGTAAATGATTTTTAAAAGTACTGTGCTTCACTTAAAAGCATTCATTAATATTTGACATTTTTATCATTATATTGTTATTCTTCCTTACTTCATAGACTTCACACTGAGTCCCAAAGACAGACAGACGGACGGACAGACAGACAGACAGACAGACACACACACACACACACACACACACACACACTACCAAGCCAACATGGTTGAGTATAAATGGTTTTTTTTCATTGATGTAACATAAGTGGCCATGTGGGCATCTGGACATAAACTAGAAAAGGGCAGATTACATCTGAGTAACACTTTCCAAATGTTTGTTGCCCACATTCTGTGTCAGTATGGTTAGATGAGCACTCTGCTGTTACCATTGTCTTCATTCCCTGATGTCAACAGGTGACACACAACTGACTCTTAGATCACTGATGCCCACCCTTCAACATAGTTGTGACTTCCACAATGTGGCTAAGTATGATTCTCTTACAAGGAACTAACCGGATATTGGGCTACGGTAATATAACGTATGACAATCTGCTGCATCAGCAAAGATTACTTAGCATGAGACCAGCCCAAGATGTCAACATCCCTATAAAAAACTAAACATCTACAACATTGAAATAGCATCTCTGGTGCCCAGTTCTTGTAATGATTTCTTCAAGTACTCTAGATCAAAGTCAAAATTCCTACTCACTGAAAATCAGCTTCATAGCCATACATAACCCCATATAGCTACAAACTATACAGTGGATGGAAATTCTGAAACAATGCTGGGAACCACTACAGTGGCTAGAAGGTGAGTTTCAGTCTATCTCAGAGTGCTTGCTTATTAGCGCTATATTTGCTGAGTGTTGGGTACTGATAACACACAGCCTTAACTAAACTAAAGCAGTTTTTAAGAAATGGGTTTCTCTTTAAGGCCAAAAGGGATCACAAAGAACATGAGTCTCTCAGAAAGTTTGCTTTTGGTAAAAATTTGTGAGGTCAAAATCAACTTAGAATCTCACAACCCACAAGTTTTTTAAAAGTGCCTAAAAGATGTTTTTGAAAGTCACATTCTAAGTTTGAGGGTCAATACTCAAAAGTAGCTATGATTGATGTGTGCGAAGAGGATTCAGAGGGAACAGGGAAAATATATTGAACAAAGAAATACATTGGAGTGCAAAATATTTGTGTTACCTATGAGTCAGGGCCAATGGCCTTTTGTAATGTGGCACAAAGGTTGAAAGCTTGACACTTCTCTTTCAAGGCTGGTGTTGACTTCAGGATCATTGGTCCAAGTCTACTTTCTGATGTCAACAGATTGTGTGTATGCGTGTGCGTGTGTGTGTCTGTGTGTCTGTGTCTCTATTCATGCATGCATGCATGTGCAAATGTGCATGTGTTCTCTTTCATTCCCTTTATCTCTTCCAATAAGATAATTTAATGGACAAATCTGGTACCTACTTTATTTTTTTTTTGTTTTTTGTTTCCAGGTTTATTGAAAATATGGCATAACAGATTAAACAGCTCCACATGGTGTTTTGAAATTCATTCCATCTATAGATTGAGTGACCTGAAGGTTAGAGAGACTGCCAAAGTCCAGAAGCTTCAGCATTTCCTTGGTGTCAGGATCTACCTCAATGATCTCCTGGTCTAGGGCTGAGACCACAGGAACATAATTATCTCTCCTCTCTCTCTCTTTCTCCTGCAACTTGATAGAGATACCTCTCACAGGACCTCTCTGAATCCGATTCATCAGATTCGTGACATAGCTGGCTGTCTTGTTCCGAAGTTTCTTGCTGGGGATAATGGCAATCTCTTCACACATGTGCTTGTTGGTGTGGAAGTCATTTCCCAGGCATGTGTAGTATTTCTCGATGATGACCCTGGCCGCCTTCTTCACAGTCTTGGTGCGAACGTGGCCTATGTTGGCAGGTCTTGGCAAAAAAAAAAAAAAAAAAAAAAAAAAAGAGTGGTACCTACTTTATAAAGAAGAGCCAGTTAATTAGTGAATAAAAATAGTGACATTTCTCTGTTTTCCTAGAATTTACAAAGAACTCAGATTTTCTCATGTAATCTTCACCTAGTGCTGTGGAGATAGGTCTTCTTATAAATGAGCCTCAATGTGCAGTCAGGAAATATGGAGTAAGAATAGACAACCTACCTGTGGTCATGTAAAGTAGTTGCTGCTGAGAACTGATGTACCTCCTCAAAAATTCACCTTGGATGCTGTGGTGATTTGAATGAGAAAGGTCCCACACAGGCTCAGGCACTTAAACACTTGGTCCCGGCTGGTGGACTGGAGAGGTTATGGAAAGGCTCAACCTTGTTTCAACAAGTACATCACTGGGGCTGGGCTTTGAGATTTTTAAAGCTTTGCCCTACTTCCAGTTCACTCTGTGCTTGGTGTTTGCAATTGAGGACATGAGTTAGAACTAAATTAGCTAAATTCTTGCAGTGACAAGCTTCTTCACTCCTACCTACTAGGCTCAGTTCCCTCATCAGCCAAGTGGGGACAGAAATCCTGCCCTAACCTTCCACCCCACAGGGACATAAAGAGATGCACAATGCCAAGTCAGTACTGGCTTCTCCATACGACAGACCCTGGGGTGTGTGGAGTCATGGAAGCACAGAGTGCTTGAGAACAGCTTGAGTTCAGTTGAAGATTTCTGTCTTATTCTGTGGTAAGCATGAGCAAGGGGTACTACCTCACCTGCCAGACCAATCCGAAGACAGCCAAGGGGGCTGCACTGATGGCTTATTTGGTAAATGCATTTGATGTGAAAGTGTGAGGACCTGAGTTCAAATCCGAGAACTCACATAAAAAGTCAGAATCGTGAGAAGGATTAACTAGACTTAGTGTGTTATTAAAATGAAGATAAAAACATGAAATGAGGAGGGAGACATTGGGGGTTCAGGATGGAGTGGGATTATTGCGAGTAGATATGAATATACATTGCATAATATGCATGTATGGATTGTCAGAGAATATGTATTATTCTTTGGAACCCCTGGAACTAGAATTGAGGCCCACCTGCTAACTGACCCTCCCCCTCACCTCTCCAAACAGTGCTAACTGGGCAAAGTGTTCAACTGTCTGAGCCTATGGGAGAATCCCCAGAAGTGCACAGCCCAGCTACCCTGACATGTACAGGAAAACAACGACCAGGCCTTGTCTCAAACAAGGAAGTGAGGACTTACACCTGAGGTTGTCTTCTGACCTGCACATGTGTGTCGTATTCACATGTATGCAAGTGCACACATACACACGATGTATACACATATACACACATACAATGTACACACATACACACATGATGTACACACACACACACAAAGAAGATGGTTGATAAGACAGTTGTTTATAGACTGGACTCAAGCTAGACTGCCTGGGATTTCCTGAATCTAATTTTCCCTAGCCAAGTGACTCTGAGAAGATATTTAACTTCTCCCATACTCAGTCTCTCTGGAGTAAAATGGAAATCATAGCCATCTTCATTTGAAGCTCTCCTCTGAGAATTAAAGCAGATGTGTCCCATAGTAACATGTACAGCAAAGAAAGAGATGTATGGGTGTTGTTTTTTTATTAGTGTTGTTCAGTTACATAGTCTAAGCTAATGTTACTTTCCCCACGCCCACAGGGCCTGTATTAGATGTGTTTAACAGGCTCAGGTAAGGCATTGAGCATGATAGGAACACATTAATTGCCTAAACAGATGCCGTCAATGAATAATGCATTGGCCTTCATACATATAATGGACAGGTAAGTGTGTATCTGATTGGGTGGCTCTGCTTCCTGTGTTCTCTGAGGTGGAAATGGTCACACAGCCATGGAAAACAGACTCTGCTGTGATTTACAGTCCTCTCTCGGGTCCCTAGAGGGAAAGAGAAGCTGTGACCATGATTCCACGTTTTACATACTGGCCATCTAGCTGCTTCAAGCTTCAACTCCCCTTCATCTTTTGATCAATCTCAACTTCACCCCTTGTCTACCTTCCCTCCACTCTTCAATTCCAAAGGTAGCGGTAAGAAGGCAGCTGTAGCAAAGCAAAGTTTGATTGGTCATCAGCCTGACACTTTATATTCTCCTTTTGAATCATACCTGCAGTAGCTTCTAAGGCACATCTCTTCCCCCACCTCACCCCCACACTCTACCCCCTACTCCCACATTTGTCTTACTTGATAATAGTTCTCTTTGGGGCCTTGAAATGGGGTTTGTATAGATCCTTGTTGATTTATGGAGTTGCAAGAAGGCTGGTGATAGGTGCAGAAAGAGAGAGGGACAGCCTGTCTTAGTACTATATCTTAGGACTTGAGATGGAGAAGGGGAGACTCAGGTTTCCTGTCTTCTCCAGCAGCAGCAGCATGTGTCATGAGGGGTAGACACTGTTCTTTAACAGTGCTATATTAGAACTGTTAGGGACTGTGTGGACTAAATTTGTGTTTGGGTCTATTTATGGGTATGTGCATGTGAGTGCAGACGAAGGCCCCATGAAGGCCAGAAGCGTCAGATGTCCTGGAGTTGGAGTTACAGGTGGTTGTGAGTTACCCGACACGGGCGGGCGCTGGAAACCAAACTTAGGTCCATTTCCAGAGCAGTGAGTGCTCTTAACCACTGATTTATCTCACAGCCCTGACCACGGCTTCGTTTAGATGTATTTGTAGAGCTTGCATCTGGACAACTGTCCAAGCCCACAAAGACCTTAGCCAGCCGGGCAGTGGTCGTGCATGCCTTTAATCCCAGCACTTGGGAGGCAGAGGCAGGCGGATTTCTGAGTTCGAGGCCAGCCTGGTCTACAGAGTGAGTTCTAGGACAGCTGGAGCTATACAGAAAAACCCTGTCTTGAAAAAACAAAAACAAAAACAAAAACAAAAAAGTCTTAGCCAGACCTGCAAACAGCCCATGAGACTTCTCTTCTGTGAGAGTAACTCTTCTTCTTCTCTACTGTGACTAGTTTTATCTTCACCTGCCCTTCCTTCCCTATCCCTCCCCTTTTGGGGTTTATATATTTTGTATATTTTTGCACATGAGAAGCGATTGTAGAAACGGGGCCCAAAATGAATCACAAAATTTATCTATGTCACATATGTGTTCTATACACAACTCAAAGGGGATCGTATGCACTATGTTTTAGCTGCAAGGCATTCATGAGAGGTAAGGTATGGAATTTTCCACAATGGTACCAGCACAGCACCCAAAACCTTTCAGATTTTCGAGGGTTTCAGATTTGGGGTGTTTGGATTAGGGATACTTAAGTAAGACAGCCGGAGCCATCAGTAAGGTGGCTCTACACCAGGCTCAAAGACAGACAGGCTGCCCACAGCCTCACTGTGAGGAGCAAGGCCCCAAGGCCCATGCAAGCTACTTTACCCTTTTAAGTAAGAGGTGTCTCTGGCTCTTGAGGCGGGTTCTAGGGTGGGAGCCTCACCAGGATTTTCTAACAAAGTGTCTGTTGATGGTTGCCACAAGGTTTTTTTTTTTTTGTGTGTGTGTGTGTGTGTGTGTACTTTTACTTCAGTTGGCTTTACATTTTAGAGCAATTTTAGATTAAAAGAGATTTTAAGCAGACAGTATACCAAGTTCTGTGTGTCCCCTCATGAACAGTGTTATTACTAACCTCTTACATTAGTATGCTCTATGTGTCAAAGTCAACGAATCAGTGCTGATACATCACGATGTGAGGAAACCCATAGTTTACTCAGATTGCCTTAGTTTTTCCCGATGTCCTTTTCTGTCCATGGGTCCCATCTGTTAGCAATTGCCACTTATACACAGTTGAAGGCAAAGCACAAATAACTGGATTTCTGCCCTGGAAAAGGCCGTAAAATGCATTTCTTCAAGCAAAGGCTAGTGTTAAACTATCAAAGAACTACATGTCATTTTTCTGGCATCAAATTTTCTGTCCTTTTACATGAGTCTCCCATCCAGGAGGCCATGTTACATTTATTTGTCATGCCCCCTCAGGCTTGACAGTTTCTTGGGCTTCCCTTGTTTTGACAATTCTCCTACTTTCTGCTCACAAAACACATCACTTGGGTGACCCCTAATTTGTGAAGTGTCCCATCACCAGCAGGTAAAATGAAGCCCCTGCAGACATCGGCTGAGCATCTGCCGTCCCAGTTAAGTCATAAGAGTTCTTCCTGGAGCCAGTCAGACCCCATGGGCAGAGAAGCAGATGTTTTGGGAGAGGTATGGGGGACAGGACAGGGGCTTCCATCTGTGGGGTGTACAACCCTCCAGGTTCGTCTGCGTGTTTAGTTACCTCCAAGCTTCCTAACCCTGTGGCTTTGAGTCTTGGTGGAGCCATCAGTGAGTAAGTACGATGGAAGCAGGGAGGAATGTGATTGGACACAGGGGCTGTGGGAGCCTGGGTGGAGAGGCCAGCCCTGCCTGTGTAGTCTCCAGTCTCTGTGGCCACATGCTGCATTTGTTCCATGCACCTAGACTCCGAATCAGGCTCTTTGGGCCTACCAGCAGACATAGCAGGTCAGATCATTTCTCTGTATACATCTCTCAGACAAGAAGGTTGAGCAGATTAGGGCTTCCCCCCAGCCCCCACACACACTTGGAAAGAAAAACCCTTGTTTCTATCTCTGTACTTAATAAGGGAGTTGAGAGCCAAGAACCATAAAATAAAATATATACCGTGATGTCACAATGACGATAATTTTGAGGATTTAAAAAATTACTTCCTTATTTTCTGGCATTACAAGATGTTCCAGATCATCTATATACTTGTTTATAGAGTCCTAGTAGGGTCAAATATCTCTACAAAAAAAACCCTGTTTTATTAGTAGTACTCAAAAATAGAGATCTGAGTTGCTATTAGGATGTCAACTTACATTTTATTTTCTTGATCTTGGTTTTAAAAATCATAATTTCTTATAGCCCTGGCTGGCCTTGAACTTACTACAGAGCTAAGGCTGGCATTGGAATCCTGATCTGCTTTCGTCTTTCCCAGGTTCTGGGGTTACAGGTTACAGGTCTGTGTGGTCAGTTACATTTTAAATTTCCTGACGGCATTTAGGATACCCATGCTCCCTGACTCTTTAACTTCCTAATAATTCCCATCAACACTAACTGGTGACCTCACCTGAGTCCCTAAAAGGTCTTTTAGTTTTTCTTTTCTTTTCTTTTTTTTTGTTTTTTTTTTTTTTGTTTTTCGAGACAGGGTTTCTCTGTGTAGCCCTGGCTGTCCTGGAACTCACTCTGTAGACCAGGCTGGCCTCAAACTCAGAAATCCGCCTGCCTCTGCCTCTGCCTCTGCCTCCCAAGTGCTGGGATTAAAGTCGTGCACCACCACCGCCCAGCTTAGTTTTTCTTTGAATCTTTGCCTGTAACGTTGTCTAAATCCTTCGCATCCTTAAGACCTGGATCTCATCTTCCTCCACAGATCCATTCTTAAGCTTTGATGGCCCTGCCCCAAGCGTCTCTGAAGATTCAAATGTAGTCAAAGCCTACACAGAACTTGACATACGTGCAGATCAGATGAGAAAGGGGTTGCCATGTGCGTCTCCCATCTACATCTGTCCCTAAATGTAGCTTAGTGATTTGGACCCATACGGAGTAACCACCAGGTTTTCTGTATTTTTATGGTTCTGGTGATAATGTTTTGTGCTTTGAGCTTTGTGATTCAGTGCTATGCTTGTGTGCAGGAGTCATGCAGGGCTGCAGCTAAGAATGACTCTTGCACCCAAGCACAGCACTCGTGAGGTAAGAACACAAAGGAGCTGTGAGCATTGGCCGTCTTCATCATTGTACTGCCCAGACTCTCACTGTGGTTTTAAAATAGGGAAACTGAGATTCAGGGACAGAAAACAAAACACCTGGGACTACATGAGTTGTAGAGAGTGTTGGTTGTAGAAGAATGTTTTCATTGCAGGCTCAGTGTTCTTTCTGCTGCAGTGGAAGGGCTTATACGAAGAAGATATAACATTTCTGTCCTGTACCCACACAGGTACCCAGTGGCATTTTTCTAGAAGACACAGTTCACCAGGGAAGACTTTTGAAGCCAATGAAACAAACACTGAAAGTCTAGTTCCACTCTTAATAGCCATTTGACCTCCAGATGATTTTTTCAGAGTCTCAGTTTTCTTATCTGTAAAATGGGCCTAGACTGCTTGGCTACAGGTGTGCTTTGTGTTTTTAATGAAAGCGTGTAAATCAAGCATGTTGAGTCTGTACTGGTTCTTTAGCCTTTGTTTGGGAATCTAACTTGCCTGTGGTTATTGTGTAGCTCCTGAAACAGTTGAGGATCTCCACAGAGCTGGACACGCACGAGTCCTTAAAAGCCCTTATTAGATAAAAGAATGCCACAAAGGGTGGAGTCTGCTTTTTGGACTCACCCTGAAGACAGGCAGCCAACCAGCCTGGTGTGTTATACATCAACACAGTATATATTTATGTGTAGAAGGCCAGCTCTGGGCAGGTGTGCCTGTCAGAACACCTGAGGCAACCTTTCACTTTCCATATGAGGAGACTGAGGGCCACAGTAAGGAGGGATCTGCTGAGGTGGGGCTCTGCCAGCGGTCAGGGTGGAGACTGGATTGATGACCCAGAGCCTGGAGGTCCTGTGCTTTCAACATCTCCAGCTTGCCTGTCCCTGCCTGGGGCCCGGGCATGTCCACAGCTAAACAAGATGTGGCAGGAAAGCATGAATAAGGGGACAAAGGAATTCTTGAAGCTAAGCTGGCTCCTTGCTCTAAATCCCTTTGCCTTTGTGTCTAGACTTGCTCCAGCCTGCCGTGCCTCCTCTACAGAGGCTGGTGACTTCTTCACTCAGCAATGCCTTCAGAATCCCCTTGGGAGCCAGTGACAGCAAAATTAGAGATGGTTGAGCATGCATACAGAAGTCCGACTCCCCACACCAGGGCCTACTGTAGCGGACATGTGTGCCCCACTAAAAACACCCATTTTGCAGAAGTGGAAAGTTTTCCTTGAAGTAAGAAAAGCTTGTGAGGACTTCCTGTTTGTCTGTCTGTAAGAGTCCGTGTGACATACAGCAAGTGGCACAAAGTCTTCTGTCAAAAGTTTGGGAGCACATGCTCCAGGCTCTGAGGGACATGGCTTCTTTCCTGCAGACATCTTAGCTTGTCTCCCAGAGCACGAAGGCAGATTTATATGGCATAAATAAACAAACTGGGCTATGTCCTAGTAGAAGTTTATGCGCACTACAATAATCTCATCTAATTGTATATGATATAAATGTTCTCACTATTTAAAATGCAAACCCCATGTTAATTTAGGGCCATACCAAACACTGGCCTTGGCCAGACAGCAGAAGGGAGTGCCTGCTCCTTCAGGGAGTCAGACAGGCCTGGGCTGTAACTTCAGCTTTGATACAAACTTGGCGTCTGAACTTTGATGGGTTCCTTAACCTCCCGCTCCTCAGTCCCGCTGTACACAACGATAACTGAGTCTTCTTGAGAGGGTTTCTCTGTCAGAACAGAGAGAACAAAGCCATTGGCATGGACTACTTGAAGTTTATAAAGGCAGCAACCATAGCCTTTAACAAAGTCTGTGTTTCCTGCTCTTTGCTACAAGCAACTCTTTAATTAATTAATTAATTAATTAATTAGATTTTTTGAGATAAGGTTTCTCTGTTTAGGCCTGGATGTTCTGGAACTCTCTGTAGACCAGGGTGGCCTCAAACTCAAAGAACCACCTGCTTCTGTCTTCCAAGTGCTGAGATGAAAGGCTTGTGCCACCATACCCATCTCCCTCTCTCTCTTTTTTTTTTTCTGATGACCTCATTTTAACACACCTACCTTGACTTTGTACTTTAACTTTGAATATGTATGTGCTCCGGTGCAACGGGAATAAGAGGTGAACTTGACACAGTCCTTGCCAACTGATGGGTATCTCCTGAGGAAGGGAGATAAGATGCAGCCCAAGCACTGTAAATCAAAACGGCTTGTAGAATAAGACCTCCAGGGAAGGCAGTCATGGCACCTGCTGTACAGTGTAACACTGTGCTGATGTCTTCCTGTGCAGACAGTTCCCCTGTCTGTACTGATGCTGTCTAAGGAAGTCTGTCACAGGGGTGCTTTGTGGCCTGAAGACAAGCATGGTGATGAAGGCATCTAAAGCATGTCACAGCTATAACCAGCCTGCACCTAGTACTCAGCATTTGCACCAGAATGGGAATTCCCAGCTTTACTCATTCGAGCTTGGCACGGGGGCACTGCTGTGATTCCTGTTTGGTAAGCTGGAAACGGAGACAGGGAAGCTAGGGATGTAATCAGCAAATATACTTCATGAACAGAAGGCAGAGATCCTGGCCTGGCTGTCGCAGGAGCCAGAATTTTACCTACTGCCAATGAGATCCCTGAGCTTCAAGGACTCCTTCTGATCCTGATGGCTGGGAAGCTTCACTGAGCCCTGGAGTGAGGGGTGCAGGATTCAGGTGCAGGAACAGCATTTGCCAGTTATCACGTGGTGGGGGTGTGGAACGCGTTAGGAAAGCCTGGGAAGCAGTCGTGGCTACCTGGCCCTGGCATAGGTTCTGATCCACACAGTTGTCCCCTCTGTCCCAGACGTCTGTATATCTGAATTCAGGCAGAAATAGGGGAGAGGCAGGTCCAGTGACATTCCCAGACACACATAAATAGGAGTGCCCTTCTAACAAAGTAAGGCCACCTCTTTTTGAAAGAATTTTCTGTACAGGACCATGAGCATGTCAAATGTACATTTATGTTCTTAATTCCTTCCTTATGTCCAGATGCAACATTTGTGGAATGAAGCAATGGCAGAAAGGTAGGAGAGTCAAACAGTGCTGTGCACCGAGAGGCTCTGGTCCCATGAGATGTGTGTGACCCTGTAGCAGCATTAAATGTTTAGCTATGTTTTCTGGACATTGTGGTGCTGGGATGAGTGGTTTTTCAATCTTCTGGTTGCCTAGGTAACATTCTGTCCCTGCAGAGGCTCACAGGTGTCTTCGATCTTTGTCCACCCACCCACCAATACCTTAACGTTCAAGTATTTACTCAGTTTCTGAGACCAAACTGCCTTTGTTTGATGCTCAGCTCCGTGAGCACAGGCAAGCAACAGGAGCTCTTAGAACCTTAGGTTCACCCCTGTAAGATGACATTAGTAGTGCAGGCTGGATTTATGAGACTGTGAATATTCAAATAGCTACTGCACCTCAGATGCCTCGGACTTCTCATGGCCTGGAGTAAGCACAGCATCTGCAGACACTATTGTTGCAGTTCATAGTGTTTTGTGTGCCTGCCACTATATGAGGAGCTTCCTTTGGGATATGCTATTCTTCCCCATAGTCCTGTAAGATAAGCACTTCTGAGCCTATTGATTCTTCCTCTGAAGAAGCTAGGGTTTTCATAGCTGACATGATTTGCCTAAAATGAAGATACATCAGCAGGGCAGAAGGGGGAGGGTTGGGGAGGGTGGCCAGGTAGGCTCCTGACCCTGTCCCTTGACATCTACATCACTTCCCTGCCCCACTACACAGACTTGAATGCCTGCCAGTGTCCTGTCTTGAACTGTATAACCTGCCAACACCGGAGAATCATTCACAGCAGCTGGGGAGCAGAGATTTAGGATTAGAGAAGTTAGCTCCTTGAGACAGGGAAGCTGTCACTCTATCCTCTTTGTAGAGCTGCCTTGGGAAACTTCCTGCTGAGTAACAATCAGGACATTACTGCTTAGACAGTGAAGACTCACATGTCTTCACTAATACCCCGGAGGATCAGACAGATGATGCAGACTGGAATGCAATTTCCTCTCTGCTCGCATCCCTCTGGCCGGACACTGTGCACATGGTAAACCCTGCTTACTGGAAGCATGGACATGATGAACTGGAAGCATTTGGATAGCACTTGAACTGCCACTCAACACCACAGTTCTGATTGAAAATCCAGCAGGTCTTTGTCCTGACTCTTATCCCTACTCCCCCTTCTCTATGAAAGGCTCCTTCTGGATGCCTCCCCCACACACCAGCAGCTTGTTCAAGTCTCACTGCTATAAGCCTGACTTCTCATCAGAAATGTTTCTCCAAGTTAACCGTACTGTAAAAATGCCAGAACACACACACACACACACACACACACACACACACACACGTGCTCACACACCATATGCACAGCCATGGCAAATATCACATACATGAATGTGTGTCCCCTGCATACACCAGAAATATACACATCACATGGACACACATATGCATCATGCCACATGTGCTCAGCCACATATACTGCAGCATATACTTGCATACACAGGTATTTCACATGCCCTAACCAACACCCGGCTAGCTCTATACTCTCAGTGAGGACTTCCTTCCTTTCTTATACCTGCCATGGGGCAAACCTTCCTTTGTCCTCTGAGATTCATCCCCTTTTCCCCCTGAGCATCAGTTCCCACTCCTGAAAGTACTTAACTTCCTTAGCTACTTTGCTGTCTATTCTGGTAGCCAGTGTCTGTTTGAAGTCTGTTCTCCCATAGAAATTCAAATTCCTGAAAGTTGGAGGAGGCCTTTGTCTCAGATCTTCAGGCCTGGAACCCCTACTGCTCTGTACTTCTGGTGATTTCCATACTGACTGAAGAGCTCAAGGCAGCCTGGCACTCTACCTTGCTCACCATGCTCTGAATGGACCCACCAGTTTTAGTTTGGCCGAAGCCTCCTGAGATGTTTGTCTCTTCCTTATAATATGTGCCTGACTTAGAGGAGTCCAAGAGGCTAGATGTAATGGCTGCTGACTAATGGACTGACCCATTTTAATGATGTCTCCCATGACGGTCATCCTCTGGGATAGGTGGAAACATTAGCCTGCCACTGACCTCACTTCTCATGGTGGTTCAATGTACAAGGAATTAAAGTGGAAAGGTTGTGATGCCTTTGCCTTGCTTTAGGGCTTTAAGTTTTAATCTCTTTAAACCCCAGTTTTAAAGCCATTTCTTTCAAGCCCTGATCCTGTCAAAGAAGATACCACTGAGCTATTTCTGTCCAGCTCCAAGCCTTCCTGGGCCTTCTCTCAGAATCCAGTTGGGGATTGTCAGGGCCTCGGGTTCCTGACAGCTGAGAGTAAGGCTCGGATAGACAGTCGTCCTGTGTAGTTGCCTTATGTTCCCTGCAGACCTACACCTCCTGTTTCTAAGGTGCTTCCCATGATAATCTGCACTGACACTTGTAATAGAACACCCAGGTGAGGTGTGTGTGTGTGTGTGTGTGTGTGTGTGTGTGTGGAGGTGGGGGGGCTATACAGTGGAAATCAGTTCTATGGTGCTGAAGGCTGAAAGGACAAGATTAGGGTGGCAGGGCTGCCCCATCTCCTGTGCTGCTCCTAGAGCCCATCCTGTTGGCTTGTAGGTGCCTGTGCCATGCTCATTTCACCCACATGCTCTCTCTGGACTTGTCTCTGTTACAAATATTTTTTTCTTATAAGGAAAGCCCTTGAACTTAATGACTTTTTCTTTTAAGTCTCTGGCTCCAAAGACCACTATCCTGTGACTGCTAGTGATTAGAAGTTCAACCCATGAATTCTGTGAGGAACATAGTTTAGCTCATGACACTCTACTGTTGTTAAATACACATACACATGGCCCAAAATCTTGATTTTATTGGGGGAATCATTTGCTCTGTAAAATGGGACTAGTAAGAATTCTGATCTCTTCAAGATAGTTGTAAGGAATAAAAACATGTAAAGTTTAGCACAGCCTGGCTCATGAGTGCCCAGTCAAAGCTAGAAGCATTTAAAGAAATAAAAGTTGTTGGTGATAGTGATGGGGCAGGTCCCTGAGCACTGGGTAACTTCCCCAGCTCCTGGTGAGCAGTTAGCTTGAGCTGCTTCCATTCTGCTCCTTATCTCCAGCAGGCTTCCCTGGGACTGCCCAGCACTGGAGCTCAGACCAGCGTCATACCCACTCTGTCACGAGAACTATGATGTGTTCTGGCAGAAGCAGGCCCAAGAGCTCCCTGTCTCCTTAATCTCTAGGTAACCAGGTGCCCGAGGCTCCCTTACTCACAACTCTCTGGCATCTGCCTTTGACCTTGGCACCTTCCCCAGTTGTTCTGCTGGGTGCCTGGGGTGCTGCCAATTCACCCAGCCTGCTAAGTACACTCTTCCTTCACTCTTGTGACATAGAAAACCCATCTCCCTTTCAGCAGGGCTGCTGCCTGGAAGGCTGTAGGGAGGTGCCGCTGTTCTGACGCACTCCATTCGCCCTGCTTGCACAGGGGCCATCTTCTGAGAAAGACTTTCTGCTCAAAACTTTGCTTCTAACTCCAAGTATCCATTTCTGTCAGTGTTTAATATAAAAAGACTATAAGCTGAGCCTAATTCCATGTTCTGTTCTGTGTGCTACGTGTGCATAAACATGCCTATGGAGAGACCAGGTCTTAGCAGTTTCCTGAGCACTCACGCACGAATATGCTCCTTCCAAGCTGCTGTGTGCTTCCCCTATACCTTCCCTTCTGCCAGGGCTCTTCTGCCTGTAAACGGCACGTACATCTTTTGTCTTGTTCCTAGCGGGGGAGGGGGCGGAGGGGACACCTACCTTAAGTTAGACCTGGGAGATGCTTCCCTGTGATATTCCTTTGTGCTTTTGATGGCTTCTTGTCCATACTTAGCACACTGCGCCGTGGTTGTCTGTGGCGTCCCTGGCTAGATGGGGAGCTCCTCAAATGCTGGGATAGTGATTCATTCAACTTTGCCTTTCCAGTGCCCAGCACAGTGCCTGGCTACAAATGAATGGAGTCAGTGAGGAGAGGCCTGGGCCCCCGCCACGCCGGGCAGTGCCTTTCATGGCATTTTCCGTTTGGCCTCACCTCTTCCTTTGTCCCGTTTTTAGCCTAATTCCTTTCAAGGCTCTGGCATGGGAGTCTGAGCTCATTTTCATGATTGCTTTAAATATTTGGGGCTGTTGGCATGCCAACACGAGGACCCACACTAAGGAGGGAAAGAAATTCTCCAGCTCTCTGGGTCCTGCCCAAATACAAGGAATGTGCCAGAGGCAGGGGAGGTTCTGAGGACGTGCCAGCTTGGATCTAACCAATCTGCTTTCCTACCTGGCCCATGGCGCCAGGAATTTGGGCAGGACTAAAGAAAGAGGGGGCCTGGGGAAGTGCCGGAGTTCCTAGAAACTGAAGAACAGCCTCAGAGAAGGTGAAGGAAGAGCAGCTGCATCTGAAAGGAGATACAGTACTACTTACTGTACCTAAGGATGGTGAGGACCTCGGGGAGAAAGTGGCAGAGGTGAACAGGTCCCCAGAGCCACTTATGAAAATCAGTGATAGGGGAAGACCTTGGAAGTCTTGTCATACGAAGACAAGGACACTACAAAAGGGGGCCTGTAACATTTCCCACAAAGATGGACCCCAGAGCTCACTCCACATAGCCACTTTCTAGACAAGGACATGTTTTAGAATCAGGCCTATTTCAGTATTTTGAGAGGCAGAGGTAGAAGGATTCCAACAAATTTGAGTCAACTTGGTCTATGCAGCAAGCTCCAGGTCAGTCTGGACTATATGGTAAGACACTGTCTCAAAAAAACAGAACTAAAGGAGGAGATAGAAACTTGTAACTCATAGCTGCACCAGACCTGGAGGCCAGGCTCTGCTACCTTTACAGAGGAGCAGAGGAGCCAGGCTTGGCTGCTTCCTGTTTCCTCAGCAGCTGATATACATACAAAGGAGGCCCTGGCTCCTGGGATTGTTGCCTGCCATTGCACAATGTTAAGCAATTTGAATGTTTACCTCATCCTAGATCAACCTTATGAGGTACCCGTCTTTCTTCTCATTTTAACAAGAAACTGAAGCTCAAAGGCCAAATGATTTGCCTCAGATCAACGGTCTACTGAACAGCAAAGCTCAGATTCTAGCAACAAGGTTAATTCTGGAGCTTAGGCTTCGAGCTGTTTTCTAAAAT
Organism: Grammomys surdaster; assembly: GCF_004785775.1. Classification (NCBI taxonomy): domain Eukaryota; kingdom Metazoa; phylum Chordata; class Mammalia; order Rodentia; family Muridae; genus Grammomys; species Grammomys surdaster. The sequence continues at coordinate 2,441,662 of NW_021621338.1, forward strand.
CTTTCTTGCCTGGCCTTTACAGACTTAGTCTTTAAGTCTCTCAGAAGTCTGGGTCAAGAAAAGGGGTTGGGGGCTGCCTTAAAATTCCAGATAAAAATATAGCATTCCAGAGCTCCTGACAGTGAGGCTTAAGGCCTGAGTCTCAGAGACATATGGGTATATTTCTTTCTTGAGAGTCTTCAGTTTAAAAGATAACTGTGGCTGTGGAAGGTGGGGAGACCCAGTGAACCCATGGTGAGGCTATGTTGGAAGAGGAGGCTTTGAGAGAGGGCAGCCTGGTAGTCCACAGTAAGGAGGCCAGAGATTCCCTGCTTAACTGCTCTAGACCTGCTACTGAAGAGATTCAGTCCCTTTGAGGGAGGTGAGTAGTCCCTAAACACTGTTGCCTCTTTCCATTTTCATGACCACTTCAGACTGACAAGATGCTTCCCACATCTTCTCCTTGTTTCTTACAAGTGAAATTGCTGTTCAGACACAGACCCACAGAGACTAGCTAACTCACTCAAAGGCATCCAGGCTATACCTGCAGTGGCAGCCCAGGTCTCTTGGGTTCTCTATGGGATCTTGACTGAGGACCAAGATACCAGTAGGATGCTATAGGATGGAGCAATCTCTGTCTTCAGGAATGAAGCCCTTGGATGCCACATTGAGGAGAGTGAGTGGACTGTATTCAGGCTGTGAGGTCTTGGAGGACGCATGCAACAGTCAAATGCTGGGAGTATGGGAGGATCCATGTTCAAGTTGATTTGGGGTCAGGAGTGGAGCTGGCTGGCCTGAGCACTTGCTTCAAGATAAAAGTTTGAATATGGAGGTAAAGATTAGAACTGGAAAGTGGGAGCCAGCGCCGGACATATTGAGCAAGAATGACATTGGGTCTAATGACTGCTGGGATTCTGGAGAAGCTATCCAAGGTGATTTTTAAGTTTCTCACACTGGCTGTGGGAAGAGGGAAATCAGACACTTGCCTAAGTGGGGAGGAGAGAAATCAGAATGGGGTGTTGTCCCAGTGAGTTTTCTGTTGCTGCGGTAAACACTATGGCCAAAAGCAACTTGGAGAGGAAAGGGCTTCTTTAATTTTACAGTTTACAGTCCATTCTTGAGGGAAATCAGGCCAGGAACCCCAGCATGGCAGGAACTTTGATACCATGGAGGAATACTGCTCACTGGTCTGTCTGGCTTCTGCTCCCTGCTAGGGCTCACTCCTTTCTCCTCTCTCTCTCTCTCTCTCTCTCTCTCTCTCTCTCTCTCTCTCTCCCTCCCTCCCTCCCTCCCTCCCTCCCTCTTCCTTCCTTCCTTTCTTTCTCTCTCTCTCTCCTCCCTCTTTCTTTCTCTCCTCTCTCTCTCTTTCTCTCTCCTCCCTCTTCCTTCCTTCCT
>NW_021621338.1:2443045-2471866 GCF_004785775.1 Grammomys surdaster
TCTCTCCTCCCTCTTCCTTCCTTCCTTTCTTTCTCTCTCTCTCTCTCTCTTTCTCTCTCTCTCTCTCTCTCTTTCTTTCTTTTTTAAGTACAACCCAGACCCACATGCTTGCTCAGGAATGGTGCTGCTCACAGTGGGCACAAATCAACTAATAAAGATAATTCCTCCCAGCCATAGCCATAGGCCAATCTGGATCTGGGCAACTCTGCAATGAGGCAGCCTTGGCTAAGTAGGATGGGTCCATTTGGCTTTGGAAACAGAGATTTGACAAGATGGGCTATCCACATGAAATTAGCACATAAGCAACAAACCAGAACCAGAGGTGTCCATTAAAAAGCCAAGGGGACTTTGGATGAATCCTGTGACACTGAGAAAAAGAAGAGATTGCTGATGTCTGAACTTGGCAGCCTCAACATTACCTGCTCCAAGGAAAGCAGCCATTAAAACCAAGGCAGAAGACAGCAGATACATAGAACAAGAATCCAGGAATCAGGGAGAGAAAAGCCAAGGATGAAAAGATTCCAAAAATGGGGTCAGCAGGGTTAAGCTTACTGCTTCACAGAATTCCGGATTGCTAAACACAAATACTCTGAGGATTTCAAAGGGAGCTTTCGGGGACTATAAGGATGCAATGTCTTTACAAATTGCTTTCGGGATATATAGACAGGCATGATCCTTCTGGAAGGCGATTTCAGTGCGGTTCAAAGGGCATAAGAATACAAACTCACTGGTCCAGAAATTCTTCAAGGAGAATATGACTCAGAAATACAACCATGGAAGTTGAGGGAGGTCCATTCGCAAGCAACGGTCAATGTCAAGGATGCCCTTGTTTTGAATATGTTACATTCATTATCTTATTTAGTTTTTAAAACAACCCTGTAAGATGAGCTAAGTCATCTGAGCCAAGTCTAAGGACTAATGACTGCTGACATGGAGACTGAAATGGACGAACCAGGCTTTGCTGTTCCCCACCAGGCAATGCTGCCTTTCAGATTGATTGGAAAGGAGCACGGCCATCACCCTGAGAGTGTTCAATATGATAACAGCAAGAAACAATCCACATGCTTAACTTCTGGAGAGTGGCTGTAGAAAATGGGACTCCCAAACGAGGCTGTATGCCTTAGATGTTAAGGTTTATCTTGTCAAAGAATACTCAGTTACATGTGGATTTTGGTGACGCAGTTTTAAGTGAGAAAAGCTGTTTCTAGAATAGTATAAGCCCAAACATGGAAAAGGAGGGTGTCCATGATTCTTCATGTGTGCAGATGTTGGCAGACAAGCAAGACTAGACCACCTGCACCACCACCAAGTACCCTTCCATCTTCACCCTGCCTGCTGTGGGAACCCACCCTCATCCTCATCAGTGCCTCTGGACCGAGATGCTGCATACTGCAGCAGAGGGAAGACAAGCGGAATGTGGGGCACAGTTCCATGCCCAAAAGCATCATCATTTTCCCTCAAATAATTCCAGGGAACTATCTAGACGAGGCAGAATTCTCACGGATTGTTGCCTAATGGAAATGGTTGTGTAGTAGCTGAGAGGATGCTTTGATGTCCTTGCCGTTGGACCCTGGAAGGTAAAACAGCATCACTGTCCCCTATTCTGGGGTCATCAAATTTGCATTGCCAGCAGCTAAGTCCTGGAATGATTTGGAAGCTATGTTCAAATCCTCGGGTTTTCTGTCCGAGCTTCACCCCAGCTCTATATCCATGTTGAGGCAAAGCCCAGAACTGACTGCTTAGAAAAATATTTAATTGAGATTCCTCCTACAGTGCCTATTTCTGTCTCAATAAGGCCTTGGCATGCCATGGGTGGCTAAATATATTGGCTTTCTCCTCTCCAATGCCAACCCAGTTTTGTTTTTTGTTTTTTCTTAATGTTCCCAAGTATATCTTGCCCAGATTTCCCCCAAGAGAGAATTTACAGCTTAGCTCTTTGTTACCTGAAGGAAAAACTGTAAAAGGATGTTGGCTTGCTTAGAGAAGAGAGACCAGAGCAAGCTTTTATGTGTTCTCTTCTCCCTCCTCCTCCTCTTCTCCTCCTCCTCCTCGTCCTTATCATCATCAAACATGTCTGTTGAGCTCTGTGAGTTATTATGGGCACCATGATTGACATGGGTCACATAGACTGATGACTGATGCCTGTCTTCTGGGTGATCACAGTCTAGTTATACCGTCAGTACAGTGCATCAAACTTGGCAGATACACAAAACAGAACTAAGAGGAGAGTCTGAGGGACCTTACAGAGGATGTTCTACTAAGTACCAACATCTCCACCTATCTTGACAGTATTAGGAATAAAGTGACTGGAGGAGTCTAAAGAAAGGAACAGTAGACCACGAGGGGAGATGGAACCCGGTGCATGCTTCATTAGCTTAGGGTCAATCGCATGGGCACCTTTCCCAGTAGAATTCTTTTGCTGGATTTGATATTTGACTCCAAAGAAGTCTTAAATATGATTAATTTTTCCTCTCCAGGATTTGTTTCCATTATAAAATTTATTAGTATGGACAAATGTTTTATAAATGTTTTAGTGACACAGAACTCTTTCCATAAACAAAAGTATATAGGGTACCCATATTCAATTACAATGAGATCCTAGCCATTTTGGCTGAGACAGGGTTGGGAGGCAAGCATCGCTTTTTTCAGTGTCTCACTAACTCTCCTCTGTAGAACTCCAGGGATCCCCAGGGCTGCAGCTGAAACCTCCGGGTTGATGTGAGGCTTCAGCTCCCCTGGCTGTAAGCCAGTGCCTCAGTAGTCACCCTTACCTCTGTGTGCCCACAGGACAGCTCCATGCCTCTTGCAGAAGGAGGCTGACAAGGGGTGGTCTTGGTGCTTGGATTGCCAAGTGCTGGAAGGATGGAACTTCTGGCAGAAAGGAAGAAGATTGGTATGTAAAAAGAGGGGAGTGTCATGAAAAAGAAAAGAAAAGAAAGAAAAGAAGAGAAAAGAAAGAAACAAAGAAACCACACAAAACAAAATAACCCCAAAACTATACTGGGGTAGGGTGTTGTTACCAACAGCTCTGCCTTACAGATGATCTAAGGGTGAAGAGCCTTCATTCTTCACTCCCCTTTGTAGGACAACTTCTTGTAGTTTGCCACAGACGCTTTCAATGTGTGGGTTTTGATGTCTCAAAGGAATTTATTCTTTGTAATGTTAACACAGGTGAGTCCATCTTCCCATTTTACAGACGAAATCTGAGACTCATTGTCTCTTCCATAAAGAACCCAAGACTCGCGGAAATACTGAGACTATGAGTGTACATTCTTTCTGTCTCCTAAAAATAGTCCTTTTTGTTCCCTAATTCCATCTTTTTTTATTATTATTAATAGAACCATTTCCTTTGTGTTTGTCTGTTTCCTTTAAATTATCCAGAAAAGTCTGAAGTTGGATTTCTGTTCCTTCTTAGCATTGCATTGAAAGCGGGATAAGTATTGAGGACTCAAAGAAAGTTCCACAGGTCTTGTGTCGGATTGCCAACTCTGTCCAAGGGCAGTGCTTTGGTGATCTTGGATGGTAGACAAGATATTTTCAGGGTAAGGGTGATTTCAATCCTGGGAGTCTATAATTCCCTAAATCTTATTAACATAGGAGCTACATACCAGGCGTTCCTTTGGGTCTGCATGCCGATAAGCTTAGCCTTCTGCAGCTTCCTCACTAGTCTGGAGCCTTTTAGGGGCATTCCAAACCCCTACATCTCTCCCCCCCCCCCCCCATCGCAGGGCTGGCCTACAATCAAGCATCTTCACACTCCGCTGCTCCCATCTGGAACTTCCTTCCTCAGTCCCTGATGCTGGCTGCCTCTAAGCCTGCTTGCTATTCTGATGCCCAGAAACCCTCACAACCCTGCCAACCAAATTCCTGCTAAACTGCAACACCGGATAAGGGTAGGCTTCCTTGGAGGCAGAATTCATGAGTAAGGAGACTGACTGGTCTGTGACCTCTGACAGTTCATCAAAGCACACCCTAAAGGAAGGAAAAGGACACAGACCAGGAGAGTCTGTAACAATGCATACATCCCGGGCAAGAGAATCCTAGGAGCATACAAGTGATCTTTGGCCCAACAAGTCTATCCTCTGTCATTCTGATTCTCTTTATGTCTTGAGACTTTGTCCGATATGGAGCTCAGTCCCTCCAGAAGCTTTCATTCTTCCTCTACAAAAGAAAGTTGGAAGTAGCTGGGTATTGGTAGCTGGTAACTGTAATCCCAGCGCTTGGGAGGCTGAGGCAGGAGGCTCAGAAGTTCCAAGGACAGCTTGGATTCATAGTGAAATTCTATCTCAAACAAAGGAAAACAAAACAGAACTGTTCATCCAAATGAAGGAGTCTGAGTACAGTATTTAGAGAACTTCTCGTGGTTTCCCAAGTTAAACTTAGGGAAATACAGGTGAGTGGTAGTTCGTTCACTCCTGGCTTCATCTGGAGAGCTTGCATGACTCTCCATCTCCAGCAAGGCTTAGTTATGAGAATCTATCAAAGTCTTAGGAAACATGACACTTGAATATAGTGAGAAGCCCACGAGAGATTAAATATAAAGTGAGCCAGGCTCCCTCAGAGGTGTGCACTTTCATCTGCATGGCACAGACGACGATAGTTCCAGCAACTTAACACAAACCTGTCCAACAGACTGAATGATTTTCTTCTTCAGGTTCTTCCTCTCTAACTTGCTCTCCAGTGCTTCCTGTGCTGTTCTCTCACTGTCCTGACAAAAGCCGGGAAGCATTTTTAATTCCTGTTTCCTGCATCCCCTTTACCCTTGGTGAACCTTACTACTGCCTCTACTGTGGATGATTCTCCCACTACTGCCTTTGGCCTGCCTCGTGACTTATGGGAGGGGAGTCTTTTAGACATGGGATGACTGTTTCATAATATCAGGGCTTCCCCTAGCCACATTTCATGGAAATCATGGCCAGCATGTTCTACCCAGCTTTCTAATGTCTACACACCCAAGCACCCTTACCCAGCTTCTGAGCGTGCACACACATCCTCTGCCCCTGTTCTGTCCCTTCTTTGTCACATCATTCTGCACTGTTTCACTCCAGGGCTTTTCTTCCTAGGCCAGTCTTGTCTTCCTGCACTCCTATAAGCACGTCAGCCTGCTTCCTCCCCCAGGGCTTGGGCCTGAAATGTCAGCTTCAGTTCTGCTCCAGTTTCCCAGGCTCTGGAAGCCCATCTTCCCTGGGAAGTCTTCAAACTCAGAATGGTCCCCTATATGCCCTTGCTGGGTTTGGGTCCCTTAGTTCCAATACAGTATCTGTTTGGTGATTTATTATAGTCTGTCAACTATTGTCTTTTCAATAAAGTGGCAATCTTGGATGAATGCTTTGTCTCTTTTGTAGAGGAAGAATGGAAAGCCCAGAAAAGTATTCTTGTATCCCTTGTTGCTATATGACTGAAGCAGGATTTGCAACAATTGCAGCTTGATGTTATTCATGAGTCTGTGTCTCTGCTCCAAGAGGTACTGCAGGGACATCATAAATGCATTGAGTCAGACATGTGAAGAGGAGGTGTGTTTAGGACCACTGTTAGAATAAAATCCTCTGTGTTTGTTTAAATTGTATTTATTTATTTATCTATTTATTTCATGTGGTGTGTGTGTGGTGTACACGTGTGTGTGTATGACAGAGAGAGGGGGGGTGTTTATGTGTGGGCAATCACATTCTGTGGCATGTGTATGGAGGTCAGAGGACAATTTTGTGGAGTCTGTTGTCTTCTTTGACCTATAAGTGGATTCTGGGGATCAAATTCAGCCCATCAGGCTTACATGGAGTGACTATCCTCTGAGCCATCTTAGCAGGGCATCTTCTACATTAGTTTTCATCACACCCTGAATGCTTACATCTCAAATCAGTGGTCTCTAGTGTAAGTTGCACAATTTGGGGCTCTTTGAGAATGTCCTATTTATTTTTCTACAAGAGGAGTTCTTCTAATATGTTGCCTGGTAAGAGATGGTCTGGGCATGTCTGATGTAGCAAGGTGGAACCAGTGATAGGTGGCGAAGTGTCTCTCTCAGGACTGGTGCCTACTATTTTGGGTAAATGTTTCTCAAAGGCTCATGTGTTAAAGGCTTAATCTGAATCCTATGACATTGTTGGGAGATGGTGAAACCTTCAAGAAATCTAGTGGATGACATTAGAGACATGTCCTAAAAGGTGACATTGGGTTTCTGTTACCAATTCTTTCTTTGACTTCCAAGTTTCCTGTGGAGTATCTTCCTCAGCTTCAGTGTCCCACCAGGATGCTCTACCACACCTCTCACCTCAGAGCATTAGACCAACTGATTATGGGCTGAAAACTCTAAGACTGTGAGCCCAGCTCACCCAATTCTCTTCATAAGTGGATTTACCCAAGGTATTTGTTACCATAGTAGAAAATTAGCTAATATAGTGCATAATCTTGCATGAGATCATATTACAACCAAACAGATAGGACTATGAAATAGGTTCTAGAAACAGAACCTGGGTATTATAAATACATATGCCTTATCTAGATTTTCAGATGTGAGAAATTTCCCATGAGCTCAAAAGAAGACTCCAAACTGTATTAGACTGTAGTTCTAGCCCTGTTGTATTAGATTGCATGTAGACAGGGACACTGGGTTCAGACATGGGAGAGGAAGATGTGTAGTGAAGAAAATATGAAAAAGAAATGGAAAAACAGCTGGAAAACAAGTTGGTGGAAGTTCCTATGAAGTAGATGAAATATCTGTCTCAGATTTGCAACATTAGAAGGGAAGGTGATTTTGGTCTTAAATACCAGTTCTTCCCAATGCCTTTGGTATGCCAGCAAGGGGAATACAAGGCCTAATATTTGTGATTGCAGCCAAGCAGCTTCTGCCTGCCATGCTGGAACTTGATGTTTGACAGGTCAAAGCCTAAGCTCTACTTGGCCAGTCCTGGTGATGGGCCCACCTCTTGGCCTTTCTGTTGTAGAGACGTGATGTGCTGGAGAAATTCCACCCCCCGGCACTCTCAGTACCCTTGGCCTAGATTCCCCAAGGCCCTTACTCTAGAAAACAAAGGTTGCTAGGCATTGCCATAGAGCTGATACAGGCTGTCTGCATTTCTTTTTTTTTCCTTCCCCTTTCCTTCTCCCTCTTGCTCCAGCCACTACGTGCTCTGGCAAAAGTACACTGTAGCTGTCTTTAGACACCTATATGAGGGCATCAGATCTCATTACAGATGGTTGTGAGCCACTTTGTGGTTGCTGGGATTTCAACTCATGACCTCCAGAAGAGCAGTCGTTGCTTTTAACTGCTGGGCCATCTCACCAGCCTGCTGTCAGCATTTCTAAAGGTGGCACTGTTCTCTTTGTTCTCAAGGTTCAAGTTCATGTGTCTTCTCAGTGGTTGGGTCTTTGCTTTCATGGAAGAGAAAACCAAAGGGCCCAGAAGCCAGAAGAGCTTAAGTAATAGACTTTCCTAGAAGACTTATTTCTCTCTTTCTTCTGAGATGTGGGTATGCCATGGCCATGGAATCCACAGCCTTCCTGGAGCCTTACAAGGAGGAGAAACAGGAATCAGTACATGAACAAGTGTGCAGCTTTGTTGTTGGTCCTTATCAAGGATTGTGGCTGAAGGATGGACATTTTTCTTGATCAGTCACTATGCCCCATTCAGTAGCTGCTTAGCTGAAAATGATTCAGCTCCTTAAAATAAAGGGGCTATAGAATTACACACTCTTGGGGCCCCTCTCAACTTAGGAGCCACAACTTTTTGAGCAAACATGTACCCTCTAAAGAAGGTTGGGAGAACTGAAGAAGATGACTATCTGAGTGGCCCCTGACATCCTTTGGTCCTTAGAGCTGTGTACTGGGCTCCCAGCCAGAAGGAGTTCTAAGAAGTGATTAGAGTTTCCATTAGCTCACACAGGCCTGGGGATCTTCAGGAACTGGGCTTGCTCAGAGCTTAGGCTCAGAAGAGGTCTGGAAGGAGCCAAATAGGCTGGATGGAGTCATGTTGTAGGGACCGGGGAGGTAGACCAAAGGGGGAAACTGCACACTCCTTTCCTACCTAACTCTGAGGCTACTACTTGGTAGATATGGTGTGATGGTTTGCTGCCACAAGTTCATCTCAAATACCGTAGTGTGAACAGCATGTCCCAGAACAATGTCCCAGCACTGGCCTTACCTGTCACCTTCAGGCACTTTCTTTTTTTTTTTTTTTAATTTTTTTTTTATTGTACGTTTTATTTACATTTCATATGTTATCCCCTTACCCCATTCCCCCTCCCGCCCAGGAACTCCCTATCCCCTCACTCCTCCTCCTGCTTCTCTGAGGATGTGCCCCTACCTACCCCCCCAAACTCCCACCTTCCACTCTCAAATTCCCACCCACTGGGGCATCCAGCCTTCATGAGACCAAAGATCTCTTCTCCCACCTATGCTCAACAGGGCCATCCTCCCTTACATATACAGCTAGAGCCATGGATCTCTCCCTAAGTGCTCCCAGGCTGGTAATTTAGACCCTGAGAGCTCTGGTTGGTTGGTATTGTTGCTCTCCTCATGGGGCTGCAAACCCTTTCAGCTCCTATAATCTTCACTCTAACTCCTTCATTGGGAACCCCATGATCAGTTCAATGGCTAGCTGTGAGCATCTGCCTCTGAATATGTCAGACTCTTGCAGACCTCTAAGGAGACGTCTATATCAGGTTCTTGTCAGCATGCACTTCCTGACTTCCACATCAGCATCTACCTTTGGTGACTGCACATGTAATGGATACCCAGGTGGAATGGTCTCCAGACGGCCCCTCCTTCAGTTTCTGTCTCTCACTTTGTCTCCATATTTGTTCCCTTGAGTATTTTGTTACTCCTTCTAAGAAGGACCGAAGCACCCCAAGTTGGTCTTCCTTCTTCATGAGCTTCATGTGGCCTGTGAGTTGAATCTTGGGTATTTCAAGGTTCTGGGCTAATATCCAATAATCAGTGAGTGAATATGATGTGTGTTCTTTTGTGATTGGCTTACCTCACTCAGGATGATAATTTCTAGCTCCATCCATTTACCTAAGAATTTCTCGAATTCATTGTTTTTAATAGCTGAGTAATGCTCCATTGTGTAAATACACCACATTTTTTGTATCCATTCCTCAGTTGAAGGACATCTGGGTTCTTTCCAGCTTCTGGCTATTATAAATAAGGCTACTATGAACATAGTTGAGCATATGTCCTTGTTATATGTTAGAGCATCTTCTGGGTATATGCCCAAGAGTGGTATAGCTGGATCCTCAGATAATGCTATGTCCAATTTTCTGAGGAACCACCAGACTGATTTCCAAAGTGGTTGCACCATCTTGCAGTCCCACAAACAATGGAGGAGTGTTCCTCTTTCTCCACACTCTTGCCAGCATCTACTATCACCTGTGTTTTTAACCTTAGCCATTCTGACTGGTGTGAGGGAATCTCAGGGTTGTTTTGATTTGCATTTCCCTGATGACTAAGGATGCTGGACATTTCTTTAGGTGCTTCTCAGCCATTCAAGTTTCCTCAGTTGAAAATTCTTTGTTAAGCTCCATACCCCATTTTTTAATAGGGTTATTTGGGTGTCTGGAGTCTAATTTCTTGCATTCTTTGTATATATTGGATATTAGCCCTCTATCAGATGTAGGATTGGTAAAGATCGTTTCCCAATTTGTTGGTTGCTTCAGGCACTTTCAAAACAACTCCTGTCATGATGAATTTTATCAACTTGGTTGAATTAAGAAAGCTATGGGGCATTATTAGTGACGTGGGTGTCTCTGCAAGGGTGTTTCCAGCAGGATTAATTGAAGAGGGAAGCCTTGACTTGAATGTGGGTCATACACTGAGGTCTCTAGCTGAGCAACAAAGAGCCAAGAAAAGTCTACCCGAACTAGTGTCCCTATTCTCCCTCTTCTGATCCAACAGGATGTGAGCAAGCCACCTCATGTCACCATACAGGAGCTGATGATGCTACCATGCTTCCTTGCTACAGTGGACTATTGAACTGTGATTCAGATAGACTTACTCCTCCTAACAGAGCTTCTTCTCTGGTATTTGGTCCCAGCAACTAGAAAAGTAGTTAATAAAATTCCCAGTTCTTTGACTCTCCTTCTCCTGAGACACGGGAGTCATGATGCAGGAGTCATTTCCGCTCCACTGGAGCCTGGCCTTGAGACTCCTGGACGAATGAATACGGTAGAAGAGGTGCTGTGCCAGCCTCTGGACCCAGGCCTCCAGAACTGGCAGCTCCCACTTCCTGTCTCTTGAGACACTCTTGGAATCTAGCCACAGCAAGGAGAAAAAGCCAAGGAAGCCCATGGGGAGGAAAGGCCAATGTGGAGAGGGGCCGACTCTCCAAATCCACAGGCCTGGCCAGGCACTCGGCCATCCTTAGCATCAGCATGCCAGCTCTGAGAGCAGCCATCCTGTACCCCACCCCCAGTCAAGTGCCCCAGCTGGCAGGGCACGGAGCAGAGATAAACCATCTACTTATTCCGCTGCCCAGCCCAGGCTTCAGATCCACGTGCTCAGTAGATGGCTGTTGCGCTCTTTATCTCTAAGTCTCCGGATGATTTGTGACTGTAATAGAAACTCGGAGATCCTGGCTGGGGAGAACCTAGGGTTCCTCTAGGCCTGCAGATGGTACTGACATTTCCTTAAAATAGCCCTAACCTGTAAAGTCGTCTTTCTGTAACAAACAAATGCACAAACCTCTTCATCCTTTGAATGAAGGTGGCAAAGGCTAAGCAGCCTCAGCCTACTTCTCCCTCACAACTCTCTCCTTCTAGATTTTCCTTGTCCATTTTTTAAAGCAGAAGCCTCAAAAATGGTAGCCTCAGTCTCCTTCAAGCTTCCCCTTACCACATATGTAAAAGTGGAATTTCAGGGACTATGTTGTGTGTGCGTGTGTGTGTGTGTGTGTGTGTGTGTGTGTGTTGGATGGTCTGCTAACATTGCTAGTTATCAAAAGGTCGTAGGGAACTGACCACTATAATTACTAAGTGATGTCTGTGTGTGTGTGAGTATGTATGTGTGCTCACACGCATGTGTGCTCACACGCATGTGTGCATATGCATGTGCATGTGTGTCACTTAAAACTAGCCATTCATCTCTTTAACTCTTTCTGTTTATGTTGGTCTACATTTTTGAATTTTTCTCTGGTGGACACAGATTGAACAGCTTCCAACACCAATGTTCATGGTTCATCAGATTCCACATTCGGATGAATTTCCTTCCAGCCTTTCATCTGTATTCAAACATCTGCTGTGTGTTTAAGATCCTGCCATGAGTACAGTCTGAGCCTTGACTTTTCACAGTTTTTTCTTTATATTTTAGGAGTCTCTTTCTCTTAATAAACACTTTCCCAAGTGTAATTTTTAATGACTTTGTGCTGCCCTAGCATATATAGAATTCTTTATAGTGTTCTAGCATAAATAACTTACTCATTTACTTATTTGTTTAGCAGAATTCATTTGACATTTAGATTGTGATATGCTTATATATTTTACACACAGACATATGCACATATGTCTGTATGTCACATCCTTATACATAAACTTCTTCAAACCTTTACTTTTTTGAGTGTTTTTGCTGTTTTTTAATGCTTTCAATTTATTAGTGATATATTTAATATTGATATATTTAGATATTTTCAATTTATTAGTGAATTTATTAATATTTTCAATTTATTTAGTGATAACAAACACATTATTATTACTTTTAGCAATAGTGTTTGGAGTAGTAGTAGTGTGTTTGTGGTGTGTGAGTCTGGGAGTCTGGGCACACAAATGCCACGACACACATGTGGAGGTCAGAGAACAGCTTTGGGAGTCAGTCAGTTCTCTCCCTCCACCCAAGTGAGATATGGTTCTCAAACATGAGTCACCATTTGGTACAGCAAATGTCAAACCATCTTTCTCAGCCCGGCCCTGTTCTTTGAAGCAAGCTCTTGCTCTGAAGTGCAGGTTGGCCTTGGGCACGAGACTTGCCTTCTTTAGTAACTGCAGTGCTGAGGTTGTAAGCATGTGCCCTCTGGGTCAAACCGCCTCATGTTGATTCTTGTTAACATAGCACAGAATTTCTGAAGCCAGCCTTCAGAATGTTGGCTTTCAGGAACTGTTTCCTTGTTACCTGGCCATCTCTTTATATTTATTCCCAGAATAGAAACAGGGATGGAGAGTCTAAAGGAAGAAGAGGTCAGGAAAAGACATGAGAATATGTATGTAGATGGCAGAAAAGGCTCTTAAACTTGGCTTATAGTTTAATGTCATGAGAGACAGTTTTTGTCTCATCATCAAAATATAATAAGATGAGGGAAGAAGAGAGAATTAGCAATGGTCACACGGAGATATGTCATCCGTATATAACCACATTTCATCCTCACAAGGACTATGAGTTAAGATGACCCTGGGCTATGAATGACAAAATGGGACCTAAGCAGCTGGATAACATGTCCGAGGTCAGACAGCTAATAAGAATGTAGCCCCAGCGTGAGATCTATCCTGTTCAGCTCCAGAGCGGCAGCATCAGCACTGGTCTGGCTCTAGGCTTTCCCTATCAATACACAGGGAGGAGGGTAGGGATGGTGACTATTTCCTCCCTCCTTTCTTGCCTTAAATGGCTCTTTCTCTGTTTGAATAGGAGTCATGAGATGACTGCAGGGAACCAGATCACAAGAAACGGAGGCATATGACAAAGGCCTCCTCTTCTAGGTCTCAAGCTGACCCTGTCTGGAAGACCTTAGGACTGCTTCTGGACAAGGGGTTCTGAGTTGATCAGAAGTCCATCTGAAGCTCTTCTGACCAGCATTCTCCTAGTACCTGGAACATAGCCTTGTCATGAGCAATGAGGAGAGGGTAGCCACCACTGGCTACACGGAATCAGACAGATCAAGAACTATTGATAGTGGGTGCTGGACCTGTCTGTACAGTCTGTTATCAGGGAAGGGCCACAGAGAGCAGTGGATGGTAGGGGGACATGCATATCAATCTGAACCCTGTGTTTAAAGTCTAGTTTGATGCAGGAGGATTTCTCCTTAATCAGAGCTTTTACCCAATTCTCCTGACCACTAAACTGCACCCACCCTTCAGGTTTTCTTTGCCTGATTATTTTCCTGGCGAAGCCACCTCACATGGACCCACATAGCTCCGTTTACATGCCTCTTTCCATTGGGGTAGCTTCATCTGGGGGTAACATTTAAACTATTTTTAAAACAGTAAGGATGAGTCTGGTCCTCTGCTGATCTGAATAGATAGCTGATTCTGCAGGAGTGTCTCCCAGAGGCCCAATGGGAGCAAACATTAACTCTTGAGTTGCTGAATGGGCTGAAATCTGCCCATGCCAGGAGGAAGTTGATAATGGAGAGACTTGTCAAGGTGCAGGGTAGCGGTTATCTCCCAAGGCAAGCGTTTGCCACTATTAAGAACTGGTACAGCTGTATCCAGTGCACACAGCTGCCCAGAGGGCGAAAACGGAATCCGGTTTCTCCAGCTCACTGCAAGTATCTTCTGACTCCTTAAGCGGCACAGACCCCTTCCCTCTGCATCTCTACACAAAGCCCAGCATTGGCTTCTTCTAAAATCTTGTTCTAGCAGCTGACACATTTCAGCATGTCAGGAATGCACTTAATGTGACCCAGTGCCTATGGTTAGTTATATAAATGGGGGATCCACTGTCTTGTGCCATGCCTTGACTTTTCCTTTGTGGGTTGCCTTTTCTCTGCTACAAAGTGATGTTTGGAAAAGCCAGTCTCTAAAGCCCACTCAGTTCCTAAAACAATTGTACCCCTCATGTGGAATGATCCAGGAGTCTCAAAAGCCCAGAAAGTCCACTGGGTCCAGTACTGGCACAGTCACCATCTAGCTTTGTCCCCAATCGTAGGGAACAGTAGGAGAGTAGTGTAGGTTAAATAAATTCACTTTGGTGCCACATACAGAACGTTCGATCCCCAATAAATCCCAGGGGATGTCATTTATTTTTGCTTAACTATAGGCTTCACAGATGCTAGGTTCCCCTCCCCTTCATTACTTGATGCCCCAAGCAGCCACATCTTAATCCCTAGATGAGCAACCTCTGAGTGAGTGATCACCAGGCTTTGTCCTACATCAGAAGGAGCAGGACTGAGATCCACTGACGTTTTATCTGGGACAGAATCTATACTAGACACTGAGCATACATGGCAGCATCCAATCCTTACCACTTGACTCCTACAGACATGGAAGATGAAAAGGATGGAGGCCACATCTCTGACAAATAGTGGTTTGTAGATTCAGACCCAGGTCTGTGGGCCTGAATGATAGCCCCAAAACCTACATGTTGAACAGTACAAATTCTGTTGGGAGACAATTCCCTTTCTTTCTGGGTTCCTCCCCCATCCCCACAAAGCGGGAAGTTGACACTCATATTTAGAAGTGAGACTCATGGGGAGCGGCATTCTCCCTAAAGCCATGTCCCACTTCTTTCAAGCCTGGCTTAATGACCCAAGCTGCCAGTGAGGATGAAAGAACCTTGTTAATGAAGTCCTCCGCCGCCATGGGAAGGAGATGAAAGAAAAGAGAAAGGAAAGAAGGGGTGGGGGAGAACAATCTTTCACAAATATTTTCTGTTAATAAATTCCATTTTGCCTCTAAAATGTTTGCCAACTATCTAAGTGGACAAATTTTTCACATACCAGGGCAAACCATAGCCGAAAGGCCTCTCCGGTCTGCCTGTCCACAGACTCTGTGTCTACAACCTCCCTGGGGGCAGCCTCTTGTGGATCTGTGGTCCTCTCTGGAGATGTTCATTTGCCATGAGGAGGCTCGGGGATTTAGGCCTGCTTTTCTCTAGTTGGGAAGGAAGGTCCCCCAGAGCCCACTATGTCTTCATGTGCACATACCTTCCTTTCCTGTCCCCTTCTCTTCCTCCTATCCCTTCCTTTCTGCTCTCTCTCCTGAACCAGGATGTAGAAAGCCTGCCCCCTGCTTCTCCAGCTGCATCTTCCTCTATCTGGTTCCAATCGAGCGAGCCTCTTTCACCTGCTTCAGTTTTCTCTTTTTCTTTTGTCCCTCTGCCTCCCAAACTTGCTGCTGTGGGAAGGAAGAGGTTCCCAGACCCCAGGTGCACTTTCTCTGTATTTCGGACACCCTGGTTCTGTGGACTAACAGATCTCACACACATTTAATCAAAGGTACATCTATGGCTTCCCTTTCCAAAAAGGCCACAAGGTCTCAAGTTTGGGTTTGGAGATGACTTGAGTTAGCGTCAGGGACCTGTTCATCTTGCTTTACTGATTTGCTAAGATAACAATGACCCAGAGACTTCTGAAGCTGTGGGGAGGAGGAGGAGGGGATCTCTGAAGAAGAAAGGTAGGTATTTGTTAACTGGTTTTGTTGAACTGAAGGGCAGATGTGAATCTAGTTAAAGCTGAAACGGGGCCCCAGGCTTGGTCGTCTTCTCCCTGATGGAGCATCCTTTCTTTTGACAGCTCAGCCTTTTCCTTTCTTGGGCTGGAGAAGAGCTGAATCCCACCATTCGGTCCTTACCCAGCCTGACTAGGACAGTGTACCTAACGTGACTGCTTATTTCTAACAGGCACACTCACTCTCCTATGGCCCAACACTAGGGCGGACTTCCTTTTTCTAGTTTTCCTTCTGGTGGACATTGGATACTTTCTAAGAGCCTGATGATTCTGTTTTTCAAAATTAATTAAATACTTTTTATTACATTTTTTTAAAATTGTTTTCATGTGGGAGGAGGGGGCATACAAACAGGGCCACTGTGCTTGCATGTGGGCATGTGTGTTGTGTGTGAGTATGTGAATTTTCTCCATCTACTGTGTGCATGACATGCTTACTTGTGAGTCTATGCACCACATGCCTGTCTGGGACTTGGAGAGGTCAGAAGAAGGCCTCAGGCCCCTTGGAGCTCTGGTTACAGATGGTTATGAGCTTCCAGGTGGGTACTAGGAAGCAAACCCTTGCTCTTTGCAAGAGCAGCAGTGTTCTTCACTACTGAGTGATCTTTCTAGCACCTCTCCATGCTTCCTCATTCCAAAAGATCATTGAACCAGAGCTTTTGGGTGCTCAAGGCCCATCTTATGCCATAGTATCCTGGCCTTACTCTACATTCAAGGTCATTCTTCCTTTCTTCTCTTCAGCAGCTACTTATTACTACATGATGCTAGATGCCAAGGTTGTACTTGTAAATAAATATTCTCCTGATGGCACTTATTGTGTAGAGAAAGAGATGCAAAATACCAACAGAACTCAGCCAATGGATTGCACACATAACCAGAGCTACCTTTAATCTCTTCCCCTGAGATATATTTTACAATTGAAAACTTCATTTTAGCATAAACTATTTGACCCTGCAATTCAAATTTTAGCACTTATTCTTATTTGTGTGTGCACATGTGTATAATTATAGTAATACAATGAGATAATATTTTTTGTGACAAATTATTTGTCAGTATAATGCTTACAGCAGCAAATGACTAGAGGTATCCTTAAAGTCTTCTGATAGGATGTTGGATTAAATACATCATGGTATAGCCTCATGATGGAATTCTTTCTAGCTATAAATCATGTGAAAGTTCTTTTTGTATAGACACTCATAAAATAATCTCCAAGAGATATTGTTAAGAGAAAAGACTAAGCTAAAAAGTAGAGAGTTCAGTGGACTGTTGTGTTTGCAAAGTAAAGCCAGGCATAGTGGTGATTGCCTGAACACCCAGCATTTGGATAGTGGAAGCAGGGAGATCAGGGACCAAGGGCATCCTTGGCTACACGATGAGTTGCAGGCTAGCCTGGACTATAGGAGACTCGGTCTTAAAAACAAAGAATGTGAAGAGGTGGGGATAAAAAGAATATGCTCTGTGAGCATGTGTGTGTGCATATGTGTGTGCATATGTGTATGCATGTGTGTACTGTGTGTGGATGTGTTTATACATGTGCAGTGTGTGCATGTGTGAATATGTGTGTGCATATGTGTGGGCATATGTGTGTGTATACATATGTGTACATGTGTGTGTATGCATTTGTGTGTGTGGGTGCATATGTGTGTATATATGTGTGTGTGCCCATGCAAGTGTGGGCCCACACATGCTACAGTGTGCATACAGAGGTCAGAGGACCTTTGAGACCCTGACTTTTCCTTCTGTTGGTTACAGGAATTGAACTCATGTTATCAGATTTGCACAGCAGGTGAATTTACCATTGAGCAACCTTACCAGCCCTTCTTCAAACATTTTTATTTAGCTTTTAAAGAGGTGAGGACAGAAGCAAACTGAATGTGTGCCCTTGATAGGGTAGAAGCAGCCACATGGGTTTATCTGTTGTTCTTGTGGGGTGATGTTGCCAGCTTCATTATTCCCAGGCCCTCCAATTCTTCAAGAGACTGAACATATCATGCTTGAAAAAGCATGTGACTTATAAATGGTGGTACAAGGTTAAAACAAAAAACAAACAACAACAAAACCAAAACAAAGAACAGAAGCCATCCTGTTAGATGAAGTAAACATATGGCTGTGCCCTAGCTGGTCCTAACACGATTCCTGTCATGGAGGCTCTAACACCTACCAGCAGGCTACTGTCATCAATTAGGAGAGAGATGACAGAATCACTTAGGTCAGAGGGGGCAGGATGGCAGGACAGGAACAAATGTAGATGATAAAGACTGACATGCATGGTCAGGGTGTGGTGAGATGAAAACAGGGATGTGATGCCAATTGGATGCAGGGGCTAAGGGACAAAGACATGGATGATGACTGCATATTGAGCTTAAAAGGTTTGTAGATGGACTGGAGAGATGGCTCAGTGGTTAAGAGCACTGACTGCTTTTCCAGAGGTCCAGTCTTCAATTCTCAGCAACTACATGGTGGCTCACAACCATCTGTAATGAAGCCTGATGCTCTCTTCTGGCTTGCAGGTGTCCATGTAGATAGAGCACTTATATACATAAATCATTTTTAAAAAACGTTTGTAGAATGGAGTGACTTGAAAACAAGATGGAGTAAGAACGGCTTTGACAACAAGGAGACGTTGATGTTCATCACCTCACTGCCACCATCTTTAGTGATTAGTTTTTACAATCATGAAATATTCATTGTAGTATCTTATGGGGTACATACTAGTCATAATAGTTTTTTAAAAAAGAGATTTATTCAGAGTGAGTTCCAGGACAGCCAGGGCTATACAGAGAAACAATGTCTCGAAAAAAAAAAGATTTATTTACGCACAGACACACACACACACACACACACACACACACACACACACACACATATATATATATACATACATACACATGTACACTGTTGTGGTCTATTGGATCCCATTACAGATGGTTGTGAGCCACCATGTGGTTGCTGGGAATTAAACTCAGAACCTCTTGAAAAGCAGTCAGTGCTCTTAACTGCTAAGCCTTCTCTCCAGTCCACTAATCACAATACTAAAAAAATAAAAAAATAAAAAAATAAAAAATAAAAATTGTTGCTTTCAGTGCTGTGTTCTGATTCTAAGCTTTAAGCATGGAAGACATAATTTACCACTGAGCTGCAACCCCAGCCCCTAAGTGGTAGTGTTACAAACATTTGCTGTGCTTCACTCTGTAGCATCCTTTTCCTGTTTAACAACCAAGTGGAGGCCACTCCATCTCCTTGGTAACAGCTCCAGGTTCAGGTACATTTCCTGGTCAATGCTAGCCTAGAAGATCAATTCTGGCACTATCATTGGAATTGAAGCTGGGGAGGGAGCATGAACTATTGCAGCCATCTGTCTACACTGAGGAGAACAAATCTGAGACAAAGCCAACACAGATCACACAGCAATAAGGAAAGAGAAGTCAGGACCTGCTCAAAGAATGAATACTTAAGCTTAGCGCTTTCAGATCACACTTGAGCCAGTATATTCCCCCTTTCTTCAATACGTGCATTTTAGCAAACAAACACAAGCTTCTACAGGTAGAACACCACTAAGTGGGTAGTTACTTCTGTGTCACTTTAATAAATAGCTACTAGAAACAACTTAAAGGAGGGAATCCCATTTTAGATCTCAGTTTATCCTTGTGGAGAAGCTGTGGTATAGTGGTTCAGTCCGTGCTGGCAGGAGCCTTTGGGGAAGGCTGTTCACATGGTGGTAGACCAGGAAGCAAAGAGCACAGCAGGAACTAGGGCGTGCTCCAACCTTCAAAGACCTGCTCTTACTGACCCACATCCACCAACTAGGCTCTACCTTCTGAAGGTTCCACAGTCTTCCAGAATAACTCCTCTAGCTGAGGAACAAGTGTGTGTAGTGTTCCCAGGCCTGTGGAGACTATTTGATTATTTCAGATTCAGATCATAATATATTGTATCTTGGATAGCTGTAACTGTCATTTTGACAGCCTGGAGTCAACTGAGAGGCAGCCTTCAACTGAAGAATTGTGTGGATCAGATTGGCTGCTGGGCATATCTGGTGGTGGTGGTGGTGGTAGATTATCTTGACTGTCGTTTGATGAAGGAGAGCCCACTCCACCATGAGCAGTCCCATCCCTATGAAGGTGGTCCTAAACTATGTAAGGAAGGAAGCTGAGTGTAAGCAGGCCTGTGAGCCAGTTAGCAAGCAGTATCCTCAATAGTTCCTGCTGTACTTCTTTGCCTGTGTAGTAAGTATCTTGGTCAGAGGTAATGCTGTACAGATTAGTAGGTAGGCCTACCTTTAAGTTCTCACCTTCAAGTTCCTGCCTTGAGTTCCGTTAACGATGGAATGGGTGTTGGGATTATGAGATGAATAAACCCTTTCCTGGCTTAGGTTGCTTTTAGTCAGGATGCTTTATTACAGAAATAGATATGGAACTAGAATGCTCAGTGTCTAGCATCCTCGTATCCTCAGACTCTCCAGCTTCCCAATTTCCTTGGAGATCCTGCGGTTAGGGAATAATGTGGCTCCTAACAGCTGAGACGTGTCAGTTCCACCTGTAACAGCTGCACAGCAGTCTTGTGAGATGCTTCCCTATCAGTGAAAACTTAGAGTCAGGTATGAGCCAAAGGTGAAACAGAAGGAGACAAAGCCTGGAGAGAGAGACAGGCAGGAGCCAGACTAGAGGGGGGAGAAATGGGGGGCAAATGAACCTTGATGCTGTTTTTAGATTCCAGGGCTCCATGAGAGGCTTGAGATTCCATAGTAACTAAGCAGACGGGTCAGTGCTAGGGTTTCATGCCCAGAAGTCTGAGAGCATTGAAACACTTGCCCCCAGGACGCACACCTGCAGCAAAACATCAGAGGGCTGAAGCTGTTCATGCAGGAGAGGTGAGGCCTCACTGGAGCTGGGGGGGGAGGGAGACAGAGGGGGAAAGAGAGAACGAGAGAGAGAAAGAGAGAGAGACAGAGACAGAGAGACAGAGAGACAGAGAGACACAAAGAGAGAGACAGAGAGACACAGAGAGAGAGAGACACAGAGAGAGAGACACAGAGAGAGAGAGACACAGAGAGAGGGTGTCCAAGTCCTTTTATCACTACCTTCTTGAGAAACTTGACTACCACATGGGAACAACTAGAAGGAATATGTTTTACTGTCATTGGTTGGCTGGGTTAATTAATTGTGAGGCAGTCCTGGCTTACCTAGAGCTTACTATACGCTCCAGGCTAGACTTAAATTCAGAGATCTACTTGTCTCTGTTTCCTGAATGCTGAGACTAATGGTGTGTGTTACCATGCAAAACTGGCTTGATTTATTTTTGTTTTGTTTTTCTATCTACTGTTGTTGAGGGAGAGTCTTAGGTAGCCCCCACTGGCCTCAAAGTCGTTATGTAGCCGTGGATGACTTTGAACTCCTGATCCCCCGGCCTCTGTTTCCCTAGGGCTGGGATTACATGCACACACCAGCATATGTGTTCTGCTTCTAATCATTGTTTAGGCTACTATACCTTGATTTATAAGGGACGTGTGGGAGGCAATTGCAGAGCACTGTCCTCCATGAACAAACGGAGCTGTGCAGCTCTTATTTAGGAAGCTACAGTTATTGCCATGGGGAGGGCAAATTCACTTCAGAAATATTGTATCAACTCGAGCCTACAAAGTTTAAAGTCATAGATCAGGAGGCAAAGATGGTGAACACATCCGGAGCATGCTTATTTCAGTCACGAAGGACACAATCCGTTACATAAAATGACAAGCAGGATCTTTTGAGCATGTTCATCTGACATCATAAAGATGGCAGCCAGAAGCAACTCTGGGAAGGGCCAGCTTCCCATCATCAAGTTTGGGGTGGGAAAAAGAAAAGACACTTTGAAAGTGTGTTACTATAGGAGTTCGCTCCTCAGAGGACTTTGCTCCTCAGAGTGCCTGTATAGATCAGCAGTGAGCAGTTCTTGAGCCCAGTGCACATTATAATCAGGACCAAGTAAAGAGTTTTTTAAATATAAGGATAGAATTGTGGACTTGGCAGATAGAACTCTGAATTATTGGGTTTGGGGTTGGACCTTACCCCTGCATTTTTAGGAAGTACTTACAGTAACTCCAATGGAGACAGTCCACAGACTGTACTTTGGAAAAGATTAAAGTTACATGATCACTCTGATGATGTACTAGAACTTCCCCTGTGTTAAGTCCTGTGCTTTGAGTTAGAAGAAGCACTCACGTGGAGCCTGAAGAGTGGCTTCTCACATAGTTCCTGAAGAGTGGCTTTAAACTTAGAACCTGAAGAGATGACTTCTAACACAGAACTGGAAGAGCTGGCTTCTAACGTGGAACCTGAAGAGCAGCTTCTCTCTTGGAGCCCCAAGAGTGGCTTCTCACCTGGAGTGGCTTCTCTCACAAGCTATGGAGTGTGACTTTTTCTCTACTGCACCAGTTAGCAGTAATTGGAGAATACCTGTTTGATTAAAAACATATGTAAGAGTCATTCTTCAGATTTATTAAAAGAAGTTATGTGAAACTGCAATGTGAAGACTAACTAGCTTCCAGTCAGAAAAGCACCTACATGAGGCTGGACCTCAGTGCCATGGATCTCGCTTGCTGGCTTGTATGAAGCCTAGGTTTGATCTCCCATCCTATAAGACAAACAGCGAAAAACTCCTAACTACCCTAATCAAGACAACAATGAACATAACCAGTAAGAGGCCTCTGAAGCTAGTTTGCCCGATTTTCAAATCTGAGTTTGTTCACTTGGCCTTGAGACCTTGGATCTGTCATTTCCCCTCATTGCTCCTCAGTTTTCTCCCATGAGTATGAGGCTGGTTATAGGAAGCAACAGGAGTTAAGTGCATTAACATGTGTGATAAACTTAGCATGGTGCTAGGCAAGAAATAGTTCCTGATATTTAGATTCTAAGACAGAACCAAAAACTAGCAAGGTAAGTCTGCTTGCTACAGACCCTCACAGTTCCCTGGCGAGAACCTCTCCCTTAGAGGGTCAGGTGTTACTAATCACTAAGGATGGGAAGATTAAATCTAGAGCTTGAGGGATCTGACGTGGAGGAACCAAGACATCAACATAAAGCCAGAATCCCCGAAGAACAATACTATCCTGCAGATAGTAGAGGGTGTGAGAAGCTCGTCTGTAGCATAGAAAGATGGAAAGGAAGCCGACGTGTTCTGAACCAAACTCTAGCTCAGGAGAGGGAAGTTACTCCTTTAAGAATTCAAAACCACCATCATGAGCCTCTGGTAGGTCTGGGTTTATGTAAATAGATTCTGTACAACCTAGAAATCCCCAGGCTAAGAAATAATATAAACTTTGGTCTGGGCCAGTTATACTGTGTTGGAAACAGACACCCATTACAGCAGCTCCCTGCTCCCCCACAGATGACAGCTCTCCTGAAGATGAGCAAGCAATCTTAAATCATGTAAGACACTGGGTGGGGGAAATGTAAGCAAGAGTCTACAGGCCCAGATGACAACAGGATCAGACTTTCCAGGACCTCAGACTATAAAGTAGGAGTGCTGAAATATCTAATGACACAAAGTTTTTTTTTTAATCTAGAAAAATAAGTAAAAATCAGTCACATTTTAATGACTTTTTTTTTCTTTCAAGACAGGGTTTCTCTGTGTAGCCCTGGCTGTCCTGGAACTCACTCTGTAGACCAGGCTGGCCTCGAACTCAGAAATCCGCCTGCCTCTGCCTCCCAAGTGCTGGGATTAAAGGCGTGCGCCACCACAGCCCGGCTATCAGTCACATTTTAAACATAAAACAAATATATTCATTAAGATTTAGAACTCAACAAACACACTAAATAATACATTAGATATAGCTGAGGAAGAATTTTATTTTTTTATCTTTATTTTTCCCCCACCCCCACTTCCCAAGAATTTTAAAAAGTTGGAGCTAAAACTGGGAGATTCTCTTGACTAGAGACTAGGAGAAAGCAGACAGAGTCAGTAGAAGACAGGAGAATCAGATAGAAGCATCTAATGCGCACGTTTGAGAAGGCTGAGACAAGAAGGACTACTTTTCACCCTGCTGGGTGAGGAGTGTTTGAAGAGAGGGAGATTAAAATGGAACAAACATGCAATAAGGTTGTCTGAGCCCAGAAATCCCAGCAAAACCCAGGCTAGATAAATGAAAGCAGCCTTTTAGAGATACCACAGTGAGACTGCAGAGCACGGGGAGGGGGTTATAACAGAGTGGGGAGGGGTGAGATCTGTATCACTGGAGGAGCCACGAGGACCAGGAGACAGTGTGCTCCTAGGACCTGCACACTGGGAGGAAGCCTGAAGAAAGGAAGTTCTGGTGTGCTGACTGTGGGACACATGGAGAGAGCAGTGGCAGAGTATGCAGAGGAGCCAGGAATGATTATGCCTGTGACTGCAACACTGAGACAGATCACAGCTACACCGTGAAATGCTACCTCAAACCAGGGGGCCAGGGTTGCAGCATTGAAGGATCAAACAGAGAATTTAGAGCTGATGTGGAAGACTGCTAAGAACTCTTGCAAGGATACAATGAGACAGAATAAATAGACTTGTTAACTGAAAAGAATTTTCCAAAGGATGGTTTTGTGGTGACTGTGGTGTGGAAATGAATCTATTCTGGGGCTCTTTGTTCTCAATTCCAAACTGCTGGCTTGTTTTGCTTCTTCTTCCCCCCAACCCCCTTCTAAATCTTATTTCTAACAGCACAGAGAAGCTTTGCAACACTCCGATGTGTGCTGAGGTATGCGCTGAATCAATGCTGAGCAAATGCTATAGTTTTGCTTTGGATAAAGCATCCCATGTACAGTGGTGATATTTTCAAATGGAAACAGAATATATTGACCCACAGGTTGGTCCTAACAAGAGCGTTGTCTGGTCATGGGAAAGACCCTGAAATCCTGTCTTCGTGGTGGTGATGGAAAGTTGGAAAATGCTGGGAGCCAAACCCATGAAATTACCTGCTGTTCTAAGAGAACCTCATGAAATTACCTGCTGTTCTGGAAAGCTTAGTCAGACAAGGTTAAGAAAAGACAGTCAATGTCTCAGGTCCCAGGATCTTAAAGAACGTCTGGATTTTCTGGGAGCTGGTTATGACAGTGGGATGGTCTTAGGCAATGAGGATACGGTAGTGGGATAGCCTTAGGCAATGATCCTTGCCTAAACTGCCCATTTTGCCATGTCTTTCTAACCTGCCACCTGAAATTAAAGTTCAAGCGCTTGATCAGGACTTTCAAGACTTGGGCTTCTTCTTTGTGTCTCTTGTCCCTTCATTCTTTTACCCTCCTCCCTAGGGTCTCTTCAAATCCGCCCCTGAGGGCCAGGGCAGGGAAACATTTGCCCAAGACACTTCAATAAAGAGCCATACACAGCCTGCTAACAAATGCCAATGAATTGGGAACGGCTATCCCCAGGAAAGTGCTGAGATGCAATGGGTACTACTAAACTCATTCAGTCATTTATCTAGAAGCTTTTCTTCTTACTGGCTTATGAATTGGGAGCATGGACAAGAGCCTGTTCTACCAGAGCACCCTTGTAGAGTGTGGTCTTGAGACATCGTTCCAGGAACTTGGAATACAGCAGGCAAAGCACCTGCTCTCGAGTGTGGGCTTTGAGGTCTTTATGCTCAAGTTCTGAAATGTGGAAGAGGCCCTGCTCCTGGATGCCTATGGACAATGGTCTCCTTCTGCCTCAATCAAGATGTATTACCCCCAGCTCCTTCTCCAGTACCATGTTTGCCTGGATACTGTCATGTTTCCTGCCATGATGACAATGGACTAAATTCTGAACCTGTAAGCCAGCCCCAATTAAATGTTATCCTCTATAAGAGTTGCCTTGGTCATGATGTCTCTTCACAACAATAAAACCCTAACTAAGACATCACAGTAAAGGAAGCTTCACATTTTTTTTTTTTTGGAAGGGACTGAGAAGTTACTGGATGTTCAGTTTTCCTGCCCATGTCCAGGTGCAAATCAAGGATGTGGGAATCTTCAAATTCTTCCAGGATTTGACTAGGATGCACTTTTGAAAGATTTGCAATGTTCAGTTATATATGGGACTATCTGAGAGAAGCTTAACCATGGAGAACCCTGTAACACCTGTTCCTGAAAGCATGGTTTCCTGGTGATGCTTGCTGTGGATGATACAGGCTTCAATCAACCCAGTGTCTCTGTAAATCCTGTAAACGTTTCATGAAACCTCAGTTGGTTAGTTATTTGCACTTGGATGCCCAGGAAGGCTTTGCCTCACCCATGGTGCTGAGACATTGAGGTCCTTGACATGGTAGTGACCATATCAACAATACACACTCTCTTAGGACTTCCTCTACTCAGGGCTTCCTCCGCTCCCATGATTGCCCTTGGTTAGCCAACATGACAATATGGTAAGATCTACTGCTGAAGGCACCATACATTTTTGGCTATAGGACTCAGGGGAAATCACTCATAAGCTGACTAGGAAACTTCCTCCCCTCTGGCTAGATTTCATGGTACTAGAGGGTGTGGTTCAGGCTGCTGTGGGAGAGAGGTGTCAATGATTATCAAGAATGGGATACTACATGCTACAATATTGACTTGCCAGACAAGATATGCCTACTGATACAGTAGTGGCATCTCTGCTATGAGATAACTATCTGAGCCGGGCAGTGGTAGTGCACGCCTTTAATCCCAGCACTTGGGAGGCAGAAGCAGGTGGATTTCTGAGTTTGAGGCCAGCCTGGTCTACAGAGTGAGTTCCAGGATAGCCAGGGCTACACAGAGAAACCCTGTCTCGAAAAAACCTAAAAAAAAAAAAAAAAAAAGAATGAGCTAACTATCTGCTTTCTAGTCGGACTGAGGCCTGCTCCATAGTGGGAATTTCATGCCTGGTCTGTAGTCTTGGTCAAAAGTCAATGGTGGGGAAGGTCACAAACCTAGGGTACTAGAATCTAGAGTAATAGTACTAGAACTTAGTACTATTATTTTGCTAAATGATGCTGTCAAATAACCTTCTAAGTATCTGTGTTTATACCCGTAGACCTGAACTGCTCTCAGCCTTGGTCAGAGAAACGTCCTTTTGTCGTGGGCATCAGGAAATGAAGAGGTGAGTAATTCGTTTATTTACAGAGACTACAGAGACTCAGTGCTTAACCTGAACCCACGTATCTATGTTATCCTTCCCCGTCATGCCCAGGGAACATCATAGAAGAGAAGGTAGAAAAAAGGCAAGAGCTGGAGGATGAAGAAGAATGTTGGGAAAGAGCGTCTTCTGGTCCTGACATGGCTGTCAAAGCCATGAACACACAGCAGCTGTGACTGCCTGCACAAGATCTACACACGGTAAGGCCGAGCCGAAGTCCTGGTATACATGGGTAGATGCTCTCCAGGCCTCGCTACATAGCGGGGAGCTGTTAGTAGTGGATATTTGCTGGAAGAGGGAGACTCATTCTTTATTGAGGATGTAGCCGCTTAAAGGTTTTCTGTGCTCCTGTGGATGCCCCCAAACCCTAACATCCAAGCATAGACAGGCAGCATAATGGGTTATAAAAGGAAAAAAACCATGAATTTGAGAGCAGTCATGCTAGGGATATTAGGAGATTGGAGAGGAGATGGGAATGTAATTATATTTCATTGGCTAAAGCAAGAAAGTCTCAAAAATCAAAATTACTCATAATGAAAAATTTTCATTTTATTTTAAAGCTATACTTACAAGTAATGTATCATTTATACAACTATGAGAATGACAATGTTAACTTAAATTTGTATTTCTTATCCCCACTCCAGGTTAATTAAAATAATCTGTTCTTTCCATATTTATAAATCAAATATGTTTCTCAACAAAATTTTTTTATGCCTCTCAACATAAAATCTACTTGGTCTGAAGTCACAAGGACGAAACACTGTTTTGTCTTTTCAATCAACACACATAGTTGATTGAAAATTTTTTCAACAAGGAATTGAAATACCTCAATTGAGATGGCTCAATGGGGGAAGTGCCTGCTGCACAAGCATAGGGATCTGAGTTTGAATCCATGGCATGAAAAGGCTGGGCACAGGGACACACATAGGCAATCTCGTTGCTGGGGCAGTGAGGGCAGGAGAATCTGTGGTTCTTGCTTACCAGCCAGTCTAGCCAAAATAGTGAGCTTCAGTTTTCATGAGAGACCCTTGTTTCAAAAAATAAGGTGGAGGGCCACCAAGATGGGTCAGCAAGAAAAGGTGCTTGCTGCAAATCCTGGTGACCTGCATTTTATCCTCAGCATCTATATTAAGGAAGATAACAAGAGCTAATTCCACAAAGTTGTCTTCTGCACATGACACGTCATAATCACATATACACATACAATAAGAATTAAAATTAAAAATTAAATTTGCTGGATTTATTTATTTTACTTTATGCATATGGGTGTTTTGCCTGCATATGTGTGTGTGTGGTGTCATACGTGAGGCGTGGGGATGCAGAGGTCAGAAGACTGTGTTGGATCCCCTGGAACTGGAGTTACAGACAGCTGTGAGCCACCACTGAGGTGCTAGGAACTGAACCCATGTTGTTTGCAAGAGCAACAAGAGTTCTTAAGTTCTGAGCCATTGCTCCAGCCCAAATAATAAAATAAACATTAAAATTTTAAGGTAGAGAGTGATAGAGACAGACACCTAACCCCTGACCCCAGTGCTGACCCCTGGCTTCCACTTATACACAGCCAGCTAAGTTCACCTATACACAGATGCACACACATGAATCACATACATGGAGAAAATGTCAGCTGTGTGATCTGTATGTCTCTGGAGTGAGCACAGCATCTAACATTTGGGGCCTTGTTCCTCGATGGTGTCAAGTGGACTTGGTGACATTTGTTGGCTTAAGGGATGGTTCTGTTTTCCCTTATAGATTTCAGAACTCTAATGTTTGTTGGGTCTGTATGTTCAGGCCTGCAACTGTGGCCCCTCAGTTCACTAAGATCAGAGGATCATGAGCCTGAGACCTACTTGAGTTGTGAGCTCCAGGCCAGCCTAGGCAACTTGGAGAAACACTGTCGCCAAATAAAAAGCAAAAAGAGATCTGTGGATTTAGCTCAATGATAGAGTTTGTCTATCATGGATGAGGCCTTGAGTTCAATCCCTACTACTGAAAACTGCACAAATTGGTACAGAAAGAAGCCTAAAAAGAGAAAAACTATAGATCAAACGGTAACCATATAGATCACACAGTAACTATCAAACTATACTAACCACATCCTAACGTGACACAGAAGAGGGGAGTTTGGGGGCCTAGACGTTTCCTCTCGTTATTGTTGGACTTAAATTAGTTGAGACAAATTTCTGTACCTCAATGTAAGTACCAACAAAAGTATATTTAATTATTCAAAGGTATTTTTTAAAACAAACTTTAATGTGAGCTATAGACTTTATGAGCTCAGCAACTGTAGAAAATGGACCATACCACTGCAAAAGTGGAAGCCACAACTTTCTGTATTTTATACTGCCTCTCCTCTCCTCTCCTCTCCTCTCCTCTCCTCTCCT
>NW_021621338.1:2472266-2493606 GCF_004785775.1 Grammomys surdaster
TTCTCCTCTTCCTTCCTTCCTTCCTTCCTTCCTTCCTTCCTTCCTTTCTTTCTTTCCTTCTTTCTTCTCTTCTTTCCTTTTTTTTGGAGACAGTCTCTATACATAGCTCTGGCTGTCCTAGAACTGACTATGTAGATCAAGCTGGCCTTGAACTCATAGAGATCAACTGGCCTCTGCCTCCCAAGTACTGATGTTAAAGGAGTGCACCACTACACTCAGCCCCTGTGCTCAGTTTTTATATGGAAAATGAAATCTGTTAATTAAAGAAAAGCATTAATCACATGTCATACTGACTTCAGGCATATAGCTAAGAAAATATCTCTGGAGAATAAATATGTCATCTACCCTGGACTGTTCTGGATAACTAATGGGCCTGGCCTCTTACTCCTTTGTAAGAACACACCTACAGGCCAGTTTATCCTTTGGGCTCTGTCTGGACTTCAGGCGGCCATCCTCAGAGTTGGTATACAGGAGTGTCTTACCAGGTAGGGCTCAGCCCTTACTCTCCCTAGTTTTGAACTTCACTGTGTTCTAGACTGTAGGAGCCATGATTTCCTCCAAATCTCAAATCTCAAAAGGAAGGAAGTGATGATTCTTTCCTAGACAGCCAAACGATTGCTAATATTGTTTAAACAACAACAACAACAAAAAAGACTTGTAGGCAGAAGGTAGAGGGACTGATGGGCTTGTAGCCCTGTTACAGAAAGGAAGGACGGAAGGAAGGAAGGAAGGAAGGAGGAGGAGGTAGATGAGGAAGAGGAGGGGGAGGAGGAGGAGGAGGAGGAGGAGGAGGAGGAGGAGGAAGAAGAAGAACTGCGAAGGAAGAAGGAAGGTAGGAAATAAGGGAATCTCCACTACCTGTCTGCTAATGCTAACTCACATGTCTCACTTCTGCAGACTCTTCTATAGACTGTGTAAAGAAAAGTGAAGTCATGTGGAGGTGAATAGCTGGTTTTTCTTAAGAGATCTACAGGAGAGCCTCAGTATATGAGAAGGTGGCTGCTGTGTTGAAGGTAAGGAGGCAGCCCAAGATAGCCCAGCATCTCAGCCTATCTCTCACCTG
Organism: Grammomys surdaster; assembly: GCF_004785775.1. NCBI lineage: Eukaryota > Metazoa > Chordata > Mammalia > Rodentia > Muridae > Grammomys > Grammomys surdaster. The sequence goes on from NW_021621338.1 coordinate 2,473,330, forward strand.
TCCTCCTGACTCACTCATGCTCCTGGGCTCTAGAATTTCCAGAACCCCAGTGTCATGGAGCACAGTTGGAAAACCTCTGCCAGACCCACCACCCTTATTTTATATAGAAGACCTTGTTGAAGGTCTGGCTAATAGAAGTAGGTAGTAGTCACCAGGAAATCAGACCCAGGATCCTGACCTCTGGGTCCATGACCTCTCTGTGCACTGCTTTGCCTGAGTCGTGTTGTGGCCACTTTTTGTTTATTGAGTGGGAAACACCCTACAAGCCCAAACATGAGCTCTGCCCTCTGTGAGTGGAAACAGCAGCCCACACACAAATCATTGTCACCACCTAGGCAGCATCACCCACCTGAAATGCCAGCAAGAGTCCTTGTGTTTGCAACCACAAAAAGATTGCTGGAGGCCCCCAGAGCCTCGGAGTAGGTTCTATTTAGAGGAGGGATGAAGCTTTGGCTTAGAGTCGAAGGCAACTTCTGTGAATGTCCTCTGTGTTAGCACTGTGCTTAGCTATAGTAGCCAAATCCTTTGGTGGGTATTGGTCTTACTTTGCCTGGCAGATTCTTTGTTACAGAGGACACAGTTCCCAATTGGCTAGCTTGGTGTTCTATACTTAAGCTAATAATACTTAGTTAATTGTGCTTATGTTCAGAGACATTTGACCTATTTCTGATCATAAAAGGGGAAGGGAAACAACGCTAAAAGTCCAGAGGCAGGCAAACTTTTGAACCTGTTTTTACAGGTTCAAAAGGGCATGGCAAACATGAGAAGGAACCAGGCCTGCAGCCAGTGACAGCGTACTACAAATAGCATTGCTCATTGGAATAGCCCATGGACACATGTGCTGGGTAGTTTTATGTCAATTTGACACAGGCTAAAGTCACCTGAGAGGAGGGAGCTTCAATTGAGAAAATGCCTCCAAAGATTGGGCGGTAGACAAGCCCATGAGGCATTTTCTTAATTAATGATCGATGGAAAAGGCTCAGCCTATTGTGTCATCCCTGGGCTGGTGGTCCTGAGTGCTGGAGGAAAACAGGTTGAGCAAGCCATGGGAAGAAAGCAGTAAGCAGCACTCCTCCATGGGTTAAATGGTATGTACGATGCATCCAATCTACATCAGCTGCCTCCAGGTTCCTGCTCTGTCTGAGTTCCTATTATTCTGACTTCTATCAATGATGAACAGTGATTAGGAAACATCAGCCAAATAAACCTTTTCCTCCACAAGTTGCTTTGGTCACGGTGTTTCATCACAGCAGTGATAACCCTAATGGGGACAACACATTATCTCTTAGAATAACAATTCCTCTAAAAGACTTACTCCTAGCTTTGTACAGATAATGGATCTGAGGCTTAAAAAACTAATGAAATAGAACCTGGGACAGGCTAGAACCATGATGAGATCACAGATTTAGCCGACTTCCAAACCCAAGTCAATTGTCTCCATATCAGGATGATCAACAACCCTTTGAGTTTTGAGAGACACTAGGAGCACAATAAACGGTATGTGCATTATACTTTCTTGGGGGTTCTCTACTGGTCTTTAACCTTCAGTCCACCATGATGTTTCTATCTCCTATAATTTCCCAGTGAATCTAGGATGCCAGATGAAGCATCTGGAGTCTGTAGATCCATGAGTTCACAAACTAGATATATTAACAAGACTTCCTAGGTTGGGAGAGATGGATATGCTAGCTGCTATGGTTTGAATCTGAAGTGTCTCCCACAGGATGATCTATTGAATCTTTGTTCTCCCATATTGATGGCACTATTCTGGAAGGATTTAGTTCCTATAGGAGGTAAGAGCCAGTTGGCAGAGGCAGGTGACCAGGAGCAGGCCTGTGGAGGTTATAGCTGGGCCCCTGGTGCTAGTACACTTTCTGTTTCCTGGTTGCTGCTATGTGGACAGTTTCGTTGTGCACTCTTGCTGCCATGGACTAAGCCAAGCCCTCATGCCTTCGCCTCTATGATGGACTGTCGCTAACCATTTCACTGGACAATTAGTTACACTGGACAATTAATTAGGCGCTCAATAGGGTGGTGGCTAATCTAATCCTTTTTATCCCCAGCCCTGCCTTCTCCCATAATTCCTAGTTAACTCTCTCTTTCTATTTAACCTTCCTATGTTGGAGACAAGAGTTCTACTGTATCATCCAAGCTGACACATGTAGCCCAGTCTGGCCCCCAATTTGTGACCCCTCTGCTTTAGGTTCTCTAGCACAGGGATTACAGAGCTGTGCTACTACATCTGGCTAATAGCTCTATTTGGATGGTGTGTGTGTGTGTGTGTGTGTGTGTGTGTGTGTGTGTAAAGAGTAAGCATTTATGGAACTTCTACGTCCTCTTGTCCAGAAACAGTGTCCTAGTTGACATTGGTCATGCCAGTGTATTATACTGGCAGAAGAAGACTTTCATGAACTCTAGAACTTGGTAACATTTCAGAATCAGTCTTTTCTCTTACTCAGATATAGATCTAGCACGTACTGGCCCAAGAGAGAGCATCAGGTGTCAGCAAGTAAAGAGAAAGGGAGTGGGGTGACAGGATGAATTAGGTAATTTTATAAATCCAATGTCTGAACCTGTATCTTGTATCATGGATAAGTTGATACCATCCATGCTCAGTAACTCACAATATAAAGAAATTAATGTGAAAGTTGCTAGAACAAAACAAACACAGAGACCTGCAGCTAGACAATATGCAAAGACTGAGAGACTTCTGAATACTCAGCTCTAATGGGATGTTTCCATCAAATACGTCCCCTCTGGGCTCAGGGAACCCTTGGGAAGAGGAGGTAGAAAGAGTATAAGAACCAAAGGGGATGGAGGATCCCAAGAAAACAAGGCCTCTAAATCAACAGGACTTTGTACATATGCACTCACAGAGATTGAGGCAGCATGCACAGGGCCTGCATGGGTCTGCACAAGATGAGGCCCTAGAGATGAAAGGAGAAGTGGACACATATGTCCATCCTTAACCCAGAAGCTCTTCCCAGTTGATAACAACTTGCAAACGAAAATTCAACTCTGAGGGAGTCTCACTGGGGAAACAGACTACTCTTAAGAATAAGACCAGCAGTAGATAGCTAGCAGGCCTCTCGGTTGCCTGTTTGTTTTCTAACTAGAGACAAAATCAGGGTAGATTCCTGTGGAACAGGAAGTGACAGAAGGTGAGGAGGAGGTGGGAGTAGTAGAGGGAGGAGATGTTGCAGGACTTTTCCTGCCCATTGTAGTTGCAGTGGAGCTCTGCCATTGGGCAGTAGAAGAAGTAGGTGGAGCTAGGAGTTGGGAGGAGAAAGGAAAGAAGAAGAGGGAGGAGGGAGGAGAGAAGATGGTGGCGAATGTCTGTCTCTAGCAGTCTAAGGTAGTTATAAATATCAAGGTTAGGTAATTGGGTCAAAAATTCTAATTGTGTGGGCATCTTGTGTATTGAGTATTTGCTGATATATAAATCCATTGGATAATCTTAAGCATTAAGAGTCTTATTTCTACCGGGTACCGTGGGGATGGCAGTTACTGTCTGGGGTTGAGCCGAGCACTATGAGGGTGCCAAAGTCGGCTCAAGGGCCATGCTTAGAGCCATGGAGTCCACGAAGCTGACTGGCAAAGGCAGCAGTCTCATCTCTCGCCAACGTCTCATCTCATGGGTCCCGGCTGCCACTCCTAGCTAGCCAGGGCCGTGCCACAATTTCTAATACAGACTGCTACAAGGAGAAACCCCCTTGTCCCTCTGAAAGAGAAGGAATCACCATCACCCTTGCTGAAGGGAGGGCCTTGATGTGATTGGATAGACACATGAGAGGTTATGTCCAGGAGGTGTCTTAAAAATAGTCCCTTATGGACCCAGTGAGATGGCCCAGTGAATAAGAATTCTTACTGTGTAGGCATAAGGTCCTGAGCATGGTTCTCAGCATTCACATAAAAAGCTGGTTGTGGATGTCTTAGAGAAAAAAAATTCTGGGGTGGCATAAGAGTCCCCAAACACCAACCTTCCTTCTAGGAGGTTTTCAACCGAATATGATTTTATGCTCAAGGAAACTTTTGACTGTCTGAAGATTTTTATATTGTTATAGTTTGGTAAGCAGGCTCAATTACCAACTACTGTGTGCAAGGAGAGATGTCGATGAACATCCTAGAATGCACAGGAACCCCATCTTGACCACAGAATGATTTGCCCCTGGTATAAGCAGTGCCAGGGGTGGGAAACCTTCTTCTAGAGATTGGAGTCATCTTTCAGGGCCAATGAAAAGGCAACTGCAAATCCCTGTTCAAAATGCTGTTCTACTCCATTCGGATGAGCTGTTAAAAATGCAAGAGAGTACACACCTTTAATCCACTCAGGGGACAGAGGCAGGAGGAGTTCAAAGCCAGCTTGGTCTACAGAGTGAGTTCCAGTACAGCCAGGGCTACCGAGAAACCTTGTCTTGAAAAACCAAATCACACACGTATTTAGAAGAAAAGACACACAGGAGAGCATTTTTGGTAGGGGCTAAGATACATACTTTAAAAAAGAGATTAATTTCTATGCTGGCTAAGCTTCTATCACAAGGGAGGGACAACTGAGAATGTGCAAGCATAACTGTGAGGTGAATATTTCCCTGACTCCTAAGGGTGCTATGGGCCTCACTCAGGGATAGAGGAAGCCAGATTCATTGTTAATTGTTCTTTATTTTCTGCTTATCATCCGGAGGCCTGCTGGCTATCCCTGATGTAGAGTCAAGGCCTTTGAGACTCTTCTCTGTCACTAATGGGGATCTAGATTCTCCTCACAAAAGGCCTGGGTTGGCAAGTCTAATGAGATGAGACAAGGTCTGTGTATGTCAGTTTCTGCAGTATGTAGCTCTAGGTCTTTTCTCCTAGGAATCTTCGGATCCAGGTCTGCAAGGTCAGGTAGAGACTAAGCAGTAGATAGTCTCATTGTTTAGACCAAGGAATGCTATCTATACCATGTACATAACCTAACATCCCATAAGTGCCAAGATTCAAGGCAGTTTTTGAAGCCCCAACTTCTTCCTTCTTGGTTAGGTTACTCTCTCACAGATTTAGGTGGTTTAGAAAATTTTAATCTTAATCCAAGGTAGAAACCTTGATCATTCAGTTCCTGGATAAAAGACACACATACAAACTTTATATTTACAATAAGCCTTAAACAGCACAAGAGCTAGACAGACATCTACCCTCTATGCTATTGGAATCTATTTCCTACTGATAACCCTGAGTTATTACTATATCTCAACTGGGCTGTTCTTAACTCCAATTGGCTAGCCCTCAGGGCTGTATTCTTGACTCTGAGCCCATGGCAACTTTTCTTCCTCTCCTTCTCCCTTCATGGTTCTCCTCTGATCCCTCAGGGAACTCTAAAACCTGCCTATGTCTCTTCTGCCCAGCTATTAGCTGTTGACATCTTTATTCACCAATCAGAAATAACTTAGGGGGACAAGGTCATATAGGTCACTTGGGTCTACATGCAACCTCTAGGGCAACCAGGTCTTGGGGACTTGCACGTAGCTTTACAATACACAGCAAAAGACCAAACCGCAACACTTGGAGTGTTGAAAAGAACATGACACTGAGGGTAAACAATAGCCCACAGTTTTCTGTAATTTGGGGGAAGCCTAGACATAGTTTTCCTCGTCTGTATTCCATTTATGCACGGATCAATTCATTTACCCATCCATCCATTTATTGAGTCCAGGCCGACTCATAGTGGAAAGTTTAAGTCAACTAAGAAAAATTAATCCCCGAACTTCCTCTTGAGGTTGAATGGCAGTAAGGGTTCATACTTGAGCATTTATATCCTAGGTTTATCTTCTAGTTCTGCTACTTCCTTGGGAAAAGTCTTTCATTCCTGTTTGCTTCAATTTCCCTTCCTCCTTCCCTTCTTTCCTTTCTTCCCTTCCTTCTTCCTTCCTTCCCTCCTTCCTTCTCTCCCTCCTTCCTTCCATTATCTGTCTGTCTGTCTGTCTGTCTACTTATCCATCCATCTATCTAATGTGTGTGTGTGCTGGAGTATATATATGTATATGCATCACATTCATGGAGTGCCCATGTTGAACAGGGAAAATAGCAGAGCTCCTGGAGCTAGTTCTAGGCCATTGTGATCTGCTGGGAATGTGGGTGCTAGGAACTGAACCTGGGCTCTCTGAGAAAATAGCAAGTTCTCTTAGCCACTGAGCCATTTGTTCAGTCCTCTCAGCTTCCCTATCTTTAAGGATGAAATAACAACATTATCTATATGAAAGGTGCTCTCAACAGATTAAACAAAACATTTAGGTACAGTGCTTAGCAGAAAGCCTTGTAGAGAGTGAGTACTCTATTTGCTATCTATAGCGACTGCTAAGAAGTATTAAGACAGATAATATTTTAATGAGAAGTTAGAAGAGGCAATGTTTGACTCTCCATGGAACCCTGATCAATGGAGCTCATTAAAGGAAGATGAAATTTCAAGCCAGGAGACAAGCAACAAAATATAACCTAGACACCCCACCCCCAAACCCATTACTACCAGTGTAATTTTTTCTCTTTTGTGGCCAGTGTAGTTTGTTTTCTTCTACTTGGGCAGAATAATCAAATGTACAATAGTCTTTACAAGAACTCAGATGTCACTAAAAGGTACAGAGTTCACATGGAATACCAACCAGGTCCTCCTGCAGCCTCTTTGATCATGGAACCAGTCTGTCAGCTAGATGTCATCTCCTCCATCAGTTTCATAAGCCTGCCATAACCAAGTACCATAATTTGTGGGTCATGAAATAACAGAAACTTAGTTCTCATAATCTGAAGACCAGATGCCTGAAATGAACATTCTTGGGTCAATGTAATGGCGTTGGCAGGTCTTGTTAAGCCTGTCATAACAAAGAGCCACAGGCAGGATAATTTAAAGAGCAGAAATTACTAACATCAAGGTGTCCACAGGGCTAACGGACACCTTCCTTGATGTAGAGACAGCTACGTTTTCATAGCTTTGACCTCACATGGCCTTCCTCTGGATGTCTCTTCTTCTCCAAATAAGGATATCAGGCTGGTTCCCTCCTCATTTTGACTTGATCACCTCTTAAAAGTCTTGTCTCCAAATATAGTAACATTCTGAGGTACTGAGCCCAAGCCTTCTACATATGAATTTGGGGAAGGGGGCAGTTCAGCCTCCAATCATAAGTGTCCATGTCTTGGATGTTGATAAATACTGATACTCTGTGGCTTCTAGCCACTTGCCTCTAATACCATATTATTGACTCTTCTGTGTACGTCCTGTCCTGCAGTGTCCCTGCTATAAGGACATTTGTGACGGCATTGAAAACCCACCAGGAAAATCTCTTCATCATCTGTAAGGACCTTTTCTTTCCAAATGAAGTTGCATTGGCAGTTTCCAGAGACCAGGTTATGGCTATCTCAGAGTTAGGTTATTTTTTAGCCTATTGTAGCATCCCCATTACGTAGATGGAAAGTAACCCGATAAACCAGAAGCAGAGGTCTGTACCCACACAAGGATCTGAACTCAACTCACAGCCCCTTCCAGTTCACATGGGTGTGCCCCAGACAAAGACAGACCAAGAAATAGGCACAAAAAGAAAACACCAGTAACAGCAGCTTAGCAAGGACCCTGGGGCAAGAAACCCCATTCTCAGTTCACTTGAGTATCATACTGGAGACTCATACTGTGACCAAGCAAATTCCTAGAGACAAGGAATTCAGCCTGAGCCTTGGTGGCAGAACAACTCAATTTACTTGGAAAATGTCTCAGGTGCAAAGAGCCAGGGCTGCACCAGTCAGTGGTAGGAATTCCAGTGGGCAGGCTAAGTGGGAGCTTGTGTTGATTCTCTTCAGGAATGAAGGGCCTGCCCAATCTTGTTCACAGAGACACTATGAGGAACCAGCTAAGGATAGCCACCTTCTTGGGGTGGGGGGTGGGGATGGATCTAGGCATGGGAGGGAGTCAGGGCTAGGACTCTGACCAGTATGTATTTTAGGAAGTAGACAGTTGAACAAACACAAGGAGTGGGAGAGTGACCAGCTCTATGCTATCTGAAAAAGCACTGTTCTGAGGATGCCCTTCTATCTGAGCAGAGAGCTGAGGCGTCTTTCCTACACACTCACTTCAGTGTTACGATGGACCCTGAATCAGTGCCAAACAGTAAGGCCAAGGCCACAGCTCTGCTTTTTCCCTTTTCTCCAGGGAAAGGGAAAGTGTGAAATCTTCACCTGAACAGGCAGTATAAAGAGAGATTCCATTACTAGGCTATGAACGCAGCTGGCTGAAATGCTGTTAGAAACTGAGCTGGAATCCAAGATCCTTGCTACAAGTCAACCTGGGCCTATACTGTACAGGGCTCAGGTGGTTATTCCATGGAGTGGGGAACCTAAGTACCTTACGTTTCATTCCTACACCACCTCTTTAGTGTTGCTCTTGTTCCCAGGGTCTGCCATATTTGTAACCCTCCGATCTTCTGTCTATTTTTTACAATTCTGATTCAGTTTAAGTATTTGCTATATTATGTTTCTTTCTTTCTTTTTTTTTTTTTTTGGTTTTTTCGAGATAGGGTTTCTCTGTGTAGTCCTGGCTATCCTGGAACTCACTCTGTAGACCAGGCTGGCCTTGAACTCAGAAATCCACCTGTCTCTGCCTCCCAAGTGCTGGGATTAAAGGCGTGTGCCACCACTGCCCGGCTTATTACATATTTCTTACTCAGAGCATCCAGAGAATTTTCTGCGTCTCCTATTTGAATGTCAGCTGAGATCCTTGGGGGAGTCTTAGATATGAGACTTAAATATGTGACTTATTTAACGTGACTTAATATGAGAAGAGCTACAGGACAAAAACCAGGCAAAGGAATGAAGTCAATGTCCCTTGTAGATATGCCCAAGACAAGATGGAGGCATTTGATGGTGGGATCTGAGATTAGAAATGTCTCCCATGTTGCCATGAGTTCTCAATTTGAGCTGCAAGTAGCCAAGGAGTATAAGTCTGAATGGAAGACCCAAAGACAGGCGTATACTCCAGCAGCAGGAAAGGCTGAGCTGAGGTTCAGAAGACACATGAGTCTCAGTGGGCTGCTTGAAGGAAGCAGAGGAACACATAAAGATGCAGTCAGGAAACTGCAGGGGCTTGGGAAAGAGAAACATGGGGCATCCGAATAACCAAGGAGAGGGGACAGGAGACTCACTCCAAAGGTCCTGGTTATGAGCTGGATTGTGAGTCCCCAATTCAAATGTACCTGTACTGTGAGACAGGACCTTCAGGAAGTAAAAGAATCAAGTGAGATCACTGTGGCATGTCCTAATCTAGCATGACTGGTGTCCTCGTAAGAAGAGGGACTGAAACATGCCCAAAGGGAAACACGAAGAAACAGGAAGAGGCAGCCATCTGTCATGGAAAGAGAGAAGCTGTAGAGAGCACCAACCCCACTGGCACCTTAGTAGCATCTGTAGCCTACAGAATGATAAGAAAGTTAACTTCTGCCATTATGTTCTCTATCTCCGTCAGTGGTTGCAGCAGCCCGGGCTGGCTCATGCAGTCGAGTCTTTTGCTCCAGACATAATTTTCTTCTTTAATCTCTCTTTTTCTTTTTTTTTTTTCTACTAAACCTTAAGAAAAAATTTTAAATGCATGAAGGTGTGAAGACTATTAAATAAATACATCCTGAAAAAAAGTTTCCATTTGAGTCTAACACCTTTAATTAAATGAGTAAGCCACTGTTAAGTTGATGATGCCCATTTGACCACAGCACGCAGCCTGTTCCCTCCTCAGAGGCCATGACTGTGGAGCAGCTGGTATGCATTCTTTCAGACTCTGCCTCTGCAGACAGTATTTCTGACTGGCTCGTTCGGGCTTTAAATATTTTGCAGTCCTGGTACGTGAGCACAGATCTTGGCTCTCTCCCACTCCTTAACGTCCTCTTTGGTATTTCTCAAACTATGACAAGCAGACCAGGGTACAAGAGATGACATTAGCTGATATACGGACCAGCAGGGCATTAAACAACATGGAATGGAATGTGAACCGTGACAGAATTATTCCTTGAAGATTAAATCAAAGAGAAGTAGGAGGGAGGCCGCATTGTTGAATGCTCGCTAATTCCCTACTTGAACAAAGAGAAAGCTCACAGTGTGTGCTTCCAGAAAGCTAAGTATCTGGTTAGGTTTCCTTGCAGCTGTCATTTCCTACGTATTTTTATGATTGTTTTCTATAAAGCGAGCGATCTTGGTCTCTAGTTTATGCCATCAGAATAAGATTGTTCTTATTTAAATGTATTTACTTGGAAACAAACAAGGATGCTTTACATTAAAATAGGCTAATAATCCTACAGATAAGAGGCCGTTTATTAGAGAGAGATACCCGCTCATCACAGCTCACTTACTGAGCACTCTGCCTCTTTATCAGAATGTGTGCTATCTGTTGTGAGCCGTAATCAATCCTGAAGAAGACAAGAAAAGGTGACTGGCCACCGTAAGCAAAGTGAGAAAGAAAGGCACAGCATCCTGTACTGGAAACACCAGCTTCAGGACTCTGCTGTGCAAGGCAGGCCTGATGTCTTGCCATCTCATCTTTGGACTGAGGCTTCAAGAACAGCTGATCTGAGGGAGTCAAAGGGCTGTGAGGAGTAAGGCAGAGATAAGATTCGGGTGACAGCTGTGCTGTGGGGCTTAGAGGGTCATTTGGGAGAAATAAGGCTCATGTCTTTAAAGAGTTTGCAGTTTACTTTTCCTTTTTCTCTGGACCTTCCAAAACCCAGAGCCAGGCCTGAGTATCACACATGCAAAGACTGCATAGACAGGACTGGCACACGAAATTCTGATCTTCAGCTTGGTGCTCTGCTTTGCAATTTTGCTATTCCTTCTTTCCTTTTTACTTCTCTTCCTTCATTCCCTCCCTCCCTCCTTCCCTTCCTTCCTTCCTTCCTTCCTTCCTTCCTTCCTTCCTTCCTTCCTTCCTTCCTTCCTTCTTGCTGCCCTCTCTCCCTCCCTGTTCTTCCCAACTGCCACTCTCTCTTTTTCTTCCAACAGGGTTGTGGCTAGCCTATAACTTGCTATGTAGATCAGGCTGGCCTCCGACTCACAGATATCCACCTGCTTATGCCTCCCAAGGGCTCAGATCAAAGGCATGTACCACCATGCCCAGCTCATCTTGAGATTCCTAATATATAATTACATTTGTAAATCAAGTCAGATGGGCCTTCACTGGATGCTTGATGTGGCCTAACTCCCATCTCTCCCTGGCATGGCTCTTGTATGTTTGTCTTTGATCCTGGCCCTGGGCTCTATCTGGTCTCCCAGGCCATCCCCAGCTGCTCTCTAACATACTAGCGCACCATGTTCTGCTACTAATCTACTCTAACAGGGATGCAAGCACAGACAGGGCCAGAGCTGGGTGTGTTCTCCAGGATGTCTCACATGGGGCAAGGTGTGGCTGTCCCTCCTCAACTTGTGGTGCCACGGCTTGTTCAGTGGGTAACTGAGCAAGCGCCTCTGACCCACACTCCACCCAGTGACCCAGGCCTTCTACACCAAGGTTAGAATTTCCTGGGAAATCACCTGTCCACTATGGGTCCAGACGGCAGCACGTTCATGGGAATACCCTCAGCTGACCCCACTTTTCACTTTGCTCTGCACCCTATAAATTCCAGAGTTAAGCCTGAGTATGGTGGTTAGTGGGTGTCTGTGTGCATCTAATATGAATCCATTTGGAAACCCAAGAATACCCAGGAGACAGGACATGTTTTCGGAGCCTGAGGTGGGTCGGGATGACCCAGCACAGTGACTGAACCTCAGACATCAGTCTCCTTTCAGTGCGTCATCTTGCCATGGGATCTGTTTATCCATCTGTAAAATGAAGCAGCTAGACCAGTGCTTGGTCCAGGATTCAAATGGGGACGGGGACCTATGCACAGGTGCCCGAATCTTGGCACAACTTCTAGCCTCAGCAGCTTCCCCACGAACTCAATGCTGGACCACAAGGCCTCTGGGTCAGGAATCTCATAGCCAGAAGAGTTCTGAAATTCCTTCTGCATTCATCCTACAGTGAAAGCAAATGGGTTCAGAAGGCCAAGCCAGCAGGAGATGTGGCTAAAAGGGCACCAGATAAGCCTGCAAAGGAACTGCAGTGGCAGAGTGAAAATTATGGCAGATAGTGAAAATTGTGACTTGAAAAACTGCATGAAGAAGCAGGCATCCTCCATCACCACTACCACTCCCCCCAAAAAAAAGGAAAAAGAAAAGAAAAAAAGAAAGTCACACCCAGAAAGCAGAAATAGATGGGTTAGTCATAAAGACCAAAGTCTTTGGTGAGGCAGAGTTGACTCATAAAAATGTGTGTGCTGATGGTCTCCTCAGGAACTTGCTTAAATCCCTCAGTGGGAGCAATAGCTGCCAGCCTGGTCTCCAAGGGGATACTGGGATGAGGGAGGGGTGAGGCGGCTGGCCAAAGCCCAGGACAGAAAGATGGGGTAGACACCAGTTTCAAAGAAAGCAACTCTGGGGTTCTGGGGGGAAAACGGAGAGGAAGAAAGAGAGCAGAGACTCAAAAAGCCAGGAAACCACACAGCCCAGCAGACAAACCAGAGAACGGTGGGGAAGGGCAAAACCGAAGGCATAGATTTCTGATATTTGTAAGAGGTGGGACAAATACATGTTTTTCTTTGTGGGAGAAGACATATTTGTATGATACATTTCATAATGTAATTGCATAATTTGCACAAAATTAAAACCCAACACAAAACAAGACCAAGTGTTAATCATAGGCAAGTGAATTGGAAGAAGCTGCACTCAGGGGTGGACCAGGTTGCAAATGTGGGTGGGAGGCACCCCTCCCACTCCCCAACACAGTGAGCCGCAAGGCTGGGGAGTGTCTGGGTTAAATCGGTGTTCCCTGACTCTGAGCTATGTGACTACTGATTCCAGTTATTTAAATTGTGGTTTCATTATTCATCAGAAGGAGAAAGTCGGATTAATCCTGCCTGTGTGGCAAGGTGTTTATAGGTTGCTCTGAGTAACAGCTTTGTAACTATAAATCATGACCACTGAGCAGTCTCTTCACTCTTTATTTGTTTATGACCAAGTCACATACTCCCTTTATCCCAGCTAAACAACTGTCATCCCAAAGCTAAACAAAGCCACAGTGGTATACAACCCAGGCCACTTTATCCTTTGTTTTGTTCTGGTTATCAGCGGAGCCGGGCTGGATTGGGGCTTATCTGCTTATTCTTTTACTTCTTCATCCTTTTACTGGGTTATCATTCAACTGATGGAGATCCTGTGGAGGACCAGAATCCCACAGCTGACCAGGGGCCAATGGGAAGGAAAGTGACATTTTCTGTTTCAGGGAGCACACTTCTAGAAAGGGGCTTAAGTGTCACCAAAGAGGGGGAGGTCACCCACCTCCTGTCACACTGGACCTCAGCAAGATTCTATTTCAACATCTGTCAGGTCATTATGTCAAAGCCACTGCCGTGTTGTTTCGAGTCATTTGGTGCCTACCTTGGCTAGTGCTGGCCCTTCCTCATGTGAACTTCTTTTCCTTTACAGTGTGAATTAACCCTCTCCTTAAAAAGCCTACCTTTGCTGGGCAGTGGTGGCGCACGCCTTTAACCCCAGCACTTGGGAGGCAGAGGCAGGCGGATCTCTGAGTTTGAGGCCAGCCTGGTCTACAGAGCAAGTTCTGGGCCAGCCAGGACTATGGGGAGAAACCCTGTCTTCAAAACAAAACAAACAAACAAAAAAAAAAAAACCCACTCTCCTTGCAAACTCTTTAAAGACAATATCCATGCTTCTAGATTCTAAATCCCACAGTTCACTTCAGGTCTGTTGGTGAGAAGCCTGCCACAGCTCTGGAGGAGCCTGGGACTTTAGTTCTGTTCCTTCTCCAAGTGATCTCCAAGTCAGAACAGGGGACATAAAGATCTCATAGTGGTGGCCTCAGGAGGTCGAGCTCATCCCTCTGAGGGCAGAAGAAAGTGTAACCCTGAGTGAGGTTGGGTCATAGGTACAGCCCAGGAGGCCTGCTACCAGCCGAATACTGTGTGTGTTAGTCACTTTCTAGTTGCTTGTGACCAAATGCCCAAGGAGAAGCAGCTAAGAGAGGGAAAATTTATTTTAGCTCATGGATTGGGGTATAGCCTGTCATGGCGGAGCAGGCACGGTAGCAGGAGCAGTTCATGGCCATGAGCCTGGAGCAAGAAGCAGCTGCTCATACATGGCACAAATCAGGAGGCAGACAGGGCAGGAGTGTGCCTGGCTCCCACCCTCAGGGCCTGCATCCTGTCTATCCCTTCTCTCTAACTAAGTTCTACCTCCGAAAGGTTTCACAACATTCCAACACAGAGCCTATAGTTGGGAACCATCATGAGCCAGGGAGTACATTTTACACTCAAACAATAAGACTGTGAAACACAGTGGAGGCTGCTGAAGGCCAGAATTAAGTCTTTCAAAACATAAATCTTAAACTAACATTTATTTATTTATTTATTTATTTATTTATTTATTTATGAGGTGGGAGTGGCAGGTAGGTGTGCATTTGCCACAGCTCACATGTGGAGATCAGAGAACAACATTGGGGAGTTAGTTCTTTCCTTCTACCATATGAGTCCTGGGGTTTGAACCTGGGTAGTCAGGTTAGGTGGTAAATTATCTCTACCTACCATTTCACTGACCCTCAAATTAAGCCTGATGCCTCTTCCAAATAATTTGCCTTAAAAACAACAACAAAAGACTCCACTAGTATCCCCATCAGTCCTTCCCAAGTGCATAACGCCACCAACCCAACCCCAGCCCTCCTGCTCCTGGTTTGGCTCTCCCCTTCCCTGATTGCTTCTAGTGAATACCATGCAGCTTGAGCCTCCTGTATCAGGTACCAAAGGCTGTCACACCTAGGTTCTGTCCCTCCTCTGAAGATCACTTCTCCCTCTCGCCATCCCTCTCTTCCCTAGTATATCCCTCCTTTCCCCCTATTCATTCAACAGGAGGATGGCCATTGTTCTTCATGGGTCCTTGTTCAGTATGACCCCCTCACCTACGAAGTCATCAAGCCTGATGTTAGGGCGATGTTTCCTCATGTTTTCTTCCCTCGTGCTTTCTTCTGAGGGTTGTTTATGCTTAGATTTGTGGTGCATTTCAAGTCTTATATAAGATAGAAGGTGAAATTCTTTTACATGTAGCTGTCCAGTTTTCCCTGGACATGAGTATCTTTCTCCTACTGAACAGCCTTGGAAACCTGACTGAAATCAGTTGTTTGTAATAAAGAACCCTTCGTTCTCTTGATGTCTTCTCACCCGTTTTTCCCGCCCTTCCTGCACCCACATCACCAGCATTATTAGCTCCTGCTTTTTTTGTCAGAAGATATTCTGAAGGGCAGGAGTCTAGTCTCCACCTGACTTGCTAAATCTGATTGGTTACTTATAAGTTTCTAGAGTTTTGTTTTTCCGGGTTACCCGGTATTGTGATATCTAACTAGAGGTGGGCAGTCATTAAATGGGGCTGACATGGTAAGGAAATTAGCGAGTCCAGTGGAGACATCTGATGGGGGAGGGGGGCTGAACCAGAGAGTCTGCCGAGATGAGGACACCCCTCTGGGGCCTTGTGGCCCGCCGGTGCCTGCAGGAGCGTGGGAAGCCTCTCGGTCCCTCTTGTCTGTTATTATTTCCTGCAACAAAGTGTTGAGTTTCTGAGTTTGGGAAACTTAAGCTAGTTAGCTTCCGAGATGCTGGGATTTACAGTGAGTGGTCCTCAAAGTATGGAGGCTGGTGAGATGACTCAGAGGGTAAAAGGCACTTGCTGCCAAGCCTGAAGACTTGAGCTTGATCTCCAGAACCCTCAATGGTAGGAACAAAGTACTGACTCCCATGAGTTGTCCTCTGATTTCTGCATATGTTTCAAGTACCCCCATAAGATGAATAAATAAAAATTAAAAAGTATAACCAGCATCTTCACTGTGTCTAATCAAGTTTCTAAGGGATAAATTATTAAAACCAAAGATTTTCTCCAAATGCATTTGTGACACCCATGGTAGTGATCCATTTATTGCTTTGATCTCAAGGTTGTATTGTTGATGGCCTGCAGCAGGCGTTGGTTCACTCCCTGAAGACTTTATGGATGGTGTTTGCTAAACCAGCTCCCCCAATCTAAGAAAAACCCACTGTCTATTTTGCAAGCACAACTTCAAGTTTCAGCCACAGGTGTTCATCCCACCTGGCTGTCCCAGACCCTGATAAGCATTCTGGTAGGGACCCTGCTACCCAGACAACACATCCACACTAACGCACACCTTCTGCTTAAGGTTACTTTGCTTGGGTCACCTCTTTGACAGCTGTTCGTCACAACCTCTTTCCGTTCCTGTTTCTTTCTATTGTTGAGCCAACAGTTTTGTGATCACTGGAATCAACAATTCATTGAAGCGTTCTGCAGGATATTGTGTTTTATAAAAAAGCAAAAGAAGGCAGGGATATGCTTGGTGGAGGTGTGGTAGGGTTCAGGGGGGAAAGGGGATGCCTCTACAGGCCCATGCTTGAGGCATCCCTTCCCCCTGAGGGACTAGTCACACAATGGTATATCATACAGTAGAGTTTATTCAGGACATGGGGAGGGGAGTTGAGGGGGTAGTAGAGACAGAGAGAGAGAAGGAGAGGGAGAGAATGGAGGAGTAGAAGTGGGCCATGAACACGTGGAGAAAGAGTGTTGAGGGGGATGGGGAGAGAGGGAGAAGATGGTAAGAAAGCAGGAAAGCAAGACAGTGAGGAGGGGGCAAGCAGCCCCTTTTAATAGTGAGTCAGGAGGGGCAGAGCCTAGAAGGATTGTTATCACAGGATGGCAACAGCCAGCATGGAAGCAGAGCTGAGGAAGAAATGCCCTGGCTCCTTTATCTCCTCGGAAAGCACAATTTTAAGGGATGAGACTTCACTGGTTCTCAGGGTCTCCACTGGATACAGTCTCTGGCGTAAGGCACATGCTGTGTTGACTGCCTTCCCTTCAATGCCCTCCTTCTCCACTTCCTATTGCTACTTCCCTGGATCAATCACCAAGTCAACCACTTGCCTCCAATTCTTGTTTCAGAGCCTGCTTTAAGGGGAGTCAACCCAAACTCCCTCCCTATTCCAGCTCCCTCCCAGAGACAACCTCATATTCTGTCTGGAGGAGAGGGAAGGCCTGCTATATTGATGTGAAGAGATGTAGAGTCCAGTTTGTTTCTGCATCTAGTCCTAAAAGTATCTAAACACAACCATTTATCTCAGCTTCAGGAGGGAAAGCCTGGGCAAACTCATGAATGCTTTCCCTTGGGACTCCTCTATACATAGTAGGGTCTTGTTTGGCCACTATTCTCATTTCTAAAGCACCTTTCTTCTTTCTCAATATCTTTTGTTTCCTTTGTTTTGTTTTGTTTTTGGTACCCGGGAGAGGTTTACTCAGAGGTATATGAGTTGCGTGCACATGTTCCTACATGCATATGTGTATGGGACACACATGCATGAACCCCTTAACTGCTCCCTAACTTTCTTTGTCCTATTTTTGTAATATTGTTTTATATGTTATGTATGTGAGTACTTTGTCTGCATGTATGTATGTGCATCATATGTATACCTGGTGCCTGTGGAGGCCAGAAAAGGCTATTGGATTCCTAGGAACTGGAGCCACAGGCATTGTAAGCTGCTGGGAATTGAATCCTGGGTCTCTGAGAGAGCAGCCAATGGTCTTAACTGCTAAGGCATCTTTCCAGTCTCTCCACTTTATTATTTATTTTTACATTCATTTTTGTTTTTGTGTAAGTGTCTCTGTGCGTACATTCCAAGTGTGCTGTGTGTCTCTGTGTGTCTACACCACAAATGTTGTGCGGCTCTGTGTGTGTATATTCCATGTGTGCTGTGTGCCTCTCTGAGTATATGCCATGTGTGTTGTATGTCTGTGTGTATATATGTCATGTGTGCCGTGGGTATCTTTGGAGGACAGAAGAGAGCATCGAATCCCCTTGAGTTGGAATTACAAGCAGATGTGAGCTGCCTGACACTGGTGCTAGGACTGAACTTGGATCCTCTGCAAAAGCAGCAAGTGCTCTCGACCCCTGAGCCACCTCTCCAGCCCTCTCCACCTTATTTCTCTGAAACAGACTTCCTCACTGAAATCAGAGGTAATCCATTTGACTAGCCTGGATGGCCAGTAACAAGAATCCTCCTGCCTCTGCTTCTCTGGCATTGGGATTTCAGGTGTGTGCCTCCATGCTAGCACTTTACATGGGAGCTGGGGGTCATGTTTATATGCGTGACAATCAGTACACCAACTGAGTCATTCTCTCAGCTCATCTTACTGACAGTTTCTTGTCTTTAACGCGCTGGGGGAGGAAAAGCTCACACGTTTTCTTGAACTCCTCTCACAACACTGCCTTTCCCTTCACACCTAAGCTTTGGCTCAGAACTCTGGTTTTCATTTTCACCTGGTCACGCTCCCCCTTTCTCTTTTTGAGTCACTCTGGGAATGTCAAGGCAAGGCATCCTCAATGCCTCATTTTAAAAACCCTTTCTTCCCTTTCTTTCTTTCTTTTTTTTTTGTTTGTTTGTTTTTGTTTTTTAGTTTTTTTTTTTTTTTTGAGACAGGGTTTCTCTGTATAGCCCTGGCTGTCCTCGAACTCAGAAATCTACTTGCTTCTGCCTCCCAAGTGCTGTGATTATAGGTGTGCACCACCACTGCCCGGCCCATTCTTCCCTTTCTTCCTCAGCTTGGCCCCAGGTAATTCTGTAAAGTGTTAAGACCGCTTATTCTCTCATTGGGTTTATTTTTGCGAGCTCTTGTTGTAAAAGGAGAAAGCCCCTTTCTAACATATTGATTTCATGTGCACCATGTCCAGCTTCCAGCTTTCCAACTCATCTTGTAACCTTCTGCTCCAGAGTGACCCGTCTATTAATTAGCCTCAGAAAAATCCCCAACAAAGGGACACGTCTTACAGAAGGCTTTCCTGGGAGGAGCGTTCTCTCCTGTGCTCTCCCAGCTCTCCTCCCTGGTCCTCTGCCCTTTGTCCCATTTCTGACTCTTTCTTCACACTGTGTCCTTTCCCTGAAGGGAGACAGAGATTGTATGTGGCACTTTAGCCAGTACACGGCACTCCAGGTAGTTTGCTGACGTTGGCAAAGATCTGCCTTTCTTGGCAGAGGTTGCTGACAGGATTGAGGGCTTCCTGTCTAAGTAGCCTCTGCCCTCCTCATTGTTTGAGTATCACTCCAGCTTCCTACTCTTCACTTATTGTGTATATCATCCTCCTGGGGACCACAGGAAGCATGAGCCCCAAATTATCTTTGACAAATGATTGCCCCTAGGCCCAAAGAGGGAGAGCACATAGTCCAAGGCCACTGTACTAGTAAACAGCAGAGTTAAGTCTAGTATTCATGTCTCCTAAATTACAATCCAGGTTGCCTTCCTGGAGCCTGTGAGAGCATCCACTATTGCCTCTGTAGGAGGGAATGGCTAACTGTAGCATCTTGGCAGGGATCACAGCTTCAGAGGCAGCTGGTCCTGATGCTTACTAGCTCTTTGGCTTCAAGCAAATCACTTAAGTTTTGAGCATCAGTTTCTCCATGTGCAAAAATGAGGATAATACCTGAGCACTGAATTTGGTGCTTGTAGAATATTGCTCCTGAGACAAGGAGGTGTTATGGGAAGAATAAGCCCTTGGTTTTGAGCCTTATTTTGGGAAGATTTTTTGTGGCACAGCTTAGGAAGAGTTATCAGACTTTACCAAAGACCATGTAAGTGGAGAATAGCAACTGTGTGCTCTTTGTGGGTGCAATGGTGGTAATGGTGCCGACTTGTAGTACAGTGTCTGCCATTGTAGGTGATCGCCTGTGTCTGGTGCCTCCAGACTCCCAGGAATATTTGATTCCTTCTTTCCCTGTGGGAAAAAAATACTATAAACATAATAATGGGAACCACATTTAGAGAATGAAGAGTGAAAGTGTTTTCTGGGACTTTAGAGCATTTTAGGACATCGCTGTTACTAATTACCAGCTCGTTCTGTTATTCTGTTTGTGTTTCTTTCATGCACTAACCTGCAAACAGCCCCAGGGAGGGTCATGTCAGTTCATCTTTGCTTTCCCAAGTAAGGCAGTGTTGGATCCATAGCAGAGAATCAAAAATGTTTGTTGGAGAGCCAGGCCTAGTGACACATACCTGCAATCCAACAATTTAAGAGTCTGAAGTGAGAGAAGTTCAAGGCTAGTCTCAGCTACAGAGCAAGTTCAAGGCCAGCCTGGACTACTTGACACCCTGTCAACAAAGCAAAGCAAAGCAAAGCAAAGCAAAGCAAAGCAAAGCAAAGCA
>NW_021621338.1:2493616-2508192 GCF_004785775.1 Grammomys surdaster
AAAGCAAAGCAAAGCAAAGCAAAGCAAAGCAAAGCAAAGCAAAGCAACATTTGCTGGATCATTATCATGCATTAGATGTCTAGGAGAAAATCTGAAAGAAATGTAAAGGAACTTGAAATGTCTATTTAGTGGCATGGTGAGAATATAAAACAGCAATTTCTATAGTGCCTTTTTATTTATCAAGTACTGCCCAGAGTGTCTTGGCCACAGATTCGGCTGGCTCTGTGCTGCTCTGATCCTCTTCACATGGATAAAGAAATAAGGATCAAAGGTCAAGACATCTGCTGAAGATTGCACAATTAGGGACTCAACAGAAACAGATAAGAGAGCAGGTGGCTTGGCTGAGGAGCCTGGCTGTCTCCCCACTATTCTGTGTTCTCTGTCCCCTCCCAACTAAGCCCCAAATCAGCCTCCAGGCATCATGGGGATTAGAGGAAAACAAAATCCAATGCTCAGCATGCAGAGGCTCCTGGTAGATTCCTGAAGACCATTAGCCCCTTACAGAAAAGTCCACTCACAACATTGGCCAGACCATTGGAGAACTGTGCTTAGCAAGTTGCTGAGGCCAAAGGGATTACTTCTGCCGGAAAGGCCTGCAGAAACTGAGTCTTCTTTAAAGGCGGCATTGTTGGCTGAGTGTCCCTGCACCTCACCCTTCTAGGTTCGTCTCCATGTTCCTTGCATGCCTCACTCATCTTCCTGTTTCCTGTCAAGCCCAGAGAAATGTTTAATATAATAGTGTCCTAAGAATTGGGAAACTGTCAGGCAGTGGTGGCGCATGCCTTTAATCCCAGCACTTGGGAGGCAGAGGCAGGCGGATTTCTGAGTTCGAGGCCAGCCTGGTCTACAGAGTGAGTTCCAGGACAGCCAGGGCTACACAGAGAAACCCCGTCTTGGAAAAAAAAAAAAAAAGAACTGGGAAACTTTGTCCTTTTTTTCATTTTCATGTGTGTATCATATATATGTGTCCAGGTTGTGTGTGTGTGTGTGTGTGTTCCTGTGCATGGGTGTGCATGTGCCTGTGGAGGCCTGGGGTTGTGGCTAGAAATCCTCCTCTGCCTTATTTATTGAGGCAAGTTCTCTCAGTCAAACCCAGAACTCCATGACCTGACTAATCTAGCTAGTCATTTTGTCTAGGGATTTCCCTGTCTCTATTGGCTACCACTCTCATCCAGCACTTATGTGGATTCTTGGGGGTCAGAACTCTGGTTCCCACACTTATGTGGCAAGCACTTTAACTACTGAGCCATCTCCACAGCCCCAAACTTTTGAACTAAATTAAATATTCATAGAGGGTTGTGGAGAGCTCTTGGGGCTGGCTGCTTCTAGGAATTTGGCAGGAATTTGACCTTGGGTTAGGACTAGGAAGTAGGCTCAAAATGAATACAGCTAGGGAATGTGTTCTTTGTATCTTGATGGGTCTTGTTAGGACTCTTGAATACAGTAACGGTGGGACCTTTGTTTATTCCTTAAATACTCTGTTTATGCCTTGTTTCTTCCTTGACTACTTTGTTTATGCCTCAGGGCTGACCATATTCTTTGTACATACCTAGAATGATATAAAAGTAGACTGGAAAAGAAATAAACCCACTTCAGCTTCAGAACTGGCTGGGGTCATGTTTTAGTATTATCTAATTGTCTTTTTCTTTTCAATCCTTGCTCCCTCCCTTGAGACCCTGTTGACTGAACTGGCTTGGTCAGCAGAAAATAAATGAAATCGTACATACACACACATTGTGGAGTTAATGATTCATCAGATTACACTGCTCATCAGATTGACTGTTCATGTGGTTGATAACACATGTTCACAGTAGAAGCATGAGCAAGCGGAAAGAAGCCAAAACAGTTTGACATGGCCAATGAGTCCACTGTTTCCAGTTTAGCTTATTTCCTTCTTTTTTTGATGTGAGATCAGAATTTATAATATCTGTCATAGTTAGCTTCATTCAGCTGCCAACTTGACCTGGGAAGAGGGAACATCAACTGAAGAACTGCCCTGCTCAGGTTGGCATGTGGTATGTCTGTGGGACATTTTCTGGTTCACTAATTGATATAGGAGGCACAGGCCCATTGTGGGTGGTACCATCCCTGGCATGGTGGGCCTGGGCTGTGAAGGAAAGGAGCCTGAGCGAGCTAGAGGAGCACTTCAGTAAACAGTACTCCTCCATGGTTTCTGCTTCAAGAATTTGTCTTGAGTTCCTGTCTTGGTTTCCCTTGAAGGACTGTAATTTGTCAAGTGAAATAAACCTCACCAAATTGCATTTGGGCATGGTGTTTACCCCAGCCACAGAAAACCAAGCTAGAATATTGGTTTTCCCCATATCTTTATATTTTGTAAAGGATTTACTTTAAACTCACACACATATTTTATAGTGGAATCTTCATTATTCACATTCATTACAGAAAATTTGAATATTAAAATGATAGGGCTAAGAGACATTAAAAAATATCCCACCTCTCCCCCCAACCCCCTCTCATGCATATAATACCAAGCATGGTGACATCTGCCTTAATGCCAGCACTGGGAATACAGAGGCAGGTGGGTCTCTATGACTTCAAGTCCAGTCTGGTCTACATATTGAGACTCTGTCTTAAACAAACAACACCCCCCATGTTCACAAAACAAACAACAAACAAGTTCACTAACAACTAAAAAACCTCACCAACCAAATACATATAGTAAAATTGATATATATGTAGTTTTCTAGCCACCAGGAAGTCATCTGTTCTATACATATGTCCCTGCTTTCCAACAGTCTTCAAAAGCATGATTTCCCTGTTGTTAGACGACCACGAGCAGCTTAGAACAGACCACACTAGACCAAACGGTTAGGGGCGGAATTGGGGGGTTATTCAGGAGATAGGGCAAAGGTGGGGGGAAAGAAATAGAAGAAGATAGTCAGTCTGGTCATCAGAGGAAGAGAGGAGAGGAGAGGAGAGAGAAAGAAGAGAGAAAAAGAAGAGTAGTAGAGGCTGGCCATGACCATGTGGAGAGGAGGAAGGGAAAAGGGAGGGGCAAGGGGACAGAGAGAAGCTAGAGGCAAGAAAGCAAGAGAGTAAGAGAGAGAGGAGGGGGCAAGCAGCCCCTTTTATAGTGGGCAGGCCTACCTGGCTGTTGCCAGGTAACTCTGGGGAGGAGCATACCTGGCTGTTGCCAGATAACTGTGGAGGTGGAATTTAGACAGAATACTAACACCTGTGTTTAGTACACTGGCATGCTTGTCAACTTCAAAGATTTTTATAACAAAAGCATGACTTCTGTGGTTATTTGCTATTCTATCAGCTGGATGCTACTAGATGTGTTTTTAAAGTGCTAGAGGCTTGTACACTTAAAGGCCCAAATTTTAAAGGGTGGGTTCCTTATAGTCAAAGTCTTTCATTTTGAAGATAAGGCTATTAAAGGTAAGATTGAAAATATACACCCTTAGGCAGTGTGCAGTTCAATGTCTTTTGGTCCATTTATACATCTGGGCAAAGATTATCACTCTCTGGTTTTCATACTTTCATGACCACTGTCTTAGTTTGGGTTACTATTGCTGTGATAAAACACCATGACCAAAAGAAAAATGGAGAGGAAAATGTTTACTTGGTTTATGCTTCCATATTATTGTTCATAGTCAGGACAGGAACTAAATGGGGCCGAAACCTGGAAGCAGGACCTGATGCAGAAGTAATAGAGGGATGCTATTTATTGGCTTGTTCATCATGGCTTGCTCAGCCTGCTTTCTTATAAAACCCAGGACCACCAGCCCAGAGATGGCACCACGCACAATGGCCTAGACCCTCCCACATCAATCACTAATTAGGAAAACACCCTGAAAGCTTGCCTACAGCCTGATCTTATGGAAGGATTTTCTCAATTGATGGGGATGACTCTAGCTTGTGTCAAGTTGGCATTAAACTAGCCAGCACCACCACTAATGGGAACCTGTAAGCATTTTTAATTTAGATGGTATAACAAGTGTGAAGTCCCAAATAGAACCATATTCCCCAAGATTTGATCCACACCTCTTAGGGTCACCACTCCTGAGCAAAGTCAGGCCCAGGCAAGACAGCTGGATTCTGGCTGTTCTGAACCACTGTGTCCTGTCAAAAGGCAACTTCTTTTCCAACATTTCCCTGGGCTCCATAGGTGAAGCAGAGCTTCCCAGTCCCTGACTTATCTGGCCTTTACTTCTTCTCCCATGTTTCTTCCTGTTCTTCTCTTGCTCTTTAACCATCTCCCCTCCTGCTCTCCAGGGGCTTAGTCATAATGGCAGCACTCGAATCAAACCTCTCATTTAGACATCAGCTCCATTTCATGTACTTGGTTCTCCCTGATGTCTTGTCACTGGGTAAGCACAGGGAAGCTGACCCAGTTCCAACCAGGGCTTGTCACTCCTCTGCTTAGAACCTTCCTTGGATTCTTAATGTGTATTAGCATGGTCTTTAAAGATATGCACCTGGCTCTCCAACCGCATTCCCTACAAATCTTTGTCTGCTCACTCTTCTCAGCCAATGAGTTTGAGAAGATGTAAGAACATATCACACTGTTTCCATTTCTGTGTGTTGTCATCATCTCCTTATTTCTTTACACCTTCATTTCCTTTGGTTTTGGTAAAAACACCATCTCAAAAAAGACGTGCCCTGGCTACTCAGGATGTGCAGTATACTTGGCCTAAACATGACACTAGGAGCTTCTCAACTCTCCCAGTTGTCCATGTGAGAGCTGTACAGAAGGATTCACTGATATACCTCCCCTTGTATAGCAGATCATAGGAAACTTCATATGGCCAGGAGAAGTTCTCTGCTGTGCCTCTCTCAATGAAGTGAGGATCAGTGGAGAGGAGAGACCAATGAAACATTGCAAGGCTAACTATGTAAGCCTCCCATCAATGTCCATTGAGTCCTATTTATTCTGTCTCCAAACATCACATGTCCTCCCATGGGTCTTGCCTCAGCAAAACATCATGTGAGTCTGCATGACATGACACAAACAGAAACTTCCACTTCAGAGTCCTCCCTGTCACTCCTCACCCCTCTCCCTGGTTCTCTCTGTTCCTCTTTGCAGCACAATCTGCAATTGCTGCTTGAGCACAACTCTCATTCAGGGAAGACTGTCTCACTCACGATGAGCTTTGAAGCATCTGGGTATAGAGACATAGCTAGAGAAAGTGGGATGTGGAGGGTCTGCATGTGTGAGAATGATTAGAAGATAGCACCCCTTCCAAAATTCATTCAATATCCTGACAGAATGCTTGGTAGGAGCAGTTTCAGAGAATTATTTATGTTGGCTCACAGCATTGGAGATTCTAGTCCACGGTCCCTGGACTCCATGTTTCTGGTCCCGTGATAATACAGATTATGGTGATAGACACGTGTGTGGAAGAATGTTCAACTCATAGTGGAAAAGAAGCAGAGAAAGGAAAGGAGCCTGGGGTCCTGGCATACTTTGGAAAAGCTTGCTTCCCAATGATCTACTTCCTCTCAGTAGGCCTCACCTCCCAAGGTTCCACACCTTCCAAAACAACTTGGCCAACTGAGACCAAGCATTGGAAACACTAGCCTGTGTGGGATTGAACGCTAAACCCATAACATTCCCCAAAGCAGTAATAGCAAGAGGTGGGGCCCCAAATAAAACAGATCTGGCATGTCTGTAATCTTAGTAAGTGGGAGACAGGAAGTTGCTTTTTTGAAGGCCAGCCTGAGTTATGTAGGAAATCCCTTTGTCAAAGGAGGCAGAGACAGCAGAGGAGAGGGAGGAAGAGGAAAAGAGATGGGATCTTTCGGAAGTGACTGGGTGAGATGGGATCCATGGCTAGTGTTCCACAGCAGCCTTGAGAGATGAGTTCACCACTTGTTGTTCCTTCCATGGGGCTGGTTCCTACCTTCTGGGGCTTGTGAACACAGCTATCTCAGTAGAAGGATGGGTTCTCTAGGTCTGCCAGTGACTTGATCTTGGATCACATGATTCCCGGAGACGTGAGAGCTAACTGTCAATCTTGATGTGTTATTGTCTGGGCGATTTCACTATAGCAATTATATGGACTAAGACAGGTGGAGGAGACCAGAGTAAGTCCCAGTGGGAGCTGTGATCTGTGTTGTCTGCCTGGTTTTGGTTCCATCACCTAAGAACTATTTGCTTCTGAGACCAGGGATTACTCACACTGGCTCCCTCCTGGAGCCTTTGTAAAGGCTCAGGACCCCAACTGTCATTATCATTCTAATGGTCAAATTAGGGGCCTGGAATTTTGATAATGCCTTATGAGAAGCTGCTTTGACTTTATGCAAGGGATATGTGGCAGGTCGGGATGGCTTCCTCGAGTCCAGAGCAGTGATTCTCAAAGTTAGTTTCTTTTCCTAGGCCAGCTGCAACGGCAGCAGCTAGGAGTTATGAGAGGATCTGTAGCAGCAGGTCTCAACCTGCCTAATGCTGTACCCCTTTAATACAGTTCCTCATGTTGTGGTGGCCTCCAAACATAAAATTATTTTGTTATTTCATAACTGTAATTTGTTGCTGTTATGAATGGTCGTATAAAAATTTGATATACAGGATATCTGATATGGGACTCCCAAAGGGGTCGAGACCCACAGGTTGAGAAAGTGCTGTCCTGTACCTGTAGCATCAGAAACAGGTGGGACCAGCATTCTGTGCTTTTTGATTCCTGGGCGTTTGTTGTTCTGTTTGTTTTGAAACAATTTCTCTGTGTTACTCAAGCTGGCTTGGTTTTGGCGTTATAGGGATGCACTACCACACGCAACTCTTAAGTTTGTGGTGGTTAGAATGAAAATGGCCCCCATAGACTCATAGAGAGTGGCATTAGAGGTGTGGCCTTGTTGGAGTAGGTGTGGCCTTGTCAGAGTAGGTGTCTCTCTAGGGGTGGTCTTTGAGATTTCAAATGCTCAAGCCAGGCTCACTCTGTTGCCCGCTGATCCAGATGTAAGACTCTCAGCTACCTCTCCAGCACCATGTCTGCCTGCATGCCACCATGCTTTCTGCCAAGACAATAATGAACTAGACCTCTGAACCAGCCCCAATTAAATATTTTCTTTTATAAGAGTTGCCATGACAGCCAGGGCTACACAGAGAGACCCTGTCTCGAAAAACCAAAAAAAAAAAAAAAAAGAAAGAAAAAGAGTTGTCATGGTCATGATGTCTCTTCACACCAATAGAAACCTTAAGATAATGTTTATTTTATTTTTGTTTTTAATGCTGAGGATTGAAGCCAGGCTCTCACACACGGATGCTAGGCAAGTACTCTAGCCCCGAACTATACCCTAAGGCTGTAATCTTTTTTAATAAAGTCATCCTGAAATCCACTTTCATTTCAAAACCACCTGGATGAGTCAGAAGTCTGGTACCCATAGCCCGAGTCATAGCTTTGAATGTGTGGCAGTTAGAAATTTGACATCAGACTACAGTATTTACAGTTCGGGAGAGCTGAGCTTTCTAGGGTCTTGCTAACTGAGTGGAGTAGGAGCTGGTCTCCGAGACACAGAGAGGAATCTCCAGTTGCCATACCCAGTTGCCTCCTGTTGTGTTATAGCTCACATGTTTCACTCTCCCTTATCCAGCTTGACCTAGCATTGACTGCTATAGTACAGTTTTTGAACAACGGTTGCTAGCAATCATTCTGGCCTAGATGAGGGTATAGCATTCCTAGAGAGGAAGTGGTTTGGTTGTCCAACAGGTCTCAGTCCTCAAAGAATTTAAAGTGATGTGACCCAAAGATCTATTCTTGGGGGAGTTGAGGTGGAGAAATGAACTCATAGAGTTAGAACCACTCAGTGCCCTCACGTTGCTATACAAGACGCCAGTAGTAAGCCACTGAGATGCTGTCCAGGATGGCTTGAAACTACATACCTTTGTCCTTGGTGTTTTAACATGAGGAGAAGGCTAGCAAGTTAGTGGAGGTGGATCTGTTGGTTATCAAGGGACTGTACATTGGGCCCTGAGGTCTGGCTTTACAGATACCTGGAGAAGATTGAAAAAATACAACTACTGGGTGACTTGTGGTCACTGTTAAGTGGGCTTACATTTGAGTCATCCCAGCTATCTAGTTTAGGGTGCTTCCTAGGGATTAGTGAAGGGGAGGAAAAGGAGAGGGTGGGAAGATGGGGAAGAGGTGGGATGGATGGAAGGAGAGAGGGAAGAGGAGCAGGAGATGGTGAAGGACTCTTCAAAGTGAGTGGCAGGTCCCAGAAGATGGGCCCCAGGAGAGCCTCTCTCTGCAGACTGTGGTCAGCTGACAGCCCCCTGCCACCCAGACATTCTCAACTCTACTGTTCTCCATCTACCTGCTCTTCCAGTCACTTTTCTGCACCTATATTTCAAGAGCTTTCTCTCTCCTTCATTCTCCTGACAGCTTAATTCCTCTGCACGCTGCTCACAAAAGTCTTTTCTTCAGAATCGACCACAGGCATTCACCTTTACCTTCCTACTTCCCTGGAAGCTTGCTCCTTCCAGATGCTCTCCATGCTCTCTTGCTAAAATGTCAAGCCTTCCATTGTGGCCCCTTGTTTACAACACTGGAGTGAACACCAGCACTTGGAGACAATGCCAAAGCACCTCCGTGGTATTCTGTAGTTGGGAGTGGGAGTCAAGAGGACTGGACACATGGGTATCAGGGAAGGAGAGGAAGAGCAAACTCTGCAATGCAGGAAAGCAAGGATGGAGGGAAGAAGGGGTAATTACAGACTGGGGCACATGGTAAGGAGAGGACAGGGAAAGATGCTTGCTTGAGGTCAGACAGAGAGAACCAGAGTTTTAGAAAGTATAAAGGGTAGAGCTGAAGAGTTGGCTCAGTGGTTAAGAGCACTTGTTCTTGCAGAGGACCTGGTTTCATAGCTCACAATCATCTGTATCACCAGGGGACCTGATGCCCTTTTCTGACCTCCTTGGGCACCAGGCATGCACATGGTACAGAGACATCCATGCAGGCAAAACATCCTTACACAAAAAATAATTTAATATATTTTAAATATAAAGAGCAGAGTTGTGGATGTTTAAAAAAAACAGTTATTTTAAGACACTTGTCTAAACAGTGTTCTGGACTTCCCACTGCTGTGAGGAGACCCCTGAGAGAAACAGTCTGGAGGAAGAAGGGTTTTTTTTGG
This sequence comes from Grammomys surdaster, assembly GCF_004785775.1. Taxonomy (NCBI): domain Eukaryota; kingdom Metazoa; phylum Chordata; class Mammalia; order Rodentia; family Muridae; genus Grammomys; species Grammomys surdaster. Next base: position 2,502,713 of record NW_021621338.1, read on the forward strand.
CTCAGAGTTTCAGAGGGTTCAGTTCCTGCTCAGCTGGACTCAAGTGAAGACAGATAATCATGGTGGAGCATGTGGCAGGATCTGTTCTTCTCATGACAGCCAAGACGCAGAGAAAAGCCACAGGAGGGGACCGAGGCCCAGATTTACCTTTTAAAGGCATGACTCCAGGAAACTAATATCCTGAACTAAGGTCTGTCTTCCGTAGTTCTATTACATCCTGGTAGACTATTCAAATTTTATGATCATCAGTGAGTGAAAACACAGTGTAGGGCAGAAGCCCCTGATCTATTTGTCTCTAGATACCCTCATAGCTACATCTAACTGACCAAACAAGATTTCCCACTGCACAGCAAAAAGGACCTTATCCAGAACTACTATGAGAGTTATGAAGATTACCACAGGGGGACCTTTACTTGGGAGAGAGATTGGATTTAAAGCTGAAGACTTTGAGCATGGACAAGGTATCCACGGAGCAGTGTCAGACTCAGAGGATGGGACACCACTAAGAACTATCAGAGGCTGGGGAGGATTCTGGCTAAGCAGACCCAACAGGAATCTTATCAAAGACAAGGCAGGGAGATGAGACACCATTGAAGGAGAGCAGAGGGTATAAGCTGTTGAGAGCCAGGGATTCCTTCCTGGTAAAGAGTTGGGAAGTAGGACTCTTTGTTACATGGGATGTGACACAGGCGGGCCTAGGAGAGGGCTCAGGAATCAAACTCCAGTCTGGCCACACTGAGAATCTCTGTCACAGGCAGGGAGATTTAACATAAAGCAAGGTCGTCTAAGATTTCGATCTCAGTAAGAAGTGCATTTCACATTACAGGTCAGTGGCTTGTACTCCACCTTGACAGATGGACAGGGACACACACACACACACACATATACACACACACAGATACACACACACACTCACACACACACACTACAGGATGTGTGGAAATTAGCTCATTCAAAGCTTTGAAGGAGACATTTTCTCAAAACATGAAGACATGGAGCATGGGTAATAGCAGGGACAGAGGTTAGTCTGCCACAAATCAGAGGAGGAATTAGCCCTTCTACTACATTGCTAGAGTGATCCAGGATCTGGAAACTTTCCAGTAGTCATAAGGACAGCATTGTGTGTGTGTGTGTGTGTGTGTGTGTGTGTGTGTGTGTGTGTGAATACAAGTGTGTGCATGCTACAGTGCATGTATTGTGGTCAGAAGACAACCTTCTGTGTCAGCCATTGTCTTCCACCTTGCACTGTGACAGTCTTTATAGTTTTTCTGTGTATTCAAAGTAAGCTTGCCTGTGGGGTTCTTGGGGTTCTCCTGTCTCTGCTTCTATTTCCCTGCTTGGGTTATAGCTAACCCAAGCATGTCCGGAGATTCGAACTCATGTTTGTGCAACCAGTACTTTTACCCACTGAACCATCTTTCTAGCTCAAGGACAGAACTGTATAGAAATCATTCCCTCATAGTTTAAGGAGATTTTCTTACTGCAAAGTACAATCCAATAGTTCTTTGGGGACATCTTAATGTCACCCTACATCTGATGAGGGTTTTGTCCCTAGGATAAGAACAGGAAAATGAAGGCACATTCCTGATGTTGACAGGGAGGGGAAAGGCATGTTTTTAACCTTTCTGTGTTGTTTGAGTTAAGGGTGTGATGACCTATGTCTTGGCCTCATAAGGCTTCTTCTTCATGTGTTGCATTCTTTGCACATACTTACTCTCTGGCTTGTGCAATGCTATGCTTTCTGCTATATCCCCCTCTTTTTTGCTTGCCATTTTGCTGCAGATTATAACTGCTACTGAATATGTATAATATTATGCTTGCCAAAGTGGTTCCACAACCCTCTTGTGGGCCATAACTCAGACTGAAAAGCAATCACTTGAATGTTGGTGATTGGGAGTGAATTGGTGATTATTATTTTCTAAGTCTAAGTAGGATGAATGATAAAAAATCAATAATGGTAGGGCCCAGCACAGCGTTAAGCACCTTTACAGTCGATGTTTGGGACTCACACATCTATGAGATACTGCTACTATTTGCATTTTTTCAGAGGATGCAGAGGAAGCTCTCAGACTTTATACACTTCTGCTGAAGATCGTGAGCGGCAGAGCTGAGATATCACACTGGCCATCATGGTCCTTTGGATGCTTCTCCCCAAGGTCACCCACACTTTCCCATTCAGTCATGCACTCAGAACCTTGAATTTAGTAAACCCGTGATACACGTGACCAGATGAAGCTCCCATCCCTTCTTGGATGGCTGACAGAGCAACTAAGGAGAAACTGTGGACCAGAGCATTGCAGCTCTGCCAGGAATCTCAGAGGCAGGTGGAGGTCACCGGAGGCTGCCCTGCACTTTCTGACGGGGCACTGAAGCCCCCACACCCACCAGGCTAGAGGCCAAGGTTGGCAGGAACCCAAGTGCTCTGGGTAACTGAGTCTATTCTCTTCTCCAAGAGTCTCTATGGGATCGTGAGGAGCTAAGTTGACTGGACAAATATTTGCCATTGCTTTCTGGAAATTCCTTTGAGTGTCAACGTGAGTTCCTGGTAAGAGGGGGACCACATGCCCAGCTCCTGTCCTAGCATTTGGTACCAGCTGGTATTCAGTACAAGCTGTAGACACCATTTGCACTATTTCTTTTTCATTACCATCTCTCTGCCTTGGTCATGTCTGCTCATTCTTTTCTTGTATTTGCCATTTGTTTTGTTGCGTTTGAGGTCATACTCATGGGATTCGACATCTTCCCAACCAGTTAGGACCACAGGCATGTGGATGGAGTGTGGAGAAGAAAGGGTGTCTATGGTATTTTTTATAATATACTCCATTGCCATGGACCAGGCTCATCCAATAAATAGACACTGAATGAATGAATGACCAGACTTGGAGCCGATAGCCTAACCTGCTGAGCACACACACCTCCTGGCTTCCTACCTCTGGAAGCTTTGTGCATAGACTCTGTCCTCAAATGTGTTTCTCTGTCTGCTTCCTTTGCAGCGGGTAGTAACTCCCCGCCACAGACTGAAACAGAGAGCAGTCTTCAGAAGACTGCCTAGATCATTAACTAGGACTGCAGCTGGGGTCAGGGGTGGGTCACAGACCCTTTCCCTTTTCCTGATCCTGCATTTCTGGGGTTCCTCGGCCCTCTGCCTTCTAGGATGCGGTCTGGATAGACTGTTGGAAAGCTTCAGCAGAAATCTCGAGCCAGGTGGCTCCTCCCCAATTCCTTCCACTCCCTACCATCTGCGACAGCAGATGTGACTCCTCTGTGGCCCCAGCTCATTCCCAGCAGCCTCAGCCTTCCTGCTGGATGGATGGTGGCCAGATTTAATAACTCAAGGACAGGGCACAAGTTAAATTGGAACTGCAGATAAGCTAACACTTTTTTTATATATTAAAATTTGATCATGGTAAGAGAACATAAACTTAATGTCAATCTTACCTGCTAATTACTTTAAGAAAGAAAATTCTGTGGCATTTAATACATACTGTCTTTTTTGTTTTTTAACTCTGTGGTGCTGGGCCTTTGCATGCAAAATGAGCAGTTTCCCACTGAGCTGTGTTGTTAGCCCGGTGCTTTAGAGAGTGTTATGCATTTGTGATTCCTATATAGCTAGCTCACTGTACACCAGACAGCAGCCTCACTGCAAGCCTCCCTCCCCTCATAGCTGTGATAAAGAGGATGCCTTATCTGTGGTTCCCCCAACAGAGGACACTTTGGTAAAACCTCTATGACTAAATTCCTTCCATCTTAGTCTCTGAGTAAGCGATCTGCTGCCAGGGGTTCACCTCAGTGAGAAAGTGCTTGCTTATCAAGGGGTTGGCCCTGGGATTGATCCCTAACCCCCTCCTGACCAAAAAAGACCTACACGTCTTTCACTGACTTTCCTGGCTGGACCTTGGATAAAGGCTGATACAGACAATGAAAAAAAAATCCTCTTCAGTTACCAAGAGACCGAAATCAAAGCCCCAGGGTTGGCTCCCAATTCACTGGGCTGCTGCCCTGTTGTCAGCCCTTAATCCTCCCTGTTCCAGAAACCAGGTCAGGTGTCTCCTTTATTCTCAGGTGTAGCCCCTCACCCCTTTGCCTCGGGATTGGTTCCACATGTCAGTCTGCCCCTCTGGTCATAGGTCCCCTCCCCTCACACCACTCCTCCCCTCCACCCACCTGCTTTCCCTCCTCACAGCTCCTCCTCTGGTAAAGCCCTTCCTGCAGCACGTCTGGCACGTCCTCTATGTCTGCTGGGGCTCTCCTGCCCCCTCCCTGCCCTCTTTCAGACAAGACAAAAGAAAGAAAAGGGTGGCTCACGCCACATTCAGTACTTTTATTAATGAATGTATGAACTAAAACAGCTGGCCCTGCAAACATTCCTGCTGAGCTGGGCTGCCGTTAAGATGAGGTGGGAGATAGCTTGTTGGGGTGGGGAGTAGGGATGGTGTAGGAGCAAACTAACATTTTACTGTGTCCTGATACCATGCTGCGACACAGGATGGTCTCTCTCCCTAAACTAACCAGGCCAGTAATAGTGCAAGGGGCTGTCAAGAATCCTTAAGGCTGCTCCAGAGGTGAGCTTAACAGTTCAGCTGCTGAAATCCAGACCCGAGAGCTCTTTTAAAGCCGGAAACTCACAGTTTCATTCTGTCCTCAGAACCTGAAGCAGATCATGTACATTAGGGCTCCACCAGTAAGTATGGGAGAGGACCAAGCACCTCGAAGCTTTTAAGCCAGTTTGACACTCCTGGACCTCCTGAAGCTGGATGTTCTAGTTATTTGTTTTAGGAATATATTTTACAAAAGCCCAGGCCTGTGATGATTTAGGAGCCCTTTGCCAGAAGCTATTTTAAAAGGAGTATTTTAGAACCCATATCTGAAAAGAGAAACATCCTATGGGTCGAGAAATGTCCTCTTTAAAATGGGTGTAATTAAACCAGACATTTGACGAATGCCTTTAATCCCAGCACTCAGGAGGCAGAGGCAAGCAGTTCGAGGCCAGCCTGGTCTACAGAGCTTCCCTCCCCCCACCCCCGACAGTCAAGGGGGAGGGGCATATTGTGGCTCCTGCATAACGGTATTATTCATCACTGGAGGCTGCTATGTGCTTGCATCAGGCATGGAACACGTAGGGCAGCAGTTAGCAATCATGCATACTTCTTGATTTAAGCTGACTTTAGTCTAACCTCGAGACTAACCTTTACTCTTGGCTGGCCTTGCTGGTCCTTGCTTTATTGAGGAGGATATCTGAGGTCATCGCTTTTCTTCATAGTCCATGCTTGCTAGCACATCAACCAGTCTTCAGATTCCCTCCCTTGGACAGAGTGAAGTGTATGGAGTTAGACAGAGAAGTTGGGAGGCTATTGTCCTGAGTTTAGCTTCTAAATGAGGTTCTAACAGACCACATCCAAACAGAGGGGGAATTGCTTTTTGCTAGGTACCAAGTGTTAGCAATCTGTTAAACTCCACCTCCAGAGTCACCTGGCAACAGC
>NW_021621338.1:2508202-2526122 GCF_004785775.1 Grammomys surdaster
GGATCGGCTTTGGTGTTGTCTGTACAAACTGCGCTCGAATCCTAACACCAAGGAACCAAACTGAACCTTCAAGTGAATTCTTTTCTCCAAAACTCAAAGGTTGACAGCAGTCAATCAAAATGACATTGTCTAGCTGAGCATAAGTAAGTCTTACTTGCTTTAATCTTATGATGTAACTTAGAGGTGGGGACAGTTACCTAGCACATGCAAGGCTCTGAATTCAGTTCCTATAATTGCATATAAAACTATATAATACATATACATAAATGTATATATATATATATATATATATATATATATATATATATATATTTAAAGAAAAATGAAATAGCAAACATGGAAGTAGGCTAGATGGCCTAGAGCAGTGGTTTCGAACTTGTGGGTTGTGGCCCCATTGAGGGTCACATATCAGATATTTACGTTAGAATTCCTAACAGTAGCAAAATTACAGTTATGAAATAGTGACAAAATAATTTAATACATAACCATGACATGAGAAACTGTATTAAAGGGTCACAGCATTAAGAAGGTTGAGAACCACTGGCCTAGGAGACAATGGAGGTAGGGGTGGCACAGTGACTGAAGGCTAATGCAAAAGCAGAGCTGTTTTATTGTTGAGACATCATGGGACCACTCAAATACTAAAGATGCAGAACCATCCAAATCTGGGTCAATGAGGCTCACCAAAATAAATAAATAAATAAATAATAAATAAATAAATAAATAAATAAGTAAACTAAAATACAGACCACTAGCTGCTGCACCAACCTCAGTAGAATCTATGTGACAAGTTTCACAGACTGAGGCAAAAACTTCAAAAGAAGGAGGCCTCCTGGAACTGGCTGTGGAACCCTTGCCTGGAATAAAACATTGAGCCATAGTTCTCATGGCAATTTATCTGTTTTATTTTCTTTTATTCCTTTTCTTATTTACAACATGTTTCTGATAGCCTAGGCCCAAATCTTTGTTGTTGTTGTTGTTGCTGTTGTTGTTATTTTCGAGACAGGGTTTCTCTATGTATCTCTGGCTGTCCTGGAACTCACTCTGTAGACCAGGCTGGCCTCGAACTCAGAAATCCTCCTGCCTCTGCCTCCCAAGTGCTGGGATTAAAGGTGTGCGCCACCACTGCCCGGTGCTAGGCCCAAATCTTAAGCAAAGAAAATGGGTAAGAAACCATCCCTTGAGATGGGGTCACTAACATGACCTTGCTTCCAGGGAAACTGATGCTTTACTTTGTAATCATTTACAAAGCTACATAATGATAAATAAAACTTTTCCTACAATAAAATTTTATATGGTTACACGTGTGTTATTGGAAGAGGACTTTGGTATATGGTAAAGGAAGTTTTTTTTTTTAAGAAAGTCTTAAATAAAAAGAATTAAAATAGTTTAAATTTACGCATTGAAGATTTATAAAAAATCATGTGTTAGATGTTTAATAGTTGATTATAAAGGTTAATTAACCTGCTCTTGGAGACCCGCCACCAGCCTTGGATGACTGCCCCCCGAATACATCCTTTCAGAGCTGTAACACTTGCATGATTTTTATTGTATCAAATAATAATAATGATGTTGCCTAGTCTATTTGTGATTTATTGAGTTTATCTTTTCAGAGTTGATATGCTTGGATGATTCTTTTGCTTTACTGTGCCAAATGATAATGATGAATGCTGTCCTGTATCCATCTCCTAGGGGTTGTAATATTTGTTTTTTCTATGGATAAGAACCCTTGCTTGAGAGCTGCAAAATACACTCAGATTCAAACTGCCTCTGTGTGTGTTTCTGTTTGTCACGGCCAAATCCTTACCACCTAGCCTTCAAGGACCCTCATCCCAGGGACTCTCATACCCGGCTGGGGTGGTCCATCACAAATAGCTATCTTTTGCTTTAGTCTAGTGTTCTTTTCTTATCATTTGCCCTGCAGAATGAGTTATTTCTCTCATGTCTAAAGTGATGACACATATGTAAATCCTATAAAAGGACAAAAAAATGGGGAGCAGACCCTATCTGGAAACCCTATCTGGAAAACTCCATACCCGTCCCTGCAACCCCTGGCCTCCTTCCCTTAGCTCCAGAAGAATTTTCATATCCATTCAGGTTTGCCTTTCACAAGCTATCCTGTCATGGCATTCTCTTGAGGAGCCTACACTCACAGGTTCAGTGTCTACTTTTTGCTCTGAAACAAACTCCTTCAAATTCTTTACTTTGTCTCATCTCTGAGTTCTTTCTTTGATAGTGATAAAAATCTGGAAACACTGGGTAGATGTCTCCATAACTCTTTCTGGCTTTGAGACTTCCTCTGTATTTACCAGCTGGCAACAAAAGAGCAGTCTGGTTTTTGCTTCTCATTGATGTTTTCTTCACATCCTTTCTTCTTATAAATCAATGTCCCTCTGTTCACTGTATTGGACCCTCCCTCCCTCCCACCCTCCCTCCCTCCATCCTTTTCTTCCTTCCTAAGGAGGATCATGGGGGATGGGTCATGTCTTTGAGGGTTAGACAGGACCTGGTTCTGATCTCATTTTTCTTTTTCCTGCTCTATGAGGATACAAGGATTCTCTGCCACACGTCCTCCATCATTGTGAACTTCATCATGCTTTTCCCTCCATGATGGTAAGCCAGAATAAATCCTTTCTCCCTGGGCTGGAGAGATGGCTTATTGGTTAGGAGCTCATACTATTCTTGCAGAGGACCAGAGATTAGTTCTCAGGACTCATGATGCACAGCTCCTAAATGCCAGTAACTCTAGCTACACACACACACACACACATACACACACACACACACACACACTCCTTTTATATCTTAATATGTCTTAACTAGCTCAATGGCTGGGCCACTCCTGAAGCTCCATATGGCTAACACACTACTCTCGATATTCCTAAGTTAACATTTACTAAATTTATATTTTATCCTTGCTGCCCTGGACCCTTCTGGGGCTGCTTTCCCCTTTGCACCTACATTTTGGCCCTCTCTCCCTCCTGCAATTCCCCAGTGTGGTCTGTCTCTCCCCAGGCCCAAAATGGGGACAATTAATTAAGGACTAGACTATCCAGAATTGTGATCCCAAACACGTAGTTTTGCCTCAAAAGTGAATTTGATCAGAAATTTGTTGTAGTGATAGAAGACTGAGAACACAACTCTCTGACAGGAATCTGGAGCTGTCCATGGAGGAAGCAGCTTTGTGGCAGCTTTGGACTTGAGTCTTTGGGTTCTCTGATTGGACCTTCCTTTCTCTGTTCTACACAGCTCAGGATGTCCAGTGTGTCTCTCCTAACTAGACGACACTCTGGTCTTCTGATGGTTTCTATGGATAGTCATCATTGTATGTTGGAGAGAAGTGTCTTCCCCCCAAGTCACTTTGAAGGGAACTTTTCACAGTCATAGTTTATACTTTAGGTCAGATCATTTGAAATCAGCCCTTCAAATTGCGTGGGAAAACCTATTGATTTTTATGAGAAGTGAAAACAGAAAGATTATTATTATTGCTGTTGTTTGATAGCATCATTGGTGCTATTAAATATAGGAAGACCTTGCTGAGCCCTTCTATCTATAAAGAAGAGTCACCGGGAAGGCCCAGGAGTGGGGACAGGAGTTCAGGCTGCCAGTTCCATTGGAAGGCCACGGTAACTTTCTGACTGGCATTTAGAGTGTCATTGAGAACATAGCTCCACAAGTCAGGAGCTGGCTGACCCAGCCCACTACCACACACAGTGCTCCATGGCAAGTTGGATGAGTAGCAGGACCTTCTGTTAAAACACCCACTCACCTCACTCTTTGGCCTGAAAGGGACCAGATGGCAATGGATAGGGTCAGAGGCATAGGCAAACCCCAGTGTGTGACTTCATCACACTGTGCTTATCTCTGCAAATATTGACTCCAGTGGATCAAATGAGTAGTAAGAAAAACAACAATATTTTCCCCTGAGAGAAGGTTCTGTTCCAGGCAGCTGAGACTGGGCTGGGTGGCAGGTAGTGATGAAACATACACCTGGAATGTGAAGCCCTCCACCCATGGGTGCTGCTTTTGCTTGTTGTATTCCCTAGGATTTGTTAGTCAGAACAGGTTTAAGGTGCCATGAAGTGGTCTTAGAGAATGTCAGACAACTCATATTCTGGTCCATAGTTTTCAAAATCAGATGATTGCTTCAAGAGGCCAGTATCCTGCATTAAGGACCCATCATCAGGTCTATCATGCACTGAAGTGATCCCCCTTTTGGACTAAGCACTTCAAAATGTCTGACAAAAGTATTCAGAGTCAGTCAGGTCTTTTGTAGATAAGGGAACAGGGGCTCTAAGCAACTAGATGACTTGCAAAAACAAATGTCATACTGTGAGTTATCTAAGATAGTTGGGGTTGGGACCCTACTACAACTGCCTCTGAAGTGTGTTATGCTTTTTTTCAAGTCACTACAAGCTCTGAGCTCTTTTGTGATACAAATCAAATGGCCCATTACACACTGAAAGTTCAAAGAGCAGGATTCTGGACAAAGGCTGAGGTCATTGACTTGGCTGAGGTTTGGACTGGTTATTATTTCGTGAAAGGTATGGATGGAAATAATTATTGATTCTCCATTCTGGATCTTGGTCAGGAAGCACAATTTGGAAAGTGTTGGCAAGGTTCCCAGAACCCTAGCCGTGTGCTGGGGACTGGAGCTAGGGGATGAGGGGGTTTCAGTGGTAGACTTCCTTTCTGCCCACAATGGCAGCTTCCCAGGAGTCTCTCAGCCAATGAGGATCATTCCAATATAGCAGAGTTAAGCATCTCCTTTACTGATAACAAGGGCTAGAGTACAGAAAGTCTTTAGTCATGAGCAGAGCAGAGAAGCCAGGAGGTAGTTGTGAAGGGATGGGGAGTGAAAGGAGTCATCAATGATTGTGGAAAGGCAGAAAATGGGAAAGAAACTAAGACAACCTCCTCTGAGTGAGCACAGTGTACAGGAGATCAACAAAGTAAGCTGGGCACGGTGGTGCAGACTGCAATCTCAGGACTCAGAAGACTAAGGCTTGAGGACTGCTGTGAGTTTAAGGCCAACCTGGACAGTTCAGAAAAACCCTGTCCCAAAAATACCAAACAAAATGAGGTAAACATTAGTAGTTTGTGCTGTGAGCTGGTGTAGAGAGAACAGTTTACATGTAGAGGAAAAGAAGGTTTTAGGGAGGTGATATCAGAGGGAACTCAAGGGTGAAGATGTCACACACTCAAAGATTATGGGTGAAACAAGGCAGGTTCTTACATGTTGGTCTTAGGACATAGAAAAAAAAATCAAACTGTAATTAAGCTGAAATTTTCCTCCCTTCTGGCTAGCTTCCATAGTGCCTGAGGGGTTATGTAGGATACTGGGGGTGGGTGAGGGGGAGAAAAGATACCAATGTTAAACTTGTCACCAACTCTAAATGCTACAGTACCAACCCACTAGTCAGGATGTGCTCTCCAGTGCAATAGTGGCATAAAGGTTTGGGTGTAACCAATTGCTTCTGTATTAAATTTGAAGCCTGTTCCACAGGAAGAACTTCCAAGTCTGGTAATATAGATCTGGTCAAGCTCATGACTTGCAAGGTCACAGGGTCTTAAGAGAAGAAACCTACTTCTGTTGTTTTGCTAACTGACATATTGTCACACTGCCTTCTAAATATTTATGATGATATCTGTCCTCAATCTCTGCCATGGTCAGCAGTTAATGCAGAGACTCATGAATGGCAACGATGCTGAGCATAGGTGTCTATTGAGTGCTCAGCCCCAAATAGTACATATTACAGCAATATCCACTCTACCAGGGTCCTGGGAACTTAGACAAGGAGAGCCATAGGACAGGAAGAGTGCTGTGAAAGCTTGTCTTTGGGACATGACATAGTGATTGCAACCATGAGCTCACTGTAGCTATGATCACCTGCACAAGACCAAGTCAGCTCGATCCATCCACATCCTAACAGGCAGCACTGAGGGGACTCCGTTTAGTAACTGAAGACATATGTTAAGGAGAGGACATGAAGGCGAAGTAGAATAGTTGGGAGTGATTGGGAGAGTGGAATGAAGAAGGTAGGGTGCCTGGGAAAGTAGGAGGGAGAAATTGGGGTGCCTAGGAGGAGTGGGAGGAGGGAGCTGGGATTTGTGGGGAGGAGGAGGAAGAGGAGGAAGAGGAGGAGGAAGAGGAAGAAATCAGAGCGCATGTGATCCAAATGTCTTATTTAAATGAATAAATAAAAGATATTCTATTTAAAAAAAAAAAAAGGAAGAGGGGCTGGAGAGATGACTCAGCGGTTAAGAGCACTGAATGGTCTTCCAGAGGACCTGAGTTCAATTCCCAGCAACCACATGGTGGCTCCCAACCATCTGTAATGGGATCCCATTGTCCTCTTCTGGTGTGTCTGAAGACAATGTACTCATATACATAAAATAAAGAAATAAATTATAAAAAAAAAACAAGGAAGAGGAGGGGATAGAGGCCTGGGCAAGAGATACTGCTGGGTGACTCTCCAGAGACACAGCTCAGCTGCTTCCTATAACTTTGCTCCCTTGCCATCAGCCACTAGTAGCTTCAGAAAAATGGTTTCTGGTGACATTTGTTGTTCATGGTGGAAACCCAGGAGAAGGTGGAATTGAGATGTGGGAGAGAAGACTCTAGAACTTCCCTCCCAACTAAAGCAAAGGTTCCTTTTCAAATTCTAGGAAGATAGAAGTCGCTCTGTGTATGAGCAGAACTGGACTGACGGCTTGTGGGGTAGAAGCTGAGGGGACAGAGGCAGAGAAAAATCAGAAATACCTAATGCCTGCTCTCACTGAACTTAAAGTATTATTGAGATGTACCTGAGGAGACAGAGAGGACAGGAAATACAAAAATGAAAACATAGGCTTTTGAACAGCTTCAAGAGGGTCTCTAATCCTGGTGAAGCAGAGTGCTGAGAGGAGATTCATGGTCTGCTAAGGGCTGAATCCAAAGACACAGATGACGCATGGAGAACATCCCTGATCCTCAAAGTGGCCTAGAAATCTCCAAATTGAGGGTGTTTCTTTTCTTCTAGGGGACAATTCTTTGTTACCCCACCCCCACCTGATAGGTTATTTCTCTGCCGGTGAAATGAGCCAATTCAAGCCAGATTATATACAAGGCAGGTTTATTGGGTATCTGCACTTGGGCGAGTTCACTGGCCCCAAGAATTGAGGCCAGGGGAGTCACCATGGGGGGGTGGTGGTTAGGGGGAGAAAGAGAGGACAGGATTGTGCTCGCAGAGAGAAAAGGGAAGGGAAGGGAAGGGAAGGGAAGGGAAGGGAAGGGAAGGGAAGGGAAGGGAAGGGAAGGGAAGGGAGGAGAAGGGAAGGGAAGGAGAAGGGAAGGGAAGGGAGGAGAAGGGAAGGGAAGGAGAAGGGAAGGGAAGGGAGGAGAAGGGAAGAAGAAGGGAAGGGAAGGGAGGAGAAGGGAAGGGAAGGAGAAGGGAAGGGAAGGAGAAGGGAAGGGAAGGGAAGGGAAGGGAAGGGAAGGGAAGGGAAGGGAAGGGAAGGGAAGGGAAGGGAAGGGAAGAAGAAGGGAAGGGAAGGGAAGGGAAGGGAAGAGAGTAAAATGATGTCTGGGCTATATAGGGAAGGACCTCTAGGGCAAGGCCAGCCAGCCCCTGGGCTGGAAAATTCAGGGTTGGAGGCAGAGTGTGCCAGGTAGGGACTGAGGGATGCTGGGAGATCCTGTAGGCCAGGTCAGCTTTGATATGTAAAATATGCATCTCAGTCCCTTGTCTGGTGGTCAGAAACCAAACACCACCTAGCCACCCCAAACCTCCACAGCTTAGTTTCAAGCTAGACTATTCCATCATTTCCTTTGGTCACTCAGTCTCCTCCCCTTCTCCCTCAGTCCTGGTAGACTGAGCAAAGGCAGTCTTGCTGGCTGATTCCTGATTGGAGGAGCCAGTCTCTTGGTTCATTACCGACTGATTGCTGAGTAAAACTGTAACGCATACTCACATCATGCATCCTACTAGGCAGGGCTGTGGAAGGTTGAGCTCAAACTCATGTCTCACCATTGCCAAGTAGAAATGATGTCTGATCACATGTGCCATTAGCAGCTCTATGCTTCCCGTGGCTCTCTGCTGAGGCAAGTGATTGGCCTGGGAAGGAGCCTCAGGGATAAGAGTATCTGCTCTGTTGGGGAAAGAGGAGCAGTGTGCACAAGCAGCTGGATACACAGATGCCATGCCTGCCTTGTAGCACGGCTCTGTAATGGTTAGATTCCAGCTGTAGAGGGTCTCAGCAATGTGTGTGTGTGTGTGTGTGTGTGTGTGTAAGAGAGAGAGAGAGAGGGAGACAGAGAGAGAGACAGACAGAGAGAGACAGAGAGAGACAGAGGAGGAAGGGAGAGAGAGAGAGAGAGAGAGAGAGAGAGAGAGAGAGAGAGAGAGAGAGAGAGAATGGGGAAGGCCAGTGTCTGTGGGGAGCACAAGGCTGAGCTGCAAGCTTGCAATTTCCCATTGCCAGGGCCTTGGAAATGCCTGGGCTGCTTCCCGTTCTTTATTTGTTTAGCTTTGCCTTGTAGTGGCCTCAGAACGGGGGTGGGGATGTGGTTGGGGTGGGGGGTGGGGTGGAGGGATAACAGGGAGATGAGATAATTGTAGGGGCCTGAACAAGTTTGCTCAGACAGTATTGTGTGGCTGAGACTCTTTGAACAAGGCAGGAAGGAGAGACAGAGAAACCTCTGTCACCCCACTGAGAAGAAAGGGACAGAAAGAAAACAAGCACAATGCTCAAAGCAAATGTGAAGACTGAAACCAAGGATCTTTGGGAGTGAACAGCCTCGAGGTCTCAGGCGATGTTATCTCTAGGTTAAGGGCCAGGAATTCCAAGAGCAGAGAGGAGGATGAGGGACCAGCAGACAGATTTTGGATTAAGAAACCCACGGTTACGGGAGCTCCCCCACTGGAATAAGATTGGCTTTTGTTTGTGAGGTCTGAAAGGTTTCTTTCGTGGTTGCAGAGAGGATATCCCCAAACAGATGCAGACTTGCTTCTTTAAAGAAAGGCTCGACGACTGGAGGAGCAGCAGGTCCTGTTCTCACAAGCAGCTACCCTGCTGTCTCTACCGATGTTCAGTCCTTCTACAAACCTGTTCTGGAAGCTGGCTCTCTCTGGCTCTGATCTAGGCATTTGTCTTGCCTTCTTTCTCTGCCAGACGTTACAGGGGGTGTTTTTCCTTATGCTTCCATCCTGTGTTAGGTCAACACACAGGATCCTCCAGGGCCTGGCCAGTTCTCTGCTTTGGTTAAGATTCTGTTATTGTGATAATGGGGACTCAGAACACCTCACTGTGAGATTCTGGGGGGGTGGTGTAAGAACCAAGAGTGGAAACCCCCATGAAGAAGTAGCTATTGACTTACTGAATTGCCTTTCCCACCATAGCGTTACTCTTTGTTGGCATTTAGTCTAGGCTTCCCCCCCCCCCCGTTACCTGGCAACAGCCAGGTGTGCCTGACTCACTATAAAAGTGGCTGCTTGCCCCCTCCTCACTCTCTTGCTCTCCCCCCTTTCTCCCTTCCCCCTCTTCCCCCTCTCCCCATTCCCCTCCCCATTCTCTACCCCTCTTCACTCTCTCTCTCTCTCTCTCTCTCTCTCTCTCTCTCTCTCTCTCTCTCTCTCTCTCCCCCTTTCTCTCAACTCCTCTCCCCATGCCCTGAATAAACTCTATTCTATATGGTGTGACTGGTACCTCAGAGGGGAAAGGGATGCCTGAGCATGGCCCACAGAGAGGCACCTCCTTCCCCTACACCTTACTGCACCTCCATCTAACATATCTCTGGTCTCTATCTTTTTATAAAACACAACACTCTTGATCCCCTGAGGGTAGGTTGGATGCAGGCTGGGAAATGATACTTCAGGCGCAGCGCCGTTCTCCTAGACACAGGAGCCTTCGAAGTCAGCTCTCTAGAGCTGAGGTGTCCCCAGAGCAGGGGTCAGCACATTACAGTCCATGGGCCAATTCTGGCCTCCGTCTGTTCTTGTAAATAGAATTTTATTGGCACACAGCCATACTCATTTGTTGGAATATTGTACTTGGCTGCTTCTGCAGTACAATGGCAGAGCTGAGTGGCTGCAACAGAGACCCCATGAAGCCTTGTGAAGCTTGAAATACTTACCAGGGTCCTTCACAGAAAAAGTTTGCCAACTCCTCACCTAGAGAATTCAGGCTGAGAATTGTTTTGCTCAGACACGCTTTCCTTTAACGAACCAGCCCTATGGCCCCAATGCCACAGAGAATTTCCATCTCTCTGATTGTAACAACCAAGTGGGGAGGAAAAACTAACTAGCTTCATAGGTTAGTACTACACCTTAGACCTGAAGCTGTCTGAGCTAATTTTTAAAAACCGTAAGTTTTTTTGAAGACCGCAAGTCCTGGAGCTGGGAGGAAGTGGTGGGCCTGGAGGGGGCCTGACTCATAGTTCAGAGCAGCTGTTGCTCCTGGGTCCTCAGGGTACAGACAGCAGTTTGAGCAACAGACAGGGACAGCTCTTCAAGACAAGACCTGGCCTGTGTACAAATGTTCTCAACAGTTAGGAGGGCATAGAATCCCTACCATTGATGCTTTTGAAAGGTACCCTCGCAGTATCTTCTGTACCATATGCTG
Organism: Grammomys surdaster; assembly: GCF_004785775.1. Taxonomy (NCBI): domain Eukaryota; kingdom Metazoa; phylum Chordata; class Mammalia; order Rodentia; family Muridae; genus Grammomys; species Grammomys surdaster. Next base: position 2,518,805 of record NW_021621338.1, read on the forward strand.
TTTCTTCACCTCCTTTAATATGGGCAGCTCTTTTGACTGAGCAGTAGGATGCAGAGTGAGGCAGGGCAGCCTCTGGATGCTAAGATGCCTTGTAACGTCCATCTGGCCCCTGTAGCACTTACTTTTTAGCACACTGCTGCTCGACACCCAGTCACCCAGCTAAGAAGTCCAAACCACACGGAGAAACCACATGGAGAATCTGCTGTTGACCAAGTGGCTCAACTCACAGCCAGATGTCTGTATCAGCACAAAGGGTGAGCCATTCTCTTATGGGAAGACTTGGTGGGTCTCCCATGACTCTAGTCCTGGACACTGTCTACTATAAAGGTGTGAGAACTACCTCACTGGTCTTAATCAACCCCAGAGTCACAAAGTAGCAGTGGTTGTTTAACATTTAAACTTCCATGTAGCTCAGCTGCTTGTCTAGGATGAAGGAGGCTCTGAGTTCGGACCTCAGCACACAAAAAGGGGTGTGGTCATGATCTCAACCCTCAGCAGGCTGAGGTAAAATGGTCAGGGGTTCAAGTTCAAGGTTGTTTTTGGCTATAGAGTGTGTTTGAGACCAGCCTGGTTTACATATCGGGTTCTAAGCCAGCCAGAGCTACATAGTGAGATCTTGCTTCAAGGGGAAAAAAAGGGGTTTGAGTTACATCCATTGATCCATCAGTCTAGTTTATCAACCAGTGAGATGTGACCAGAAGAACATAGGTGATGGCAGTGTGGCTGTGACCAGTCAGTGAATGACAGTGGTCATGTGGTCACTTCTGGGTGAGTCCCATTGCCCTGGGATGCTTCTTTGAGATGGAATTTGTGGGTTCCCCTTTTGTGCTCTGGTATCTCCTTTTCCGGGAGAGAACCATCTCCAACTCCCTACTTACAAAGTGTCAATCAAGAAGGAATCTTTTCCAAGCCCTGTATATTCCAGTGTTTAAGAATCCTTGAGCCGGGCAGTGGTGGCGCACGCCTTTAATCCCAGCACTTGGGAGGCAGAGGCAGGCTGATTTCTGAGTTCAAGGCCAGCCTGGTCTACAGAGTGAGTTCCAGGACAGCCAGGGCTATACAGAGAAACCCTGTCTTGAAAAACCAAAAAAAAAGAATCTCGAAGTGCCCCATGGGATTGACAAGTGTTAAAGATAAGAAAGTTCAGGCACAATGGAGTTGGAGAGACTGTGTCAGCATATGTAAGAAGCAAATGGCAAGATCAGTGTATAAACCAGTGGTTCTCAGCCTTCCTAATGCTACAGTTCTTTAATATAGTCCTTCATATTGGTGACCCACCCCAACCATAGCATTATTTCTGTTTCTACTTCATAACTGTAATTTTACTACTGCTATGAGTCATAATGTAAGCATTTGATATGCAAGACATCTGATATGTGATCCCCAAAGTGGTTTCGACCCACGGGTTGAGAAGCACTGGCATAGACTAAGCCCTCTGATGCATGTGGGTTTTAATTGAAATGGAGACTTTCTGCCTCTCAGCTTACCTCATCACCAGCCGCCAGGTGCAGCACGTTTCCAGTCACTATGCATTGTACTCTCTCTGTCTTATTCCTTCTCTCTGTTTCCCCATCTCTCTGTTGCTATCTCTCTTCATGTCCTAAGATGGCCTTTCACTTTTCCCTTCTCCCAATAAACCCCTTGTGTTAGCTGTGTTGTGTGGCATGCACGTGTTAGCAGCACATCTTGGCCCCCAGCCCGCCTAAGGTACTGGTACCTTCCACTTTATCTTAACAACTGGGGACATAATACTTCAGAATATGAGACCTAAGTAATTCATAGATTTTCAGTGTTTAGGTATGGTTTTTAATTTTGAAAGATTTACTTGTATGGTGTGTGTGTGTATGTGTGTGTGTGCGAGCGTGTGATTGCCTGTATGTATATGTAACATACATATGAATGCCAGAAGACAGTGTCTGATCCCTCGGAACTGACGTTTCAGATGGGTGTGGAATTCTATGTGGGTCATGGAAACCAAACCCAGATCCTTTGCAAGAGCAGCAAGTGTTCTTAACCGCAGAGCCAGCCCCTGTATTTAAGTTTCAGGTGCCTAAAATACTAAGAATTTACAACAACCCTATAAGGTTGTATGCTTTCATCCTATAGATGGGAAAACTAAGGAATATTGAGGTTAAGTAACTTGTCCAAAGTTCACACAGCTAAGAACTTGTTGCATGAATCAAGACAGACTGGTCTATAGTACAAAAACAAATACCGTTTCTAAATCTCAGTGACTTACAATACAACACAGTTTTATTTCTTACTGATTATTTGTACAAGGCATTTGGCGAGCAGGTCAGTTCTCTTTTTCATGGAGTCCCTGAAAATCCAGGCTGATAGAAGATACCTACTGCAGCTTCAGCATTAGAGTATCATATCTGCAGGTCAGGGCCTGGAGGTCATGTAGGGTATGACTTCAGAATCTGTGTCCTTCACCCCACGAGCTGCCTCTGTAATTATCCTTTCCTTTGTCTGGTGCCTGAAAATATCTCCTCTTTCTTCAGAAGGGTTTTGGTGAACTCTTTCTACTGGGGTACCACGGGATGCTCATGGCCACACACCTTGAATTATGGTTGCTTCCATTCACTGGGGTATTGGACATGTCAGATTCTGACACGCTTATTGGGTGGCCACAGGCAGGTCAGTGACCCTCTCTGAGCCTCCTCTGACACTTAGGAGGATATGTGACTGGAAAAGCGTCTGCACAGCTGTGGTACTCTTACTTTTACCCATCCCACTCTCATCCCTGCCCTTCATTATTACTCTGGAGTACAGATTGGCCAGGTCTTCAACTTACGGTAGGCAGGCGGCTTTACAGGTCCAGCTTCCTTGCACAGGAGCACTGAGCACTGTCTGCTTTCTAATCATCCTTTACACGTTTTCTGGAAGTTCTATGCCTCTGTTCATCCCGTTTCTGTCTCCCAACACACTGGAGGATAATTTTTACCCTTTTTACTGGGCAGTGCCCTTAACTCCTGCTGACCTTGCAAACCTCTTCCCAGCTTTATGAGAGAGAGTGATGGTAGGCTTCTTAAAAATCTCCTCTGGGGAACTACCAATCTCATGCTCCACTCTTGATGTGTGGGGAGGTCTCTGGTCTTTCCTTACATGCATAAAGTGATAAGAGTTACAGTTATCTTCAGCTAGAGCACTGTTTTCTCAATCTGTGGGTCTCAACACCCCCCCCCCTCAGAAGTTACATATCAGATATCCTGTATATCAGATATTTAGATTATGATTCATAGCAGTAGCAAAATGACAGTTAGGAAGTAGCAACAGAAATAATTGTATGGTTGGGGGTCACCACAATGTGAAGAACTGTATTAAAGGGTTAGGGCATTGGGAAGTTCGAGAACCAGTGAGTTAGAGGCTACATGCTTGCTTTATCTTGTTTGTTTCATGTATTCTTTGTAGTACTCCTCGGAAACAAGTCATAGAATTATCAACCTCATTACAGAGCAGGAAACTGAGTCTCAAAGTTTAGTATGAAAGACCTGAAGTCCTTTCTCCTAACTATGGGAGTTTGGCCCCAAGCTTGAGCCTACACAGTGTGGCTTCAGAACATAGGGCTCACATTTTCCCTGCTCCTCTTTTCCTCTTTGTCTTTCTAGCATCCACCCTGATTTACCAGAATCTGTGGTAGCACCCGGGAAGATTTTCCAAGAGTGATAAGGATGGTCCCCAGATCAAGTAGTTGGCCTGGCACTTGAAGCTTGTTCCCACCAAGCATGTGGCCCTGACCTTAGCATAGTTTTCCTTCTCAGTCTTTCCCACAGTGATGTTCTGCATCCATTGTGGAATTCTCAATCAAATACGTGAGTTGCTCATTAGTTCTAGTGGTCGCAAAAGCAGGTGGCATTAGTCGGTGACCAGCTCCACAGGATGGCAGAAGGGACACAGGACCCTTCTCGTTCAAGGCATGCATCTTATCCTTTGTGTCTGTCTCTTCTCCTATCCCGAAATAGTAACACTCAGGTTAGAATAACTCCATGTAGTAAGAGCCAGTGTGCAACTTGCTGCTAGATAATTTCATGTGTTCCCAAAGATAGATTCCCCTGTAATTTCATGTATTCCCCAAAGATAGATTGCCCTCCCTATTCTAATTCTATCATAGAAAAAGAAAGCTCAACAGCTTCACTAACCATTAGAATAATTCTTTAAGTGAGATACAACTGTGCATTCACCAGAACAGGGGAGGAGAGAGAGACTGAACATGCCGAACTGGTGGCAAGGATAGGAACCTTTCATGTATTGCCGACAAGCGCATGCATTCATATGCTTACTTGGTAAAACTTCTTGGCCATTCCCACTAAAACTGGATTTATGCATCACTATGACTCGTCCAGGTGTGTAGACCTATCTGAGTTACTTCTCTCACTTCCATGACTGTATACCCACAGGAAGCGGCTTAGGGAAGTAGGGCTGCTTTTGGCTTACAGTTTAAAGGGATACACTCCATCATGATGGAGAAGGCACAGTGGCAGGGGTATGAAGCAGAGAGATGACAGGAAGTGGACCCTGGCTGGAAAGCCTCAAGCCCCACCCACAGTGGCCTACTTCCTCCTGTAACTCTCCACCTCCTAAGTCTTACAAAACAGAGCCACCAGCTGGGGACCAAGTGTTCAAACACAGGAGTCTATAGGGACATTTTACATTAAGTCACGAGACCAAGATAGACTTACATGTTCAACAAACAACAAATGACATGTTTTAGGAATATGATGTATCCTAGGAAACTTTTGTTTGTTATTTGCTTTTTAAGTGTCTATGTATCTGTGTGTGCTGGTGCCTGTGGAGCCCAGAAGAGGGTGCCAGATCTCTTGGAGCTGAGGTTACAGGTGGTTGTAAGCTTCTCAGCATGGCGCTAGGAACTGAATTCTAGTCCTCTGCAAAAGCTACAAGTGCTCTTAACTGCTGAACTATGTGTCCAGCCCACCATTGATTCTTAATAGTAACAAAGTGGAAAACAGCTACATACTCATCAAGAAATAAATTTTGCTGTCAGCAAAACCATGAAACACTACCCACTAATGAGAAAGAATGGCGTATAGCAATATGCTAGAATATGGGTTAACCTCACACATAGTACTGAGCAAAGACAAAAAAAAAGTCTAAAGACAGCGATACGGCACACTGAATGTTTTCACATATGAAGAAGTAAAAAGCAGAAAAGTTCAAAATGCATCCAGGTCATCAAAGTGCAAGTAATGTTTATCCTGATGGGTTACAGAGGTGATAACTGCAGAGAACATGAAGGATGATTGCTAATGTGGCCTTTCTTGATCTGGTGCTAGTTAAATAGCTAGCACTTTGCAAATATGTATCAAGTTTATGATATGTGTTCTTGGCTTGTATACTATATCCCAATAAAATATCTAGAAATATTATTTCCTACCTTCCTGATCACTTGGTGAAAATAAAATCTCAGTGTGGGTCTGGCTGGTCCTTAGCACATCTCATACTGGCTCACCCAAAGGAGCATGTTCCAGGATTGGAGGCTTCAGCACGTAACAGTATCCTGCCAGGATTGTTTTCATTGTGTTTATTTTTACGGTTACCATCTGTATATGGCTATCCTTATTGGGTTTCCATTTATGGTAATGATATAGAGTTTCCCAATTTCAAATAGCCTCAAGTTAAGAAAAAACAAATTAACTTACATTAAAAATGATGTCAGTAATAGTACAGACAGTACTTAGTTACGGTAACCATGAGAGGGTGGAGTTTGTACAACATTGTTTGATGGAAAGAAAGCAGGGATTAGAAGGGAGGAAGCCAGTCTCAGCTTGTTTCTATCTCTTAGCCAGTCCACGCTGCCCAACAAAGAAGGTTGTCAAGCTGAAGGACTTGTTGTCTGTAGAGGCTTTGGGAGAAATTTAAAGTAAGAAATATTTCAGGAACGATGATCAAAACAAGAGTCTAGGAATCTCTAGACTTCAGGTTCACTCAATAAATATGATTATCGAGTCTGCGTGTGCCAGGCACGGGTGGAGGCCCTGGACCTCCGGCAAAGTGATCAGGACCCAGAAGAGCTAGTAAGTTGGTTTGAGGCTCTAGTCAAGCTTCTCTGCCTCTCTAGATTTCAGTGGGTTCAAACATAGCTCAACTCCTATACAGAAGTGATAAACATTTGAGGATGTGGTACTACAGTTCTAGTTCAGAGAGCCGAATCCGTCTTCAGGGGAAGCAGAAAAGTGTGTGCTCACATGGCTTTCTGAATCATGATAGAACAGAGGCTGCGTTCCCAGGTGTGACTGTCACCATCCCATGACTGTGACTATGACCACAGAAGATAAAGACAAGAATCTGTACACTTAGTGCACATAGAGCACATGGCTCTTCAGCTGCTTTTCTACCTTAGCTTCCACAAGTCAGCTGACAAAGGGTGAGGATCACCAAGGTTCACTTTCCTAAATAGCAGGTTAAGACGCACAGAGAAGTCCTGTTCCTCAGCCCTGGCTGTTGCTGCTGCTGCCACCGCTGCCACCGCTGCCACCGCTGCCACCGTCTCCTCTTCCCCTTCCTCCTCCTCCCCCTCCTCCTCCTTCTTCCTCTTCCCTTTCCTGTTCCCTTTGCCCTCCCCTCCCTCCCTCCTTCCTTCCCTCTCTCCCTTCCTTTTTTCTTTCCTTTTCTTTTTTTATTTTGGACTGGATCTTGTTAGGTAGTAGTGCAGGCTGACCTTGAACTTGGGATCTTCCAAGATCCTGAAATCGCAAGGTTGCACCAGAATACTCCATGTCCTGCCTCCACAGGGGCTACCGACTCCTTAAAAACAAAACAAAACAAAGCAAAATAAAACAAAACAAAGCAAAAAAATCTATGTAAGTTCTGCTTCACTAATTTCCCTTGTGTTTTACAGAAGGTGTCTGCATCAGGGCCTGTGCCTGCAGGCTTTTTTTGAGGTTATTTGGTTAGGGAAGGACTGAGATAAGGTTACTCCTGGGGTGTGGGTATCTGGTGTTATACAGGGTAAAACTGGCTATTAACTGGGGATGAGGGGAAAGGAATCAGCACTGATTAGACTCACCAGAAAGAGAAATTCTAGAAATTCCTAGTGGCTCATGCCTGTGATCTCAGCACTCTGAAAAACAAGGCAAGAGGATTGTCAGTCCAAGGTCGTCTTGGGATGTGCATGGATAACTTGCCTTTATAATTTTCATATTTATTACTGATTAAATGATACTATTTTGAATAAACAGAATTCAAGTATAGTATTAAAATAGATTCCTTCCTTCCTTCCTTCCTTCCTTCCTTCCTTCCTTCCTTCCTTCCTTTCTTTCTTTCTTTCTTTCTTTCTTTCTTTCTTTCTTTCTTTCTT
>NW_021621338.1:2526132-2587528 GCF_004785775.1 Grammomys surdaster
CTTTCTTTCTTTCTTTCTTTCTTTCTTTCTTTCTTTCTTTCTTTCTTTCTTTCTTTCTTTGAGACCACGTTTCTCTGTGTAACTTTGGCTGTCCTGGAACTTGCTTCACAGACCAGGCTGGCCTCGAACCCAGGGACTTGCCTGACTCTGCTGTCTAAGTGCCGGGATTAAAGGCTCGCCACCACACCTGGCTCTTTACTATGCTTGACTGTGGCTACTAGGAAATGTAGGTAGCAATGTGGCTCTCAGCTGCAGTTTGCAATGGATGTTTATGGCACACCATGGTGCCGGATGACATCTCGACAATAAGGGAGTACTCAGTCGGTGAGGCCAATAGGAACATATTCCAAGGCAGGTACAAGACACCAGGACACACGGAGATGTTGTGAACTGGAGACTCTACCAGCCTTTGTCGGTTTCGTTCTGTAAAGTCGCCATTCTGTATAGCTCCCGTTATTGTCAGAGGTCCATCTCTCTGCTCAAACACTGATGCTGTGTCCCTGACACGCCACAAATTAAGCCAGATCTCAGCACAATTAGCTGATTTCTCTACCAGTTCCCCCATCTCCCCAGGGGTTTTGATCTCTGGCCGAAGTGACTTTCCAATTTCAGTATCACTCTTCCATTTTTGCGTCCTCATTTCTGCTGGTCCTTATGTTGAGAATTCTCCATCGCTAACCCTCCATTTCCCTCTATGGAATCTCCAAGCTTTAATTTCACATCCGTCCCCGTCTCTTCCATCGGGATAGCCCTCTTCCACAGAGGTTGCTACGAAGTCCAAACTCTCCTCCATAACGCTTCCTCTCCTAGTTTCTTAAGATTAGAAATTTGTCTTCCAGGAGGCATAAAACTCACTCAGACATGAGCAAAAAGCAGCTGAACTGAGATAGGCCCTGAGCCCAAAAGTTAGAAAGGATGGCTTGGAGAAGTCTTGTGGGGGAATGGAGACGCCTCACTAAGCGAAGGTCTTTGTTAAGGTCACAACCCTGGCAAACGAGTCAACAACTAAGGTCCTGTCCAGGCTGGAGTGATGGAGGTTGGGGACAGCTAGACTGGGTGACTCAATCGAAACAATGGAGACAGCCACTGTTTCATTAGTATACCCGAACGAGCTCTCATCAGCCCAGCTCTAGGGCTTTTTCTCATACCAGGGAGGAGGGTCTAATCTGATCTTTTCAAAATCCCTTCAGTGGGTGTGTCTTCAGACTTCTTGGGGCGGGGGCAGAGTGCGTGTTGGGGTGGGCAAATATAGCAGGGTTTGTGGATGGTGACCCGAGTCTCCAGGGGATTACAGGGCTTGTGGGGGCGGAGGTTTGTGAAGCACCAGGAATTACACCAGGTTTGTAGCCTTGAGCTCTGGTTTGGGAAACTGACCTTGTTGCTAGGAGGTGCAGTTTGGGACGAGCCTGGTCTAGAAGGACTTAACTTCCTCGGGACTCACTCAAGGTCATTGTTCCTAGCAACACGAGGGCTGTGTGGGGAGTCGGTGTGAGCTCCGAAATCTTTCTGGTCAAGACTGCTTTTGTGTTTCCCCAGCAGTCAGTTCACAGCCGGCCACGTGGGAAGTGAGCAAACTAAGTCCTTCCAAATCGAACTAAACTAAAAGACAAGAGACAAAAGCACGAGCTCTTTCCCACTCCACGCCGATTCTACCCACGCTTGCAAGTTATTCTTACTCTCCGGAGCCGGCGAGCCCAGGCTGAAGGGAGCAAAGTCCCGGCCACGGAAGAGTAGGGGGACCCGCTGAATCCCCTAGTAACGTAGGGTGGACGAGTGGGCGTGTGGGCAAGCACGTGCCCTCACGCAGGAGTGCCTTGGGGGGAAGGGAGTGGTCTCCAAAAGGAGGAGGGGAGAAGGCGGGGGGGGGGCGGGGAGAAGCAGGCTTTTTAGGACCCGGCAGCGGCGGGGGAGGAGAAAGAAGGCAAGGAGGCGTCTCCCGCGCTCGCCAGGGCCGTGCCACCTGCCCGCTAGCTCGCCGCACTACCGTTGCCCACAAGCCAACATGTTGCCGAGATTGGGCGGCCCCGCGCTGCCGCTGCTCCTGCCGTCGCTGCTCTTGCTGCTGCTGTTGGGCGCGGGAGGCTGCGGCCCCGGGGTGCGCGCCGAGGTGCTGTTTCGCTGCCCACCCTGCACGCCCGAGCGTCTGGCCGCCTGCGGACCCCCACCCGATGCGCCCTGCGCGGAGCTGGTGCGAGAGCCCGGCTGCGGCTGCTGCTCCGTGTGCGCACGGCAGGAGGGCGAAGCATGCGGCGTCTACATCCCTCGCTGCGCCCAGTCGCTACGCTGCTACCCCAACCCCGGCTCTGAGCTGCCCCTGAAGGCGCTGGTCACCGGCGCGGGTACCTGTGAAAAGAGACGCGTGGGCGCCACCCCACAGCAGGTTGCAGGTAATGCGGACTGTGAGCACTAGTTTTGGGTTTGGGAGAAACTCGCAGCTCTGCTGGCGGCCCTCACGTGGGGAAGGAGAGTCCGACGGGATCCTGGAATTGTTGTAGAGGAGAAAGAGCCCAGACCTTGATCAGATCCAGGGAGACTCTTGAGAGCAGGAACCCAAAAGACAAACCCGGGAGGGAGGCTCGGGGTGGAGCACGCGGGATTTGATGAGGTAAAGGAGGAGAGGAGAGGAAAGACACCTTGTCACCACGGTCTTCCTTAACGGGACTTAAAGGGGGAGGAAAGAGGTCTGATCTAGGGGTTGTGGGGGGTGGGGTGGGAGTGGGGTGGGGGTTGAGGAGCCTGTAGGAACTTGAAACTCATTTGAAGCAAAACTTGAGTCAGTGACCACCGGTCGAATGGTCCCCGATGGGAATGTTGCTGGCCACCGCGCGCAGGTGACACCGCAGACCTCGGGTGAGAAAAGATCGAATGCAGAAACTCCTTCCTTCTGGCATTGGGAGGTGAGGAGAAGGGTAAGGATGCACGTGGAGAATGGAGCGGGCTCCATCTGTGTAACTTAAGCCGGTTGGCCAGCTGCATTCCGGCACCCTGGCTGTGCGGCTAAGTGTCTGGGCCTCCGGTCTGAATGCTGAAGCCGCTTGAAAGACGGGAAGCTACAACTCTTAACGTGGGTGTGTGCCACATCCTACCTCTTTGAAATCTAGGGAACTCTTCCTATCCCACAGGACGGCGATGGTGAAGTTCTTTGTTAAAAAGCCCTTCTTTCTCACAAAAAAAAGAAAAGAAAAGAAAAAAAAAGTTGAGGGACGCAAGCTCACTTTTTTTTTCTTCCTCCCTATGGTCTGGAGAAAGCTGTAATTGTTTTATTTCGTCTTGGAGACAGCGCTGAATTTTGCCCCCTATTCGCTAATATTTAAAAGGAGGCTTTTAACATGTTTCTCAGACTGGGGGTAGCCCGGGGAGATAGAAAAAAAGAAAAAGAAAACTACAGATATCCTCCTTGCTTTTCGATTTCTTTGTGCGTCCCTCTCTTTCCCTGGCTCTGCTATTGTCCCCGTCCCAGTGGAGTTAGAGGTCAAGTTTGAAGTCTTGTGGATCTTGGACTCATTTTTGACCTTGACTACAGAGCAAGGTGGGCATCTGAGGAGGGTCCCAGGGTTTCTTTCTTCTCTCTCAGCCTTGGGATTAATCCTTGCCTCTTGTTTCTAAGTAATAATAAAAAGAAAAAGCAGTCATCTCCTCATGCCCACTCCTCCCTATTACCACTGGGGCACCAGAGGAATTTTCTTCAGTAGGGTAACACAAGGCCTTGCAGAATCTTGACCATTTTACTAAATCGTGGTGTACTTTCCTCTCAGGGATTTTATATATTTTTTTTCTCCTCGCCCTAAGCCTGAAATTCAGTCTTTCTGCTTCCCAAAACTCTTAAATAGGTTGGAGTCTTCTGCAGGCAACAGATGTGGCAGGTTCCCTGGGTCACTTTTCCTTACTGGCTGAGGGATGGGGGTGGGGTGAGGGGGGTTGTCAGGGGAGCCAGGGGACAATGGGGTGAGTTCATGGGAAGAATGTCACTCTGGATTTTCTGCCTGGTTATGGGACTCCGTTCTGCTGGCTCATTCCAGTGGCTGCTTCAGCCTTCTCCCAACGTCCAGATGCCTTCCACATTTTTCTCTTGTGTTCCTGTCTGGAAGAGGGGACATTAACCAAGGTAGGGAGTGGGGTGGGGGTGGGAGCTGAGTAGGTAGACAACGAAGAAGTGATTGACTGCACAGCAGGGCTCTCAAGGGGTCGTTTGGGAAGGAGCCTGGTTTTGCAAGGTTGTCTGGATGAGAGGCAAAGACAGAGGCTTCTAGGCTCATGGAAGAGGCTTTTCTTGGGTTGGGATGAGGACTCTAAAGACTGTACAGAGAAGGAGATATTATACATGGTCCAGACAGATCTTAGCAATGAGGGAGGCCTCTCCCCTCTGTCTTTGCCCATCTCCTTCCTTCTCTGAAGGCTGAACCCCCCTCCCCCAACCAGCATTTCTCTTTGAGCAGGTTGCTTTTGAGAATTTTAAACATACCCTCTTATTTCCACGCAGCACACCCCGGCAGTTCCGGCTTTGCTGTTAGCTCTTTTGTCTTTGTTCCCAGGGACTCAGGGACTGTATTGCTGGCTTCCTGGGGATGGCAGGAAGGCAGGGGGTGGGGGTGGGCACATCAGTGGGTAGAAGTGGCTGGTGGTGATCCTACATCCCAAGGGGTGATGGGCTGGGCCTTTTGGTTCATAGAAACAGAAATGAGACTGGCAAAGCCTGGAAGGAAAAGAAAAGAGGAACTCTGAGAACTGTCACAAGTCCATGCTTTGTAAGGATGTGGGAGTGGGCAGTCAGAATGGTCAGAAGTACCTAAAAAAATCAGAGACGGGGTGTCAGGGAGTTGAGAGGAGGGTAGGCTTGGGTCAGGCTGAGCCCTTTCAGAATTCAGGCCAGGCTGGTTCCTCAGCATTTCCCCAGTCTCTTGCCCTCTATTTCTCCCTCCATTTTATACAATACAGGGGATTATGCTGAGGGGCGGGGCTGCCCAAGTGGCCTTATGGCTCTCAGCACATATAAAGGTGTTACAGTAGTGTTCAGTCAAAGTCCCAGAGCTGACAAGGGCTGGTCTGCTGATGAGTGACGAGTGGGGAGGCCCGGATCTAAAGGCCCGGGAAGGGGGGGGGTGGGTGGGGTAGAAGAGGCATGTCCTGATTTACAGTGGTTCACTTCGGCTTCAAGATTAAGGGGGAGAAAGCAACGGGACTTCTGGCTCAGAGCACTGCTTTGCATCTTGTCTTGAATAAATTTGCATACCGAGTTCAAAATGGTAAAATAGACTCTGGAATGAGTGGGACCCACTGTCTGCAGAATCTTAGCACTACCTTCTTAGCACCACCAACTGGCCCTGATTCTGGACAGAACTCGAACCAGCCTGGCTAAGTTGTCCTTCGATGAGGGCCCTAGAAGGCTTAGGCATATGCTAAGTAGGGGCTACTGCTCCAAGACATCTGTGGGGCCCCTGGAGTTGGTTGGCTTGTAAACTGAGCAGGGTGCGGCTTTGTGTGCCAAGGCTTCAGAGTCAGGGCAGTGGAGAAACCCAGAAGGCAGATACTGCTTCCTTGGCCTGCCTTAGCCCAGGGGCTAGTATTGGAAGCAGCGTCAAGGTCAAGTCTTTGTTCCTGTTCTCTGCATTTACTCAGACTTCTACAAGTGTCAGAAAAGTTTCCTACGGAGCTTCTTTTGTGTGAGAATGATGACCCAGTTCCTTACAAGATGGGAGGAAGCTTGAAGGACAGATCCTGTGGGCTGACAGAGATGGCTCAGGCTCAGTGGGTAGTGAAGGTGTCTACTGTGACAACATGAACTTGAGCCACTAAACCCTTGGAAAGGTGGAAAGAGAGATCCTGCTCCATGAATTTGTCCTCTGACCTTCACACAAGTGCCATGGTGTGTGGGCTCACCCTCCCACACGCACAATGACAACACATAATTAATATTTTTTAAAAAGAAAAACTTGGCTGGGCAATAGCTGCACACGCCTTTAATCCCAGCACTTGAGAGGCAGAGGTAGGTGGATCTCTGTGAGTTTTGAGGCCAGCCTGGTCTACAGAGTGAGTTCCAGGACAGCCAGGACTACACCGTGAAACTGTTCCCTACAAAAAGAACCAAACCAACAAAACAAACAAAAACCCAAACTTGTGTAATAATACTAAAGATGTTATTATAAATATAGAAAACCTTCAGCAAATCAGGACTGAGGATGCTGTGAGTTAGAACAGGTGTGGAAGTTGGGAGAAGGAACCCACTGTGATTGCAAGAGGCTTCTCTATGAAGCAGCTCTTAGCCAGCTTGGGCTATTGAGTTTGCTAAAGAGCCAAAGGAAGAGGGATGCTTGGATGGCTGTCAGTCCCCTTAGCCCAGGTCTTACAGTGTTCAGGCAAAGCATTTCCTGGGGGTGGGGCAACTCAGGGAAATTAACCCTGAAAGTGGCTGATGATGAGGTAGAATCACTTGCCTTGCAAGCCTGATGTCTTGAGCTTAGTCTCCTGAACCTACAGTGGAAGGAGAACAAATTTCAAATTTCCCTCTAGAGGTATTCTGTGGCCTGTGTGCACACACACGTCTCCCATCACACACACACACACACACACACACACACACACACACACACAGACACACACTTTTCATAGTAGTAATTGGCTAGAGAGATGGTTCAGTGGCTAAGAGGACTGGCTGCCCTTCCAGAGGTCCCGAGTTCAATTCCCAGCAATCACATGGCCGCTCACAACCATCTGTAATGAGATCTGATGACCTCTTCTGGTATGCAGGCGTACATCATGTAGAACACTCATAATAAGACACATAAATCTGTAAAATAATAAATGCCTTGGATTGCTTAGAAGCAGGAGTCCATCCACCCAGTGTCAAGACATCGGAGGGTTTACCCCAACAGGCCTCACCATCAGATGAGCTTCTGGTTGGTTCTCAGCGTGATCCTCTGCTGTAAAATGTCAGACTAGTTGCTATTAGAGCTGATAGGAAGCTCTGAAAACTCTTACTGCTAATAAATGAAGAGGGTAACTCACTCCTGGAAGATAGGGCTGGGCTGCCAAAGGGACTGAAGGAGGACAGAAACCTATGCTTACCTTTTCTGTTTTTATCTCTTCTCTGCCTTTATCCTGTCCTTGACGTCTCTTTAGCCTGCATCCCCCTACACCCAACACACATATGGTTGTCTCTTTCTGTGCCTCTTTGGCTGCTGGCCCATCTGGGATACTTGACTATCTGGTAAGTAGATGGACAGTGTTCAGAAAAAGTAGCCTGGGTAATCTATTGGTCCCCTTCAGCTCCAATGAGAGGGAGGCTTAGAAGGTGAGTGGAGGCAGAGATGTTGAACAGAATTCAATATGGGATGAAAAGGGCTGGTTGACTGTCAGGGAGGAGAGGGGTTGAGCTTTAGAGATGGGACTTCCGTGGACAAGGGATGTGGCACTGTGCTCTCGAGGGGTTAAGCAGTGCTGCTTTCGCTAAAATGGACAAAGGAGGGAGTTACATATGCTTCACTAGGGAGCCAGAGATCTGGCTGGCAGATGTTCCAGACCCCTCTGCTTCTCTTTGTTATCTCTGGCCGGCGTCTTCCTGAGGTGGCAGGCAGCCACCAGAAGATGGGTCAGCCCCTCTTCAGAAGACGGGTCAGCCTCTCTTGTGTCCTCGTCCTATTCTAAAATAACTGCTTCCTTTGGATCCAGTTTTCCTCCATCCCCCTAGGGGAGAGTTTTGTATTTCCATCTTAGGCGTCTATGTGGGCTCAGTAGAGGCACCACGTTAAAGAGCTAAGATTTTTGCGGGCTTCTAGCTGCTGAAGCTTCCTCTGCTGCTGGTCAAGTCAGGATTAGGGTATTGTTTTTTTGAGCCCGTGAGGCAGAGGTTTTATTCCTGGTTACCTGTTGTGTGTAGGGTAGGTCATGGTATACCCTTGCCAGCTTTAGTGAGGAGAGGACACTTCAAAAACCTAAGAGTGGGAGATGAGAAGCCAGAGGCTCACAGGGTCCATGGGAAGAAAGGGGAGTGGTTAGACAGCTGTGGAGGAAGTAGCCTGGCTTTGATTTCAAACTAACCAGGTCTCAGTGCAGACAACCATGTACTACATCCGATGTGGTGACTGGGTTTGATGGGGCATAGCTGGAATCTCAATACTTGGGAGACAGAGGCAGGTGGATCATGACATAGAATACAGACTGGTTTTCATTGTGAGTTCCAACACCCCAAAATCAAAATCAAAACCATGAAACTAAATTTGTGGTAAGCAGGGGCCTTTCTCAGAACACTGGTTTGGTGAAGTAGCGATAATTATTTTCCTCAAGGGTATGTATGTATATTAGGCTAGTGACCATGGGAAGTCACATGTGACCATGAGAACTTACCCACAATAAGTTGTCAAACACATTAGCTGACTTAATCTTGACAAGTGTCATTTTTTGCTATTTTGTTCCTGCCCCTTAAAATGAAAGGCAGACTAGATAAGACAGTTTGTTCATTTCTGTAGGACCCAATCCCACATGTCAACTGTATATCCAGATGTAAGAGGTTTGAACCTCTTTGAACCTTAGTTTCCTTATGTGTATCTAAATCAGAAATTGGTGGCGCTCATGACCCTACTGGGTTACACTTGCATGAGTCTATGTCAAAGTAGGTAATGCAGATAGACATAGTTCACACTTATGATCTTAAAGAAGCTGAAGTAGGAGGTTTGTCATGGATTTGAGGTCTCAAAATGAAATGTTTTAATTATTTTTTCTAATTGTTGTGATGAAACTCCTTGACAAAAACAACTGAAGGCAGCCAGAGTTTATTTTGGCCCTATGTGCAAGGATGCAGTCCATCATGGAGGGGAAGTCCTGGCAGCAGGAGTAAACATGGCCACATTCAGGAAGCATAGAGGGGTGAATGCTTTAACTCTGCTCAGTTTCTCCTGTTACACAGTGAAGGATCCCAGCTTAGGGAATGGTGCCACCCACAGTGGGCAGGTTTTTTCCACCTTAATTAAGTTGATTGAGATAATCTCCTCAGGCATGACTAGAAGTACATCACCTCTCATTTGATTCTAGAGTTCCTTGAGTTGACAAATTAGTGATTACACAAAACAAGACAAAGAAGTCAACAACAACAAAAATAGATGATACAGCAATGCTCAGTACTTGGTATGGTGGTGATGTCACTTGATTTTCTACTTCTTCACCTATAAAGGGAATAAGTCCATCTCTCTGACCTATATTCATTGGGCTTTGAGAGTCCTTTTGTGGAAGGGATAATGAAACTGCACTTTAATCCGACATAAAAGCAGCTGAGAAGAAATGGTTTGCATTTCTTATGGATGAGTTAGGCTTTTTGAGTGCTTTTGGGGGCCCATGTCCAACTTTCTGGAACTGACCATTCCAGGGCTGTAGTTCACATTTCATGGTGCTCAGAGTAAAAACCAGAGTGACAGAGATGACCCTCGAACTTGGACTCTTAGGTTCTTGTGACAGCTTTTATGCTCATTTAGTTAACAAATAAGGGTTGAATCCTGCCTTCACATGGCCAGCCAACTCGGGAACCTAGGCTGCCCGCTGTCAGAGCCTGGAAGGCTGGAGAATCCCGGAGGTGTCTCTGGGGCAAGATGGTAGTGGTGGGATGCCCTTTCTCTATAGGTGTTCCTAAAAGGAAGCTGGCTGGACACAGCTTCAGAACTGTCGGGGCATGTATTAACACGGCTGGTGCATATACTTAGCACACATGGTGTGTTCATGGGTGTGCAGTGATCAAACCCAGTGAAGACCCCCAAGGTTTCCCCTTTTTGTTTCAGGAAAGTAGGGATATTTTTTTCCAGGTCCAGAGGTGTCTCTTGAACCTAGGGTGCCAGGAGTTTGAAGGTGATCTTGGCAAAGGATTTGGATGTTCTGTCCAAACTGATGTCTTGCTACGTGGTCTCCTGAGCTGACCTTACCGCTGAGGTGACGCTACTTGTCAGTTTTCAGAGAAGAGTGAGCTTTAGGGGACACACTGGGTTGGAGAGGGCTTTCAGAGTGTTGGGGCTTTCATAATGTTTGGAGAATATGGGATCCCAGAAAGCCCTCTGAATGGTCACCTGTATGCACAGGGACAATTGTTTTTAGGCATCTACTTGAGGTGGGGCCCCAGAAAAGTAGGGGTGGTCAGCACATACTTAGACTGGAACATGGGTTTCCAAGGAATCTGGAATGGATTAGATCCTGAAGGCCTTCACGTTGAGGAGTGGGAAGAAACCTCTTTAGTGATTTGAATTTTGAATCCAGGAAAAGGCTCTGGAGCTGCACCTCCCATAAGGAGCAGGCTGAGGGGAGAAGGGGCATCCCCCATCCCCCATCCCCTCTTCCTTGGCTGCTAGCCCCCTCCACTTCTGTTCCTTAACAATAAAGCCAAGGAAGACCTAGGCTGGCTCAGCTTGGGTGTCTGTCAGGACTCAGAGGGAGACCTTGCTCAGAAAGCTGGCTTTTTCTGAGACGAGTACAGGCCACTACAGTTAGGAATTTCTCTCTCTCTCTCTCTCTCTCTCTCTCTCTCTCTCTCTCTCTCTCTTTCTCTCTCTCTCTCTCTCTTTTGCCGAGGGTAGGCAGTTGGAAGCCTTGAAGTCCTGGCTGTCTGCCCCATATCCCTTCCTGGCTGTTGGGAAGCAGGGCAGAAGTGAAGATGGGGGGAAGGGGACAGGAGCTGGCACACCTCCAGGTGCTGGGTAGAGGAATTAGCCCACAGACCCTGGTGGAATTGGCTGGGAGCGAAGCCTGGGGAGGTTTCTAATTAGTAGAGGGCTTTAGGTGTGTTAGCCTGTGTTCATTCAAGGAATTAAACAGAGCCAGGATGTCGAGGAGGGATGGGGGCCCGGGGACTGAAGGCATTGGCAGGTTGTTGGAGCTTGGAAGACTGGAGGAGCTTATTTTGTGTGTTCATCCTTGTGGGTTGAAAAGATGTGGGGGACGGGGGTGGCTTCCAGCTGGCGGGGTGTAAGTTAGACTGTTGGGTGGGAGAAAGTTGGTAGCTTAGCTGTAAGCCAAGGTACCATCTCAATGGGCAGACGATAAATCTGTGACAGTTGGAAATGCCTTGCAGCAGGCATTTCCTACCTTGAAGCTCAGAGTCAAAGGAAGAAATGAAGGCTACATTCTGGGCCAAGTGCCAAGGCTAGCCAGTGGCCCCGGGTTCTCATTCCTGTGCTCCGTTTCACTGGAGTTCCTGCATGCACATTAGCAGTGAGGTACATACTGCTTCTTGGAGAAGTTCTTTTTCCCTGTGTGTCAGTAATTGAGGCATAACTTCTCAAAAATATTACTTTATGCAACTCCCCAGGAGGTTTCCTTCGGGACTCTTGTCTTTACTTCTGGACGGAGATGCCCAGTCTCCTGAATGATGAACTTACTGTCTGAATTGCCCGAGGCAGAGACAAGACAGAATAGCAGTTGCCTTGTGTCCTGGGATCCTCCCTGTAACTGATACCACTGACTGGCTTTATACCAACAGTGGTGGGTACTGTGCCAGGCAGGCCAAAGGGGTCAAGTGGGCTGGGTTCACTGGGTTAGAAAGGTTTTTGTGGTTGGATGGGACCACCTGGCATATTAACTGGTAACTCCCCTTCCCTGGGGGTTGAAAATGTCTTGGTCACCCTTCCTTAAGTGATCTAATGATCAGAAGGCATTCTGAGGAGCTAAGAACTGTGTAGCCTGGCAACCTGGGTTTGGTTTGGGCCCTGCCTCTGGTAAGGTGACTTTGGGCAGCTGGCCTTCAAACTCCAGGGATCTTATCGAATGTGATAGGGGGGTAAGAAATCACCAACCTCTTGTGACTGTAATGAACAGAGTTTTGTATACAAATGACTTAGCACAGAAACTCAAATAACCAAACGATGTTATCCACACTTTAATCTCTTCTTCTCTCTGAATCTCAGCAGAGAGCAGGAGGGGGCCAGTGTCTGTTTAGATGAAGTCTGATTGGTCATCTTAAGGATTCTGATGGGGGGGAGGGGGAGGGCTGGGGAGCTGGCTCAGTAGGTAAGAAGCACTTGCTATGGGATCTTGAGTTTGATCACCAGCACCCATGTGTTAAAATATAAAAATAAAAACGAAGTTCAAAGCAGCCACAAGTGCTTATAACGGAGGGGAGGGGACAGAGACAAGAGGGTCACCCACTCTGGCTTGTTGGTCAGCGAGTCTAGTTGAAAGTCACTAAGCCTCAAGTCCAAGGAAGGAATCTGTGTCAAGGAAATGAGACAGGGGAGCTTGCGTGTGCACACACACACACACACACACACACACACACATACACACATAGAAAAAAGGAAGTTCTGTCAAGGATGCAGTTACTTGCATAGCTCCCATTTGTTTGGCAAAGCTTTCAGTGACTCCAGAGCTTCAGGTCTGTTTGAGGGTTTCCTATGGGTAGTCATAACCATTGAAATCTTCCCTTGAGTTTGTATATGGCACGGAGCACACGTGGAGTAGGAGTCCAGAGAACAACTCTGTAGAGTTGTTTCTCTCCTACCTTTATGTGGACTCTGGGGATCAAATTCAAGATACCATGGTCACCCAGCAAGTACATTGAGCCATCTCATTGGCCCAGACTAGAGAATTCTTGCTTAAGGTCGATCATACTCTTAGTCTCTAGTTTGGCTTTGATGCTCTTTAAACCAAGAGGGCAGAGTCATGGACGGCTATGGGATCTGATGTGGTATTAGGTGGTCAGTCACAAATCAGTGAACTTTTAGACACAAGAGAGATGCATGGCGACCTATTTAAAGATACTTATTTATATTCAGGACACTGGTGCGTGGGTTCGAGGACGTGGCTGGCAAGCCTGGTTGGACATCATCACAGGTTTTACAGTTCCTTTTCTTCCTCTGGGTTCAGTGTGTCAGTGTGGAGTATCTGGGAGCAGTGTTATGGAGACCTAGGAGCATGGCAGGAGGGGAAGGTGGTGTAAGAGTGATTGGAAAGGTCAGTAGGTATCATTTTCTTAGCACAGGACTGTGGAATCACATCTTCAGAATCAAGTATGGAGCAGTGGCTTGGATGCAGGCCCTGGTAGAAACACATGTTCCTAACCACTCTTGCTGCTGTGCCGCCTGGATGATGGTGGATGGGGGAATCCCATGAAAACAGTGAATTAGGAAGGTGTGCTAGGGCAGGCCATGAGGGGTTCTTAGCACTTCTATCTTTTCTAATGTTTAAGCCACAAGAGAGTACATGCCATGCACAAGTTAGCCTTGCTTTGTAAAAATACCGTCATTGCCGGGCGTTGGTGGCGCACGCCTTTAATCCCAGCACTTGGGGGGCAGAGGCAGGCAGATTTCTGAGTTCAAGGCCAGCCTGGTCTACAGAGTGAGTTCCAGGACAGCCAGGGCTACACAGAGAAACCCTGTCTCAAAAAATCCAAAAAAAAAAAAAGAAAAACCAAAACAAACAAACAAACAAAACAAAACAAAACAAAAAGTCATAGCACCTAGAGCACAAGACAGTTTAAAGTAACAAAGTCAGAAGAGATAGATGTCTGTGGATGTAATACAGTGATGTGCAGAGGACTCAGCCTTTGAACAGAGAACACCTTTGTAGAGTTGTTTCTCTCCTACCTTTCTTTATATGGACTCTGGGGATCAAATTCAAGATACCATGGTTTTCAGCAAGTGCCTTGACTCACTAAGCCATCACACCAGCCCAGACCTGAGAATTCTTGCTTAGGGTTGTATCCTGTCTCTAGTTTGGCTTGTTGCTTCTTAAACCAAGAGGGCAGAGTCAAGGACAGCAATGCTGCTTGCTCTCTTTCAAATTCATTGCCTCTTTTTAAAAAATTGTTGTGACATACATATATACATACATACATATATACATATACATACATATAGGCACATACGGATTATATATACATTCTTAAATATATAAATATAACCTACTCAGGCTATATAATGTTACTGGTATGTTCTAGAAAGATCTTTTTAAAAACAATGAAGTCCCTTTACAGTGACAGAAACCACAGAGAGAGTCAAGTTTGGTGGGAAATGCTTCTTTGGTCTGGAGGAGGAAAGCATGAGATTTTTTCAGAAAAGCACACGATCTCAGAAAGGCAAACTTCTGTCTGTAGTGATGTATAATCTCCAGAATTTTATTTATTTATGTATTGAGGTTATAATCACTTCATTTCTCCCTTCTCATCCCTTAAAACCTTTCTACATACTACCACCCCCTTGCTGCTTGCTGTCTTTCAAATTCATTGCCTCTTTTTTTTTAATTGCTGTGACATACGTATAGACGTATACATACATATAAACATACACGGATATATGTACATTCTTAAATATATAAATAGAACCTGCTCAGGCTATATAATGTTACTGGCATGTGTGTTTTCAGGGCTGACCATTTGGTATTAGATAACCAGTTGGTGTGCTCTTCCCTGGAGAAGATTGTTGCTCCTGCTCTCGGCCATTCCTTGGTTGCCTGTGGTTCTTGGTCCAGGTTTGAAGCCTCATGAGTTTTTCCTCCTTCCGTGCCAGCCCAGATGTAGAGTTTCACTTAAACTGTATGTATATTCATATACCTACTTCTGTGTGTTGTAGGTATTTTTAGGAAGAGAGTCAGTAGTGTGGTTCCTTATGACTCTTCCACACACCCTTACTAATCTTTTACCCCCTTCGTCAGCTTTCATTCCCCCCCCCATCATAGACTCCCATTTCCCCATCAGATCGGCCGTATCCTGTCCCCTCTCTATTGCTCGTCTCCTCCCATAATGGTCCCTTTTTATGAAGGATACTTTATGAAGGATGCTTCTTTGTGGAAGCCAAGGCTAAGCTAGTGTCTTTAAGGGGCTTCCCTCCTTCAGAGGAGGTGTTGAGGCCACAGACTCCGGGATTTTTGTTTGTTTTAATTACACTCATTGATTTCATATGTATGCCGGTCAGAGGTCAGCTCATGTGAGTCCTCGTATGAGTTACTTTCCTGTTGCTGTGGTAAAACACCACCCAGATAGACCAGAGTACTCATGGCAGGCAAGAGGCAGGCAGGGAAGAAGAGTTGCAAGCTGAGAATCACATTTTGAACCGCAAGCATGAAGCAGAGAAACTCAGAGTGATTGGAGTCTTTACTCTCAAAGTTCTGCCTCCAAAAACATTTTTCTCTAAGGAGGCCAGACCTCCTAAACAGCATCACTAACCAGGGAGGAAGCATTCGAAGGCTAGAGACCAGGGAAGCAGAGTTGAATTTCCAGGATGTTTTGTCCAGCAATGTCTTTTATCATCTCAAAGTCGAGTGGCTTTGCACCCTCGGTGGCCACGCCTCCATCCTCCTTACCCCTTCAAAGGCCCTTCCCAGAAGAGATGTGTGATTTTTCCACTTTTTATTTTTTCCTACCTGCTGCTTGTCATTTATTTTTATTCTTGTGAAATCCCAAGTTCGGTAATTTCCTAGGTCTCTCCTCTTCTTGTTTTTGGGGACGCAGAACAGCTGTCTCCTTACTGCTCCTTGGACATTCCTACCTCTCCATCAGCTGGGACACCGGTACCACTGATGATCTGCACTGCACCATGGAACGCTTGAGGTCCTGTTGTTCTATGGGCTGAGCCAGCTTCTTTTCTTCATTTTGTCTTTCTTGAATCATCGACCGTCTGTCTGCCACTGTTTCTGGGTCTTTCCCTGACTCACTCTCCACTTCTGCAGGTCACAGAGAAATGGTGAGGGCTCCACGTTGAGACCTGTTGATGGGCAAGCCATGCTGACAACATTGCATCAGCCTCCGAGAGTGGGCTTGATGCCTGCCATGTCACTGTTAGGGCCTTGTCTAGTCTGAAACGCTCTAGGGCTCTCCAAGTTTATCCATACTCTATTAGACAAGACCGTCAGGGGTCAGATTGTGGTTATCTTAGGGTTACATCGTGACCAAAAAGCAACTTGGAGAGCAAAGGGATATACTGAGAAGATATGTCCCTGAGTCATACAGTCCACTGAGAAGTATCAAGGCAGGATCTCAAACAGGTCAGGAACCTGGAGGCAGGAGCTGAGGCAGGTCATGGAGGGGTGCTGCTTACCAGCTCAGACCTCATGGTTTGATCAGCCTGCTTTCTTACAGAATCCAGAATCACTAGCCTAGAGATAATTCCCACCCACAGTGGACAGGGCCCTCCCACATCAATCACTAATTAAGAAGATGCTTTTCAGGCTTACCTACAGGGTGATCCTATAGAGGCATTTTCTCAATTGGGGCTCTTTCTTAGATGACTCTAACTTGTGTTGGGTTGATATAAAACTAGCCAGCACAGTGGGTGAAGTAATTTGTGTATGTTTATTTTTGTAGTGTTGGGGATGGAATTCACAACCTTGCGTATGCTAAGCAAGCCCTCTACCACAGAGCTACCTATACCCCTGGCTCAGAGAAACGACTTTTAACTGTGGATGCTTAATATCTTGTCTACTAGCATGTAGTATTTATTTAAACAGTACCTTTTTTAATCTAAAGAGAACTGCACACATATGATGAATGGCTAGTTTCATATTTTTGCATGTATGCAGATGTGTGTATGATCAGTATTGTTCAAATTTTCTCAAGTAAACTGGAAAATCTTGTCCCATTGGTTCACACCTTTAATCCCAGCACTTGGGAGGCAGAGGCAGGTGGATCTCTGTGAGTTCGAGGCCAGCCTGGTCTGCAGATTGTGTTTTAGGACAACAAGGGCTACACAGAGAAACCCTGTCGTGAAAAACAAAATGGGAGAGTGAGAGGGAGAGAGTCAAAGATAGATAGACACGGACAGGGACAGGGACAGAAAAATAGTAAATTTAACTTCCCCCGTCAATATTAGAGTTTTGAATCTGTGTCGACAAACAGGCGAGTGCTTGTCTTTACGGCTGCCATGTTTTTATCCCATGGTAGCACCCTCTTCTGTTTGTGTCTTCATTTGCCAATTGCAGTACCAACTATAGATAGTTGAAAAAAATTATACATATACTTGATGTACAAGTAGAATTGAAGGGTTAGATACTGTATTTTCTCCCTGTAGTTTCTGGTCTGACTCCTTACTTGGGCCTTTGGCCACTAAGTCACTTTGCCAGCTTCCTGGATGACGTGAGTGAGCTGGAGAAGAAATATTTAGGACTCATGGGAAGAAGTGAAAACTGATAGTGCTGTTTGCCATCTTGATATCAATTTCTCTGGCTCTTCAAGGACAACTGGGCTTGTAGAATCCCAGAGGACTTACTTGGGCTGAATTTGAGCATGTTTTTGTTTTCTCAAACTGTCTGCCTCAGCCCTGACCCTCCGCAGGTCTTTGCGATTCCAGGAATGAGCCTGGTGTTTATAAAGCAGCCCTTTTTTGAGTACTCACAGGCAGGGTGGCTCCAGAGAGGCTGTGCTCACTCAGGGGGAGCCTTCGACGAGGCAAGAGTGTGAGGGCATGCTCTCGAGATCCCCATGGTGCCAGGCCAAGGACGCATGTGCATGAGCATTCATAAGTGTCTCTACAAACCCGAGAGCCAATGGGGAGAAAGCATGAGGCCGAATACACTTACCCAAGGTTCTCTTGTTCCTTCCAATAGAAGAGGTCTCTTTTTCTCTTTACCAAGTGAGTCATTCAGGATAGCCTGCAGGAGAACCACAGGAAGATGGAACCCTGGGGATGCCAGTGTTTGAGGGCTCTTGTTTAAAATACAGATTCCTTGGTAGCCCAGGCTTGTTGTCTCTGGATCTCTAGGGCTTAGATCCAGGGCTATTCTTAGAGACTTCAGGTGATCTTTTGTGTGTGGTTTCATTTGGAAATGTTGACCTAGTCAAACTCCACAACTTACAGATTAGCAGTGCACTCGAGCCAAATCCTGCTTATCACCCAGCCTGGCATCACTCACAGCACCAGGGTTAGCAAATTCAGGGTCAGAACGTTGGTCCTCTGACCTGGAAGCCATCACTAGAACTGAGTCAGGCTTTGGAGTTCAAGGGCCTATGTTGCAAGAATCGAGGGATGGAGAGGATTCCTCAGCCAGGCAGTCACTGTCCTGCTCATTGTTTTTGGTGCATTGCTGTCCTGTACATGGATTTGGCTGTTTTCTGAATTCGTTAACACTCAGCTGGGCAGTAAGCAGGATGGCCCCTCAGGCTGGCGGATCTAGTGACTATGACAAAGCCATTTCCTTCTTCAAGCATGATTCTGAGAGCAGAGCTATCTGTTGAGGAGGAGCTGGACTGCTGGACGAGGGGAAATTCTTCTAGAATGTTGCAGTGGTGGTGGCAGTGTCTGAGAGATGCCAGGCATTACTTGACTGGGTTCATTTCTGGGAGCAAAGGGTGATAAAGAATGAGAGTTAGGGCAGAAGCTGGATGTTAGCAAAGAATAGATGGACCTACCAACCCAGAGGGGGTCACTCAGTAACTAAACTGGACTGTGTTCTGGGGCCAACTTATCCTATGACATTACTCCTCTGTTAAGGATTCAGGCACACCATACACCATTTGGAATTCAGGCACACTTTTGCAGTGTTCAGAATTCCGGCACCCCTGTGAACCGTTCTGGATTCCAGAGCCGAAGGCCACTGCTGCCTGCTGTCTTGGATATATTGGGAAAAAAGATGAGGGGGAAATACAATGTTACTTCAAAAGACTAAGGTCTTCAGGTTAAATATTAACTAAATAAACAAGTCGGACCCCCTTTCTCTCTTCTGGCTCCTTCACTTCCTGTGCATGTGCTAGGAAATGGCTGCCCACCCTGTAGGTTAGTGTGGTTGTGATCAGCCATCCAAAGGGGGTGGCTTCAAATTTTCACTGACACAATGTGTTTCCTATGTGTTTTGGGCATTTCCCCCTATATGCTGGGAAGCTCTGTGCTCCCCTCTGTGCTCCCCACTCTCTCTGTCGTTCTCCCTCCCCTTCCTGCTGTGCTCCCCACTCTCTCTGTCCTCCCCCTCCTGCTGTGCTCCCCACTCTCTCTGTCCTCCCCTTCCTGCTGTGCTCCCCACTCTCTCTGTCATTCTCCCTCCCCTTCCTTCTGTTTTGCATGAAATGTATTTAGGCAAGTTCCATCTTCACCAAAGACCCCTGTTAAGTAGCAGAGAGCTTTGTTCTTTAGATACATGTGGGATTTAAACAACCAGTCTAGACATGTAGTTCCGTGGTAGAGCATGCAGTTAGTGGGTCCAGGACTCTATACCCAGAAGCACAAAAGAAAAAGAGGACAACATCATGGACTTTAGGCTCCCACACAGGGTCTTTAATAAATATGCATATGTATGTATAACTAAACAAATAGGACCCTTCCTCTTCTGCCTCTCTTCCTATAGCATGTGCTAGGGAACAGCTGAGATAGATGAGTAATCGGTTTTAAGAAGACAGGTCTGGGTGCTGTCCCCAGCAACGCAAAAGGTGAGAAACGAAAACAAAAACATAGACTCCACACATCAGACGAAGAGTTTGATTCCAAGCACCCACACTGTGGCTCAAAACAGTAACTCCAGTTCTAGGGGATCCAAAATCCCCTTCTGGCCTCTGCAGATATCAAATGCGCATGCTGTGCTGACATACATGCAGGCAAAAAAAAAAAAAAAAAAAAAAAAAAGATGTACTTAAAATAAATAATAAAATCCACGGCAGAGAATACTGACGAACGGTCTTCTAATTAGTCTTTTCCCATGTATTTAATTATTCCGTTACTAGATATTAGCTACTCTTCCCCTGCACAGAGATAACCTTACATGACACATTCAAGAAATAGACCATCCATTTTGTATAAAACTTCACCCCCTCCCCAACACCCAGTAAAGAAAGTCTGGATGAGGATAGTAATAAAATAATGTCATGTTTAAAAAGCACACACAATTCCCGCTGTCTAGGCTTACAAGGTCAAACGAATTAAAGAGTCTGGCTAAAACTATGGAACTTAATTGGCTCTTGGAGTACTCTGCCCATTTGAGTTCAAGGATGATTGTCATGGATATTGGTAGAGAAGCTATCTGAGGAGGAGAAGGAGGAAATGGGCCAAAGTATGTGAGTTTAGATGCAGTTTTGGAGAGACAACAGAGGGGCCATGTGAATTCTGGGCCTAGCCAGGGCAGCTGGCCCTGCCTGTGGATTTTCCCGACTTACTGGCGTGTCTTCTGGTAGTGGTGAGGTCAATAAAGAAAGAGAATGAACCCTATCCTTGAATCCCAGTGGTCTCTCTGAGGATAGAGAGACTGACCTTCACCTTGGGGAGGCTGGGAACCTCGTAGGACAGACAGGAAGCCAGGTAGTCTCCCAGGAGAGAACTGCCCAGGCAACCGCAGTCTTCTCGGTCCATCAACGATCCCAGGACACTGCATGAACCTTAGGCTTTTCCGCCTTTGTGGGCCCTTCCATAAAAAAACATTGTAAAATGATAGCATCTAGCATATAAATGCAAGTATATCAGTATTAAATGTTAAGACTTCTTGACCTAAAAAGGTTGAATTTGTTTCTTCTGACCTTAATATTAACAAAACCACTTTCCAGACCCCTGTATCTGCTGTGTCTAATGGACAGGTTAGCCCTGCTTATAGTCTCCGAGTACATGTCATCTGAGAGTGCCCATGTCTTTGCAGATATGTCTCTAGAGTTGGCAGAGGGTGTTCTGGGCATTCAGTGTTGAACTGACCTTGAAGACTAAGCCAGGGGATTCTTTGTTGGCTACTGTCTCTGGTTTAAGCGCCCAGGAAGGCTTGGAGACCACAGATCCACAAGCCGAGTGGATTCCCTGGGAAGACCTGGGCCCTGTTCCATGGAGCTGTGGACTAGTGTGACTATGGGTAGAAGTGAGGTCGAAGGGAGTTAGCTATTGCAGGAGAACTTGGTCTACACTCTGTGGAGCGTAGTCATTTCTGGCCATTGGGGTAAAGACTGACCAGACAGTGTCATGATATTTCAAAGATTGGCTTGAGCTTATGGAGAGCTGTTAGTATTTGAGGTCTCAGGTTTGTTTGCTAAGGTTTGGCTCATTTCTGACTTCCTAAGCTTTTCTTAAGGTCTCTTGCCCTCTACCTCTGTATCTATCTAAGAAGGCAAGGGCCATGTTTGTAGTTAAGGTTGTTCCCAGCTGCACCACCAGTCCCAGAGAATGGGTCTGCAGGGACCTGATACTACAGAGGAAATCTGCAGCAAATATGGCGACTCAGTTT
This sequence comes from Grammomys surdaster, assembly GCF_004785775.1. Taxonomy (NCBI): domain Eukaryota; kingdom Metazoa; phylum Chordata; class Mammalia; order Rodentia; family Muridae; genus Grammomys; species Grammomys surdaster. The sequence goes on from NW_021621338.1 coordinate 2,547,214, forward strand.
CTGTTCTCTAAGGAACCTGGCAGGCAGCTGAGTAGGGGAGCTGGACCTTTGTCTGGAGCCCTTGGGTTTCCTCTCTTCCCATATCCCAGAACAGTGAAGGGACAAGGGATATGGGAGGAGCTTGGGGCCCGTTCCTGGGTCTGACTGAATCCAGGTAGGACAGGACCCCAGCTTTGATGCAAAGGTTAGCTTCCCCTATGGCTGTTACCGGGGCTGCTGGAGTGGAGTTTAATTTTGCTTAAGTTATGGTCAATCCCTTGCTCCCCAGCAGCCATGGGGAGTTAGTCTTTCTAGAAGAAATAATTTTTCAGGTCTCAGGCAGTTTGTATAAGTAGCTCGGCATGAATAGCTTTGGGCAGATTTTTGTCTTTAACTGTGTATACCTGATTCCTTCCCTTTCATGAAGTCCCAAGGGCATCACCTTCAGTATAGTTATTTGGGCTTTAAGACATGGATGTCCTTAGGGGCTGCTGGTGGGTGTGGACTTGTTTGCCTGATCTACCCTAAGAATGAATATATTCACATTCTCTGCCTCCCTACTTCCCTCGAATGCCACCCTACTTCCCTTGAGATGCCATTGCCTGTACCCCAGGCTGGCCTTGAACTCACAGATAGCCTAGGATGGCCCTGAACCTCTAAGCCTCCGTCTTCTACTTTGGGATTATAGGCATGTGACACGACAGCCCTGAACACTTGTTTGTTTGTTTGTTTTTTTTAGTGTCCTCTACCTTTAATACTCCTGACACTGTTCACATACTATTTCTTTTTCATTAAAAAAATTGTGTGTGTATGAATGGTGTGTGTGTGTTCATGTATGGGGTGCAGACATGTGCCACAGTGTGTGTGTGGAGGTCGTAGGCCAGCTTTGGGTGTCAGTCTTTGAGGTATGATGTCTGATATCACTTGCTTAGGCATGCACCAGACTAGCTGACCTATTAGTCCTGGGGATTCTCCTGCCTCTGACTTCCATCTTGTCCCACTGGTGTTGGGATCTCAGGCACACATTACTGTGTCTGGCTTTATGTGGGGTCTAGGAATCTGAATGCAGGTCTTCGTGCTCACATGGCAAACACTCTTACCTGAGACCTCTCCCTTGTCCCCTGGACACCAGATGTCCAGAAACCAGGCTTCCTGGAGCAATTGTGTGGTGAACTGGCAAGGTTCTTGTGCAATGGTTCTCCCTGGGTTGGAAGTGAAAAATGCCAAGCCTTTTCAATTTGGGCACACAGCAATAGTTCTTTGATGCTCAGAATCTTTTTTTTCCCTTTGCTTCCTGATTGCAAGTTAGCAGATAACTGGGGACAGCGTCCATCATTACAGTGACAGCTGACAGTGGCATGATGTCTCTGTTCCAAGTCAGCATCTAACTGTGTCACCTCTAACATAGCTCTGCTCAGTTCTGTGAGCCGTCAGGGAGCCATTTACATGGAAGAAAGCCGCGGCTCAGAGAGGTGATGTGCAGGGACCCTCAGCTGATACAGTGAGACAGCAGGGCTCAGCTTGAGCACCGAGTTCACGAGTACAGCTTCTCTAAATGCTGCTGAGCCCAGTGAGAGCAGGACAGGTATCAGATACAGAGAAGGGAAGGGAAGAGAAAGGTATAGAACAAATTTCTATTGGTGGCTTTTGGATGCTAGGACACCTCAGCAACAGCAGGTGCAGCTATTAACACTGGTACCCAGTTCTGTACCTGGCATGGGAGAGCTGACCCCTCCCTTAGCTGAACACTATCTAGTTTCTATCAACTTAGACAGGGCAGTACACCTTACCTTTTGCAGTTACTGCTGGCTCTTTCCAGTTTGTAGCATTGCCTAGAAGGGGGACCCGTGGTGCTCTCTATAGTGTGTGGACTTCTCTATACTGAGGAACTATGTGCCTGGAATTGTTTCTATTAAAAGTTATCCCATTTGGAGGTGGAGACTGTAAAGTTTTTGAATGAGCATCAGAAGCTGGGCAGAGTGGTGAAAAATTTGTTGGAAACCTCCCTATGCATACACCTAGATTTTTTGCTTTGTTTTTGAGACAGGATTTTGCTGTGTAAGCCTTGCCTTCCTGGAACTCACTCCGTAGACCAGCCTGATGTCTAACTCACAGAGATCTACCTGCCTCTGCCTCTCTAGTGCTTGGATTAAAGGTGTTGTGCCAGCATGGGCTGGCTTCCCCTAGTTTTTTTTATTAGGACTCTGTGGGCTTGTGGCTCTGGACAACTGGGGTGAGGCTAAGGTACCTTGACTTTTAGAACATACTGGGACTTGTCCCCCTGGTCACACAATTCCCAATCTGTCACCCTACCCAGAGACATGAGTCATCCAGGCCGAGACTGGGAATTAGGGGCTGCTTTTAGAGTCTGCTGCACACAGAAGGTTCTAAGACAGTCTGAAGAGAGTGAATGGCCGTTCTGTAGCGGATAGCTTGATCAGGTTTCATGCCCTGTGAGAAGCTGAACCTACAGAGGTAGAGAAATCATACACAGTTCCTGTATTGGGACCTCTCAGTGGGATGGGCTGCAATGACTTCAACACAAATAAAAGGCAATGTGATTAGTACCATAGCAGCCTAGGCACAGAAGACAGCCCTTTTCATCAGGGAGGGGTGAGCAAATGAGTCGTGGAGGCTAATTCTCACTGGCAGGTGGCTGTCTGCCTTAGAGTCCCTTGCCAGCCATGCCACAGACCAGGGATCTTGTGGTAGTAGGTTTTTAAACCTTAACTAGTCTGTCATGATCAGACCATAAAGGAAGAACTTAAACCTGGGATTAGTTGGTGAGTGTGGTATTTTCTGATGGATCCAGGGATGACTGTTGAGGGCCTTGTGGCTGACTTCGTACTTGTGGAGTCCTTCGGTACTCCTCTGTCTCAGCTTGGAGGGTGAGGGAAGAACTGAATTTGGATTTCCTATTTCTCTACAGTCACACAGCTTGAGTTCAGCTCCTGATCCATCACTTAACAGGGATGTGATCTTGCTCAAGCGACAGGCTTCTGTGAGCTTCAGTTTCTCTGTGTGTGAAAGATAAAGGGATTCGAGCAGAACCTTTTTGTCCGTTTATCACTATGCTCAGATGCCCCACGGAAGCTTCAGGGGAGGAATGCTTTAGTTTGGGGGATAGTATCAACACTTCTTCATCAAGAGGGAGGCAGTGCTGGTGGGCGGTGGAGGCTTGTCATATCTCAGTCTGAACCAGAGAACAGACTGGGATCTGGAAGCAGGATGGGCCATGATCCTTGAAGTTCCTGCAGTCACTCCCCTTTGCCCTCCGGGCTCCACAGCCTACCTAAACAGCGCCACCACCTGGGGAGCAAGAGTTCAAGTCTGTAGAGCTTTTTACAACCAACCTGTGTTATCACCTACGGAGTGAGTTGTGGAGCACAGGCCCCGGGCACATGGTTGTCACGCTTTAGCTAATAGTCTTCTCCTTTACTGTAGCCACCCTCCTCAAGGAGGTTAGGGTTCTGGGAAGCTGACTCTGAAGCGTCTCCTCTTTTCTCTGCAGACAGTGATGATGACCACTCTGAGGGAGGCCTGGTGGAGAACCACGTGGACGGGACCATGAACATGTTGGGAGGTGGCAGCAGCGCTGGCCGGAAGGCCCTTAAGTCAGGCATGAAGGAGCTGGCTGTGTTCCGGGAGAAGGTCAATGAACAGCACCGGCAGATGGGGAAGGGTGCCAAGCACCTCAGCCTGGAGGAGCCCAAGAAGCTGCGTCCGCCTCCTGCCAGGGTCAGTGGAGGGTTGGGGTCTGATGGGGGAAAGAGGGTGTGATGTCACACCGTGTCCCACGTGCCCTTGAACCAACAAACAAGCAAAAACCTAACAATGCCATTGACATATTTGTCGATCTTTGATCTACGTGGTGCTTCTGTCTCAAATGGATTGAACATGGTTTCTGGAAATCTCTCCTAAAACCTTCATGTTTCTGTTTGACTTCGGGGCACTGGCAGAGAAACCCAGAAGTGCAAATGAAGCCTGTTCTCCTTTGGGGTGAGCTTTTCCCCAGCTCAGCTTTACTTTAAGGGAATGGAGCTTGGGCCATTGGCTAGGGTAACCTCGGGTGCAGCATTTGAGTTGAGTTGGGCTATAGATAGATTCCAGGGATGACGTCTGAATTGGATTGGGCTGTGGCTTCAGGTATAAATTCTGATCTTTTAAGTAGAGCCCGCTTTGATTTCTTATGGATGCTGTCAGAGCTAGAAGAGAGTAGTAAACATTCATAGCCATGCGCCTTTCTGGAGGGATGAGATGAGCACAGTGGGGTTAGTTGCCACTGTTGCTGCCCTACTAGAGACTCTTGGTGTTGAGGGAATCTCTTCCCCCATGGATATGGCAGTCTGTGAGGCCTTGTCTAGTATCAGTGTTCTGTGGGCTCCTTTTTCTCACGCTCGGTGTTCCTTTTGTGCCTTCAGACCCCTTGCCAGCAGGAGTTGGACCAGGTCCTGGAGCGGATCTCCACCATGCGCCTTCCGGATGATCGGGGTCCTCTGGAGCATCTCTACTCCCTGCACATCCCCAACTGTGACAAGCATGGCCTGTACAACCTTAAACAGGTGAGTGTGGGTGCTAACCTGGGCTAGGGAGGCCCTTCCTCACCCCCTCCCCCCCGCCCCCAGCCCTGTTGTGCCTGGTCTGTGCTTCACCTGCTTATATAAGCCCTGGAAGCTAAGAGCTGAGCCTAGATGCAGGCATCTGTAACCAGAAAGATGGCACATCAGCTCCCGGAGGCTTCCCTCCTTGGCCTCAGGTGGGTCAGGTCTGATTGGATTCTCTCAGCTGCCTTCTATCTGTGCTTGGTGTCTGTCAGGAAGGAGTGCCCTGGAGAACTGAGAGAAGTAGGCTTAAACCTAAGCCAGTATATCTCCCTGAGGTACACCTGAGAGCTGCACCCGGCCCTCCTCTGGAGGTTGTCACTTGATAGCTTTCGTAGGGATCTACTGTTTGCATTTCTCCCTTTTCCTTCCCCTCCCCCTTCTCCTCCCTTCCCTTCCCCTTCTTTCCCTTGCCCTTCTCCCTCCCCTTCTCTCCCTTCCCCTCCCCTCCCCTCCCCTTCCTTCCTCTCCCCTCCTTTCCCTTTTCCTCCCTCCCCTTCTCTCCCTTCCCCTCTCCTCCCCTTCTCTCCTTTCCCTTCTCCTCCCTTCCCTTCTCTGTATCACTGCCCTGGCTGTCCTAGAACTCACTCTGTAGGCCAGGCTGGCCTCTACTTTACAGAGCTCAGTCTGCCTCTTCTCCCAAGTGCTGGGATTAAAGGTGAGCACCACCACCATCTGGTTTACAGTGTGCATTTCTAAGCCTCTCCTATATGTTGCTAATGGTCCATGAACTATATTCTTGGACTCACCAGTTTAACCATTGGTTAAGTAGCCTCTCTGGTGTCCAGGTATCTCAAGAGATGGAAGATTGGGGATAAATGCTGAACATATAGTTATAAGCCTAGTCAGTAGCAGCAAGAGTTAAGGACATTTAAGTAAGCTCCCAGAAGCCTTTGCTCTCCTTCTTCTCTGTACGTATACATCCTTTTATGTGTCCCACCCCTCACTTGCTTCTCCACCTCACAACCTCTTATAGAAGAAGAAATAGGGTAAGAAGAACCGGTGTATTTCCTTTAAGAGGGAGGAGAAGGGATGGGGCAGGGGTGTAGTTGGCAGGAGTGGGGGAGCCGTGGAGGGAGTTGGGGTTGGACTGTCACCATGTTAGTTAGTAAGCAGTTCTCACTTACTTTAGAGCTGAACTGAGAGCACACAGGATGCTCTAGGGTGCTATAGCAAATATAGATGCCAGGTTTTAACAGGGGGGATCTTTTGGGTATGGGGTTTTACAGAACTCTCCTGGTGATCCTACTGGCTGGTCGGGGTTGACTTAAAGAACACATGTATGGAGCCAGGGGCTCGGGTACAAGACTGTACTTCTACTCTCTCTTGGGTCTTCCTCAATTCCTTCATCATGCAGGCATCTGGCCCAGCCTGATAGGATGCCAGTGTTAAAAGCTGTCTGTCTTTCCAAGTGTAAGCTAATTACTTCAGGTGGAACTCGTATGAAATAACGGTCATGTCTAATGAATATCGGATGTATTGAACCTCTTGAGCCACCATACCTGTTCATGATAGCCCTTACGCAGCTTATAGGATCAGGGACCCTGGATGGCAACACCTGGAGGTTGACATTCACCTTTCTACTTAGATCCAAGCTGAATAAGTTGGCTACTTGGCCAATAGCTAAGTTGATTCCTAGAATACAGAGTATAGACCATTAGCAACACACAGGAGCTTCTTACAAATGCAAACTATAAGCCATGGTGCATGCCTTTAATGCTAGGAGGCAGAGGCAGGGGGATCTCTGAGTTCGAAGTTAGCCTGGTCTGCAGATCGAGTTCCAGGACAGCCAGGGCAAGTCACTTAACGAGTTTTTGCTTCTGTTTCAGCCATAGAGTTAATGGTCCCTAATACACAAAGTGGCTGTGTGTATTCTGTGTATAAATGTGACTCCGTGCCAGTAGGTGATTGGAAGAACTTGCTCACAGTGAGCCTGGCACAGTCTCTTGTGGTGTGAGGGTTTTCATCTTAGACCATGGCTGAACTCTATTCTGGGGTCTCCCACAGGAGCTGAGTCATTTCTTGGTCTTTGTCTCCAACAGCCTTGGTGATGGGCACAGCCTCTGGGCCTATGGTATCAGCTTTCTCTGCTTGCTTGTTGGCCATGCAGAAGTTTAGGGCCACCTGTACAAGAGTCTGCTTTTGACAGCTGCCAAGTTCTCACTCATGGGTGGGACAGGGCCTCTGTGCAGTAAAACCCAGTGCCTGGGAACTGCATTCAGCCCTGGGCTCGGTGAGGGAGAAGCTGAGGAGGCTTAGTGGGACTCTTCATGTCCTCTTCTTACCTTTCAGTGCAAGATGTCTCTGAACGGACAACGTGGAGAGTGCTGGTGTGTGAACCCCAATACCGGGAAGCCAATCCAGGGAGCTCCCACCATCCGGGGAGACCCCGAGTGCCATCTCTTCTACAACGAGCAGCAGGAGACTGGTGGGGCCCACGCCCAAAGTGTGCAGTAAACCACAGCCAGTCTGTGCCTGACTTCCCCACCCCGAACACCAGCAGAAATGGAGGGCGTCACTGACGGGGGTGGAGGAGTTCCCAGTTCTGACACATGTATTTATATTTGGAAAGAGACCCACACTGAGCTCAGAAGCTCCCCTCCTCCCCCCAGCGGCTATTAACCTGTACCTCTGTTCCTGCTTCTGTTAGAAAGGGGAAGGGTGGTACTGGGGGTGCTGGGTACAGGCTTGGGAATGGGGAAAGAAATTTTTATTTTTGAACCCCTGTGTCTCTTTTACTTAAGATTAAAGGAAGGAAAAATAAAAAGTGTGTGTCTTACTTGAGTCTTTGGGGTGTCTCTGGATCTGCTAAGCCTCATGTCCTTGTTCCTAACACCTGGAAACATGGGGGGATGTCACTATTTCCGTCTTACATGGGGACAAGAAAAATGCTTCTGTACCCAGACCCAGGCCTGTGGTGGAACCCAGGATTCTGCTGTACTAAGGACCTCTAGTTGACTCTGCAGGAAGTGGGTGGTATGAACAAGAGCGTAGGTCTTCTTCCTCTGTGCAGCATCCAGCGGACACAGGACACACAGCCTGCAATCCCAGCGTTCAGATCACTGAGGCAGTAAGACTGAGCGTCTAGTCTAGCCTGGGCTACACAGCATATAAACATCTACACAAAGCAACATCAGTAAAAAGCTTCAGATGACGTTGCAATGGGAGCTGGGAAATGGGGGACACTGAAACTGGGATTCTCTTACCCCCAATATAAGGGGTTTTAAGCTGTCTTAGGGGTTTCCTTTGCTGTGAACAGACACCATGACCACAGCAACTCTTATAAGGAAACATTTAACTGGGACCGGCTTACAGTTCAGAGGTTTAGGCTGTTAGGTGGGAAGCATGGTGGCGTGTAGGCAGGCAGACATGATGCTGGAGAGATAGCTGAGTTCTACATCTGGATTCAGAGTCAGCAGGAAGAGAGTGAGACACTAGGCCTGAAACCTCACAGCCCACCCTAGTGACACACTTCCTCCAACAAAGTCACACTCACGCCACACTCCAACAAGGCTGCCCCTCCTAATACTGCCACTCCCTATGGGCTCCCAAGGAAAGGCTGATGACCTTGTTTTCTGGGCTTGTTCAGAAAGGTCACCCGGAGCTTTCAGAAGCTGTTCCCGTAGTAGCCGGAGTGACTGGCTCCATATCAACATATCAGTCAGATTCAAAGTCAATGTGGATAATGTGGCTGAGGCTGGGCGGTGGTTATGCACATTTCAGGCAGATCTCTGAGACCAGCCTGGCCTACAGAGCAAGTTCCAGGACAGTCAGGATGATACCATGGCTCTGTCTCAAAAAAAGAACAGAACATGGGCAGAGAGACTGGAAATGGAGTTAGGGTACAGGGTGGGGGAGCTATTTGTAAAGCAATGAGTAGCAGGGTTCTAACACGATTTGTTTGCACTGGAAACCCCAGTGATGTCCAGGGACTCGCCTCACCCTCCGACCGTGGGCCATGGGGAAGGCAAACAATTTTCCTCCCTGGTCCAAGGCTGAGCTCGACTTCAGTCTGCACCTGACCCCTCTGGCTGTGGGCCTCTCTAGTGGGTAGGCTCAGTCCCTTCAGACTCATCATCCAGCACATCCAGAAGTGGCGAGGGACACCTGGGACCTTGGGCAGGTGCCAGAACATTAGATTCCTAGAGAACATACCCTGTCAGGAAAAAAGCTACTTCAGGGTGCGTGGAACAGCGGGTGCCCTGCTGCCTCCAGATACGGGAATTCAACTAAGTCCCATGATGCCACGCATAAAAAGCAGTTACCAGTTTTCATTTTACAGTTGAGACAAAGGTTTCCAGAAGGCCCTGTTGCTTAGGATCAAGGTTGCTGCTCATTTCTGGGTAAAGCAGTCCCTTTGGGCAATTTTCCTCTGGACCTAGAAGGGATGGTTTAATCTTCAAGGATCAAGGTCAAGCCTGAGGAGGCTGCTGGGAAGCAGAGGGATATTTCAGGGTTATCCTTGTGCTACAGGCCCTCAGGAGATCCTTCGTGCTTAGGTTCTTTCCAAACATTTTGTGAAAAGCTCCTGATGCTGCCACAACCTGCTCTGCTCACTGCTAGTCCCCTGTTCGGTGAAAGAGGGGGCTACCTGGGTGGAGCTATTATTGACTATGTTCCCAGTCACTCATTAGAGGCCCCTGGAGTTTAAGCGTGACCATTGTTAAACACTGAGGCAATCCTGCCCCCATGTGGCATATTGTAGAACTGCAGCCAAACTTATTTTGGCCCTTCAGTTAGTTAAATGGTTAAAAGGAGGCCCAGGAACCTAGAATAAGTCAACTGGAGGTGCTCCCTCATAAGAAGGATTCTCAAGATCTCCCACAGACTTCCAGAATTAGGGGGTATGGGAACAGGGACTGATAATCTTGATATATACCTCTCGTATGATTTCTAGGGAAGTCTGGTGACATAATTTGCAGGACCTGGGACAATATGAAGCCTTACTAATATGTGTTCTTATTAAGAACTTCAAGGCAGTAATAGGAAAGTGCACCAAAGACAGTGCACCAAAGCATTAAGCTCTGGCTGATGCCATAGGTACATGTTCACAAAGCTGGCCCTTCCCTGTGCCCTCTGGACTTGCAGACACCCTGCTGTAGCTGACGCATCTGCTAAGTGTATCTTTGGTACTACGATGTGCTAGGAACACTGGGAAGAACTTGCTTGCCCATGATTATGAATTGTATGACTTTGTGCATATTTCTAATTTCTATACACCCTTTAAAACCTCAGCTTTAAGTACTGAGATGATGTCTATCTGAAAGAACAGCTTACAGGGTAGAAGACCATTTCTGTCATACAATAAGTATTGGTTAAATGTAGTAATGGCTGGATCCTAAGTTGAGTGATCAGTATTTATGCTTGTACAGTGGTGAGCAGCCATGTGTGCTGTCGCGGAAGGCATCTTGGGGTGGTAATGGACAGTTGTGATGAAGAAATAGAAATTAAAGGAAATGTGTGTGTGAGCGCGTGCACGCGCATGCGTGCACATGTGTATGTTTTCTAAAGAGTTGGGTTCAAAAAGAAGGAGCAGCACATGGAAGGCCTTCATGCCTAAGCTACACCCTGAGCCTGGAGGCTTCCACATGGCTGAGGACTTGTGTGTCATTCATAGGGTGCAGGCAGCAGAAGGACAGGTGAAGAGGAATTGTGGAGGAACACATCCGCAAGGATGTGGGTGCCTTGCTGAGGGATTTGAAGCTGCAAGATAATTTAGGCCAAGGGTGGTAAGACTAGATAAGTGCTTGGAAATCTAACTGTGGCTGAGAAGTCTACCTGAGAGGAGGTGTGGAGAGGAGGGGTGGAGTTAAATCCATCGTGCAGAACTGAACATGATCCAAACGAGGACGAGGGAGGACCGTGAGAGTTGTCAGGGAGCAGCTGACTGCTGGGAGCATTGGCTGGAAAGCTAAGTGGGGGAGTCTGGACTGATACCTAGGGGTCAGACACGGACCGGACCGCTTGGTGGATGTGATGACATCATCGGAGACAAGGGAGTTCTGGGACTCAGAGTGTGGCTTAAGTGAGTTGAGGCAAAAGGAGGAACTGAATAGGGTAACAGAGCCACATGGTCTTGGACCAGCTGCCTGCCATCCACTGAGGATGGGAGAGAGAATGGTGCCCAGGCTCCAGTCCAGTCTGTAAGTGTCCATGATCTGAACGTGCCATGTGGGTTACGCCTCCTGATCATGAATTGTGCAGAGTGGTCAAGAGGCAGAATGGCCAGAGGTTGTGAACAGGAGTTAGACAACGAAGCCTATCAAGGTCACACTAGGGCCTGCGGAGCCAGGAGGAATGTGGAGCCGGTTGGGTCCATGTGGCTCTTCGGAGGTAAGCCCCAAGGACAAACAGCTGGGAGGAAAACCCTGGCTCCTACTCCCTTCAGACATTGCATGGGCAATAGTAATCATAGGATGAGCAGTTTCTGATGGAAATGCCAGAAGACTCTCCCAGGTGTTCTAGCATCGCAAGCCACCCACGCTCCCTCCGCTCACCCACGCGCCCTCCGCTCACCCCACCCACTTTCAAAGCACCTGTTTCTTCTCTGCAGCACCGCCTGCACCTTCTACACGTCACTTTGACCTAAAACATGGTGTTTGGGTCTCTGGCTCTGTGACCTGGAGGGCTGAGAAGCCTCCGGGAAGACTTTTGATGGCTTCCAGAGGACCAGTGGACAGTGAGAAACAAGGCCCCACTTACCATGTGACTTCAAGGTCTGGACACTAGCTCTCCTGAGAGCCTCAGCATTGAGTAGGGGCAAGAATGGATGGTCCATCACCGGCTGTGTGAGTCCTGCTAGGCCTGGTGTGTGTGTGTGTGTGTGTGTGTGTGTGTGTGTGTGTGTGTGTGTGTTTGTGGTTAGTGACAGACTTAAAGAGCAGAGTTTGAGAATGAACATGGGCCATGGAGAACTAGCAGAGCCCAAGGGCTGCAAGAACCTGGTAAGGAAGGCCACAGGGAAACCAAGGCAAAGGGTGTGGTTGAATCTGAGCAGTCAAATCCACAGCTTTGCTTTGCCTTGGGTATAAACCAACGTAGAGGTGCCAGGGAGGGACCAGAAGTGGAAGGCCGGAGGTAGAAGTCACCTGGGTCAGAGGTTTCCACGCACATTAATAACTTGTAAAGGACTAAGGAAAATTCTAGAAATGTCTCCTTTAGCATTCCCTCCAAGGAGAAGAGACTCATGATTTGTCTAAGGGTGGGTTAGACTACTTTGTGCACCAGCAGTGGCGGATATTAAATTATGGCAGAACACATGTGTGCTTACGGTTCTGTGTGCTTTATGTCTAATTTGGTTTCTGGAGCCTTTCAAAAGCTCTGTAGGGCTGAACCCACGGTGCCTGGATACAGAGAGTTCAAGGAGGTGGGAGCTTGGGGTGAGTGAAGGATCGGCTGGAGTTGGGGTACCCTGTTAGCCTTCCTCCTTTCAGGGATCCACTGGAGGACACACACTGGGTTGGATTCTCTCCTTCCCCTCCTGTTGGCAGCCTGGGTGCTCACAGAGCCCTCTGCCCCAGGAGGAAGGCGATGCAAGCTAACTGAATGCATACTTTTATTAAATAAATGCTTTGTCACGACAAAAGACAAAGATCAAGGAGTAACATAAATTATAAGTTGAATAAATAGAGTACAGCAATCTTCACTTTGTAATAAATTGTGAGATCGTCCAGGTTTTTCTTTTTTATTTCTTTAAGTACAAAATACTAAAGAGGAGGAGAGCTCTTCCACATCGGGTTGATTTTCTTCCTACTTTTTTTTTTCACAAACTGGTTTGTTGTTTAATTTTTTTCCATCCGTTTCACCAGTAAAAAGTATAAGCCTTTTTTTAAAAGTCGAAAACAAAAAAGAAGAGAGAACAGAGCTATGGTGTCTGAACGTAACACTACAAAGAGCTACAGTAATATGTGCTGTGGTTATTGCTGTTGTAAAAAAACAAACAAACAAACAAAAAAAGAAAACAAAACAAAAACCAAAAACAACCGGTAGGCGTCTCGGAATCTGAAGGAGTCTTGTCTGAACTGTGCTATCCGTGTGACAGGCTATTGTGTGACAGTGATGGTGTTGGAGATGGGGGTGCTGAGGCTAGTGACTAGGGACCAGAGAAGTGGGGTGAATGGATGTGGGGTGATGAGGGACCCCCTTCCCCTCTGACCTTCTACCTTCCTTTTCCCCATCCAGAAAGACTTAGGGAGGAGGTCAGAGTCTGTGAAGTGGTGAAAGTCTATACTCCGTTAAAAAAAAAAAAAAAAAAACCAAGAAAGTCTGCTCAAAGAAATGAGAACCTAACAGGGAAGAGAGGTGGGGTAACAAGAGTGCAGGACACGTTGCACTTTAGTGGTTTAAAAATGAAGACAGTACAACCCCTAGGCTCCTTGGGTAGAGGCTGACAAAACCTCTTTCCCTTCTACTGGGTTTTACATCATAGCCTCCTTTCTCTTGAAAGCCAGAGGGCTACAGGGTCTCTTCTCCTTGGCTTGCTCCTCTCTCAAGCTGTAAAATTTCACCTAGAGTCCTCTAGGGTTCTGAGCAGAAGGACTGCTGCCCTGCCTGGGATAGGCAGGTGGTTTGGAGGTTGCCATGGCAACCCTTGGTGGTCGGAGAAGGATGAGGAGGATGTTACCATGGAGATAACTCATGATTGGGAAAGGGTCTGGGTCTTGGAAGGAGAAGAGGAGTGAGCACAGACGGCCTCCTAGGTCTCCTGTGGGGTAGATGTTCCCAAGCCTGGTCTGTTTAGGCCTGGTCGTCAGAGGAACACAGAGTCTTTTATTCTCCAGGTTCCCTGCTTTGTTCTGGCTGGTCAAGACTGGCTGGGGCGGAGAATAGGTCCTGGTTAGGCCTCTCTCAGTTACCTGGCAGTAGAGGGGGAAGAGAGCTATCTTTTCCACTGCTTGAGTGAGGCATTTGTCAAAAAGGGGGTGGGAAGAAGCCTTCTATGGGTGAGTGGAGTTGGGGACAGGCAACACTTAGACCTATGGCTGTGGATAAAGCCAACGTAGAGGCCTCTAACGGAGCTAAAGGCTAGCCTGGAGCCAAAAGCTTCTTGCTCAGGGTATGATGGGACCATTGCAAGCCTGCCTTCTCCCCCCGTAACATGGAGAAGAGCATCCTTCTTCTCTTGATGACCCCATTTCCGTGATCTCTGTATCCTGGGTTCAGCCAGATTTCCCGTTTGGAAGGTTTAGTTCCATCTGTCTGTTAAAGGCAAGCTTCCTCTAGGAAGAGACTTGCTGTCTTAGACATGCCTCTGCGTATAAGCAGTGAGTACACTCACAAGTTTGGGGGAGGTAGGCCGAACTGGGGAAGGCCGTCTGTCTATACAATGCCCTCCATCTGTGGCTCACAACAAAAAGCCCATGTAAGAGGCAGAGGCTCATTCAAGGTCCAGCAAGTAGCGGGGTAAGGAGAACACTCCTCACAGGTGTTAGCTCCAGGCCTGGGAGGGGCAGTGAGTAGGCAGTTCCTGGCTCAGTCTTTTCTTGGGGGCAACAGTACCCCAGTATCCACTTGGCAAATCCCAGTCAGATGACTGCTCAAGATCCAGAGAAATAATGGCAGGAAGATGAGACGTATGGAGAAGGTTTAGGATACTGGCCTAAGATACACTGAAGTTCGAGTTGGGGCTGGGGATGTTGTGCAGGGTGACGGGTGTACTGACCCTGCAGGTCTGGTAAGTCCTTCTACTGCCATCCCCATCAGGCCCTTTGTCTTATGAAGATTAACTGCCTCTTTTATTCCCAGCCAACTGTCTTGTCCAGGCAACAGGAGACATCCCCTTCTAGTAGCCATCCACGTCCTATGAGTCGACGTACGCTTGTCTCTTTGCTGTCCCTTTGGTTGCTCCACGTTGCGTGTTGGAGGGGGCCTCTACTATGCCATGCCATCAAGAAAGAGCAAAGAGCTGTGTCCACAGCAAAAAAGGAGCCTCCTGTACCAATGTCCTAGTACCCTCTCCTGGCAGGCTATCTTCAGTCTTCAAAGACAGTCCTAAGCCCTTTGTTAAACACCCCTTTATTGCAGAAGCCAGTGGGCCATGAGATCAGGCTGGTAAACATGAAGACCCAGGCCTGAGTTGTCCTGGGCTTTCTACCATCCTCCATTCCAGGGAGGATGTTTGGGTGGGGCAGAGCTGATGAAGCACTTGAAAGAGTCTTTGGCCTCAGTCCCTCCTTGGGGAGGCAGAAGTTGAACTGAAGTTGTGCTCTCTTCCCAAGGCATCCTTTTCACCCTTTAACACCCAGTCAGGCTATGGATCCTTGTTTCCAACCGTGCATCTTAAGTCTGGATTAAAGTCTGCCTCAATTACCCACCATCTGGGCTCTGTGACTTGAATTGAGTTCGCTCAACCTCAAAGCTCCTTCCCCCCATTTTCCTCTCAAATCCCACAGAGTTTATTAGCTGGGAGACACCACGGAAAATTCTCTTGGCATTTCCCTCTTTCTGTCTCATTCTTGTTCCTCCCAGACCTCATCTCTGCTCCATCTTCTGTGTCTTTCTGTGAAAGACTTTCCCCCCACCCTCCACTTCCTCCTCTTCTGTCATCTCTCATGTTAGTTTCTCTCTGATCTGTCAGCCTGGCAACTGAGGGAGGCTTTCAAAATGCAGTTTTAAAAAAAATGCAGATAGACAAGAAGGCCTGAGCAGGCCAGTGGGTGGAAGATGGATCTGGTAGGTTTCTCTGCGTGCTGTAAGACAGTTACTTTCCGAGGGCTGGAAGGCTGACATGGGGTGACCTGGGCTGCAAGTTGATGCACCTTGGGTGCTGGCAGCTACCTGGTGGATACATTTCAACAGAGGTTGGGAATCATAAGAAGATCTGATTCGGTGCTCCACAAAAGAGCCACACATGTAGCTTATGAGACAAGCTGCCCAGAAGCAGGCCAAGCTGGTGTTCTGGGTTGTATTAGTGAAATACGGATTTTCCCAGAATGAGGAAGATCTTCAGTGCCCTAAAAACTACTTCAAAGAGGTAATGCAAAACTTTGAAAGAAAGGGAAAGGGGGAAAAATAAAGAAAATAGATTTATATGCCTATATAAGTCTACATGGAGCCTTGTAGGTGAATACAAGCCCCTTCCATTTCTCCGCCTATCCTTCTCCTCCACAGAGGCTGCTGGGCCAACTCTGAGTCTAGTGAAATTAAGGGCCAAAGCCACATGCTTCTGAATGCTTGTCACCCTGGAAAATCAAGTCTTTCCAGTGTTGGGGGTGCATACTGATTTCTTAAAAAAATCTCCAACAAGAGTAAAATTTTCTTTGTTTTTAAAGGGATGGAATGCATTTTAGTCTTTATAAATTTGGGGAAAAAACCACCCTGCACTTGGGTAAGAGGAGAGGAGGGTGAGGGGTCTAGCCATCCACACTGCTGGCTGGAGGAAGCAACAGACCCGAGAGGCACTGACATGCCTTGTTTCTTTTCTCCTTTTGACCAATCTAAACTGGGTGTCACTGAATGCCACACTTTTGAGTGCCCCAACCTTTCTCTGACCCCAGGCTAGAGCTGAAAGCAAAGAACAGATCCAGCCCTGGTTGTGGCGTCCTTCCTGCCTTGCTGTTTCTGTCTTTTCTCTCTAACCCTACCAGTCCTTCCTTCTTCTCTACTCCAACGCTTTCTTCCCATTTCTCGCTCCTTCTTGCTCCTTCTCTTCTTCCCTTCTCTGTCCGTTCAACTTGCTTCAAAAAGGAATACATTTCCGGGGTCATGGTGGGAAGTGTCTCCTTAACCCTTGCTAGAGATTCCGAGGTCCTCAGTTTCCTCAAATATATATGTATATATATTTCCCCTAAATGAGATGAAATGAGTGACGTCCTGGGGTGGAGGGAGGCTCTGGCTGGAGTTGGGGCTGGGGGGGTAGGAAAGGGGGAGGGAGGGAGGGGACGCGTCACTCAACGTTACTGCTGTCGAAGGCGTGGCACTGAAAGTCTCCATCCACGTACTCCATGCCTGGTAGCTTCATCCCGTACTTGTCCACACACCAGCAGATGCCACGTTTGCGGCCACGAGAAGGCTTGCACTGGGAAAGAGGCAAGGAGCAGTGAGATACCTGTACCTGAGGCTCTCTTCTTGTCTGACTCCCCCCACCCCGTGCTTGAGGGTTAAAAGGGGTACATCTTTAGCCAACTCTTGGGGTTTTGCTGACTCCATTTCATGGGAGGACCCAAAGAAAATCGTTAGTTCAGGCATCTTGCCCTGGGGTAGGTCTTGCAGTCCCCCTTTTGTTATTCACTTTGGGACTACCAATCTCACCTTCTCCAGGAATCCTCAACAGAGGACCTTGGTCATGAAAATAGGAAGCATTACTCTGTGGCTCTATCGTGGGCCAGACACAGTTTAACATGGGTCATGTGGCAGGAGTTGTTCGAAGTGCTTTGCCAAGGTAGTCACTTATTTCTCCCCATCAGGGTGGCAGAGATTGCTAGTCCCCATTTTACAGGAGAAACTAAAGACACAGGGGCTTTAAATAACTGGGTCATGGGTTACACAGCTAGAAATGGCAGGGTCAAGATACACCTCAAGGGGTCCTAGCTTGTAACTGTTAACTTAGATTGGGATCTCTTATAGGCACCATTAGTCACTCAATTTAGAAAGGTAAAGTGCTTGGAATCTACTCCAGACCTGCCAATCAGAAACCCTAGAGGTGAAGCCTGGCACAGGGGCATACCTGCTTTCTCTTGTAGAATCCTTTGCGGTCACAGTTGGGCAGGTACACGGCACGGGGCACCATGCGTGGGCTGGCTTTGAACTCCTGGAGGGAAGCTTCCATGTGTCTGCGGCAGGGGCCCTGTGAACACAGGAGGGATGAGAGGCATGACTCAGGTGGAAACCGCTTGGTGGTACCCTCTGATGGCTCATATGTGGCGTCCAAAGGGACCCGGGAGAAAAATCTATCACCTTTATCAGAAGTCACTTTTGGCCACAGATGCTCAAGTAAGACACATGTGATTGGGATGGTGGCCAGGGCACGGGAAGAAACCCCCTGAGACTCACTTGCTCAGATTCCTGTCTCATCTCAGGCGCAGGGATGACTCGGGGGTGGGCAGTGTTCTCAGCGCCCCCCACAAACTTAGACTGAGTTAGCTTCTTTCTGCGGTCCTTCTTCACAGCCTCAGCCTTCAGCTCGGAAATGCGAGTGTGCTTGGGCCGGAAGACCTTGGGTGAGTAGGTCTCTTCAGCCATCTCGGAGGTGGTGGGTTCCTCATGCTCCCGAGAGTCTCTCTCTGTGGGGAGAAGAAGGCAGCGAATCACTTCTGAGGTCAGAGAGCAGTGTCTAGACACCAGAACTGGAAGGATTGGGATCAGAGGAATCAGGGAGGCTCAGAAAGATCCAATGAGGTCTAAGAAAGCAAGAGGGGGATGGAGTTATTCTTGACCACGCCTCACTAGTGCACGTGGGAAGGCAAGCTCGAGAAGGTGGCAGCACAAGGCCCGAAGCAGGTGAAGGTTACGTAAAAACAGTTTGCGGGCCAGTGGCGCAGCTCAGGAGATGAAATGGCTGGAGGCAGAAGGTTGAGCTGTCAGGACCTGGAGAGCTGGGCCAAGGGAAGAACACAGGGCACAATCCAGACATAGGCAAGAGCAGCCAAGTGTGTCCATCCTCTTAAAGAGGTCTTTGTACTTTTAGAGCAGCTGGGCTGAGGGTTGAGAGATGTTTGGACCTGGGTATCCAGGAACAGGGGTAGTAGAGGGTGGACCATGGTGTGGGCTGAGAGAGAGGAGAGGCAGAAATGTGGGCCCTGGAGAGGAACGGAGCAAATGGAAGACAGGCTGCATCCTTCCGTACTAGCTTCCAACTGGCTCTGTGCTGTGCTCTGGACCCTAGGAGGCTGGGCATTCCTCAGCTCTGTCTGAGAGGGGCTGACAGCTGGCTGGGGCCAGACCAGTTATATATAGGAGCAACTTGGTGACAGTCTATACTTAGCTGACTTATGACCTTTAGAAAAAAAAAAGTAGGACTTCGTTCATGTGTCCGTTAGTCTGTTAATGTCATCTGCCTAGTCAATCTCAGTACACATTTCCAGTAAGTTCTTTTCTCATAGGTGCCCACCAGTCCCCTCTCAGCCCCTGACCTTGCAATCTCAATAGATTATGAATGGGGAGACCTTAGATTGCTGTCTTCGTGTGGTGTGCTTCACATGACCCACATCAAGATGGAGGGTCAGAAAGGGGTGGAGGACCAGACTCCATCACTTTTCCTATCTAAATACTCAAAAGGGGGGGGGGGGCTTTGGGAGACCCAAAATTAATAAAGCAGGGTGAAGGAAAATCCACCATCCCTCAGATACCTAGATATGGTGGCAGCTGGGTATCTCAGATGTGAGAGATAAGGGGAGAGAATTCAACGAAGTTGAGATGAAGGGGAATTTGTAAAGAAAGCGAAGACTGAACTGCCTTCAAGCTCCCAGCCCAAATGAAAATCTGTTGTGAGTGAGCAGAAGCATAAGATTAGGCCTAGCCTGGTTAGAAGAACAAATGGCATCAAACACCCAAGTGCATGTTCCTCCAGGGCTTGTCAAGCTGAATGAACTAGGCATTGGTTCCCAGTAGGAGGAAGCCTCTAGGGGTTTTCATTGATCCTGATGGGTAATGGGCTTGGGTGTGTATCCACAGGAAGGAAGAGAAACGAGTGCTGGAAAGGAAGAGGAGGGGCCGGGACTACAAGGCAGTGCTGGGGCAGGCTCTCCCTGAGTCAAACTCTGAGTGGGATAACAGACCTGCCCTCTGCGTCTTCTTCTTCCCTTCCCCAGTGCCTGACTCTACTGTATCAGAACCTGCTGGGATGCCTAATCCTGGACTGATTGCCCAAAGTGGAATCTAGGACTCTAGGGATTAAAAAAGGGTATCTTGAAGTGAACCCAATTTTCTTGGTTGTGGATTTGGACGATGCAGGAGGAGGCATGTTTAGTTTGGGGGTTCCATGCAGATAGAACAGTAGAATCTGATGTTTTTCCTTAAGGAAAACTTGCAAACTCTGGGCCTCACTAAGCAAAGTCTAGGCTCCTGGGGGTAACTCCTCTTCCCTAATTTTCAGGCTTCTTATTTGTGAAGAGTAGGTTTAAAATTTTGATGTGCTTTCTAGTTCTTGGTGTTGCTTCACCTCTGTGAAAGCTAGAAACCCATTACTTAGAGAGAAGGAGAGTCGAGTATTAGAGATGCTAATCAGGGTCTTGTGGTCACCTGTAGACCTCAGAGAGACAGTGGGACCTTGGAGGAGAGCCAGAGCAGAGTCAGGAAGATTAAAGAGCTAGAAAGCAGGCCTCGAACCAGAATACCAACTAACCCTGTTCAGCTGCCTTGTGGCTGAATCATAAACAGGATTTCAGTTTTTGGAAGGTTCGGCTTTTAGATAAAACAAGAGGCCACAAATACCCTGGTTATCCAAGAGTCAGTTCACCAAGAGAAAATAAATGAATGGAGGCTGCTGATGGGATTGACTCCAGGACCCCAAAACGAGGCTTTTAGAAAAAAGCAGGGCTATACCTCCAGGTGGCCAGTAGATGGCGCAGGCGACCAAAGACGCTCAATTTGTGCACACTTCCAGGGAAGATGCAACGTTAAAATCTGGCACTGGGATGTCTCCTCCTTCTACTAGCCTGAGAATCCCATCAATCCTTCCCCCCTCTTTGTGTGCTTCCAGCATGCATTAAGAAGGTTGGAGGGACAAGAGAGAGCTGTGCAGGAGTGGAGGACTGTGAGGACAAGTCTTAGTTGTGTGTGGCAGAATGTTGCTTCTTAGTCATGTGACTGGAAAGAGAAGAGAAACACATTCCAACACTCTCTTCCCTCTAGATGCTGCTGGAAAGGTTTCTGCAAAAAATGAGAAATGTAGGGTGCTTTTTGGTGAGGGATTTTCATTGCAGCAATAAAACCCCTAAGACGAGTGCTATATTATTCTAGTATTTACTCTGATGTATGTTCTGCTATGGTTCTAGCTTTGTAGTGTGCCTACTCTGCCACAGGAGTGTTGATCTATTTATCCTCCCCTTCCCATAACTCTAGGGCCACAGGGTACATCAGCCTCTCCCTACGGGCAGCCACAGCTTTATGGTTACAAAGGCACCTCAGGGAGGGCAGCATTGCACAGGGCACTACAACACCATACGCATACCTTACACAAGCTCAACCTTTTTAAGCTCACAGTCTGGCCGCCAATGCGTTCCTGCAGGAGTCTGACTCTTTACCAACATATGGAGGTTCTTAGGATGCCTTCCCATTCAACCTTGCTTTCTAGTCTTTCCAATAGATGAATCCAGGTGGGGTCTGTTGCTACCTGAACTATCACTTTCCACCCTGGGGTTCTTGTCATTCTGGCACCATAAATAACCTGGTCCTGGACTGCTATTGGATGCTTGCTTGACTTGACCTCACAAACAGAAGTCTGGGATAGCCTTAGCTGTGATGACTTCTCTTCTATCAGAAAACCAGCTATAGTTGGAGTTCATGGCCCAATAAGAGTTGAGGGCTTGGCCAGGCCACCCACTTACAGTCTGCCTTAAAGGCAAAGAGAAGTTGAGTCGAGAAGCTTTTCTGTAATATAAATGGGGCAACATATAGCTTAATGGATGCTGGGGGAGGCCATCTCAGTCATGCTCCTGCCTCAGAGCATGATCGCCTCACTACAGGAAGGCACCGGGAGGTAAAGAGACAGGCAGTACTTGAAGCAGTTGCCCCTGGTGTGGGAAGCTTCTGTTTGACTGAGGCTGTGCCATCCAGGAGCCAACATGGCTGTTTAAATGAACAAATACAAAATAAAAACAAAATAACAAAAACCCCAGCTGTCCTCATTTCCAGTTCTCCACCGCCACATGCTGTTGGCTGCTACTGTGCTGGACAGCGCAGATACAGAGCATTGTCATCATCACAGTAAGTTCTGCTAGATAGAACTGGCCCAGGACACTGATCAGGACAAAAATAGCCAGCTAAATGCTCTGCCCACTCCTCGTCCTGTCTTGTTTCCCAGCAAACAGACCATCTCCTGCTCTGTGCTGCAGTACTAGGCTTGTGGTTGCTCATTGTCCCCCCAGAATGTAAGCCGTGTTTCAGACTCACTGCTTCACAGCTGCAGATGGATGCTAATTTGCTCCGGTGCACTGTGTGGGTGCATCTTCATATAGAGAGAGGGAGGAGAGGCTCTGGGCAGATGCTGTGGAGTTTCCCCTTGCTTTCCTGCTGGCCCACAGCAGCATCTGCCTGGCCACAAGCTCACTCCTGAAGATCCCTAAAGACACTATTTTCTTTTCCACTGTGATCAGCAATAGAGGTAGTGTCCAGAGATTTTAACAACCAGAATGATGAGCTGACTTTTCAAGAGGAAAACAAAGGTAGACAGCTGTATCCTAAGGTGGGAAGAGGGCCAAAAGGGCTTTTAATTTCACAAAGCTTAACTTTAAATTTTGAAACAGGTAATTTGCTCACTGGAAATTTTTTAAGTATGTTTGGCGGAGCATACCATAAATTTTATGACATACATACATACATACATACATACATATATATATATATATATATGTATGTATATTCTAAATTGAGATTTTGTTTTGTAAAGGTTGAAACTTGCTATGGATTTAAAAGACGTTGAGTGAAAGAAAGTTGATTTCATTATCATTCTTTGGGTACACGTTGAGATGATATTTTCTGGTATGCTCTGTTAACATACACTACTAAAATTAATTTCCTCTGCTTCTTCTTAACCTTTAAAAATTTTGGCCTCTAGAAAAAAAGTATAAAAATTATGATTCCTGGAAAATTAAACATTATGTATGTGGCTTGTATTATGTTTCGGTTGGATGTGCTAGTCTAAAGACTCCTGAAACCGACACAACTTTAGTGGGGGGGCAGAGAGATGTTAACACCCTGATGGTATAGCTGAGAGAACAAATAGCTGGACTCTATATAAATTCACAGACTGGCAGAGGTATTTATTGTATGAAACCCTGTTCTGAGTACAATTTCATTGAAGGTCTTCAGACTTGACAGTAAAGCCATTGATCTGACAGTTTAGGTTGAGGGATAAAGTGTAAGATAAACTGTTTGGTTGAACCTAAAGTCTCAACTGGTAGGCCCTACTGGGAAGACAGGCTTGTGTTATCTGCTTCCTTCCCTAGAAACCCCAAAGGGAAGAGCTTCCTCAGCCTCTGGGGCAGCTTAGCTTGATTCTTGGCATAGACTGATTAACCTGAACTCCCAGCTATAACTTCTCAGTCAAAGGCAGGCCTGTGGAAAAACCTAGGTATACCCTCATATGCTCACAAGCCAGTGGCTCTTGAGGTTTTCTTTATCAGCCTTCTTGGCAGATGGTCTCTCCTCTTTCTTTCTGATGTAGAAATCCTGTAGTTGCTTCTGTCAGCCTATTCTGCCCCAAGTCTCATCATCCTGTTTGCCAGCCCCAGGGAAGACCTTTGCCATGGAGACAGGTTACCATGGAGAGTAGACTGCTGACTGAAGAACGGTGTTCTCCAGAGAGACAGGAAGCATAGACAACCACAGGGATGCAAGAGCCTGCCTGCCACATTAGGAGAACACCTTGTGTTCAGGAAATGAGGTTTGGCCCATAGACATGAAGGCTGTGCTGAATACCATCCCTTCAAACCCTCCTTGCTCTCTTTCTCTGACCAAACCACTGGCCTGAGCCAGCTGTCTGTAAGACTGTGCAGAAAGAGGGACAGAAGAAGCCAGGAGAGCAAGAGGGCATTGGAGTTCCTACTTTTGGGTCACTTCACCACCTCTCTGGTGCACATAATAGAGCACCCTAAGTGGACAGTTTTCTTTTTGCTTTCAGAACACCTACCACTGGAGGGTAGCATGTGGCAATGTTGGTCAAGGGTCTGGGTTGCAAGGTTAGACCAAGCCTAAGCAAGAGCCCTAGTGACTACTGGAAGGAGCCAGAAATAGCAGAAATAGCAGGGCAGAGTGCCTCAACCCCTAGGGAGAAGCCAAGTTCAAGTCCTGACTGCCACAAATCTTGTCTTGGGCAGGTAGCTTCCTGTTCTAGGTCCCCGTGTCTTTATCTGTAAAGTGGGGCCCTTGGCCATGACGGTAGCAGTGGATTTCTTCCACCTTTAAGGCTCTTTGGATACTATCCAGACAATTCCTGGAGAGATGTTAGGACACAGCTAAGACATGTGGCTAGGCAGGAAAGGCCACTTCTCCATACAAGCAAATGTCTAGTTACCCATCTGGATTTATGTTTTATAAGAAATAAGTGGGATCGTAGTAGAAATCATGGCTGAGGGAGGGAAGCAGACTATGCTCCAGATTCCTTGGTTATTTGCTGGTTTCTGCAGCCGTGTGCAGCCGAGTGCAGCCATGTGCAGACTAATCTTATTGCCTTGAATAGCCTGCCCAGCTTGGAATTTAAGAACAGCCTTTGAGAATTGTCATTTTCACCTAACTGGCAAAAGTGCAAACTTACAACTGAACGAGACCCTTCCCACTTGCCCACTGTGGCTCCTGGTAACATCCCCTCTTCTCTCAGGGATTCTTAAGGGATGTCCCTTGTTCATACTTGATCATGTACAGAGTCCCTCCACCTTCTGAATGTGGTGGCTCTGGGGGGTATAATCCCTTCTTTAAATTTTAATTTTTCTCCACATTACATTACCATAAGGTTTTCATAGGCATTGGCTGCTCAGGTACAAAGTAAAACTTTTTTTTTTTTTTTTGTAAATCTTCCCTTCCCTCTTGCTCCTCCTCCCTGAATTAAGAAAGCAGGACCCGGTCAGCCGGGAATCTTGCTTCCCTGTCATCCGTCCTAACCAGCCCAGTGACCTCTGGCTGGAGGGTCAGCCGGCCCTGCCTGTGCAACTGCAGGTGGCTGCTTGCTTAAAGCGGGAGGGCAAAGGCAGAGCTGCTCAGATTTAAAACTTCACCCTCAGGGGATGCCTCAGAGTTGGGGCGTGGACAAGAGGGAGGGTACTGAAGTCGGGGCGGGGGTGGGGGTAGGGAGGGGACTTGGAAAGAAAAGCAGCTTTCCTGGGCCAGCTGTGCTGACTCCTCTAAGCCTTGCTGACACAGCAGAAAGATGGGGGCAAAGGCAAGAAACGTCTAGTTAAAGCACCACCCCTGTCGCCCAACTGCCGTTTTGGTTGGCTTCAGCATAGCCCTCGCTCACAGACTTGCTTCAAAGGGAGCGCGTGCGGTGGGAAAGTCATCTGGCTCCTTCAAAATTTCATAACCTTGTTCAATCCAGACATGAATTTGGCCAAAAAGTCTTACTCTGGATTAACTTCAGCGTGGTATTTGGACCAGGCTTGGACCTGAAGCCAGGCGGATGGAGGCCAAACCCGTCAAAGAAGCAAAGGTTGAATTCATTTTCATTTACATAATTTCCCCGTCCCCTTGCTTTTTAAAAAATGTTGCTCTTTGCCTTATTTCTCAATGACTGGATCAACATTCACAACCCCCTGCCCCCCACATCTCAGATTTCACATCTCTGCTAGCCCAGAAGACACTCCCCAGATCCTCCAGTATGCTAGGCTCCAACCGCTGAAACCACAGGCCATGTTCTAAAGAACGCCCTCAACAAATTTTAGGCCTTTCTTGACCCACTAAGGCTCACCTTTCTTTATTTGCTTTTGGCCCTAAAAACCCTTGTCTCCCTAGTCCCCTTAGCCTCACACACATTGCCTTCTGTTTTTATATCTATCGCTGGCTCCTGAACTGGCCAAAAGAAAATGCAGGGCCAGGCGTGCTCCAAGCCCTGGACGACATCTAGGCGACTCCCTCTCCAGTTGCTAAGCAACGCATCCAGCAAACCCTGGGTCTCCGCCAGCCTGGCTACACCTCCCTCTCCCGAAACTTTGGCTGCCAGCCACCTCTCCTTCGCTCCTCACTTCTCAATCTAGAAACGCACTGTACTGGGGGGTGTTACATAATACAATAATATGAATATATAGTATATTTTTGGTTGCATACCATATATAAACACAGTATATGCGTATTATAGCTTCTATCCGCGGGAAAAGAGGTCCAAGCTCACACTACTCAGATTTCAATGATGGGGGAGGGGATCTAGGGAGCAAGAATTTCTCCTAAAGGACCCAGAAGACAACCTCCTCTCTTCATTACCTATTTCCCGTTCCTTAAGAATGACGTCATCTTTGGCTTTTTTTTTTTTTGATCCAACTAATGGCTCTCGGGTTGAAGGATCTTCTCCGAGAGCCTGCTCCCTTTCTCGAGGAAGGTATTAACCTTTGCCACTGTGGACAGCAGCCAGGGCGCAATTGTAGGAGCTGGGGTTGGAGTGAGGGCGAGGAGAGGGGGTTGCTTCGGGTTGAAGAGGCTGCAAAGAATTCTAAAACGATCTGGTGCAGGACCAAAAAAAAAATCGTGCGTACGTGTGTGCATGTAGGCGTGCACGCGCGCGTGTGCACTGGGTCCGCTTGGGAGTTGGATGCTGCCTCTGCTGGTCTAACATCTGCGTGTGTGCGTGCTCACAGAGCGCACACCTATCCCAGCTACTCCCTATCTACCGCTTGGCTGGGCAAATAAAAGTGGGGCCGCGATACTGCGGAGGCTTAACTTGCGCAGTTCGTCTGTGATGGGATTGCTAGCCACCCCTTTTGTCTCCAAGCCAGGTAATGGATTCATACCGCTTCAGCCGGCAAGAATGTAATAGAAATAACCACGAAAATCGGTCTCTGGGGGCTTCTGCGGTTTGTACGCCTCCACCCCCCTCATGATGCAACTTCTCGTGATAGCTCAAATCTGCAGTTCCTGGGGAGAGAGGCTGAGCTCACGCAAGCTCTGCTGCCTACTGATGAGCGCTCACGTACCCTCCTACGAGCTGGAATCCGTAGGTCTTTAGTTTGAGTTCAAAAAAAAAAAAATTACAAACCTTCTCATGTTGGAGTAATAGAGGACGACAGGTGGTGAGAAGGGCTTTATCTTTGTAAGGAACTGCATCAAATAAACATTTAGCCAAGTGTTAACACCTCTAGGAGAGAGTCAATAGCTGTTAATCTCTCCTAGCACAGATTTTGTGCATCGTTGGTTAAGCTTAAATATATACAATACATAAATATAAAAATAATATAATAAAAATATATAATCAAGTAACTCCCCAAAGAAATCTAGCTCGAGGCAAAACGGTTCTGATTGAACAAGAAGCTCTGTCTATCATTTAAACCACAGACTCTGGGCACAGAGAATTTGGAGGCGGGGCAAGAGGGGGCGGGGCAAGCGGAGGGGTGGTTCCCAGAGCGTAGTCTTCCTGTCTCCGCCCCTTGAATTCTGTGTTTCCAGGGCCCTTCACGCACTTAGCCACACTCACTTTTAGTCTGGTCTAAGTGATTGGTGGAGGGTGGGGGTGCTAGGGTGGGGTGGAGTGGGGAGAAAGGGAGGGGAGATGGAGAGGGCCAGTATCCAGTGGGAACTTGAGGATGTCTTCATCCCACATCCCTCTTCACCTCTCAAGCCTATGTCCATCTTTTATCTTAAGTAAAATGTGAATTCAGGAGGGGAAAAAAAGCATTAGATTCAGGGACGAACATTCAGCACAGAACACCAAACTCTTTCACTCCATACCCCACACCCTACCCCAGCACGCCTGAAGGATTCTTTCTCTTCCTGGGAGGAAAAAAAAAAAGAGACGTTTTACAGTCTAATGTGTTTTATCATCGATCATAATCAACCATATCAATTCAAAAGCAGCAAGTGTATATGTCGGTGAACACTCAATATCTCCACCCAAAATACATTAGTTGTCAATGATGTGGTGTGTGTGTGTGTGTGTGTGTGTGTGCGCGAGCGTGCGTGCGTGCGCGCGCGCGCTCGTCCTTGAGCAAATAGGAATGGAGGGAGAGATAAATCTGGAGGCACTGAGATGTGGGGTAAGGCTTGGAGGGATCAAGGTAGAATTAGCTCTAAAGATGAATAATGCATCTCCAGATTCCAATTAAAATGATCTTTTAACAAAAGTTTTTTTTTTAAAGTTTAGGGAGAAAAGTACGGGGATGGAGTGGAGAAGGGAGTTGATAATTTAACCTGTTCTTTTTCAGAGTGGATTCTCAGTATTTGGACTTTGAGACTTAGAAGGAGCTCGGAGTCAGGATTGCCACGAGTTAGGAGTGGGGGAGGGTCGGGCTGAGGTGGAGATTGAGAGGAGATGGAGTGTAAACTGGTAGAGGTCAGGTTAGACAGCAGCCTGGGATAGCAGGCTCTGAGGTGCAAGGACTCACCCCATCTGCTCCCAGGAGCTACCAGGGTCTCAGACACTTGCTGCGTGCGCAAAGCGCGCGGGTTCCCAATCCGTCCCGGGTCCCCACCCATCCAAGGTGCCTCCCCCTCCAGCTCGTGTGCGGTACAACTGGAACCCCGGTAGCGCTCACCTGTCTTGATTTGCTCGCCGTAGCTCTTTTCGTTGAGGCAAACCCCGCGGCCGTGCAGCAGGGCGTGCAGCGGCTTCTCCTCATCCTGCCGGGGGAGACAGCGCAAACCCTGGGCGCAGCGCTCCGTGTAGACGCCACACGACTGTCCCTCCGCCAGGGCGCAAGTCATGCAGCAGCCACAGCCGGGCTCTTTGACCAGCTCACAGCCCAGAGGGCTGGGGGGACACATGGACAGAGCTTTCTCATCGCAGGGTTCACAGTGCACGAAAGAGCCCAGGCCTTGAGCTGGCACGGCATAGGCGGCCAGCAGCAGGAGGACCACGCTGATCACCATTTTCTCGGAGTCTGGCTTTACCTCGGGGCGGGGCAGGAGAGCGAGAGTGTGTGGAGAAAGGGGCCAAGAGGGAGCCTGGAGATTCTTTTTTTTTTTTTAATCTCTTGCAGGTAGAGCAGGTGCTCTCCCCCAAACCCTTGCAAAATATTAGGCAAGGAGGAAGATTCAGATGCCTGCACGCAAGTCCCAGTTGCAAGGATTAAAGACTTGCAACAGGTTGGGGGTGGAAAAAAAAAGAGGCGCGCCAGGTGCACGCAGAGTGAGCGGAGACCGAAGAAACCCCTAGGCGGGATCGGGTCAGAATTGGGGGTGAGGGTGGAGAGATCCACAGAATTGCTCACCCCAAAGCAACAGAAATAATTAACTTGGAAGCCTTGAAAAGGTGAGAGGTGAAGAAAAAATGGATTTGGCTTATTTTTTTTTGTTGCCTTTTGCTTAAAAATCTAAAACGCACCCCCACTCCTCAGCCTCAGCTGCCAGTTGCGCCGCTGCCGCAGAACAGGTAAGAGGCGTCGGCGGCTGCCAAGAAGATCGGGAAAATGTTGAAATCAAGGGAGAGGAAAAAAAAAGGCAAAAATCCAGACCTCACCAAACCTGGACCCCAACACCTCTTTTCTCCTGTTCTGCCACCACCTCTTCGAAACCCGCAGGTTCTGCGTGAAGTCCGGAGAAGGGTGCAGACCGAGGAGGGGGATAAAGAAAAGGAACAAAAAGGGGGGGAAAACCCAAACAGCTTTGCAGCGCTTTCCTAGCTCTTTTAAAACCCCCCGGCAGAAGTTTCCAAAGAGACTGCGGGCTCTGGTGGAGCAGGCGCTTTTAAATAGACGGCCCCTGGCTGCCAGCCAGTTGTAGCTGCAATTTGAGCTCCCCAACACCCAACCCATGCAAGGATGCCAAGGAGCTTTGCAGCGCAAACTCACACGGGGTGGGGGTGGGGAGAGGCCTTCTAGACACGGGGGCTCCCCTTTGCTCCCTGCACAGAGCCCTCCTCCCCACGGAATGTACAGAAAGGGCTTGGGGGGGGGGGGAACGGACAGGCGAGCTACAGAGGAGAGTAGGGAGAAAAGGTGGAGGGAGGAGTGGATGGCAGTAATCTTCAGGAGCTGGGTGAAAACAATGGGGCGAGCCGGTTCTCCGACAACTAGCCAGGACACTGGCTGTTAGAAGCCACATTTTCTTATTAGCCATGTATACCCTGCCCGAGGAGTCCTTTTCAACTTTAGAAAAAAAAAGTGTCTAAGGGACCACTGAGGGTTTGTCTGACAGTGTGTTTGTGTTTGAGGGACAAATAGTGTACAGTAGCTGGTGAGGGGCGTTGAGATGAATTTAAAGGAGAAAAAGTGTGTGTGTGTCTGTGTGTGCCCATCAAAAGTCGGGGCAGAGGGATTATGGCAAGGGCTTGTCGTTGTTGTTCTGGTGGGGTACTGATTTTAGTTATACTCAGTGGTCATTTTCCCTTCACCTACATAGCTGACCAGGGAAGCGTGTGTGTGCACTTTCAAGGAGGAATACCCCTGGGCCCCCGCTGTCCCAGCTTTCTTGGGAGTAGTGACTGAGACCCTGGAGGAAAAGTTATGGGTTGTTAGTTTTATCTGGTGTCCTCATGGACACCTTAAACGTCCTTTTAAATGGAAAGAAGATAAACTAAAGTGATAACCTTCTTGGGGTTGACAAAGGAGCACTTCTGTGGGGTAGGCAGACCCTGGAGTGAGCAGGTACCTTACTGCAGGAGGCCTTGTCTTAGGGTTAATCTATACCAGTGTATATGAGATGGTAGGACCCTGGGGACTGCACATGAGAAATCCTCACCCAGGCCTTCACCATGACACGTCAAGCCCCAGATCACAGGTCAGTACTAGGGACCATTCTTCCCTTAGGAAAATGAAAGAAAACCTAATTTTTGAAAGAAGGAACATGATGGCTTTAGCTCTTTTTGTTTGTTTTGAAAATTAATTTGACATGATAGGTGGTCTGTAGACTGCCCACCACAGATTAAAAAAGACATGACCAAGACATGCTGGTCTCTGGGGAGTTCTTGGGGCAGGACTCTTGTCCTTTCTCCAAGTCTCTTCTCTCTTTGCTAAGTGCTCTGTTCTTTTAGAAAAGGGGCTGCATTTCATGGATTTTGCCACTAGACTGCACCCTTATCTATGATAAGAGTTCTTGCTGGAGGACTGCAATATTGAGAAATATTTCCCTTGCTGGCTTCCATCTCACCGGGTGTTGTTCACACTCCCAGATCCTGATCCAGACTCTCAGTTCTCTGTTTGCCAATAGGCACATTTAAAAGCAAGCCCAAAGTTTAAAGTTATGCTTTTACACCCATTGCCAGAGCAGTTTTATTGTGTTGGTGGCTGGTGGCTAGCAGAGGGAAGAGCTGTGTGCACCAATGTACCAAAAAAAAAAAAAAAAAAAAAAAGGGCCTGGGAAAGCAGGGAGCAAATTAATGTTGAAAACTGGGTTGTGATGTTTTGGAAGAGAGATCCAGTGTTATGCTCTCATTTTAGTCCAATTCAGGAGGAAAGAATGGTAGGAAGGGGTGTGGTATGGGGATGGGTTCAGCTCATCCTGGTTTAGCATTTGAAAGGGGGAAAACTAGGGTGGTTCTTCTGAGGAAATGTAAGTCGTTAGGTTCTTCAAAAGTTCACCAATACTCTCAAAATATGGCCTCAATTAGTAGTTATTTTTTCTAGCTGACGTCTTGAGGCTGGAAAACACAGTGTGCAAGGACCAGTAACAGAGGAGGAGTTGGTTGGTAGAGAATAGAGGTGGGCAGAGAGAAGACAGGTGAGAGAGTGTGGGGAATTGATCCTTGAAGGTGATGGTGGGGTCATGGGGAGAGATCAGTGAAAGACTGTCTATTTTAAGCCACCATGATGATCTCCACTTCCAAAAGGGCAGAAGGAACTCAGAGACAGGGACTGCTGTTCAGGAACACAGGGTGGGTTCTTGAGAGCACATAAGAAAGTGAAGGCTCTTCCGAATCTTGGGATCATCTGTAGGGATTTTTATCCAAAGATCGGTGACTGGAGAGGTGAGTTTTATGCTCAGTAGTCTATATGTGACGTTCAGTGACAAGTGTGCTGGGTGTTAGGGCATAAGGGCTTCCCAGGATTCCATTCTCTCTGCCCTCTATTTGAAAAACTATGGGCTCTTTAGAAGATGGGAGGATGGGGGAGTTAATATGAACAGAGTTTCATTGAGATGACTAACACATTGCAATCTGGTCCCACTCCCAGAGACCTCCTTTACGGCTGGCTTAGCTTCGATGCCGTAAATGTACCTGTGTGTGGTGGAGAGCTGAGGTCTGACAAGCCTTCGGACACAATCTTCTTAGTGATGTTTTAAGTTAAGTATTATCTACCATGGTCCATCTTCCCTGGGATCACGCTTTCCTTTGCTTTGACAAGAATTAAGTGATGATCAGGACCAAGCTTCAAGAACTTCAAGCGAATGAAAGATTTGTGCTGTTTATCTGGGCAATGTTCAAAGGGCAGAGGGCAGTTTTTCAGTTCAGGAAGCTTACCAGATCTCCATAAGCTTGCTGTTTCTTGAAGGTTTTCGAATGATTTCTAGGGCAAGGATGATGCCTAGTAGCGGGGTTGGAGAAGCAAGTCTAACCACTGTCTAAGAGAGGTTTGCTTATATTATTGTTTCCATTTTCAAGATCTGGTCATTGACATCCCCCTCACCCCACCCCCTCAGATACATGCACATAGAGAGACCAGGACATGCCAGGTATACTAATGCCAGCCTCCAATCTGGATCCTAAACTACGGCACTTTTAAAAACAAGTACTCAATCTTCAAGTTCCTTCCACCGTAAAGTTGAGCAGGACAGAGGAGCAGCTCAAGGCTGCTTCGGTGTAGTGTCATCGTTGAAGGCTAGGTGGCAGAACAGATACATCACTGAAATCACCTCCTTTCGTGCAGGCGGAAGAAGAAGCAGAGGAGAGGCAAAGGAAAGAGTTTTAACAATGAGGTTAGGTGCTCAGGAGAAGCATAGGTTCAGAGGGGCACATTTGTGTACCCACACCCTGTGGGCTCACTTTTATGCTGTCAAGCCTGCCCACTCTTCCTGGTGTTAGCACCAGACAAGCCCATTACTAAATGTCCTTCTAGCAGTTTCTCAAGGTTTACCCTGGAGACAAAGTTCCTCCAGCTTGGAATACGGTGACTTTTCGTTCATCAACACAAGCCCTAAAACTTCTCCCATGAGTAATTAGGATGCGGTCTTCATTAAAGAGCATGACACTGTCGCCCTTTACGCGTTTTAAAATGTTAATTCGTCTATTTCACACAGTCCAGACACATAGCTGTCTGTTCAGAACCTCTTGCCATCGTGGCTCGGGACTTTCTCAAGAATAACACGGTGTTGCAGGGAACAGCTCACGGGCTCCACCCTCTCCCTTCGTCTTCTGGCAGAGGCAGACTCTCTCCTCAGATAGCTCCGTGTTCCTTTGTACAGCGTATTCGTAGGTTTTATATGACATTTCTTATAGAAAGGAGGATGATTTCTAGGGTCAAACCATGTGCTGCTTAAAATTTCAAGTTTTATAAGCGAGGCTCGCTGCAGCCTTAACTGGAGTTGAAATTGACCCCGGGGCGATCTGTTTTATAAAAGAGCAGAAGCCAGCTGTGACTCAGAGTGATTTGTGTCCCTATGTGAGCAGTATATGCATCCATGGTTTTACGGATTAATGTTTAGGAGGTGCTGGAGCCGATCCAGGCAGAGAAGGGCAGAGCAGAGCTCCATAAATACAGTTTGGGCCTGGAGCCCTCCTGTCTTCTCAGACCACGGGATCTGGCATGTTTCTACAAGGGGCAGCTCAGAAGCCCTGTTAAACTTTGGAAAAGGCAAGAAAAGTGATCCGTTGTGACTTCGAAGATAGGGAGGGGAGGTCCGGCTCTAGGGGGGGAGACAGAAGTGGATATGGAAATGGAGTAAGAGGAGAGAGAGAGAGAGAGAGAGAGAGAGAGAGGGAGGGAGGGAGGGAGGGAGGGAGGGAGGGAGGGAGATAGAGAGAGAGAGTTAGAGTTAACTGCTTGAAACAGGTTTAATGAGAGTGAACTTTGAAAAGGCTAAATAAAATCACAGAGCCTGGTGGAGGCTAGGTTTCATCGTAGTTCAGGTCGGAGAGTGCGGGAAGATCAGTACACAGGGCAAATTTGTGTGAACTGGGAGAAGGCAGGCTTTCTCAGGCTGCCTTCCTTTTAGTTATTAGAAAATGGGTACAAGATAACAGATTTTGGAGTCTTAAACATAAATTCTGGGGACTGGGAAAATCTCTCAGCAGTAGCCAGCATGAGCCGCCCTTAAAAGGGTCTAAGTTGGATTCTCAGCGCTCATAGCTGGTTGACTCCAGCTCCAGGGGATCCAGCGACCTCTTCTGGCCTCTTCAGACATCACAAACATATGCACCCCTATCCATTGTAATGAAAATAAAAAATAAGTCTTTAAATAAAATCAATTCCGACTCTTATTGTCAGCCTTAAACTCGTATACACTCTAAATTTTCGCAAATATGCTAAAGTCTTAATCGCCAACCAAAATTCACTTAACAACTTTTAAAGAAAACTCAAGTCAACAACTCAGCCGTTTAAAAAAAAATCAAACATTCTAGAACAATACAATCTGAAGATTGTATTATTTCCTCATTTGATGCTGAGGAAAGATGGTAGGAAAATATTGGTTTGATTTTTTCATAGTGAAATCATTTTGCTTCTGTAAGAGAAGACTGTATATGTACAGTAAAGTCAATGAACTTAACTTGTAATACACGATAGTCTTAAATTCAAAGCACTGTCAAATCCATCAAAAATGCAAATAAAGTCAACCAAAGCTCCCAACCCTACAAAACAAGTGACAATATTAATTAATATGTTAGTTGATATTAGGCTGAGGTCTTACTGGAAAATATGTATCAATATTTGTGATTGCAATCTAATTGTTACAGTGTAAAGTTTTTGAGTACACAATAGTTGATTCCTGATTGATAATTTGATCTTTCTATTACTCCTTAACCAACACTGGAGTCCTGCCTTAAACAGTGGTTGTTTTTTGTTGTTGTTGTTTTTATTGCTGTTGATTCGTTTTTCCTGACAGGGTTTCTTTGTGTAGCCCTGGCTGTCCTGAAACTTGCTCTGTAGACCAGTTTCTGCTGCCCTTGAATTCAGAGATCTGCCAGCCTCTGGCTCCTGAATGCTGTGATCAAAGGTGTACACTCGCATTACCTGGTTTCACAGTGATTAGTTTTAAAGCCAGTTTGCATGTGAAATTTGGGTATAGTCAAAATTCCTACTGGAAATTCCTTAAGTTGTGAAAGAAGCAGAACCCGCATTCTTACAACCTGACTCTGTCACGCCACGGTCACGTGGGCCATTTCTCCCGCTATCTCAGGATACTGACAGTGTGATGGGGAGTGAGGCGTGGCTTCCATGTGTTATTAGAGGAAAATGTTTGTCTACAGCGAGATTAGAAGGTAATCCTCCAAGCTGATCTAAGTTGCTTTCAGTCTTCAAGATCACTAACAAAATGAAACAGAAACGAATATCCTTATGCAGGACTCCGTTTCTTCAACGTGAGTCACATCCCATCCCCCGCCCCCCACATGGTGTCGTGGAACTGAATGTGGGGCCAGTGGAAAATGTGGCGATAGTAAAAGATTTCCAGAAGTGCAATGATTAAAAATAAACGTAGAATCAAATGCGTAATGAATGAACATGCATCTGGTGATACTCACCATGAATTGCATCGTGGGACTTTACCACAGTTCTTCTGAACATACCATATTAGCACACACACCAGTGTACACTGCATGAAACACATCGCCTCGGATCTGAGGCTTCTGTGCATTACAAGCTAAGCTGATTTTATTGTACACACAGTTTTCTTCTCTTACAGAAGCATAATGGTTTAATTATGGAGAACAAAGATTTTTAATATTTTCCTACTATGTTTCCTCCTCATCAAATGAGTGTATATTCGGATTGTGTTGTGTTAGAATGTTTTGTTTTAAAAATGACTGGGTTTTTGGCTTGCCTTGCTTTTAAAGAATTGTTAAGTGAGTTTTGGATTGGGATTAGGACAGAATTCCCAACAGTTTCAGAAATGGCTGTAAACATACTTTTCACCATGTATTTTTATGGAGTGGTGTTCTCAGTATTTACAATTGTAAAGTAAAAATATTGACCAACTCTAAAAAGTATTACTGATGCCCAGTGTCCTTCAGTATCAAGTGCTAAGATTTAATTCTCTATGTAAAAAGGAACAAACATCTCTCTCATTCCTATGTAGAGTTTCCTTTTTTTAAAATTATTTTATGTACATTGGTGACTTGGCTACATGTATGTCTTTGCAAGGGTGTCAGACCCCCTGGAATGGTAGTTATATACAGGCAGTTGTGAGCTGCCATGTGGGTGCTAGGAATTGAACCCGGGTCCTCTGGAAGAGCAGCCAGTGCTCTTAACCACTGAGCCATCTCTCCAGCCCCTTCTTTTGTCTTTTATTACATTTTATTTTGTGTGTGTATTATTCACAGAATGCATGTGGGAGTCAGAAGACAACTTGTAGAAATTGGTTGTCTTTACTATATGGGTACAAAGGATGGAATTTAGCTCATCAGCCTTGGCAGCAAACGCCTTTACCTGCTGAGCCATTTCACCAGCCTGCTTTGTCTTTCATAAATGATAAACTATGTACATATCAAATAATTGTTTTAAAATAATTTTTCTTTCTTTCTTTCTTTTTTTTTTTTGTTTCTCTGTGTAGCCCTGGCTGTCCTGGAACTCATTCTGTAGACCAGGCTGGCCTTGAACTCAGAAATCTGCCTGCCTCTGCCTCCCAAGTGCTGGGATTATAGGCGTGTGCCACCACTGCCCGGCTTAAAATAATTTTTTCATGGTTTATTATCAGTAGATATTTGATTTGTATACTTATTTTATATACCTATATACTCAGGTAAAAAGAAGCCACCAGTAAAAAAAGTTTAAAAACCTCTGCTGTTCATTGAGATCGGAAGTGAACAAAAGCTCATATCCTTAACCCAGAACTTATCTTCAATTGATAATCACTTGTAAAGGAAAACTTGCTTTTCTCCACTGGAATTTCACTGAGTATAGAAACCTTGCTTAAGGGCAGGCCCCATGCTCAGCAGTAGATGGCCAGCATAAAATAAAATAAACTCAGTGCTATTTTTGGAGGTTTATTGTCTCATACAGCTTTATCTGGGCAATTTTTTTCTTAACCTTATAGGCCTTTTGCATATATATTATGGTTTCCAATTTTATGTTTTCTGTGGGATTTCTGTGTGTGTGAATATGTGTGTATCTGCATCTATATGTGTTTTCCTTTTCTTTGGTTGTTTTTCCCCATTTTAAAAGTTTGTCCTGTTCTTATTTGTTGTTGTTTTTGTTATTATTATTATTGAGATGACTGTCTTCAAATGAGAGCAAGAAAAGTATGGATTTGGGTGAGCAGGGAGGTGGGGAGGATCTGGGAGAAGTTGGGTGATGGGGTGGGAAAGAAAGACCATGTTAGTTTGAGAAACAATGGTCTATTTGCTTGATCACTAATCTGATTATTCAAGATGGGTAGGATGCACACAGTCAGTGATTTCTTTTTTGGTCCACAGTCAGCAACATCTCTGTCTTTAACAACACAATGAACGAAAGATCCAAATTTAGGCTCATAGTTTCTCAGACCCCTGAGCTTCCCAGAACTCCAGGAAGCCTATCTACAGATCTTTGGCTCCAATTCCTGGCCTACTGATGGGACTGTGAACATATTCAACTTAATTAGGCAGAGAATAGCTTTTGAACCATCTTGGACCTGTTTCTCTGGGAGCTCCTTTTAGGTTATTTACTGCCAAGCTGAGATATGGACTCTTTGTCCAATTGAGAAAGTCATTGTAAACAAAACCCACAAACTGAATGCAGATGTCTATCATGATTAGCCTGAGTTGTTATGGACTCCATCATCTATCTGTCTGTCTGTCTGTCTGTCTGTCTGTCTATCATCTGTCTGTTTGTGTATATATCACATACAGATGAGACACCATGTGGCCAGAAAAGTTGGCTACCAGTTTGTTGCTGAATGTGTATTATCCACAATGTAAACATAGATCACTAGAAATTTATGCTCATGTAGACTTGGAACAGATAAGTAAAATAATTGACCACTAAGCACTAACTATCCAACTAACTATAGAATCCATCCATCCATCCATCCATCCATCCATCCATCCAAGGATGAAAAGGCTGAGAAAGGAAGGTAGGCTTTTCCCTGAGCCTTAAACTTTGAATAAAGTCCTTTTTGGTTAAAACATCTCAACTTTAAGAAATTTGAAACTGGTAACAAAAACTACATTATTGATTTATGAATCTAAAATACATAATTTCCATTGAATAAACTTTACTTACTTATATTAAAAAATATATACTATAAGGGCCAGGAAGAGAGTTCACTTGCTAAAGCACTTGTTTTATAAGTATAGGGACCTAAACCATTGGGTCTTGTGGCACATGTCTGTAATCCCAGTGATGGCAAAATGGAAAGTGTGGGTAGGCAGATCCCTGGAAGTTCATCCATGATTATTTATTCTAGTCTACTTGGGGTTAGTTACAAACTAATGAGAGAATCTAGCTTAAAAAGATGGAAGACACTGAAGAATAGTATATAAAATTATTTTCTGTCTTCCATATGTATATGCACATATATGTATAACTGTGGACACAAGTGTACTCTCTCAAATAGGAATATTACGAACACACACACACACACACACACACACATTCTTCAACTTCAAGGCATGCTTGGGTTCACCAGAGTGAATTCAAGTTCAGCCTGGGCAACTTAATGAGATCCCATCTCATCCTATGGTGGAATGATTTCCCATTGTATCGGAAATACCAAATTTTGTTTATTCACTAAGCAGCTGGGAGAAATGCGGACGATTTCTGTTTTTGCCTTTTGGCTTTCAATTACTGTGCTGCTATGGGCTGAAGAGATGGCTCAGCAGTTCAGAGAACATCCTGTTCTTTCAGAAGACCTGGGTTCAGTTCAGTATCCACATAGTGGCTTACAACCATTTCCAGTTCCAGGAGACTGGTGCTCTCCTCTGACCTCCACTGGTAACAGGAATGCACACGGTACATATACATACATGCTGAAAAAACACTCATACACATAAATACAAATAATTAAACAGTGAAAAACAACCCATGAGAAACCCATGCTGCCACAAACATTTATATACAGAGTCCTGTGTGGATATGCACTTTTATTTCTCTTGAGTGACATTCCTATTACTGGTTCATATGGTAACTAATTCCATGTTTAACTCTCTGAGGAGTCATCATACTGGTACTGACTTGTTTGCTGCCAGCAGCAGCACCTCTGTGTATTTCCTGAAGCAATATATACTAGGACTCCAATTTTCCATGTTTGCCAACACATTATCTTATCTTTCATTATCATCCTCTTATTGGGTGTGGCATGGTATCTTACTGTGGTTCTGATTTATACTTGTGTGCTAAGAATCTTTTTAAGTATTTATTGGCCATTCTTTGGAAAGACGTCTGCTTAGATCCGTTATCCTTTTAAAACTGGGTTACTTGTCTTTTTGTTTTTGAGTCATATCTGGGTTCCTTTTAATTATGTTTCTTCATCTTTCTGCTGACTTTTGTTTGTCACAAAAAACTTCCTGAGGACCCATCAACCCTTTTGAGTAACTCAAAAGTCTTCTGCTTAGAGATTCACATTTTGTTTGTGAATCCTACCGCCTTTGCCATATAAGGTAGCATGAGCTCAGAAGCTGTGTCTTATGTCTCTTGCAATGATATGGGTTAGAAGCAGCCTATGGGTCCCACCAGCACTCATGGGGAAGGGATTGTTTGAGAGCTTGAGTCATCAGGGTTTATCTTAGAGTTCTGTCTTTCACAGTGCTCAATAGGGCAACTTCATTTTCATCCCCAGGTTGGCCATCAGTAAAATAATAGGGCTGGCCTGGAAGAGAGATGGTCTCAATTACAAAACAGACTACAACAAAGCAGAAACGCAGACAGCGATGAGGGAAAAACATGGATAGTAAAGCAACATTGAGTTGTTCTTCATGATTCTCTAGTTCTGTAGTTACATAAAAGCCCAAGGAGGCCACCAGCAGACAAGCTAAAATAAGAACTCCTCCTGTGTTCCCATTGGCACCAGGCACTTTGCTCTACTTTGTGTTACCCAGGACAAGTGAGTGTGGTACCTGGCTGCAGGATATGACAGTTTTCTATGGAAGAGTGGACACAAAGTAGCATCTCCTAAGAGACATGCAAATAGCTTGCCTATTGGCCACCAGAGTCATTTGTGAGCTTCTCATGATGTTTTGAATGGTGTCCCATTTCTCTGGTCACTTACACCTCTTACCTGATCTTCCGGCTGTCCTAGAGAATATGACTAACTCCAGGGAAGAAGGTACAAATCGTCTCTGTAGGCTGTGCGTTGACGTTGGCTGACATCTGGTCAACCTCACAGTAATAATAAAGCCACTCAGAGCAGTGGCGCTGAAGAGAGGCTTGATGGGTCTCATGAAAAATTAGGTTTTCCACTTCTGACTTCCAGGGGTTATTCACAGTGTGAGGGAAGTGAGGCAAGTGGGGAAAGACATTCAGGAAAATTGATGAGGAGTGTTTGGGCCAGAGCTTTTTGGAATCAATTCTTGCCCCGAGGCTGGCCTAGACCGGTCCAGCTTACCCTGATGCCTTTGAAGTGTGTTACCTGGATGAGGAGCTAAGCCAGCTTGGCAGGGTGGGGAGGGAGGTTGTGTGGTCTGGCAGAAAGCAGAGCACAGGGGCAGAGGGACTAAGCTCCAATCTGTGGCTGACTCACTGGCACCTCTGGCCAGGCACTGCACAATTGAGTCCAGCTGGAAAATGGGGAAGAGACCCAAGTTAGGATCTCACTGAGAAATCCAGATGTCCTTCATGAGAACAAACAGAGTAGCTCTCCGTTCTCTCCCTGATCTCTCTCTCTCTCTCTCTCTCTCTCTCTCTCTCTCTCTCTCTCTCTCTCTCTCTCTCTCTCTCTCT